>NW_027043811.1:0-600000 GCF_036013475.1 Columba livia
TTTGAGCATTCTTCCTTTGACAGTCTAAATGTTGTTAACACATGAGGACTGTAGTTGGTTTTCTGGTAAGCTGCCTGAACTTTGACCGACAAAGATCTCAGTCTATTAAAGGATAGATCAAGACAATGTCACTGATGTTGGTGTCAGGCCAGGACCCTTGAATACTCATACACATCCATGTCTGAGCTGCTCAGTTCGTCTCTCTGCTTGGAGTGGTGCCAAGGGGAGTTATGGTTCAATTCAGAAATGCAAGTTAATCTACATGGCACTGAATGTGACACTGTTTACCTTGGGAGAAAGGAGAGGGAAGGAGTAGGAGGAACTCTTGTCATCTCTGCCCACTGAGGAGAGAAGGAAGGGGGGTCATTGTTCAGTGGTTCTTTTCTATTGGAGACATAAGCAAAATTACCTTCTCATCTTTCTTTAAAATAATGATGGCGTTTATTGGCTTATTCTTTTTTTCCGTGTTTCCTTATACAAGTTCAACACAGACTTTATTCATTGACATCCACACCAGTGTGGTGCACTAGAAGACTAAAGTAGATAACCTAGAGAACGTTGCGCTCTGACGCCAGGGGGAAGTCGGTAACGCCATCCCTCTGCAACACACCCCTGAGCCCAGATTTTAAACTGCTCTTCTCCCTTTAAAAAAAAAAAAAAAAAAAAAAAAAAAAAAAAAATCAAGCGGGTGAGGGAGGTGACACTTAGGGCCTAGAGCACACCACCAAGCAGGTGTCCCTGGTGGCCAAAGGCTGGTACCAGACTCTGTCACCCAAAACAGCTCCTTGGGAAAGAAGAAGCAACCTGTCATTCCTTTCATTTTTGGGGACTCCATGCGAAGAGCAGCTGCAGACAAATGTTTCTTTCCTTTCTCTGCAGACTTCTGAAGGTGTTCCAGAGAGGATCTTCAGAATATTGAAGGATTCAATATACACTTACGACAAGCCAAATCAAGGACTGATAACAAACCTCCGCTACCCGGTAATGAAACCAAAGGCTTCACAAAGAAGCCAAGGGTTCCAGTCAGGAAAGGATGACATCTATGCAGGTGAGAAACATAGCCCTGCCTTAGTGGTTTTGGGCTTATTTTTTTTTTTTTTTTAAAACGAATGCATTGCCAGGTGTGAGGTGAATAGTTGCTACGTGTCCTCTGAGACCAGCTTGCATGGGCAGCAGTTCAATGTCCTTCTCCTTCACGTTCACTGGAAAACTGTTATCCCCAGCTTGCAGTTCCACACCCTCATCCACTACAAATTTGCAAGTTAACATTGCGAGAGACGCTGAAGGCAAAGCAGGACATTGCCCACAGCTCGCTCCTTCGTGGGTGTTGGTGCTTCCAGGCTAGGGAAGGCTGAGGGCCTGGGTTAGGGACCGATTAAGCAATCTGGACATCCATAAATCCATGGCTCCAGGTGGGATGCACCCGCGGGTGCTGAGGGAGCTGGCTGATCATTGCTAGGCCACTCTCCGTCACCTTTGCTAAGTCATGGGAAACGGGAGGGGTGCCTGAGGGCTGGAGGAAAGCAAATGTCATTCCAGTCTTCAAAAAGGGCAAGAAGGAGGACCCGGGTAACTATGGACCGGTCAGCCTCACCTCCATCCCTGGGAAACTGATGGAACGACTTATCCTTGGTGCCATCTCAAGGCATATCAGGGATAAGGGGGTCATTAGGGGCAGTCAACGTGGCTTCACCAAAGGGAAGTCGTGCTTGACCAACCTCATAGACTTTTATGAGGACATAACCGGGTGGACAGATGATGGTAAAGCAGTGGATGTGGTCTGTCTTGATTTCAGTGAAGCGTTTGACACGGTCTCCCACAGCATCCTCCCAGCTAAACTGAGGAAGTGTGGTCTGGACGATCGGGTAGCGATGTGGACTGTGAACTGGCTGAAGGAAAGAAGCCAGAGAGTCGTGATCGACGGGGCAGAGTCTAGTTGGAGGCCTGTGGAGTCCCTCAAGGGTCGGTACTGGGGCCAGTACTATTCAATATATTCATCAATGACTTGGATGAGGGAATAGAGTGACTGTCAGCAAGTTTGCTGATGACACCAAGCTGGGAGGAGTGGCTGACACGCCAGAAGGCTGTGCTGCCATCCAGCGAGAGCTGGACAGGCTGGAGAGTTGGGCGGGGAAAACATGAATGAACTATAACAAGCGCAAGTGTAGAGTCTTGCATCTGGGCAAGAAGAACCCCAGGTACTAGTATAAGTCGGGGAATGACCTGTCAGAGAGCAGTGAAAGGGACCTGGGGGTCCCGGTGGACGGCACGATGACCATGAGCCAGCACTGTGCCCTTGTGGCCAAGAAGGCCAATGACATCCTGGGGTGTATTAGAAGGGGGGTAGTTAGTAGGTTGAAAGAGGTTCTCCTGCCCCTCTACTCTACCCTGGTGAGACCGCATCTGGAATATTGTGTCCAGTTCTGGGCCCCTCAGTTCAAGAAGGACAGGGAACTGCTGGAGAGAGTCCAGCGCAGGGCGACAAAGTTGATTAAGGGAGTGGAGCATCTCCCTACTGAGGAAAGGCTGAGGGAGCTGGGTCTCTTTAGTTTGGAGAAGAGGAGACTGAGGGGTGACCTCATTAATGTTTGTAAATATGTAAAGGGTGAGTGTCACGAGGATGGAGCCAGGCTCTTCTCACTGACAACCAATGATAAGACATGGGGCAATGGGTACAAACTGCAACACAGGAGGTTCCACTTAAATAGGAGAAGAAACTTCTTCTCAGTGAGGCTGGCAGAGCACTGGAACGGGCTGCCCAGGGAGGCTGAGGAGTCTCCTCCTCTGGAGACATTCAAAAGCCACCTGGACACATTCCTGTGTAACCTCATCTAGGTGTTCCTGCTCTGGCGGGGGGATTGGACTAGACGATCTTCTGAGGTCCCTTCCAATCCCTAACATTCTGTGATTCTGTGATTCATAGTCTGATACCTCTCAATCCTTTCCCCCGCTGAGCTCAGGTGCCAAACCAGTTGTAAAAACAACCTTCGTCCTTCAATAGCTCCTTGCAGGGCTGAGGCAGAGGCGAGAGAGCGAGGCAGGTGCGCGGGGGGGGGGCCGTGGGGGGTGGGGGTCTGTCGGTGGGAAAAGCGGGGATCGAACCAGGGACCCATTTGACCAATCCGCGGGTCCGGCGCCCTGGCCGCTCCGCCAGCGCGATCCCACGGCCGTGGAACGCACGGCGCCCCCTATAGGCCGCAGAGCGGTGTGCGCTGCCGCTAGGGCCGCGAGCAGGTAGCTGTCAGCAGCGGGAGGTCTTGGGCTCTGTCAGGCGAGGGGCGGGTGGGGGGGTGTGTGATTGGGCGGGGGGCAGGTGGGGTTGCAGCGTGGTGGTGGGAGGCAGCGAGTCGGTGGGTGCCCCCCGGCATGGGCCGAGCTTAGCGGGCGGGCGGAGGTTTGTAGGGGGAGCTGTGGCGTCCCCCGGCGGTGGGGATGGCGGTAGAGGAGCGGCCAGGTCGCGGGACGCTGGTCCGCAGGGCACCCACTTCCATCCCCACCCCGCCCACCGCCCCCCCGGCCTTTAGCCGCCGCGCAGGCCGCTCTGCGGCCTATAGGGGGCGCCGTGCGTTCCACGGCCGTGGGATCGCGCTGGCGGAGCGGCCAGGGCGCCGGACCCGCGGATTGGTCAAATGGGTCCCTGGTTCGATCCCCGCTTTTCCCACCGACAAACCGCCCCCCCCACGGCGCCCCCCACGGCGCCCCCCCCGTGCACCTGCCTGGCTCTCTCGCCTCTGCCTCAGCCCTGCAAGGAAGGAGCCCTTCAAGAAGGAATGTTGCTTTTGCAACTCAGCTGCCACCTCACCCAGCGAGGGGGGAAGGATTGACACACATCACACTGGGAATCCTTCCCACAAACCAACTCTCTTCCAACTCATGCTGCAATGCAAACTCATTCCTGCATTTCAAAAACAAGTGCAGCTAGAGGGAAGGCTAACCCAAGAGCCAGGAACCCACCTTTGCAATAGATCCAGCAGGGGAAGGGCCTTCTTAGCATGAGATGAATGAGTCCTGGAAACTGAGGCAGGCGGCGGGCAGTCCGGAAAGCCTGCAGTACCCAACCCCTGGGGAACAGGGCAGGGAATTTGCAGCTGGCATTTGTGGGGGCGTATAAGCTTTTTGCCCTATTGCGTGTGCCTACTTTTAGGTAGAACGGCCCGTTTCGCAAAAGCCTTAATAAAACGTGCTTTGCCGAGAGATCCTGCCTGAGCCTATTCTGTTGGCAAGATGATGGTTTCCTACAAGTCTGGGGGCTCGTCCGAGACTCGACGTCGTCATCTCGGGGGTCCCTGTCGCCAATGGACGGGAAGGCGTGCCCCGTTGATTTCAATGGCCTTCTGGATGGTCGGTGGGGATTCCAGGACGGACGGACAGACAGAAACTGCAGGGCTGTGGGGACGAAGGCGGATCCCCGCAAACCATAGGCGAAAGGAGAAAGGAAAAAGCGGGAAGCACGATACGAGCGAGCGGGCAACTTTGTGCGTGGACCAAGGTAAGAAAACAGACTGTTAAGTACTACCTTGGTGGTCGGGGGCATTCTGAGAGGAGGGACGAGGCGCAAGGAGAAGCCTCGAGACTCAGAATGGGAAATAGAAAGGAAAAATGGTGACATTCCTCCGTCCAGTCCTTTAGGGAGGATGTTAAGGTACCGGGGAAACGTGTGGTGTACAAAAAGGAAGGATAAATAGAAAATGATAAAGTATTGTGTTTTGTCTGGACAAAATAGCCCTTAATAGAGTGATATTCTGGCCAAAATACGGATCCAATGACAATTTGCTATGCAAAGATCTAAATTGGTATGTAAAAAAAACTGTAGGGCCTTTAAATCTTCCTCCACACCAGGGTGGGTGCGAGTCCCTCCCTTCCTGCAGTATGTTTTTGAGTGCAAAGTGTGTGGCCTGATCAGTGTAAAGTGCACATAAAAGCAGTGTTCGAGTCTCTCTTGAGAATGGGAAAATATCCTTTAGACATAAGCCGTTGACCAAGTCTGAGACTAGGATGGGATCCAGCCGCACCTAAACTCCTCTCTGAAGGAGATTAGAAAGCAAGGGGCTCCCTCTGAACCTCGTGACTCAACGGAAGCGTGTCTCTGAATTTTTTTAGTGATGGGAAATAAAACTCAGCATAGAGAAGGGGACACCCTTGGCCGAGGTATTGCAAAATTGGGAAAATACTTATGGTACAGCAAGGTTTTCAAGAAAAGCATGCAATGACCTTATATCGAGGAGACTGGCAAACTGTAACTAAAAAACACCTAGAAAACAGATGTCCTGGACAAATGAATTACTGGTACGTATAGGATGATTTGGCATATGACCACCATAAAGAGGATGGTCGAAAACGAGTATAAAAACCTAGGGAAAGAATTTTAGCTGCAGTTGGGAGTAATTTAACTAAGGTGCTTGCAGAGCTGGTCTCTGCTCTCTGTATCACCTCTTGATTACCTCCCCAACTGTCTTTCTTGTCCTTACTGCTTTTGCTGGGCTTTACCCTGGGATTGCTAAAGTTATTTTGCAGTGCAGCCAGCAGCAGATGTGCGTGCGTATGTGTGTGTAGGGGAGCAAGTGCGAAGGGGGGGATGTACATGTGAATGCCCTCCAGTGTTCCAGTGTTACACGGATGCACCCCCTGGCACTCTGGGGATTTGATTATGTGAGGAAATCAAACTCTGAAGGGAAGATGGGGATCGATGAGCATCATGATTTTCTAATTTTTTTTTTTTGGGGGGGGAGGGGGGGAGCGGCTAGAATCCATTCTGAGCCGATGTTATCCTGTTATTGAGAGAGTTGGTCTTTCCGGAAACATCATTTAAAAGAATGTGGAACTAACCCCACAGGCAGTGGGAGACTACCTGGCCCCAAGGTGATTCTAATTGAGATGATAATAATCAAACAAATGGAGATAATTGCCAAACGGTGGTTAAAAATCTGATAAAAGCTTTTGAGCTTTTGAGGAGATAAGAGTAAACTGAACTGAAGTGCAGGAATGTAGACAGAAGCCAGGGGAGCACCGACTGGGGAAGATTTTTGGAAAGCTTTGTGGACTGGTAGCAAGTGTGTTTGTGGATCTACGGAAGTATTTCCGAGAGCATGTGCCAGGTTGGCAGGAAGAATTTGCAAAAAATCTGAGTGTGGTCGTGTTTGTGTATGATGGTCGGGAACTGAAGCGAAAAGTTGAAGCAGACTGATTGGTTGCAAGTGAAAGACTGGAAGGGAAAAGAACAAAACAAAACAAAACCGCAGAAGATTTAGACCAAAGTCAGTGAAAAAAGTGAGAGAATGAGAGAAAATGGGATGCTATTATTGTGGAAATCTGGGATATTTACCCCTAGGGCGGCAACTGTTGGAAATGACTAAAGGAAGAAAACTCAATACACTTTGGAAAATCAGAGGGGCTGAAAATGTTTTTGGTGTTGTGGTGGCTTTTTTTATTGGTGTTTTTTTTTTTTGTTTGTTTGTTTGTTTGTTTTTTGTGGGGAAACGTTTAAATTGGAAAAGAGCATGTAATTGGTAAAGTAATGGTGGTAATTGGTAATGAGGTCTAGTTTTTAGCAGAAACAGAAGCTCCCATGTCCCTTCTAAATTCTCCCCTAAAAAGATCCAGAACTGAAGACGGAGTTGTAATAAATGGGGTAGCAGGGAGGAAGGAGAGACAATTATGAATAAATTCCTATTTGTGATAATAAGAATTAAAAGCGTATGGGGAAGGAATATATTAGGGGAAGATTCCCCAGCTTCTATATTAGAGAGAAACCTTTTACAGGCTCTGGGTGTGGAAACACAGTTACTGCCTGGGGGGTGACAAGGAGAAAATTTGAAAGATATTGTATTACCTGGAAGTTTGTGTTGGTTTTGGCTGGGCTGGAGTTAATTTTCTTTGTGGTACCTGGTATGGGACTATGTTTTTGATTGATGCTTAAAACAGTGTTGATAATACAGAGATGTTTTTGTTATTGTTGAGCAATGCTTGCACAGAGTGGAGGCCTGTTCTGCCTCTCACGCTGCTCCAGCAGCAAGTGGGCTGGGGGGGAAGCGACAAGCAGTGGCACACTGATCTAAGCTCTTAGACCCAGTGTCTCGAGGTTGGCCAGAGTGTGTGCAAGCTGCAGCAGCAACTGCTCTTCTGGTGGGAGAAAGCAGGAAATTAAACCCTGCTGCTTTCCTATGGAGAGGTGGCAATGGGCTGCACCTCTTCATAGATGGGTCTTCAAGGGTAATTCAGGGGAAGAGACACAATGGGTGTGCCATCGTTGAAGGTGTGAATGGTGAAATAAGAGAAACGGGAAGGTTGCCTAATAACTGGTCAGCTCAAACATGCCAGCCACAAGCCGTCAGTCAGGCACTGCAAATGTTAGAAGGAAAAGAAGGTACCATCCGTAATGGTTCTAGATACGCATTTGGAGAAGTGCACACCTTTGGGAAAATTTGGGAAGAATGGGGTCTAATTAATAGCAAAGGTAAAGAATTGGTTCATGAAGAACTAGTTGGACAAGTGTTATGGAATCTGATGTCACCAATAGAAGTGGCTGTAGTACATGTTAATGGACATCAGAGGGGCAACTCTTTTTGTGTCGGGGAAGTTGGTTAGCAGATGAAATGGCCTGAGAAGCAGCCTTAACTTATTTATTGCTTCAGGTTTTATCTCACGCCCGAGGTCCTGGCCCCACAAGAAATTCCAGTTTTCAATGAAAGATAAAAAGAAGTCCTCCAAGAGTTGGAAGCCAGGGAACAGAATGGGAAATGCGTACTCCCAGAGGGTAGAGAAATGTTAAATAAGCAAACCATGAGGAAGGTATTAGCAATTTTACATCAAGAGAGTTAATGAGGAAAACAAGTAATGGGTGCCATAGTGTTATAAAAATATGGGTGTACTGGAATTTATACTATAGCCAAGCAAATTTGTGAATGATGTGTGGTTTGTAAAAAAGTAAATGAAAAGGCACTTAGGAAGCAGCCTGCAGGAGGTTGAAGGCCAAGTTTATGACCCTTCCAAAATATACAAGTTGATTTCACAGAATTACCTGCAGTTGGCTGAATTAAAAACTTACTAGTGTTTGATCATCTTACCAGGTGGGGAGAAGCCTTCCCTCTTAGCACTGCCACGGGGGCAGTGGTAGCAAAAGCGAAATAACGGATGGACCCCCACGGTTTGAAACTAAGGATTTGTTTCTCAAAAACTGTATGCTCGGGTTGTCTTTTCTGTCTTCTCTCAGGCACCAAGGGCTTCTGGCACAAACTCTGCCTTTAGAGTCTGCAGCTCACAAGTTTCAGCCTGGACAGCAGGTCCTGGTCAAATCCTGGAAAGACGCTAAGCTTCAGCCAGATTGGGAAGGCGCATTTCAAGTTCTGCTGATCACCGAGACAGTGGTGCGACCAGCTGAGAAAGGGTGGACTCATTACACGTGGATTAAAGAGCCAATCAGACCTCCAAAGGACAGTGAGGAGTGGCAAGTACTGACAACTGACGACCCACTTCAACTAAAGATACAGAGATGAAAATGAAATGAAACTTTTGGGGATTACTAATCCTGTATTATGTAGAATTTACAAATGGGTTACTTAACGTGAACGTCACTGAAACTGAAGGTTCCCTAACAATTTGAGTAGACGCTTGCCAGATCCATAGGTGTGGGGATGTACAGAGCTAAAGGGAATTGAGTTATGAAAACAAACATGTGTCCAAGGGGACCGAGTCTAAGGATGATTTAAATAAGTGCATAGTTTTTGTTGCTGTCTCTCATTGCCCCTCCTGATACAGTGTTATCTGGACCACAGAGTTTGGGGGATGGACAGTGAGCAATGAATGGTTATAGAATGAAAAAGAAAACTTACCCTATCCAAAGGGCAATCTCTCCCGGGATGTGAGTCTCTGCAGTGCAACCCTTTGCTAATTACGCTACAGGGAGCAGATGATTCAGTAAGTGAGGTTTATGGATCGCGAATAGACATTAGTAGAAAAGATGCCCTCGCCTCAGCCCCACCTGGCCCGGCACCAGACGCCCAAAGCCCTTGGCCTTTCCTCCTTGCCGCTCACCAGCCTGCGCTGCCTGCCGCCCGCTTGGCCCTCTTGCTCTTGCTTCCCCGGCCCCCGGCAGACACACAGCCAGGGACACCCAGGCAGCACAGCAGGAGGGGAGCCCTTTGGCCTGCTGCCCTCCTGCCCACCCCCAAGCCCACCCCAAATCATGCATGCGCCCAGAAACCCTGACCTGCACCACAAAGGCAGCAGCAGCAGCACCAGCAGCAAGGAACACCAGGCCTGTGGGCGCAGCTGGCCTACAGCAGGGGACGGCCCTTTGGCCACTTCCCGGATGCTCTCCTGCTCTCCACCCTCCCAACCTCTTGCACACCCCCAGCCTCAGCGCTGCAGGAAAAAGAGACAACCTCACGGCTCCGGGAGGCCCGCACTCGCAGCAACAGCCACACCACAGCTGCAGTAAGCAACACCGCTTTAGCCACCCCTGCCAAACACGGTGCTAGGCCAGCTGCCACTAACAAGAGTCAACTCCGTCCCAGCCAGAGCAAGTCCGCAGAGGCAGTGGCACCTAGCCCACCCTGGGCAGAAGGCAAGATGCAGGATGCCGAAAAACCAAGAGAATCAAGCCCTGTTCACTTGTCCTCACCACTAGCAGGACCCTGGCTGTGACTCCAGATGATTTGTGCGCTTACCGTCTGTCACCCTCCTCAAGTGACCAGTGTGGCCAAGTCTCTGTACGGATCCCTGGGGGACTGTGCCCTGGAAGGAGTCCAGTCCAGCAGCACCAACGGGCACGTTCAAACGCAGCTTGCGACAAGGCCCTTCCTCTGCTTAGGAGCGCCGTCCTCCGGGCTTGCCTCTGCAGATGTCTTTTGCTCAACAGTGCCCATCCTTGGCAGAACCTTTGGCTTCTGCTTCTCACCTAGGCGTCGAAAGAGAAGCTTTGAAGTGAGAACCAAACAGGTTGCCACTAACCTTGCACTCTGTCCCCAGGGGAAAGTCGCTAACGCTGTCCCTCTTCAACACACCCGAGCCCAGATTTTAAACCACTCTTTTTTTTTTCGGAATAAAACCCAACAAGTGGGTGAGGGAGGTGACACTTAGGGCCAAGGCAGGAAGGAAGGAAGGAAGGACGGAAGAGTTTGCATCTGGTTTGCGCCCCAGAGTCTCCCGTGGGTGGGCCTGGGCCGGTTGTTCCATTTGGGTGACGCTTGCTCCCAGGCCCCGAGCAGGTAGCTGTCAGCAGCGGAAGGTCTTGGGCTCTGTCAGGCGAGGGGTGGGGTGGGCGTGGGGGGGGATGTGTTTGGGTGGGGGACAGGTGGGGTTGTAGCGGGGCTGGAGGTGGTGTGCAGAGGGGTAGGAAGGGGGGAAGAGGGGAGGGGGCTATGCTCTTTGCTCTGGGAAAGCGATGACAAGACAGGTCCAGATTCTTCAAGTGCGTAGGAGCTGTGATTTATTTGTAGTTGTTTGTGAAACAGATGTGAAAAACTGGTCAATGACTTGGGCTTCTGCTCAGATTGGTAGCTAATGCAACAGCTGCTTTTGCTGTTTGACAGGGGTTTTTTGTTAATAATTCTTAAATTCCAGTCTTAGAGAGCGAGACTAGAGAAGCTCTTCAGGATACCTACAATGTGACCACGTGCTGGCAGGAGTGGTTCATCGAGGCTCTGCTCATCTCAGTGACCCATTCATATTACAGGTAATAGGAACTAATGTTTAACTCTATTTGTCTACTCTTATATGGTATCTGTTATGCGGCATGCATGTAATAACTCTTCTGAAATAGTGTGTCGGTCTTAGCTGTGTATGTTGTTTGCCATACGAGGCCAGTATGACAGGATTTTAAGGCTGCAGAGAGTTCTTTGTACTCTCTCTTTAATCGAGCTTGAGCTTCTCACCTGCTCCAATTGAAACAAAACAAAAAACCCCAAACCTAACAAAACCAGACAAACAAATCCAACCAACAAACCAAGCAAAAATAAACCAAAACCAAAACCAAAAGCCTCTGTTTTTGAAATGATTTGGCTGCTGGAGAGCTTATTTTCCAGAATTATTTTCCAGCTGAGGTATTTAGTTCTTTCTCCTACTGTTCATGAGACAAGCCTGGAGTCGGTTTTGTCTAATCAATTCTTTGACAGGCAGTTGTGAAGGAGTGAAACGAGAGCTGTGGCTGCCAGTTCTCATCGAAGGTCTGCAGGGCACGTGTGCCTGCTGCCCTCTGCTCAGTGCCAGTGAGTGCAAGGGGCTGTGCCAGTGCGAGCTGAGTTATAGGAGTCAAGTGCAGAGCTTATTACACATTATTACCTTACACATAATATCTCACAGCCCATCTCACAGCCCATCTTCACCAATGTTCACGTGTCCTTTCTGTGCATTGACCAGTAAAGGTGGGGAAGACCTCCTCTTTTTTTTTTTTTTTTTAAATATGCACAGGTTTCCTCATATGTGGCTCTGAGATTTCAGCAAGTACTTGCTGGCTACGTGTCGTGACATCTCTTTTCTGAGAGGGAAAACGGAAAATGAATTTGCCAGCAGTTGTGTTGCCCCTGATCTGTGGAAAATGAGTCAGGCATCCAGTGAAGGACACTTTTGTCCCAGTTTGTGTATTTGTCAAAGCACTTGGAGTAGGAGAAGACTAAGAGATCCAGGTGACTTGCCAGTCAGTGGGAGAGGTTTTGTAGTCACCAAGTAGATGCAGGACTAAGACCTTGAATTTCTTATGTCACATGCTTATATAATGAGGTTTGGTTTCAGCTGCTATCCTGTGCTGTGATTATTGTCATAATTGTGCATATTAGCATTATATTAACTCAATTACGTTGCGTGCTGAAAGGATGCTGTAGGAAAGACTTAACTACCATTAGATCTGTCGACTGTCTTCACAGCAAACGTGTTTTCCTCTAAGCCGGGGGTGTCAAACTCATTTTCACTGGGGGGCACATCAGCCTCGCGGTTGCCTTCAAAGGGCCAAACGTAATTTTAGGACTCTAGAAATGCGACTACTCCTACATTTATACAGTCCTAAAATTGCATTTGCTACAAATGAGTTTGACACCCCTGCACTAAACATACTTTCTGAAGAGGCTGCAAAGCGCTTTTTGCATTTTGGCAAAACTTGTGGATCTTTCAACAGGACAAAGCCCCTTTCTCGCTGACAGAATGGAGAACGTGCTGATGAAGCAAAGGGGAGAAATGGATGGGCTACAAAGGTAATGCCTCTGTCAAAAGAAAACCTTATCCATCTGTTTGGGCTTTTAATAAGTACCTCGGAGTGTCAGGACACGACCCTGTGTGCTCACAGCAGCTTGTGTAGTTGTCGTGTTAACGTCACAGGGTCTGAAAATGAATTCAGTCGTGATGTCTTTTTATTTGTCCTTTCAGCTTTCTAATTTGTAACATTCTTGAGTGCGATGCTATAGGAAAGACACATGTGAACAGCTTTTAATTTCCTCAGAGTATCCAGTTGCTGCAGAGGGTAACTTACAATGTTCAGGTCTTTTGTGCTGGTGCCAACGTCAATGAATTAATTTCATTTCTAATGCATCATGTGTAAGTGTGCACTCAGTTACCTTCTCTCATGGGAAACACCTGGCTAAGTTTCTAAACTTTCTGAAGGCCATTAGCATATTGCACTAACCTGGTCTCCAGAGTGACCTGTGGCATTTTTACTCCAAGCTAAACAGAGGTTTTTCTTAGCAAACCATGTTGTTACAGCCTGTCAAATGCAGTGGTTGTGGGACTTTCAGTGACTGGATATTAACTGGCCTCTTAGCCCACCTGCATATCCCAGGGAGCTGTCAAAGAGAAGACCCAGGGGAAAAGTCATGCTCGTCATTAGGAACAGACTTATGTTACATTAAAATGACTTTTGTGCAAGGGTCCTTGTAAGAGATCTAGTGACTCTTAAAAGCACCTGCAATAAAGGACCTTTGATAGTGCTGGTCTCTGATAGACCTTTTTTTTTTTTTTTTCCCCCAGATGTGCTCAGTTAAAAACTGCCCACACTATGGGGATTGCAATCTGAATTTTGCTTGGCTTGGCAGAATGGTGTCTAGTTAAAAAACAAAACAATACCACACTCCCCTCCCCACCGCCACGGCAACAAAATAGAGTCCCCCAAGCACCCCACCCTCAACCCCCAAATTCTGGTAACTAATTTCTGGATGCTTTAATTAAAAGTCTTTGTTTGACTTCCTGGACTTTTCAGTCAAACCACAGAAGATGAGGTAATGATACCATGTTTAGGACTCCTGGCGAATCTCCGTCATCACAACTTACCTGTTCAAGCTAAGATGAAATCTTTGGTAAGAGTTTTGTTTTTGTGGCACGACCCTGGCTTGAGGGCAAGAGAGTTACTGGACTCTGGGGAATTGCCTTAGTATTTCTTATGCTCGTTTTTGTGGGACCAATAACCCTGACCTGTTTGTTCTCCAGAGTTGGTGGTTGTTTCTCCTGTATTGGAGAAAATAACCAGTAGAACAGGCGGTTGGGTGTTCTCTTTCCTTCTCTACGTTTCTGTGTTGTTGCGCTAGCTTGTGTTAGGCATTCAGTTTCTGCAGCTGTTCTCTGCAAACGAAGGATGAATTTAAAATTTGAGCATTCTTCCTTTGACAGTCTAAATGTTGTTAACACATGAGGACTGTAGTTGGTTTTCTGGTAAGCTGCCTGAACTTTGACCGACAAAGATCTCAGTCTATTAAAGGATAGATCAAGACAATGTCACTGATGTTGGTGTCAGGCCAGGACCCTTGAATACTCATACACATCCATGTCTGAGCTGCTCAGTTCGTCTCTCTGCTTGGAGTGGTGCCAAGGGGAGTTATGGTTCAATTCAGAAATGCAAGTTAATCTACATGGCACTGAATGTGACACTGTTTACCTTGGGAGAAAGGAGAGGGAAGGAGTAGGAGGAACTCTTGTCATCTCTGCCCACTGAGGAGAGAAGGAAGGGGGGTCATTGTTCAGTGGTTCTTTTCTATTGGAGACATAAGCAAAATTACCTTCTCATCTTTCTTTAAAATAATGATGGCGTTTATTGGCTTATTCTTTTTTTCCGTGTTTCCTTATACAAGTTCAACACAGACTTTATTCATTGACATCCACACCAGTGTGGTGCACTAGAAGACTAAAGTAGATAACCTAGAGAACGTTGCGCTCTGACGCCAGGGGGAAGTCGGTAACGCCATCCCTCTGCAACACACCCCTGAGCCCAGATTTTAAACTGCTCTTCTCCCTTTAAAAAAAAAAAAAAAAAAAAAAAAAAAAAAAAATCAAGCGGGTGAGGGAGGTGACACTTAGGGCCTAGAGCACACCACCAAGCAGGTGTCCCTGGTGGCCAAAGGCTGGTACCAGACTCTGTCACCCAAAACAGCTCCTTGGGAAAGAAGAAGCAACCTGTCATTCCTTTCATTTTTGGGGACTCCATGCGAAGAGCAGCTGCAGACAAATGTTTCTTTCCTTTCTCTGCAGACTTCTGAAGGTGTTCCAGAGAGGATCTTCAGAATATTGAAGGATTCAATATACACTTACGACAAGCCAAATCAAGGACTGATAACAAACCTCCGCTACCCGGTAATGAAACCAAAGGCTTCACAAAGAAGCCAAGGGTTCCAGTCAGGAAAGGATGACATCTATGCAGGTGAGAAACATAGCCCTGCCTTAGTGGTTTTGGGCTTATTTTTTTTTTTTTTTTAAAACGAATGCATTGCCAGGTGTGAGGTGAATAGTTGCTACGTGTCCTCTGAGACCAGCTTGCATGGGCAGCAGTTCAACGTCCTTCTCCTTCACGTTCACTGGAAAACTGTTATCCCCAGCTTGCAGTTCCACACCCTCATCCACTACAAATTTGCAAGTTAACATTGCGAGAGACGCTGAAGGCAAAGCAGGACATTGCCCACAGCTCGCTCCTTCGTGGGTGTTGGTGCTTCCAGGCTAGGGAAGGCTGAGGGCCTGGGTTAGGGACCGATTAAGCAATCTGGACATCCATAAATCCATGGCTCCAGGTGGGATGCACCCGCGGGTGCTGAGGGAGCTGGCTGATCATTGCTAGGCCACTCTCCGTCACCTTTGCTAAGTCATGGGAAACGGGAGGGGTGCCTGAGGGCTGGAGGAAAGCAAATGTCATTCCAGTCTTCAAAAAGGGCAAGAAGGAGGACCCGGGTAACTATGGACCGGTCAGCCTCACCTCCATCCCTGGGAAACTGATGGAACGACTTATCCTTGGTGCCATCTCAAGGCATATCAGGGATAAGGGGGTCATTAGGGGCAGTCAACGTGGCTTCACCAAAGGGAAGTCGTGCTTGACCAACCTCATAGACTTTTATGAGGACATAACCGGGTGGACAGATGATGGTAAAGCAGTGGATGTGGTCTGTCTTGATTTCAGTGAAGCGTTTGACACGGTCTCCCACAGCATCCTCCCAGCTAAACTGAGGAAGTGTGGTCTGGACGATCGGGTAGCGATGTGGACTGTGAACTGGCTGAAGGAAAGAAGCCAGAGAGTCGTGATCGACGGGGCAGAGTCTAGTTGGAGGCCTGTGGAGTCCCTCAAGGGTCGGTACTGGGGCCAGTACTATTCAATATATTCATCAATGACTTGGATGAGGGAATAGAGTGACTGTCAGCAAGTTTGCTGATGACACCAAGCTGGGAGGAGTGGCTGACACGCCAGAAGGCTGTGCTGCCATCCAGCGAGAGCTGGACAGGCTGGAGAGTTGGGCGGGGAAAACATGAATGAACTATAACAAGCGCAAGTGTAGAGTCTTGCATCTGGGCAAGAAGAACCCCAGGTACTAGTATAAGTCGGGGAATGACCTGTCAGAGAGCAGTGAAAGGGACCTGGGGGTCCCGGTGGACGGCACGATGACCATGAGCCAGCACTGTGCCCTTGTGGCCAAGAAGGCCAATGACATCCTGGGGTGTATTAGAAGGGGGGTAGTTAGTAGGTTGAAAGAGGTTCTCCTGCCCCTCTACTCTACCCTGGTGAGACCGCATCTGGAATATTGTGTCCAGTTCTGGGCCCCTCAGTTCAAGAAGGACAGGGAACTGCTGGAGAGAGTCCAGCGCAGGGCGACAAAGTTGATTAAGGGAGTGGAGCATCTCCCTACTGAGGAAAGGCTGAGGGAGCTGGGTCTCTTTAGTTTGGAGAAGAGGAGACTGAGGGGTGACCTCATTAATGTTTGTAAATATGTAAAGGGTGAGTGTCACGAGGATGGAGCCAGGCTCTTCTCACTGACAACCAATGATAAGACATGGGGCAATGGGTACAAACTGCAACACAGGAGGTTCCACTTAAATAGGAGAAGAAACTTCTTCTCAGTGAGGCTGGCAGAGCACTGGAACGGGCTGCCCAGGGAGGCTGAGGAGTCTCCTCCTCTGGAGACATTCAAAAGCCACCTGGACACATTCCTGTGTAACCTCATCTAGGTGTTCCTGCTCTGGCGGGGGGATTGGACTAGACGATCTTCTGAGGTCCCTTCCAATCCCTAACATTCTGTGATTCTGTGATTCATAGTCTGATACCTCTCAATCCTTTCCCCCGCTGAGCTCAGGTGCCAAACCAGTTGTAAAAACAACCTTCGTCCTTCAATAGCTCCTTGCAGGGCTGAGGCAGAGGCGAGAGAGCGAGGCAGGTGCGCGGGGGGGGGGGCCGTGGGGGGTGGGGGTCTGTCGGTGGGAAAAGCGGGGATCGAACCAGGGACCCATTTGACCAATCCGCGGGTCCGGCGCCCTGGCCGCTCCGCCAGCGCGATCCCACGGCCGTGGAACGCACGGCGCCCCCTATAGGCCGCAGAGCGGCGTGCGCTGCCGCTAGGGCCGCGAGCAGGTAGCTGTCAGCAGCGGGAGGTCTTGGGCTCTGTCAGGCGAGGGGCGGGTGGGGGGGTGTGTGATTGGGCGGGGGGCAGGTGGGGTTGCAGCGTGGTGGTGGGAGGCAGCGAGTCGGTGGGTGCCCCCCGGCATGGGCCGAGCTTAGCGGGCGGGCGGAGGTTTGTAGGGGGAGCTGTGGCGTCCCCCGGCGGTGGGGATGGCGGTAGAGGAGCGGCCAGGTCGCGGGACGCTGGTCCGCAGGGCACCCACTTCCATCCCCACCCCGCCCACCGCCCCCCCGGCCTTTAGCCGCCGCGCAGGCCGCTCTGCGGCCTATAGGGGGCGCCGTGCGTTCCACGGCCGTGGGATCGCGCTGGCGGAGCGGCCAGGGCGCCGGACCCGCGGATTGGTCAAATGGGTCCCTGGTTCGATCCCCGCTTTTCCCACCGACAAACCGCCCCCCCCACGGCGCCCCCCACGGCGCCCCCCCCGTGCACCTGCCTGGCTCTCTCGCCTCTGCCTCAGCCCTGCAAGGAAGGAGCCCTTCAAGAAGGAATGTTGCTTTTGCAACTCAGCTGCCACCTCACCCAGCGAGGGGGGAAGGATTGACACACATCACACTGGGAATCCTTCCCACAAACCAACTCTCTTCCAACTCATGCTGCAATGCAAACTCATTCCTGCATTTCAAAAACAAGTGCAGCTAGAGGGAAGGCTAACCCAAGAGCCAGGAACCCACCTTTGCAATAGATCCAGCAGGGGAAGGGCCTTCTTAGCATGAGATGAATGAGTCCTGGAAACTGAGGCAGGCGGCGGGCAGTCCGGAAAGCCTGCAGTACCCAACCCCTGGGGAACAGGGCAGGGAATTTGCAGCTGGCATTTGTGGGGGCGTATAAGCTTTTTGCCCTATTGCGTGTGCCTACTTTTAGGTAGAACGGCCCGTTTCGCAAAAGCCTTAATAAAACGTGCTTTGCCGAGAGATCCTGCCTGAGCCTATTCTGTTGGCAAGATGATGGTTTCCTACAAGTCTGGGGGCTCGTCCGAGACTCGACGTCGTCATCTCGGGGGTCCCTGTCGCCAATGGACGGGAAGGCGTGCCCCGTTGATTTCAATGGCCTTCTGGATGGTCGGTGGGGATTCCAGGACGGACGGACAGACAGAAACTGCAGGGCTGTGGGGACGAAGGCGGATCCCCGCAAACCATAGGCGAAAGGAGAAAGGAAAAAGCGGGAAGCACGATACGAGCGAGCGGGCAACTTTGTGCGTGGACCAAGGTAAGAAAACAGACTGTTAAGTACTACCTTGGTGGTCGGGGGCATTCTGAGAGGAGGGACGAGGCGCAAGGAGAAGCCTCGAGACTCAGAATGGGAAATAGAAAGGAAAAATGGTGACATTCCTCCGTCCAGTCCTTTAGGGAGGATGTTAAGGTACCGGGGAAACGTGTGGTGTACAAAAAGGAAGGATAAATAGAAAATGATAAAGTATTGTGTTTTGTCTGGACAAAATAGCCCTTAATAGAGTGATATTCTGGCCAAAATACGGATCCAATGACAATTTGCTATGCAAAGATCTAAATTGGTATGTAAAAAAAACTGTAGGGCCTTTAAATCTTCCTCCACACCAGGGTGGGTGCGAGTCCCTCCCTTCCTGCAGTATGTTTTTGAGTGCAAAGTGTGTGGCCTGATCAGTGTAAAGTGCACATAAAAGCAGTGTTCGAGTCTCTCTTGAGAATGGGAAAATATCCTTTAGACATAAGCCGTTGACCAAGTCTGAGACTAGGATGGGATCCAGCCGCACCTAAACTCCTCTCTGAAGGAGATTAGAAAGCAAGGGGCTCCCTCTGAACCTCGTGACTCAACGGAAGCGTGTCTCTGAATTTTTTTAGTGATGGGAAATAAAACTCAGCATAGAGAAGGGGACACCCTTGGCCGAGGTATTGCAAAATTGGGAAAATACTTATGGTACAGCAAGGTTTTCAAGAAAAGCATGCAATGACCTTATATCGAGGAGACTGGCAAACTGTAACTAAAAAACACCTAGAAAACAGATGTCCTGGACAAATGAATTACTGGTACGTATAGGATGATTTGGCATATGACCACCATAAAGAGGATGGTCGAAAACGAGTATAAAAACCTAGGGAAAGAATTTTAGCTGCAGTTGGGAGTAATTTAACTAAGGTGCTTGCAG
Source organism: Columba livia (assembly GCF_036013475.1). Taxonomy (NCBI): domain Eukaryota; kingdom Metazoa; phylum Chordata; class Aves; order Columbiformes; family Columbidae; genus Columba; species Columba livia. The sequence continues at coordinate 18,970 of NW_027043811.1, forward strand.
AGCTGGTCTCTGCTCTCTGTATCACCTCTTGATTACCTCCCCAACTGTCTTTCTTGTCCTTACTGCTTTTGCTGGGCTTTACCCTGGGATTGCTAAAGTTATTTTGCAGTGCAGCCAGCAGCAGATGTGCGTGCGTATGTGTGTGTAGGGGAGCAAGTGCGAAGGGGGGGATGTACATGTGAATGCCCTCCAGTGTTCCAGTGTTACACGGATGCACCCCCTGGCACTCTGGGGATTTGATTATGTGAGGAAATCAAACTCTGAAGGGAAGATGGGGATCGATGAGCATCATGATTTTCTAATTTTTTTTTTTTTGGGGGGGGAGGGGGGGAGCGGCTAGAATCCATTCTGAGCCGATGTTATCCTGTTATTGAGAGAGTTGGTCTTTCCGGAAACATCATTTAAAAGAATGTGGAACTAACCCCACAGGCAGTGGGAGACTACCTGGCCCCAAGGTGATTCTAATTGAGATGATAATAATCAAACAAATGGAGATAATTGCCAAACGGTGGTTAAAAATCTGATAAAAGCTTTTGAGCTTTTGAGGAGATAAGAGTAAACTGAACTGAAGTGCAGGAATGTAGACAGAAGCCAGGGGAGCACCGACTGGGGAAGATTTTTGGAAAGCTTTGTGGACTGGTAGCAAGTGTGTTTGTGGATCTACGGAAGTATTTCCGAGAGCATGTGCCAGGTTGGCAGGAAGAATTTGCAAAAAATCTGAGTGTGGTCGTGTTTGTGTATGATGGTCGGGAACTGAAGCGAAAAGTTGAAGCAGACTGATTGGTTGCAAGTGAAAGACTGGAAGGGAAAAGAACAAAACAAAACAAAACCGCAGAAGATTTAGACCAAAGTCAGTGAAAAAAGTGAGAGAATGAGAGAAAATGGGATGCTATTATTGTGGAAATCTGGGATATTTACCCCTAGGGCGGCAACTGTTGGAAATGACTAAAGGAAGAAAACTCAATACACTTTGGAAAATCAGAGGGGCTGAAAATGTTTTTGGTGTTGTGGTGGCTTTTTTTATTGGTGTTTTTTTTTTTTGTTTGTTTGTTTGTTTGTTTTTTGTGGGGAAACGTTTAAATTGGAAAAGAGCATGTAATTGGTAAAGTAATGGTGGTAATTGGTAATGAGGTCTAGTTTTTAGCAGAAACAGAAGCTCCCATGTCCCTTCTAAATTCTCCCCTAAAAAGATCCAGAACTGAAGACGGAGTTGTAATAAATGGGGTAGCAGGGAGGAAGGAGAGACAATTATGAATAAATTCCTATTTGTGATAATAAGAATTAAAAGCGTATGGGGAAGGAATATATTAGGGGAAGATTCCCCAGCTTCTATATTAGAGAGAAACCTTTTACAGGCTCTGGGTGTGGAAACACAGTTACTGCCTGGGGGGTGACAAGGAGAAAATTTGAAAGATATTGTATTACCTGGAAGTTTGTGTTGGTTTTGGCTGGGCTGGAGTTAATTTTCTTTGTGGTACCTGGTATGGGACTATGTTTTTGATTGATGCTTAAAACAGTGTTGATAATACAGAGATGTTTTTGTTATTGTTGAGCAATGCTTGCACAGAGTGGAGGCCTGTTCTGCCTCTCACGCTGCTCCAGCAGCAAGTGGGCTGGGGGGGAAGCGACAAGCAGTGGCACACTGATCTAAGCTCTTAGACCCAGTGTCTCGAGGTTGGCCAGAGTGTGTGCAAGCTGCAGCAGCAACTGCTCTTCTGGTGGGAGAAAGCAGGAAATTAAACCCTGCTGCTTTCCTATGGAGAGGTGGCAATGGGCTGCACCTCTTCATAGATGGGTCTTCAAGGGTAATTCAGGGGAAGAGACACAATGGGTGTGCCATCGTTGAAGGTGTGAATGGTGAAATAAGAGAAACGGGAAGGTTGCCTAATAACTGGTCAGCTCAAACATGCCAGCCACAAGCCGTCAGTCAGGCACTGCAAATGTTAGAAGGAAAAGAAGGTACCATCCGTAATGGTTCTAGATACGCATTTGGAGAAGTGCACACCTTTGGGAAAATTTGGGAAGAATGGGGTCTAATTAATAGCAAAGGTAAAGAATTGGTTCATGAAGAACTAGTTGGACAAGTGTTATGGAATCTGATGTCACCAATAGAAGTGGCTGTAGTACATGTTAATGGACATCAGAGGGGCAACTCTTTTTGTGTCGGGGAAGTTGGTTAGCAGATGAAATGGCCTGAGAAGCAGCCTTAACTTATTTATTGCTTCAGGTTTTATCTCACGCCCGAGGTCCTGGCCCCACAAGAAATTCCAGTTTTCAATGAAAGATAAAAAGAAGTCCTCCAAGAGTTGGAAGCCAGGGAACAGAATGGGAAATGCGTACTCCCAGAGGGTAGAGAAATGTTAAATAAGCAAACCATGAGGAAGGTATTAGCAATTTTACATCAAGAGAGTTAATGAGGAAAACAAGTAATGGGTGCCATAGTGTTATAAAAATATGGGTGTACTGGAATTTATACTATAGCCAAGCAAATTTGTGAATGATGTGTGGTTTGTAAAAAAGTAAATGAAAAGGCACTTAGGAAGCAGCCTGCAGGAGGTTGAAGGCCAAGTTTATGACCCTTCCAAAATATACAAGTTGATTTCACAGAATTACCTGCAGTTGGCTGAATTAAAAACTTACTAGTGTTTGATCATCTTACCAGGTGGGGAGAAGCCTTCCCTCTTAGCACTGCCACGGGGGCAGTGGTAGCAAAAGCGAAATAACGGATGGACCCCCACGGTTTGAAACTAAGGATTTGTTTCTCAAAAACTGTATGCTCGGGTTGTCTTTTCTGTCTTCTCTCAGGCACCAAGGGCTTCTGGCACAAACTCTGCCTTTAGAGTCTGCAGCTCACAAGTTTCAGCCTGGACAGCAGGTCCTGGTCAAATCCTGGAAAGACGCTAAGCTTCAGCCAGATTGGGAAGGCGCATTTCAAGTTCTGCTGATCACCGAGACAGTGGTGCGACCAGCTGAGAAAGGGTGGACTCATTACACGTGGATTAAAGAGCCAATCAGACCTCCAAAGGACAGTGAGGAGTGGCAAGTACTGACAACTGACGACCCACTTCAACTAAAGATACAGAGATGAAAATGAAATGAAACTTTTGGGGATTACTAATCCTGTATTATGTAGAATTTACAAATGGGTTACTTAACGTGAACGTCACTGAAACTGAAGGTTCCCTAACAATTTGAGTAGACGCTTGCCAGATCCATAGGTGTGGGGATGTACAGAGCTAAAGGGAATTGAGTTATGAAAACAAACATGTGTCCAAGGGGACCGAGTCTAAGGATGATTTAAATAAGTGCATAGTTTTTGTTGCTGTCTCTCATTGCCCCTCCTGATACAGTGTTATCTGGACCACAGAGTTTGGGGGATGGACAGTGAGCAATGAATGGTTATAGAATGAAAAAGAAAACTTACCCTATCCAAAGGGCAATCTCTCCCGGGATGTGAGTCTCTGCAGTGCAACCCTTTGCTAATTACGCTACAGGGAGCAGATGATTCAGTAAGTGAGGTTTATGGATCACGAATAGACATTAGTAGAAAAGATGCCCTCGCCTCAGCCCCACCTGGCCCGGCACCAGACGCCCAAAGCCCTTGGCCTTTCCTCCTTGCCGCTCACCAGCCTGCGCTGCCTGCCGCCCGCTTGGCCCTCTTGCTCTTGCTTCCCCGGCCCCCGGCAGACACACAGCCAGGGACACCCAGGCAGCACAGCAGGAGGGGAGCCCTTTGGCCTGCTGCCCTCCTGCCCACCCCCAAGCCCACCCCAAATCATGCATGTGCCCAGAAACGCTGACCTGCACCACAAAGGCAGCAGCAGCAGCACCAGCAGCAAGGAACACCAGGCCTGTGGGCGCAGCTGGCCTACAGCAGGGGACGGCCCTTTGGCCACTTCCCGGATGCTCTCCTGCTCTCCACCCTCCCAACCTCTTGCACACCCCCAGCCTCGGCGCTGCAGGAAAAAGAGACAACCTCACGGCTCCGGGAGGCCCGCACTCGCAGCAACAGCCACACCACAGCTGCAGTAAGCAACACCGCTTTAGCCACCCCTGCCAAACACGGTGCTAGGCCAGCTGCCACTAACAAGAGTCAACTCCGTCCCAGCCAGAGCAAGTCCGCAGAGGCAGTGGCACCTAGCCCACCCTGGGCAGAAGGCAAGATGCAGGATGCCGAAAAACCAAGAGAATCAAGCCCTGTTCACTTGTCCTCACCACTAGCAGGACCCTGGCTGTGACTCCAGATGATTTGTGCGCTTACCGTCTGTCACCCTCCTCAAGTGACCAGTGTGGCCAAGTCTCTGTACGGATCCCTGGGGGACTGTGCCCTGGAAGGAGTCCAGTCCAGCAGCACCAACGGGCACGTTCAAACGCAGCTTGCGACAAGGCCCTTCCTCTGCTTAGGAGCGCCGTCCTCCGGGCTTGCCTCTGCAGATGTCTTTTGCTCGACAGTGCCCATCCTTGGCAGAACCTTTGGCTTCTGCTTCTCACCTAGGCGTCGAAAGAGAAGCTTTGAAGTGAGAACCAAACAGGTTGCCACTAACCTTGCACTCTGTCCCCAGGGGAAAGTCGCTAACGCTGTCCCTCTTCAACACACCCGAGCCCAGATTTTAAACCACTCTTTTTTTTTTCGGAATAAAACCCAACAAGTGGGTGAGGGAGGTGACACTTAGGGCCAAGGCAGGAAGGAAGGAAGGAAGGACGGAAGAGTTTGCATCTGGTTTGCGCCCCAGAGTCTCCCGTGGGTGGGCCTGGGCCGGTTGTTCCATTTGGGTGACGCTTGCTCCCAGGCCCCGAGCAGGTAGCTGTCAGCAGCGGGAGGTCTTGGGCTCTGTCAGGCGAGGGGTGGGGTGGGCGTGGGGGGGGATGTGTTTGGGTGGGGGACAGGTGGGGTTGTAGCGGGGCTGGAGGTGGTGTGCAGAGGGGTAGGAAGGGGGGAAGAGGGGAGGGGGCTATGCTCTTTGCTCTGGGAAAGCGATGACAAGACAGGTCCAGATTCTTCAAGTGCGTAGGAGCTGTGATTTATTTGTAGTTGTTTGTGAAACAGATGTGAAAAACTGGTCAATGACTTGGGCTTCTGCTCAGATTGGTAGCTAATGCAACAGCTGCTTTTGCTGTTTGACAGGGGTTTTTTGTTAATAATTCTTAAATTCCAGTCTTAGAGAGCGAGACTAGAGAAGCTCTTCAGGATACCTACAATGTGACCACGTGCTGGCAGGAGTGGTTCATCGAGGCTCTGCTCATCTCAGTGACCCATTCATATTACAGGTAATAGGAACTAATGTTTAACTCTATTTGTCTACTCTTATATGGTATCTGTTATGCGGCATGCATGTAATAACTCTTCTGAAATAGTGTGTCGGTCTTAGCTGTGTATGTTGTTTGCCATACGAGGCCAGTATGACAGGATTTTAAGGCTGCAGAGAGTTCTTTGTACTCTCTCTTTAATCGAGCTTGAGCTTCTCACCTGCTCCAATTGAAACAAAACAAAAAACCCCAAACCTAACAAAACCAGACAAACAAATCCAACCAACAAACCAAGCAAAAATAAACCAAAACCAAAACCAAAAGCCTCTGTTTTTGAAATGATTTGGCTGCTGGAGAGCTTATTTTCCAGAATTATTTTCCAGCTGAGGTATTTAGTTCTTTCTCCTACTGTTCATGAGACAAGCCTGGAGTCGGTTTTGTCTAATCAATTCTTTGACAGGCAGTTGTGAAGGAGTGAAACGAGAGCTGTGGCTGCCAGTTCTCATCGAAGGTCTGCAGGGCACGTGTGCCTGCTGCCCTCTGCTCAGTGCCAGTGAGTGCAAGGGGCTGTGCCAGTGCGAGCTGAGTTATAGGAGTCAAGTGCAGAGCTTATTACACATTATTACCTTACACATAATATCTCACAGCCCATCTCACAGCCCATCTTCACCAATGTTCACGTGTCCTTTCTGTGCATTGACCAGTAAAGGTGGGGAAGACCTCCTCTTTTTTTTTTTTTTTTTAAATATGCACAGGTTTCCTCATATGTGGCTCTGAGATTTCAGCAAGTACTTGCTGGCTACGTGTCGTGACATCTCTTTTCTGAGAGGGAAAACGGAAAATGAATTTGCCAGCAGTTGTGTTGCCCCTGATCTGTGGAAAATGAGTCAGGCATCCAGTGAAGGACACTTTTGTCCCAGTTTGTGTATTTGTCAAAGCACTTGGAGTAGGAGAAGACTAAGAGATCCAGGTGACTTGCCAGTCAGTGGGAGAGGTTTTGTAGTCACCAAGTAGATGCAGGACTAAGACCTTGAATTTCTTATGTCACATGCTTATATAATGAGGTTTGGTTTCAGCTGCTATCCTGTGCTGTGATTATTGTCATAATTGTGCATATTAGCATTATATTAACTCAATTACGTTGCGTGCTGAAAGGATGCTGTAGGAAAGACTTAACTACCATTAGATCTGTCGACTGTCTTCACAGCAAACGTGTTTTCCTCTAAGCCGGGGGTGTCAAACTCATTTTCACTGGGGGGCACATCAGCCTCGCGGTTGCCTTCAAAGGGCCAAACGTAATTTTAGGACTCTAGAAATGCGACTACTCCTACATTTATACAGTCCTAAAATTGCATTTGCTACAAATGAGTTTGACACCCCTGCACTAAACATACTTTCTGAAGAGGCTGCAAAGCGCTTTTTGCATTTTGGCAAAACTTGTGGATCTTTCAACAGGACAAAGCCCCTTTCTCGCTGACAGAATGGAGAACGTGCTGATGAAGCAAAGGGGAGAAATGGATGGGCTACAAAGGTAATGCCTCTGTCAAAAGAAAACCTTATCCATCTGTTTGGGCTTTTAATAAGTACCTCGGAGTGTCAGGACACGACCCTGTGTGCTCACAGCAGCTTGTGTAGTTGTCGTGTTAACGTCACAGGGTCTGAAAATGAATTCAGTCGTGATGTCTTTTTATTTGTCCTTTCAGCTTTCTAATTTGTAACATTCTTGAGTGCGATGCTATAGGAAAGACACATGTGAACAGCTTTTAATTTCCTCAGAGTATCCAGTTGCTGCAGAGGGTAACTTACAATGTTCAGGTCTTTTGTGCTGGTGCCAACGTCAATGAATTAATTTCATTTCTAATGCATCATGTGTAAGTGTGCACTCAGTTACCTTCTCTCATGGGAAACACCTGGCTAAGTTTCTAAACTTTCTGAAGGCCATTAGCATATTGCACTAACCTGGTCTCCAGAGTGACCTGTGGCATTTTTACTCCAAGCTAAACAGAGGTTTTTCTTAGCAAACCATGTTGTTACAGCCTGTCAAATGCAGTGGTTGTGGGACTTTCAGTGACTGGATATTAACTGGCCTCTTAGCCCACCTGCATATCCCAGGGAGCTGTCAAAGAGAAGACCCAGGGGAAAAGTCATGCTCGTCATTAGGAACAGACTTATGTTACATTAAAATGACTTTTGTGCAAGGGTCCTTGTAAGAGATCTAGTGACTCTTAAAAGCACCTGCAATAAAGGACCTTTGATAGTGCTGGTCTCTGATAGACCTTTTTTTTTTTTTTTTCCCCCAGATGTGCTCAGTTAAAAACTGCCCACACTATGGGGATTGCAATCTGAATTTTGCTTGGCTTGGCAGAATGGTGTCTAGTTAAAAAACAAAACAATACCACACTCCCCTCCCCACCGCCACGGCAACAAAATAGAGTCCCCCAAGCACCCCACCCTCAACCCCCAAATTCTGGTAACTAATTTCTGGATGCTTTAATTAAAAGTCTTTGTTTGACTTCCTGGACTTTTCAGTCAAACCACAGAAGATGAGGTAATGATACCATGTTTAGGACTCCTGGCGAATCTCCGTCATCACAACTTACCTGTTCAAGCTAAGATGAAATCTTTGGTAAGAGTTTTGTTTTTGTGGCACGACCCTGGCTTGAGGGCAAGAGAGTTACTGGACTCTGGGGAATTGCCTTAGTATTTCTTATGCTCGTTTTTGTGGGACCAATAACCCTGACCTGTTTGTTCTCCAGAGTTGGTGGTTGTTTCTCCTGTATTGGAGAAAATAACCAGTAGAACAGGCGGTTGGGTGTTCTCTTTCCTTCTCTACGTTTCTGTGTTGTTGCGCTAGCTTGTGTTAGGCATTCAGTTTCTGCAGCTGTTCTCTGCAAACGAAGGATGAATTTAAAATTTGAGCATTCTTCCTTTGACAGTCTAAATGTTGTTAACACATGAGGACTGTAGTTGGTTTTCTGGTAAGCTGCCTGAACTTTGACCGACAAAGATCTCAGTCTATTAAAGGATAGATCAAGACAATGTCACTGATGTTGGTGTCAGGCCAGGACCCTTGAATACTCATACACATCCATGTCTGAGCTGCTCAGTTCGTCTCTCTGCTTGGAGTGGTGCCAAGGGGAGTTATGGTTCAATTCAGAAATGCAAGTTAATCTACATGGCACTGAATGTGACACTGTTTACCTTGGGAGAAAGGAGAGGGAAGGAGTAGGAGGAACTCTTGTCATCTCTGCCCACTGAGGAGAGAAGGAAGGGGGGTCATTGTTCAGTGGTTCTTTTCTATTGGAGACATAAGCAAAATTACCTTCTCATCTTTCTTTAAAATAATGATGGCGTTTATTGGCTTATTCTTTTTTTCCGTGTTTCCTTATACAAGTTCAACACAGACTTTATTCATTGACATCCACACCAGTGTGGTGCACTAGAAGACTAAAGTAGATAACCTAGAGAACGTTGCGCTCTGACGCCAGGGGGAAGTCGGTAACGCCATCCCTCTGCAACACACCCCTGAGCCCAGATTTTAAACTGCTCTTCTCCCTTTAAAAAAAAAAAAAAAAAAAAAAAAAAAAAAAATCAAGCGGGTGAGGGAGGTGACACTTAGGGCCTAGAGCACACCACCAAGCAGGTGTCCCTGGTGGCCAAAGGCTGGTACCAGACTCTGTCACCCAAAACAGCTCCTTGGGAAAGAAGAAGCAACCTGTCATTCCTTTCATTTTTGGGGACTCCATGCGAAGAGCAGCTGCAGACAAATGTTTCTTTCCTTTCTCTGCAGACTTCTGAAGGTGTTCCAGAGAGGATCTTCAGAATATTGAAGGATTCAATATACACTTACGACAAGCCAAATCAAGGACTGATAACAAACCTCCGCTACCCGGTAATGAAACCAAAGGCTTCACAAAGAAGCCAAGGGTTCCAGTCAGGAAAGGATGACATCTATGCAGGTGAGAAACATAGCCCTGCCTTAGTGGTTTTGGGCTTATTTTTTTTTTTTTTTTAAAACGAATGCATTGCCAGGTGTGAGGTGAATAGTTGCTACGTGTCCTCTGAGACCAGCTTGCATGGGCAGCAGTTCAATGTCCTTCTCCTTCACGTTCACTGGAAAACTGTTATCCCCAGCTTGCAGTTCCACACCCTCATCCACTACAAATTTGCAAGTTAACATTGCGAGAGACGCTGAAGGCAAAGCAGGACATTGCCCACAGCTCGCTCCTTCGTGGGTGTTGGTGCTTCCAGGCTAGGGAAGGCTGAGGGCCTGGGTTAGGGACCGATTAAGCAATCTGGACATCCATAAATCCATGGCTCCAGGTGGGATGCACCCGCGGGTGCTGAGGGAGCTGGCTGATCATTGCTAGGCCACTCTCCGTCACCTTTGCTAAGTCATGGGAAACGGGAGGGGTGCCTGAGGGCTGGAGGAAAGCAAATGTCATTCCAGTCTTCAAAAAGGGCAAGAAGGAGGACCCGGGTAACTATGGACCGGTCAGCCTCACCTCCATCCCTGGGAAACTGATGGAACGACTTATCCTTGGTGCCATCTCAAGGCATATCAGGGATAAGGGGGTCATTAGGGGCAGTCAACGTGGCTTCACCAAAGGGAAGTCGTGCTTGACCAACCTCATAGACTTTTATGAGGACATAACCGGGTGGACAGATGATGGTAAAGCAGTGGATGTGGTCTGTCTTGATTTCAGTGAAGCGTTTGACACGGTCTCCCACAGCATCCTCCCAGCTAAACTGAGGAAGTGTGGTCTGGACGATCGGGTAGCGATGTGGACTGTGAACTGGCTGAAGGAAAGAAGCCAGAGAGTCGTGATCGACGGGGCAGAGTCTAGTTGGAGGCCTGTGGAGTCCCTCAAGGGTCGGTACTGGGGCCAGTACTATTCAATATATTCATCAATGACTTGGATGAGGGAATAGAGTGACTGTCAGCAAGTTTGCTGATGACACCAAGCTGGGAGGAGTGGCTGACACGCCAGAAGGCTGTGCTGCCATCCAGCGAGAGCTGGACAGGCTGGAGAGTTGGGCGGGGAAAACATGAATGAACTATAACAAGCGCAAGTGTAGAGTCTTGCATCTGGGCAAGAAGAACCCCAGGTACTAGTATAAGTCGGGGAATGACCTGTCAGAGAGCAGTGAAAGGGACCTGGGGGTCCCGGTGGACGGCACGATGACCATGAGCCAGCACTGTGCCCTTGTGGCCAAGAAGGCCAATGACATCCTGGGGTGTATTAGAAGGGGGGTAGTTAGTAGGTTGAAAGAGGTTCTCCTGCCCCTCTACTCTACCCTGGTGAGACCGCATCTGGAATATTGTGTCCAGTTCTGGGCCCCTCAGTTCAAGAAGGACAGGGAACTGCTGGAGAGAGTCCAGCGCAGGGCGACAAAGTTGATTAAGGGAGTGGAGCATCTCCCTACTGAGGAAAGGCTGAGGGAGCTGGGTCTCTTTAGTTTGGAGAAGAGGAGACTGAGGGGTGACCTCATTAATGTTTGTAAATATGTAAAGGGTGAGTGTCACGAGGATGGAGCCAGGCTCTTCTCACTGACAACCAATGATAAGACATGGGGCAATGGGTACAAACTGCAACACAGGAGGTTCCACTTAAATAGGAGAAGAAACTTCTTCTCAGTGAGGCTGGCAGAGCACTGGAACGGGCTGCCCAGGGAGGCTGAGGAGTCTCCTCCTCTGGAGACATTCAAAAGCCACCTGGACACATTCCTGTGTAACCTCATCTAGGTGTTCCTGCTCTGGCGGGGGGATTGGACTAGACGATCTTCTGAGGTCCCTTCCAATCCCTAACATTCTGTGATTCTGTGATTCATAGTCTGATACCTCTCAATCCTTTCCCCCGCTGAGCTCAGGTGCCAAACCAGTTGTAAAAACAACCTTCGTCCTTCAATAGCTCCTTGCAGGGCTGAGGCAGAGGCGAGAGAGCGAGGCAGGTGCGCGGGGGGGGGGCCGTGGGGGGTGGGGGTCTGTCGGTGGGAAAAGCGGGGATCGAACCAGGGACCCATTTGACCAATCCGCGGGTCCGGCGCCCTGGCCGCTCCGCCAGCGCGATCCCACGGCCGTGGAACGCACGGCGCCCCCTATAGGCCGCAGAGCGGTGTGCGCTGCCGCTAGGGCCGCGAGCAGGTAGCTGTCAGCAGCGGGAGGTCTTGGGCTCTGTCAGGCGAGGGGCGGGTGGGGGGGTGTGTGATTGGGCGGGGGGCAGGTGGGGTTGCAGCGTGGTGGTGGGAGGCAGCGAGTCGGTGGGTGCCCCCCGGCATGGGCCGAGCTTAGCGGGCGGGCGGAGGTTTGTAGGGGGAGCTGTGGCGTCCCCCGGCGGTGGGGATGGCGGTAGAGGAGCGGCCAGGTCGCGGGACGCTGGTCCGCAGGGCACCCACTTCCATCCCCACCCCGCCCACCGCCCCCCCGGCCTTTAGCCGCCGCGCAGGCCGCTCTGCGGCCTATAGGGGGCGCCGTGCGTTCCACGGCCGTGGGATCGCGCTGGCGGAGCGGCCAGGGCGCCGGACCCGCGGATTGGTCAAATGGGTCCCTGGTTCGATCCCCGCTTTTCCCACCGACAAACCGCCCCCCCCACGGCGCCCCCCACGGCGCCCCCCCCGTGCACCTGCCTGGCTCTCTCGCCTCTGCCTCAGCCCTGCAAGGAAGGAGCCCTTCAAGAAGGAATGTTGCTTTTGCAACTCAGCTGCCACCTCACCCAGCGAGGGGGGAAGGATTGACACACATCACACTGGGAATCCTTCCCACAAACCAACTCTCTTCCAACTCATGCTGCAATGCAAACTCATTCCTGCATTTCAAAAACAAGTGCAGCTAGAGGGAAGGCTAACCCAAGAGCCAGGAACCCACCTTTGCAATAGATCCAGCAGGGGAAGGGCCTTCTTAGCATGAGATGAATGAGTCCTGGAAACTGAGGCAGGCGGCGGGCAGTCCGGAAAGCCTGCAGTACCCAACCCCTGGGGAACAGGGCAGGGAATTTGCAGCTGGCATTTGTGGGGGCGTATAAGCTTTTTGCCCTATTGCGTGTGCCTACTTTTAGGTAGAACGGCCCGTTTCGCAAAAGCCTTAATAAAACGTGCTTTGCCGAGAGATCCTGCCTGAGCCTATTCTGTTGGCAAGATGATGGTTTCCTACAAGTCTGGGGGCTCGTCCGAGACTCGACGTCGTCATCTCGGGGGTCCCTGTCGCCAATGGACGGGAAGGCGTGCCCCGTTGATTTCAATGGCCTTCTGGATGGTCGGTGGGGATTCCAGGACGGACGGACAGACAGAAACTGCAGGGCTGTGGGGACGAAGGCGGATCCCCGCAAACCATAGGCGAAAGGAGAAAGGAAAAAGCGGGAAGCACGATACGAGCGAGCGGGCAACTTTGTGCGTGGACCAAGGTAAGAAAACAGACTGTTAAGTACTACCTTGGTGGTCGGGGGCATTCTGAGAGGAGGGACGAGGCGCAAGGAGAAGCCTCGAGACTCAGAATGGGAAATAGAAAGGAAAAATGGTGACATTCCTCCGTCCAGTCCTTTAGGGAGGATGTTAAGGTACCGGGGAAACGTGTGGTGTACAAAAAGGAAGGATAAATAGAAAATGATAAAGTATTGTGTTTTGTCTGGACAAAATAGCCCTTAATAGAGTGATATTCTGGCCAAAATACGGATCCAATGACAATTTGCTATGCAAAGATCTAAATTGGTATGTAAAAAAAACTGTAGGGCCTTTAAATCTTCCTCCACACCAGGGTGGGTGCGAGTCCCTCCCTTCCTGCAGTATGTTTTTGAGTGCAAAGTGTGTGGCCTGATCAGTGTAAAGTGCACATAAAAGCAGTGTTCGAGTCTCTCTTGAGAATGGGAAAATATCCTTTAGACATAAGCCGTTGACCAAGTCTGAGACTAGGATGGGATCCAGCCGCACCTAAACTCCTCTCTGAAGGAGATTAGAAAGCAAGGGGCTCCCTCTGAACCTCGTGACTCAACGGAAGCGTGTCTCTGAATTTTTTTAGTGATGGGAAATAAAACTCGGCATAGAGAAGGGGACACCCTTGGCCGAGGTATTGCAAAATTGGGAAAATACTTATGGTACAGCAAGGTTTTCAAGAAAAGCATGCAATGACCTTATATCGAGGAGACTGGCAAACTGTAACTAAAAAACACCTAGAAAACAGATGTCCTGGACAAATGAATTACTGGTACGTATAGGATGATTTGGCATATGACCACCATAAAGAGGATGGTCGAAAACGAGTATAAAAACCTAGGGAAAGAATTTTAGCTGCAGTTGGGAGTAATTTAACTAAGGTGCTTGCAGAGCTGGTCTCTGCTCTCTGTATCACCTCTTGATTACCTCCCCAACTGTCTTTCTTGTCCTTACTGCTTTTGCTGGGCTTTACCCTGGGATTGCTAAAGTTATTTTGCAGTGCAGCCAGCAGCAGATGTGCGTGCGTATGTGTGTGTAGGGGAGCAAGTGCGAAGGGGGGGATGTACATGTGAATGCCCTCCAGTGTTCCAGTGTTACACGGATGCACCCCCTGGCACTCTGGGGATTTGATTATGTGAGGAAATCAAACTCTGAAGGGAAGATGGGGATCGATGAGCATCATGATTTTCTAATTTTTTTTTTTTGGGGGGGGAGGGGGGGAGCGGCTAGAATCCATTCTGAGCCGATGTTATCCTGTTATTGAGAGAGTTGGTCTTTCCGGAAACATCATTTAAAAGAATGTGGAACTAACCCCACAGGCAGTGGGAGACTACCTGGCCCCAAGGTGATTCTAATTGAGATGATAATAATCAAACAAATGGAGATAATTGCCAAACGGTGGTTAAAAATCTGATAAAAGCTTTTGAGCTTTTGAGGAGATAAGAGTAAACTGAACTGAAGTGCAGGAATGTAGACAGAAGCCAGGGGAGCACCGACTGGGGAAGATTTTTGGAAAGCTTTGTGGACTGGTAGCAAGTGTGTTTGTGGATCTACGGAAGTATTTCCGAGAGCATGTGCCAGGTTGGCAGGAAGAATTTGCAAAAAATCTGAGTGTGGTCGTGTTTGTGTATGATGGTCGGGAACTGAAGCGAAAAGTTGAAGCAGACTGATTGGTTGCAAGTGAAAGACTGGAAGGGAAAAGAACAAAACAAAACAAAACCGCAGAAGATTTAGACCAAAGTCAGTGAAAAAAGTGAGAGAATGAGAGAAAATGGGATGCTATTATTGTGGAAATCTGGGATATTTACCCCTAGGGCGGCAACTGTTGGAAATGACTAAAGGAAGAAAACTCAATACACTTTGGAAAATCAGAGGGGCTGAAAATGTTTTTGGTGTTGTGGTGGCTTTTTTTATTGGTGTTTTTTTTTTTTGTTTGTTTGTTTGTTTGTTTTTTGTGGGGAAACGTTTAAATTGGAAAAGAGCATGTAATTGGTAAAGTAATGGTGGTAATTGGTAATGAGGTCTAGTTTTTAGCAGAAACAGAAGCTCCCATGTCCCTTCTAAATTCTCCCCTAAAAAGATCCAGAACTGAAGACGGAGTTGTAATAAATGGGGTAGCAGGGAGGAAGGAGAGACAATTATGAATAAATTCCTATTTGTGATAATAAGAATTAAAAGCGTATGGGGAAGGAATATATTAGGGGAAGATTCCCCAGCTTCTATATTAGAGAGAAACCTTTTACAGGCTCTGGGTGTGGAAACACAGTTACTGCCTGGGGGGTGACAAGGAGAAAATTTGAAAGATATTGTATTACCTGGAAGTTTGTGTTGGTTTTGGCTGGGCTGGAGTTAATTTTCTTTGTGGTACCTGGTATGGGACTATGTTTTTGATTGATGCTTAAAACAGTGTTGATAATACAGAGATGTTTTTGTTATTGTTGAGCAATGCTTGCACAGAGTGGAGGCCTGTTCTGCCTCTCACGCTGCTCCAGCAGCAAGTGGGCTGGGGGGGAAGCGACAAGCAGTGGCACACTGATCTAAGCTCTTAGACCCAGTGTCTCGAGGTTGGCCAGAGTGTGTGCAAGCTGCAGCAGCAACTGCTCTTCTGGTGGGAGAAAGCAGGAAATTAAACCCTGCTGCTTTCCTATGGAGAGGTGGCAATGGGCTGCACCTCTTCATAGATGGGTCTTCAAGGGTAATTCAGGGGAAGAGACACAATGGGTGTGCCATCGTTGAAGGTGTGAATGGTGAAATAAGAGAAACGGGAAGGTTGCCTAATAACTGGTCAGCTCAAACATGCCAGCCACAAGCCGTCAGTCAGGCACTGCAAATGTTAGAAGGAAAAGAAGGTACCATCCGTAATGGTTCTAGATACGCATTTGGAGAAGTGCACACCTTTGGGAAAATTTGGGAAGAATGGGGTCTAATTAATAGCAAAGGTAAAGAATTGGTTCATGAAGAACTAGTTGGACAAGTGTTATGGAATCTGATGTCACCAATAGAAGTGGCTGTAGTACATGTTAATGGACATCAGAGGGGCAACTCTTTTTGTGTCGGGGAAGTTGGTTAGCAGATGAAATGGCCTGAGAAGCAGCCTTAACTTATTTATTGCTTCAGGTTTTATCTCACGCCCGAGGTCCTGGCCCCACAAGAAATTCCAGTTTTCAATGAAAGATAAAAAGAAGTCCTCCAAGAGTTGGAAGCCAGGGAACAGAATGGGAAATGCGTACTCCCAGAGGGTAGAGAAATGTTAAATAAGCAAACCATGAGGAAGGTATTAGCAATTTTACATCAAGAGAGTTAATGAGGAAAACAAGTAATGGGTGCCATAGTGTTATAAAAATATGGGTGTACTGGAATTTATACTATAGCCAAGCAAATTTGTGAATGATGTGTGGTTTGTAAAAAAGTAAATGAAAAGGCACTTAGGAAGCAGCCTGCAGGAGGTTGAAGGCCAAGTTTATGACCCTTCCAAAATATACAAGTTGATTTCACAGAATTACCTGCAGTTGGCTGAATTAAAAACTTACTAGTGTTTGATCATCTTACCAGGTGGGGAGAAGCCTTCCCTCTTAGCACTGCCACGGGGGCAGTGGTAGCAAAAGCGAAATAACGGATGGACCCCCACGGTTTGAAACTAAGGATTTGTTTCTCAAAAACTGTATGCTCGGGTTGTCTTTTCTGTCTTCTCTCAGGCACCAAGGGCTTCTGGCACAAACTCTGCCTTTAGAGTCTGCAGCTCACAAGTTTCAGCCTGGACAGCAGGTCCTGGTCAAATCCTGGAAAGACGCTAAGCTTCAGCCAGATTGGGAAGGCGCATTTCAAGTTCTGCTGATCACCGAGACAGTGGTGCGACCAGCTGAGAAAGGGTGGACTCATTACACGTGGATTAAAGAGCCAATCAGACCTCCAAAGGACAGTGAGGAGTGGCAAGTACTGACAACTGACGACCCACTTCAACTAAAGATACAGAGATGAAAATGAAATGAAACTTTTGGGGATTACTAATCCTGTATTATGTAGAATTTACAAATGGGTTACTTAACGTGAACGTCACTGAAACTGAAGGTTCCCTAACAATTTGAGTAGACGCTTGCCAGATCCATAGGTGTGGGGATGTACAGAGCTAAAGGGAATTGAGTTATGAAAACAAACATGTGTCCAAGGGGACCGAGTCTAAGGATGATTTAAATAAGTGCATAGTTTTTGTTGCTGTCTCTCATTGCCCCTCCTGATACAGTGTTATCTGGACCACAGAGTTTGGGGGATGGACAGTGAGCAATGAATGGTTATAGAATGAAAAAGAAAACTTACCCTATCCAAAGGGCAATCTCTCCCGGGATGTGAGTCTCTGCAGTGCAACCCTTTGCTAATTACGCTACAGGGAGCAGATGATTCAGTAAGTGAGGTTTATGGATCACGAATAGACATTAGTAGAAAAGATGCCCTCGCCTCAGCCCCACCTGGCCCGGCACCAGACGCCCAAAGCCCTTGGCCTTTCCTCCTTGCCGCTCACCAGCCTGCGCTGCCTGCCGCCCGCTTGGCCCTCTTGCTCTTGCTTCCCCGGCCCCCGGCAGACACACAGCCAGGGACACCCAGGCAGCACAGCAGGAGGGGAGCCCTTTGGCCTGCTGCCCTCCTGCCCACCCCCAAGCCCACCCCAAATCATGCATGCGCCCAGAAACGCTGACCTGCACCACAAAGGCAGCAGCAGCAGCACCAGCAGCAAGGAACACCAGGCCTGTGGGCGCAGCTGGCCTACAGCAGGGGACGGCCCTTTGGCCACTTCCCGGATGCTCTCCTGCTCTCCACCCTCCCAACCTCTTGCACACCCCCAGCCTCGGCGCTGCAGGAAAAAGAGACAACCTCACGGCTCCGGGAGGCCCGCACTCGCAGCAACAGCCACACCACAGCTGCAGTAAGCAACACCGCTTTAGCCACCCCTGCCAAACACGGTGCTAGGCCAGCTGCCACTAACAAGAGTCAACTCCGTCCCAGCCAGAGCAAGTCCGCAGAGGCAGTGGCACCTAGCCCACCCTGGGCAGAAGGCAAGATGCAGGATGCCAAAAAACCAAGAGAATCAAGCCCTGTTCACTTGTCCTCACCACTAGCAGGACCCTGGCTGTGACTCCAGATGATTTGTGCGCTTACCGTCTGTCACCCTCCTCAAGTGACCAGTGTGGCCAAGTCTCTGTACGGATCCCTGGGGGACTGTGCCCTGGAAGGAATCCAGTCCAGCAGCACCAACCGGCACGTTCAAACGCAGCTTGCGACAAGGCCCTTCCTCTGCTTAGGAGCGCCGTCCTCCGGGCTTGCCTCTGCAGATGTCTTTTGCTCGACAGTGCCCATCCTTGGCAGAACCTTTGGCTTCTGCTTCTCACCTAGGCGTCGAAAGAGAAGCTTTGAAGTGAGAACCAAACAGGTTGCCACTAACCTTGCACTCTGTCCCCAGGGGAAAGTCGCTAACGCTGTCCCTCTTCAACACACCCGAGCCCAGATTTTAAACCACTCTTTTTTTTTTCGGAATAAAACCCAACAAGTGGGTGAGGGAGGTGACACTTAGGGCCAAGGCAGGAAGGAAGGAAGGAAGGACGGAAGAGTTTGCATCTGGTTTGCGCCCCAGAGTCTCCCGTGGGTGGGCCTGGGCCGGTTGTTCCATTTGGGTGACGCTTGCTCCCAGGCCCCGAGCAGGTAGCTGTCAGCAGCGGGAGGTCTTGGGCTCTGTCAGGCGAGGGGTGGGGTGGGCGTGGGGGGGGATGTGTTTGGGTGGGGGGCAGGTGGGGTTGTAGCGGGGCTGGAGGTGGTGTGCAGAGGGGTAGGAAGGGGGGAAGAGGGGAGGGGGGTATGCTCTTTGCTCTGGGAAAGCGATGACAAGACAGGTCCAGATTCTTCAAGTGCGTAGGAGCTGTGATTTATTTGTAGTTGTTTGTGAAACAGATGTGAAAAACTGGTCAATGACTTGGGCTTCTGCTCAGATTGGTAGCTAATGCAACAGCTGCTTTTGCTGTTTGACAGGGGTTTTTTGTTAATAATTCTTAAATTCCAGTCTTAGAGAGCGAGACTAGAGAAGCTCTTCAGGATACCTACAATGTGACCACGTGCTGGCAGGAGTGGTTCATCGAGGCTCTGCTCATCTCAGTGACCCATTCATATTACAGGTAATAGGAACTAATGTTTAACTCTATTTGTCTACTCTTATATGGTATCTGTTATGCGGCATGCATGTAATAACTCTTCTGAAATAGTGTGTCGGTCTTAGCTGTGTATGTTGTTTGCCATACGAGGCCAGTATGACAGGATTTTAAGGCTGCAGAGAGTTCTTTGTACTCTCTCTTTAATCGAGCTTGAGCTTCTCACCTGCTCCAATTGAAACAAAACAAAAAACCCCAAACCTAACAAAACCAGACAAACAAATCCAACCAACAAACCAAGCAAAAATAAACCAAAACCAAAACCAAAAGCCTCTGTTTTTGAAATGATTTGGCTGCTGGAGAGCTTATTTTCCAGAATTATTTTCCAGCTGAGGTATTTAGTTCTTTCTCCTACTGTTCATGAGACAAGCCTGGAGTCGGTTTTGTCTAATCAATTCTTTGACAGGCAGTTGTGAAGGAGTGAAACGAGAGCTGTGGCTGCCAGTTCTCATCGAAGGTCTGCAGGGCACGTGTGCCTGCTGCCCTCTGCTCAGTGCCAGTGCGAGCTGAGTTATAGGAGTCAAGTGCAGAGCTTATTACACATTATTACCTTACACATAATATCTCACAGCCCATCTCACAGCCCATCTTCACCAATGTTCACGTGTCCTTTCTGTGCATTGACCAGTAAAGGTGGGGAAGACCTCCTCTTTTTTTTTTTTTTTTTAAATATGCACAGGTTTCCTCATATGTGGCTCTGAGATTTCAGCAAGTACTTGCTGGCTACGTGTCGTGACATCTCTTTTCTGAGAGGGAAAACGGAAAATGAATTTGCCAGCAGTTGTGTTGCCCCTGATCTGTGGAAAATGAGTCAGGCATCCAGTGAAGGACACTTTTGTCCCAGTTTGTGTATTTGTCAAAGCACTTGGAGTAGGAGAAGACTAAGAGATCCAGGTGACTTGCCAGTCAGTGGGAGAGGTTTTGTAGTCACCAAGTAGATGCAGGACTAAGACCTTGAATTTCTTATGTCACATGCTTATATAATGAGGTTTGGTTTCAGCTGCTATCCTGTGCTGTGATTATTGTCATAATTGTGCATATTAGCATTATATTAACTCAATTACGTTGCGTGCTGAAAGGATGCTGTAGGAAAGACTTAACTACCATTAGATCTGTCGACTGTCTTCACAGCAAACGTGTTTTCCTCTAAGCCGGGGGTGTCAAACTCATTTTCACTGGGGGGCACATCAGCCTCGCGGTTGCCTTCAAAGGGCCAAACGTAATTTTAGGACTCTAGAAATGCGACTACTCCTACATTTATACAGTCCTAAAATTGCATTTGCTACAAATGAGTTTGACACCCCTGCACTAAACATACTTTCTGAAGAGGCTGCAAAGCGCTTTTTGCATTTTGGCAAAACTTGTGGATCTTTCAACAGGACAAAGCCCCTTTCTCGCTGACAGAATGGAGAACGTGCTGATGAAGCAAAGGGGAGAAATGGATGGGCTACAAAGGTAATGCCTCTGTCAAAAGAAAACCTTATCCATCTGTTTGGGCTTTTAATAAGTACCTCGGAGTGTCAGGACACGACCCTGTGTGCTCACAGCAGCTTGTGTAGTTGTCGTGTTAACGTCACAGGGTCTGAAAATGAATTCAGTCGTGATGTCTTTTTATTTGTCCTTTCAGCTTTCTAATTTGTAACATTCTTGAGTGCGATGCTATAGGAAAGACACATGTGAACAGCTTTTAATTTCCTCAGAGTATCCAGTTGCTGCAGAGGGTAACTTACAATGTTCAGGTCTTTTGTGCTGGTGCCAACGTCAATGAATTAATTTCATTTCTAATGCATCATGTGTAAGTGTGCACTCAGTTACCTTCTCTCATGGGAAACACCTGGCTAAGTTTCTAAACTTTCTGAAGGCCATTAGCATATTGCACTAACCTGGTCTCCAGAGTGACCTGTGGCATTTTTACTCCAAGCTAAACAGAGGTTTTTCTTAGCAAACCATGTTGTTACAGCCTGTCAAATGCAGTGGTTGTGGGACTTTCAGTGACTGGATATTAACTGGCCTCTTAGCCCACCTGCATATCCCAGGGAGCTGTCAAAGAGAAGACCCAGGGGAAAAGTCATGCTCGTCATTAGGAACAGACTTATGTTACATTAAAATGACTTTTGTGCAAGGGTCCTTGTAAGAGATCTAGTGACTCTTAAAAGCACCTGCAATAAAGGACCTTTGATAGTGCTGGTCTCTGATAGACCTTTTTTTTTTTTTTTTCCCCCAGATGTGCTCAGTTAAAAACTGCCCACACTATGGGGATTGCAATCTGAATTTTGCTTGGCTTGGCAGAATGGTGTCTAGTTAAAAAACAAAACAATACCACACTCCCCTCCCCACCGCCACG
The DNA here is from genome assembly GCF_036013475.1 of Columba livia. Taxonomy (NCBI): domain Eukaryota; kingdom Metazoa; phylum Chordata; class Aves; order Columbiformes; family Columbidae; genus Columba; species Columba livia. The sequence goes on from NW_027043811.1 coordinate 40,177, forward strand.
GCAACAAAATAGAGTCCCCCAAGCACCCCACCCTCAACCCCCAAATTCTGGTAACTAATTTCTGGATGCTTTAATTAAAAGTCTTTGTTTGACTTCCTGGACTTTTCAGTCAAACCACAGAAGATGAGGTAATGATACCATGTTTAGGACTCCTGGCGAATCTCCGTCATCACAACTTACCTGTTCAAGCTAAGATGAAATCTTTGGTAAGAGTTTTGTTTTTGTGGCACGACCCTGGCTTGAGGGCAAGAGAGTTACTGGACTCTGGGGAATTGCCTTAGTATTTCTTATGCTCGTTTTTGTGGGACCAATAACCCTGACCTGTTTGTTCTCCAGAGTTGGTGGTTGTTTCTCCTGTATTGGAGAAAATAACCAGTAGAACAGGCGGTTGGGTGTTCTCTTTCCTTCTCTACGTTTCTGTGTTGTTGCGCTAGCTTGTGTTAGGCATTCAGTTTCTGCAGCTGTTCTCTGCAAACGAAGGATGAATTTAAAATTTGAGCATTCTTCCTTTGACAGTCTAAATGTTGTTAACACATGAGGACTGTAGTTGGTTTTCTGGTAAGCTGCCTGAACTTTGACCGACAAAGATCTCAGTCTATTAAAGGATAGATCAAGACAATGTCACTGATGTTGGTGTCAGGCCAGGACCCTTGAATACTCATACACATCCATGTCTGAGCTGCTCAGTTCGTCTCTCTGCTTGGAGTGGTGCCAAGGGGAGTTATGGTTCAATTCAGAAATGCAAGTTAATCTACATGGCACTGAATGTGACACTGTTTACCTTGGGAGAAAGGAGAGGGAAGGAGTAGGAGGAACTCTTGTCATCTCTGCCCACTGAGGAGAGAAGGAAGGGGGGTCATTGTTCAGTGGTTCTTTTCTATTGGAGACATAAGCAAAATTACCTTCTCATCTTTCTTTAAAATAATGATGGCGTTTATTGGCTTATTCTTTTTTTCCGTGTTTCCTTATACAAGTTCAACACAGACTTTATTCATTGACATCCACACCAGTGTGGTGCACTAGAAGACTAAAGTAGATAACCTAGAGAACGTTGCGCTCTGACGCCAGGGGGAAGTCGGTAACGCCATCCCTCTGCAACACACCCCTGAGCCCAGATTTTAAACTGCTCTTCTCCCTTTAAAAAAAAAAAAAAAAAAAAAAAAAAAAAAAAAATCAAGCGGGTGAGGGAGGTGACACTTAGGGCCTAGAGCACACCACCAAGCAGGTGTCCCTGGTGGCCAAAGGCTGGTACCAGACTCTGTCACCCAAAACAGCTCCTTGGGAAAGAAGAAGCAACCTGTCATTCCTTTCATTTTTGGGGACTCCATGCGAAGAGCAGCTGCAGACAAATGTTTCTTTCCTTTCTCTGCAGACTTCTGAAGGTGTTCCAGAGAGGATCTTCAGAATATTGAAGGATTCAATATACACTTACGACAAGCCAAATCAAGGACTGATAACAAACCTCCGCTACCCGGTAATGAAACCAAAGGCTTCACAAAGAAGCCAAGGGTTCCAGTCAGGAAAGGATGACATCTATGCAGGTGAGAAACATAGCCCTGCCTTAGTGGTTTTGGGCTTATTTTTTTTTTTTTTTTTAAAACGAATGCATTGCCAGGTGTGAGGTGAATAGTTGCTACGTGTCCTCTGAGACCAGCTTGCATGGGCAGCAGTTCAACGTCCTTCTCCTTCACGTTCACTGGAAAACTGTTATCCCCAGCTTGCAGTTCCACACCCTCATCCACTACAAATTTGCAAGTTAACATTGCGAGAGACGCTGAAGGCAAAGCAGGACATTGCCCACAGCTCGCTCCTTCGTGGGTGTTGGTGCTTCCAGGCTAGGGAAGGCTGAGGGCCTGGGTTAGGGACCGATTAAGCAATCTGGACATCCATAAATCCATGGCTCCAGGTGGGATGCACCCGCGGGTGCTGAGGGAGCTGGCTGATCATTGCTAGGCCACTCTCCGTCACCTTTGCTAAGTCATGGGAAACGGGAGGGGTGCCTGAGGGCTGGAGGAAAGCAAATGTCATTCCAGTCTTCAAAAAGGGCAAGAAGGAGGACCCGGGTAACTATGGACCGGTCAGCCTCACCTCCATCCCTGGGAAACTGATGGAACGACTTATCCTTGGTGCCATCTCAAGGCATATCAGGGATAAGGGGGTCATTAGGGGCAGTCAACGTGGCTTCACCAAAGGGAAGTCGTGCTTGACCAACCTCATAGACTTTTATGAGGACATAACCGGGTGGACAGATGATGGTAAAGCAGTGGATGTGGTCTGTCTTGATTTCAGTGAAGCGTTTGACACGGTCTCCCACAGCATCCTCCCAGCTAAACTGAGGAAGTGTGGTCTGGACGATCGGGTAGCGATGTGGACTGTGAACTGGCTGAAGGAAAGAAGCCAGAGAGTCGTGATCGACGGGGCAGAGTCTAGTTGGAGGCCTGTGGAGTCCCTCAAGGGTCGGTACTGGGGCCAGTACTATTCAATATATTCATCAATGACTTGGATGAGGGAATAGAGTGACTGTCAGCAAGTTTGCTGATGACACCAAGCTGGGAGGAGTGGCTGACACGCCAGAAGGCTGTGCTGCCATCCAGCGAGAGCTGGACAGGCTGGAGAGTTGGGCGGGGAAAACATGAATGAACTATAACAAGCGCAAGTGTAGAGTCTTGCATCTGGGCAAGAAGAACCCCAGGTACTAGTATAAGTCGGGGAATGACCTGTCAGAGAGCAGTGAAAGGGACCTGGGGGTCCCGGTGGACGGCACGATGACCATGAGCCAGCACTGTGCCCTTGTGGCCAAGAAGGCCAATGACATCCTGGGGTGTATTAGAAGGGGGGTAGTTAGTAGGTTGAAAGAGGTTCTCCTGCCCCTCTACTCTACCCTGGTGAGACCGCATCTGGAATATTGTGTCCAGTTCTGGGCCCCTCAGTTCAAGAAGGACAGGGAACTGCTGGAGAGAGTCCAGCGCAGGGCGACAAAGTTGATTAAGGGAGTGGAGCATCTCCCTACTGAGGAAAGGCTGAGGGAGCTGGGTCTCTTTAGTTTGGAGAAGAGGAGACTGAGGGGTGACCTCATTAATGTTTGTAAATATGTAAAGGGTGAGTGTCACGAGGATGGAGCCAGGCTCTTCTCACTGACAACCAATGATAAGACATGGGGCAATGGGTACAAACTGCAACACAGGAGGTTCCACTTAAATAGGAGAAGAAACTTCTTCTCAGTGAGGCTGGCAGAGCACTGGAACGGGCTGCCCAGGGAGGCTGAGGAGTCTCCTCCTCTGGAGACATTCAAAAGCCACCTGGACACATTCCTGTGTAACCTCATCTAGGTGTTCCTGCTCTGGCGGGGGGATTGGACTAGACGATCTTCTGAGGTCCCTTCCAATCCCTAACATTCTGTGATTCTGTGATTCATAGTCTGATACCTCTCAATCCTTTCCCCCGCTGAGCTCAGGTGCCAAACCAGTTGTAAAAACAACCTTCGTCCTTCAATAGCTCCTTGCAGGGCTGAGGCAGAGGCGAGAGAGCGAGGCAGGTGCGCGGGGGGGGGGGCCGTGGGGGGTGGGGGTCTGTCGGTGGGAAAAGCGGGGATCGAACCAGGGACCCATTTGACCAATCCGCGGGTCCGGCGCCCTGGCCGCTCCGCCAGCGCGATCCCACGGCCGTGGAACGCACGGCGCCCCCTATAGGCCGCAGAGCGGTGTGCGCTGCCGCTAGGGCCGCGAGCAGGTAGCTGTCAGCAGCGGGAGGTCTTGGGCTCTGTCAGGCGAGGGGCGGGTGGGGGGGTGTGTGATTGGGCGGGGGGCAGGTGGGGTTGCAGCGTGGTGGTGGGAGGCAGCGAGTCGGTGGGTGCCCCCCGGCATGGGCCGAGCTTAGCGGGCGGGCGGAGGTTTGTAGGGGGAGCTGTGGCGTCCCCCGGCGGTGGGGATGGCGGTAGAGGAGCGGCCAGGTCGCGGGACGCTGGTCCGCAGGGCACCCACTTCCATCCCCACCCCGCCCACCGCCCCCCCGGCCTTTAGCCGCCGCGCAGGCCGCTCTGCGGCCTATAGGGGGCGCCGTGCGTTCCACGGCCGTGGGATCGCGCTGGCGGAGCGGCCAGGGCGCCGGACCCGCGGATTGGTCAAATGGGTCCCTGGTTCGATCCCCGCTTTTCCCACCGACAAACCGCCCCCCCCACGGCGCCCCCCACGGCGCCCCCCCCGTGCACCTGCCTGGCTCTCTCGCCTCTGCCTCAGCCCTGCAAGGAAGGAGCCCTTCAAGAAGGAATGTTGCTTTTGCAACTCAGCTGCCACCTCACCCAGCGAGGGGGGAAGGATTGACACACATCACACTGGGAATCCTTCCCACAAACCAACTCTCTTCCAACTCATGCTGCAATGCAAACTCATTCCTGCATTTCAAAAACAAGTGCAGCTAGAGGGAAGGCTAACCCAAGAGCCAGGAACCCACCTTTGCAATAGATCCAGCAGGGGAAGGGCCTTCTTAGCATGAGATGAATGAGTCCTGGAAACTGAGGCAGGCGGCGGGCAGTCCGGAAAGCCTGCAGTACCCAACCCCTGGGGAACAGGGCAGGGAATTTGCAGCTGGCATTTGTGGGGGCGTATAAGCTTTTTGCCCTATTGCGTGTGCCTACTTTTAGGTAGAACGGCCCGTTTCGCAAAAGCCTTAATAAAACGTGCTTTGCCGAGAGATCCTGCCTGAGCCTATTCTGTTGGCAAGATGATGGTTTCCTACAAGTCTGGGGGCTCGTCCGAGACTCGACGTCGTCATCTCGGGGGTCCCTGTCGCCAATGGACGGGAAGGCGTGCCCCGTTGATTTCAATGGCCTTCTGGATGGTCGGTGGGGATTCCAGGACGGACGGACAGACAGAAACTGCAGGGCTGTGGGGACGAAGGCGGATCCCCGCAAACCATAGGCGAAAGGAGAAAGGAAAAAGCGGGAAGCACGATACGAGCGAGCGGGCAACTTTGTGCGTGGACCAAGGTAAGAAAACAGACTGTTAAGTACTACCTTGGTGGTCGGGGGCATTCTGAGAGGAGGGACGAGGCGCAAGGAGAAGCCTCGAGACTCAGAATGGGAAATAGAAAGGAAAAATGGTGACATTCCTCCGTCCAGTCCTTTAGGGAGGATGTTAAGGTACCGGGGAAACGTGTGGTGTACAAAAAGGAAGGATAAATAGAAAATGATAAAGTATTGTGTTTTGTCTGGACAAAATAGCCCTTAATAGAGTGATATTCTGGCCAAAATACGGATCCAATGACAATTTGCTATGCAAAGATCTAAATTGGTATGTAAAAAAAACTGTAGGGCCTTTAAATCTTCCTCCACACCAGGGTGGGTGCGAGTCCCTCCCTTCCTGCAGTATGTTTTTGAGTGCAAAGTGTGTGGCCTGATCAGTGTAAAGTGCACATAAAAGCAGTGTTCGAGTCTCTCTTGAGAATGGGAAAATATCCTTTAGACATAAGCCGTTGACCAAGTCTGAGACTAGGATGGGATCCAGCCGCACCTAAACTCCTCTCTGAAGGAGATTAGAAAGCAAGGGGCTCCCTCTGAACCTCGTGACTCAACGGAAGCGTGTCTCTGAATTTTTTTAGTGATGGGAAATAAAACTCAGCATAGAGAAGGGGACACCCTTGGCCGAGGTATTGCAAAATTGGGAAAATACTTATGGTACAGCAAGGTTTTCAAGAAAAGCATGCAATGACCTTATATCGAGGAGACTGGCAAACTGTAACTAAAAAACACCTAGAAAACAGATGTCCTGGACAAATGAATTACTGGTACGTATAGGATGATTTGGCATATGACCACCATAAAGAGGATGGTCGAAAACGAGTATAAAAACCTAGGGAAAGAATTTTAGCTGCAGTTGGGAGTAATTTAACTAAGGTGCTTGCAGAGCTGGTCTCTGCTCTCTGTATCACCTCTTGATTACCTCCCCAACTGTCTTTCTTGTCCTTACTGCTTTTGCTGGGCTTTACCCTGGGATTGCTAAAGTTATTTTGCAGTGCAGCCAGCAGCAGATGTGCGTGCGTATGTGTGTGTAGGGGAGCAAGTGCGAAGGGGGGGATGTACATGTGAATGCCCTCCAGTGTTCCAGTGTTACACGGATGCACCCCCTGGCACTCTGGGGATTTGATTATGTGAGGAAATCAAACTCTGAAGGGAAGATGGGGATCGATGAGCATCATGATTTTCTAATTTTTTTTTTTTGGGGGGGGAGGGGGGGAGCGGCTAGAATCCATTCTGAGCCGATGTTATCCTGTTATTGAGAGAGTTGGTCTTTCCGGAAACATCATTTAAAAGAATGTGGAACTAACCCCACAGGCAGTGGGAGACTACCTGGCCCCAAGGTGATTCTAATTGAGATGATAATAATCAAACAAATGGAGATAATTGCCAAACGGTGGTTAAAAATCTGATAAAAGCTTTTGAGCTTTTGAGGAGATAAGAGTAAACTGAACTGAAGTGCAGGAATGTAGACAGAAGCCAGGGGAGCACCGACTGGGGAAGATTTTTGGAAAGCTTTGTGGACTGGTAGCAAGTGTGTTTGTGGATCTACGGAAGTATTTCCGAGAGCATGTGCCAGGTTGGCAGGAAGAATTTGCAAAAAATCTGAGTGTGGTCGTGTTTGTGTATGATGGTCGGGAACTGAAGCGAAAAGTTGAAGCAGACTGATTGGTTGCAAGTGAAAGACTGGAAGGGAAAAGAACAAAACAAAACAAAACCGCAGAAGATTTAGACCAAAGTCAGTGAAAAAAGTGAGAGAATGAGAGAAAATGGGATGCTATTATTGTGGAAATCTGGGATATTTACCCCTAGGGCGGCAACTGTTGGAAATGACTAAAGGAAGAAAACTCAATACACTTTGGAAAATCAGAGGGGCTGAAAATGTTTTTGGTGTTGTGGTGGCTTTTTTTATTGGTGTTTTTTTTTTTTGTTTGTTTGTTTGTTTGTTTTTTGTGGGGAAACGTTTAAATTGGAAAAGAGCATGTAATTGGTAAAGTAATGGTGGTAATTGGTAATGAGGTCTAGTTTTTAGCAGAAACAGAAGCTCCCATGTCCCTTCTAAATTCTCCCCTAAAAAGATCCAGAACTGAAGACGGAGTTGTAATAAATGGGGTAGCAGGGAGGAAGGAGAGACAATTATGAATAAATTCCTATTTGTGATAATAAGAATTAAAAGCGTATGGGGAAGGAATATATTAGGGGAAGATTCCCCAGCTTCTATATTAGAGAGAAACCTTTTACAGGCTCTGGGTGTGGAAACACAGTTACTGCCTGGGGGGTGACAAGGAGAAAATTTGAAAGATATTGTATTACCTGGAAGTTTGTGTTGGTTTTGGCTGGGCTGGAGTTAATTTTCTTTGTGGTACCTGGTATGGGACTATGTTTTTGATTGATGCTTAAAACAGTGTTGATAATACAGAGATGTTTTTGTTATTGTTGAGCAATGCTTGCACAGAGTGGAGGCCTGTTCTGCCTCTCACGCTGCTCCAGCAGCAAGTGGGCTGGGGGGGAAGCGACAAGCAGTGGCACACTGATCTAAGCTCTTAGACCCAGTGTCTCGAGGTTGGCCAGAGTGTGTGCAAGCTGCAGCAGCAACTGCTCTTCTGGTGGGAGAAAGCAGGAAATTAAACCCTGCTGCTTTCCTATGGAGAGGTGGCAATGGGCTGCACCTCTTCATAGATGGGTCTTCAAGGGTAATTCAGGGGAAGAGACACAATGGGTGTGCCATCGTTGAAGGTGTGAATGGTGAAATAAGAGAAACGGGAAGGTTGCCTAATAACTGGTCAGCTCAAACATGCCAGCCACAAGCCGTCAGTCAGGCACTGCAAATGTTAGAAGGAAAAGAAGGTACCATCCGTAATGGTTCTAGATACGCATTTGGAGAAGTGCACACCTTTGGGAAAATTTGGGAAGAATGGGGTCTAATTAATAGCAAAGGTAAAGAATTGGTTCATGAAGAACTAGTTGGACAAGTGTTATGGAATCTGATGTCACCAATAGAAGTGGCTGTAGTACATGTTAATGGACATCAGAGGGGCAACTCTTTTTGTGTCGGGGAAGTTGGTTAGCAGATGAAATGGCCTGAGAAGCAGCCTTAACTTATTTATTGCTTCAGGTTTTATCTCACGCCCGAGGTCCTGGCCCCACAAGAAATTCCAGTTTTCAATGAAAGATAAAAAGAAGTCCTCCAAGAGTTGGAAGCCAGGGAACAGAATGGGAAATGCGTACTCCCAGAGGGTAGAGAAATGTTAAATAAGCAAACCATGAGGAAGGTATTAGCAATTTTACATCAAGAGAGTTAATGAGGAAAACAAGTAATGGGTGCCATAGTGTTATAAAAATATGGGTGTACTGGAATTTATACTATAGCCAAGCAAATTTGTGAATGATGTGTGGTTTGTAAAAAAGTAAATGAAAAGGCACTTAGGAAGCAGCCTGCAGGAGGTTGAAGGCCAAGTTTATGACCCTTCCAAAATATACAAGTTGATTTCACAGAATTACCTGCAGTTGGCTGAATTAAAAACTTACTAGTGTTTGATCATCTTACCAGGTGGGGAGAAGCCTTCCCTCTTAGCACTGCCACGGGGGCAGTGGTAGCAAAAGCGAAATAACGGATGGACCCCCACGGTTTGAAACTAAGGATTTGTTTCTCAAAAACTGTATGCTCGGGTTGTCTTTTCTGTCTTCTCTCAGGCACCAAGGGCTTCTGGCACAAACTCTGCCTTTAGAGTCTGCAGCTCACAAGTTTCAGCCTGGACAGCAGGTCCTGGTCAAATCCTGGAAAGACGCTAAGCTTCAGCCAGATTGGGAAGGCGCATTTCAAGTTCTGCTGATCACCGAGACAGTGGTGCGACCAGCTGAGAAAGGGTGGACTCATTACACGTGGATTAAAGAGCCAATCAGACCTCCAAAGGACAGTGAGGAGTGGCAAGTACTGACAACTGACGACCCACTTCAACTAAAGATACAGAGATGAAAATGAAATGAAACTTTTGGGGATTACTAATCCTGTATTATGTAGAATTTACAAATGGGTTACTTAACGTGAACGTCACTGAAACTGAAGGTTCCCTAACAATTTGAGTAGACGCTTGCCAGATCCATAGGTGTGGGGATGTACAGAGCTAAAGGGAATTGAGTTATGAAAACAAACATGTGTCCAAGGGGACCGAGTCTAAGGATGATTTAAATAAGTGCATAGTTTTTGTTGCTGTCTCTCATTGCCCCTCCTGATACAGTGTTATCTGGACCACAGAGTTTGGGGGATGGACAGTGAGCAATGAATGGTTATAGAATGAAAAAGAAAACTTACCCTATCCAAAGGGCAATCTCTCCCGGGATGTGAGTCTCTGCAGTGCAACCCTTTGCTAATTACGCTACAGGGAGCAGATGATTCAGTAAGTGAGGTTTATGGATCGCGAATAGACATTAGTAGAAAAGATGCCCTCGCCTCAGCCCCACCTGGCCCGGCACCAGACGCCCAAAGCCCTTGGCCTTTCCTCCTTGCCGCTCACCAGCCTGCGCTGCCTGCCGCCCGCTTGGCCCTCTTGCTCTTGCTTCCCCGGCCCCCGGCAGACACACAGCCAGGGACACCCAGGCAGCACAGCAGGAGGGGAGCCCTTTGGCCTGCTGCCCTCCTGCCCACCCCCAAGCCCACCCCAAATCATGCATGCGCCCAGAAACCCTGACCTGCACCACAAAGGCAGCAGCAGCAGCACCAGCAGCAAGGAACACCAGGCCTGTGGGCGCAGCTGGCCTACAGCAGGGGACGGCCCTTTGGCCACTTCCCGGACGCTCTCCTGCTCTCCACCCTCCCAACCTCTTGCACACCCCCAGCCTCGGCGCTGCAGGAAAAAGAGACAACCTCACGGCTCCGGGAGGCCCGCACTCGCAGCAACAGCCACACCACAGCTGCAGTAAGCAACACCGCTTTAGCCACCCCTGCCAAACACGGTGCTAGGCCAGCTGCCACTAACAAGAGTCAACTCCGTCCCAGCCAGAGCAAGTCCGCAGAGGCAGTGGCACCTAGCCCACCCTGGGCAGAAGGCAAGATGCAGGATGCCGAAAAACCAAGAGAATCAAGCCCTGTTCACTTGTCCTCACCACTAGCAGGACCCTGGCTGTGACTCCAGATGATTTGTGCGCTTACCGTCTGTCACCCTCCTCAAGTGACCAGTGTGGCCAAGTCTCTGTACGGATCCCTGGGGGACTGTGCCCTGGAAGGAGTCCAGTCCAGCAGCACCAACGGGCACGTTCAAACGCAGCTTGCGACAAGGCCCTTCCTCTGCTTAGGAGCGCCGTCCTCCGGGCTTGCCTCTGCAGATGTCTTTTGCTCAACAGTGCCCATCCTTGGCAGAACCTTTGGCTTCTGCTTCTCACCTAGGCGTCGAAAGAGAAGCTTTGAAGTGAGAACCAAACAGGTTGCCACTAACCTTGCACTCTGTCCCCAGGGGAAAGTCGCTAACGCTGTCCCTCTTCAACACACCCGAGCCCAGATTTTAAACCACTCTTTTTTTTTTCGGAATAAAACCCAACAAGTGGGTGAGGGAGGTGACACTTAGGGCCAAGGCAGGAAGGAAGGAAGGAAGGACGGAAGAGTTTGCATCTGGTTTGCGCCCCAGAGTCTCCCGTGGGTGGGCCTGGGCCGGTTGTTCCATTTGGGTGACGCTTGCTCCCAGGCCCCGAGCAGGTAGCTGTCAGCAGCGGAAGGTCTTGGGCTCTGTCAGGCGAGGGGTGGGGTGGGCGTGGGGGGGGATGTGTTTGGGTGGGGGACAGGTGGGGTTGTAGCGGGGCTGGAGGTGGTGTGCAGAGGGGTAGGAAGGGGGGAAGAGGGGAGGGGGCTATGCTCTTTGCTCTGGGAAAGCGATGACAAGACAGGTCCAGATTCTTCAAGTGCGTAGGAGCTGTGATTTATTTGTAGTTGTTTGTGAAACAGATGTGAAAAACTGGTCAATGACTTGGGCTTCTGCTCAGATTGGTAGCTAATGCAACAGCTGCTTTTGCTGTTTGACAGGGGTTTTTTGTTAATAATTCTTAAATTCCAGTCTTAGAGAGCGAGACTAGAGAAGCTCTTCAGGATACCTACAATGTGACCACGTGCTGGCAGGAGTGGTTCATCGAGGCTCTGCTCATCTCAGTGACCCATTCATATTACAGGTAATAGGAACTAATGTTTAACTCTATTTGTCTACTCTTATATGGTATCTGTTATGCGGCATGCATGTAATAACTCTTCTGAAATAGTGTGTCGGTCTTAGCTGTGTATGTTGTTTGCCATACGAGGCCAGTATGACAGGATTTTAAGGCTGCAGAGAGTTCTTTGTACTCTCTCTTTAATCGAGCTTGAGCTTCTCACCTGCTCCAATTGAAACAAAACAAAAAACCCCAAACCTAACAAAACCAGACAAACAAATCCAACCAACAAACCAAGCAAAAATAAACCAAAACCAAAACCAAAAGCCTCTGTTTTTGAAATGATTTGGCTGCTGGAGAGCTTATTTTCCAGAATTATTTTCCAGCTGAGGTATTTAGTTCTTTCTCCTACTGTTCATGAGACAAGCCTGGAGTCGGTTTTGTCTAATCAATTCTTTGACAGGCAGTTGTGAAGGAGTGAAACGAGAGCTGTGGCTGCCAGTTCTCATCGAAGGTCTGCAGGGCACGTGTGCCTGCTGCCCTCTGCTCAGTGCCAGTGAGTGCAAGGGGCTGTGCCAGTGCGAGCTGAGTTATAGGAGTCAAGTGCAGAGCTTATTACACATTATTACCTTACACATAATATCTCACAGCCCATCTCACAGCCCATCTTCACCAATGTTCACGTGTCCTTTCTGTGCATTGACCAGTAAAGGTGGGGAAGACCTCCTCTTTTTTTTTTTTTTTTTAAATATGCACAGGTTTCCTCATATGTGGCTCTGAGATTTCAGCAAGTACTTGCTGGCTACGTGTCGTGACATCTCTTTTCTGAGAGGGAAAACGGAAAATGAATTTGCCAGCAGTTGTGTTGCCCCTGATCTGTGGAAAATGAGTCAGGCATCCAGTGAAGGACACTTTTGTCCCAGTTTGTGTATTTGTCAAAGCACTTGGAGTAGGAGAAGACTAAGAGATCCAGGTGACTTGCCAGTCAGTGGGAGAGGTTTTGTAGTCACCAAGTAGATGCAGGACTAAGACCTTGAATTTCTTATGTCACATGCTTATATAATGAGGTTTGGTTTCAGCTGCTATCCTGTGCTGTGATTATTGTCATAATTGTGCATATTAGCATTATATTAACTCAATTACGTTGCGTGCTGAAAGGATGCTGTAGGAAAGACTTAACTACCATTAGATCTGTCGACTGTCTTCACAGCAAACGTGTTTTCCTCTAAGCCGGGGGTGTCAAACTCATTTTCACTGGGGGGCACATCAGCCTCGCGGTTGCCTTCAAAGGGCCAAACGTAATTTTAGGACTCTAGAAATGCGACTACTCCTACATTTATACAGTCCTAAAAATGCATTTGCTACAAATGAGTTTGACACCCCTGCACTAAACATACTTTCTGAAGAGGCTGCAAAGCGCTTTTTGCATTTTGGCAAAACTTGTGGATCTTTCAACAGGACAAAGCCCCTTTCTCGCTGACAGAATGGAGAACGTGCTGATGAAGCAAAGGGGAGAAATGGATGGGCTACAAAGGTAATGCCTCTGTCAAAAGAAAACCTTATCCATCTGTTTGGGCTTTTAATAAGTACCTCGGAGTGTCAGGACACGACCCTGTGTGCTCACAGCAGCTTGTGTAGTTGTCGTGTTAACGTCACAGGGTCTGAAAATGAATTCAGTCGTGATGTCTTTTTATTTGTCCTTTCAGCTTTCTAATTTGTAACATTCTTGAGTGCGATGCTATAGGAAAGACACATGTGAACAGCTTTTAATTTCCTCAGAGTATCCAGTTGCTGCAGAGGGTAACTTACAATGTTCAGGTCTTTTGTGCTGGTGCCAACGTCAATGAATTAATTTCATTTCTAATGCATCATGTGTAAGTGTGCACTCAGTTACCTTCTCTCATGGGAAACACCTGGCTAAGTTTCTAAACTTTCTGAAGGCCATTAGCATATTGCACTAACCTGGTCTCCAGAGTGACCTGTGGCATTTTTACTCCAAGCTAAACAGAGGTTTTTCTTAGCAAACCATGTTGTTACAGCCTGTCAAATGCAGTGGTTGTGGGACTTTCAGTGACTGGATATTAACTGGCCTCTTAGCCCACCTGCATATCCCAGGGAGCTGTCAAAGAGAAGACCCAGGGGAAAAGTCATGCTCGTCATTAGGAACAGACTTATGTTACATTAAAATGACTTTTGTGCAAGGGTCCTTGTAAGAGATCTAGTGACTCTTAAAAGCACCTGCAATAAAGGACCTTTGATAGTGCTGGTCTCTGATAGACCTTTTTTTTTTTTTTTTTCCCCCAGATGTGCTCAGTTAAAAACTGCCCACACTATGGGGATTGCAATCTGAATTTTGCTTGGCTTGGCAGAATGGTGTCTAGTTAAAAAACAAAACAATACCACACTCCCCTCCCCACCGCCACGGCAACAAAATAGAGTCCCCCAAGCACCCCACCCTCAACCCCCAAATTCTGGTAACTAATTTCTGGATGCTTTAATTAAAAGTCTTTGTTTGACTTCCTGGACTTTTCAGTCAAACCACAGAAGATGAGGTAATGATACCATGTTTAGGACTCCTGGCGAATCTCCGTCATCACAACTTACCTGTTCAAGCTAAGATGAAATCTTTGGTAAGAGTTTTGTTTTTGTGGCACGACCCTGGCTTGAGGGCAAGAGAGTTACTGGACTCTGGGGAATTGCCTTAGTATTTCTTATGCTCGTTTTTGTGGGACCAATAACCCTGACCTGTTTGTTCTCCAGAGTTGGTGGTTGTTTCTCCTGTATTGGAGAAAATAACCAGTAGAACAGGCGGTTGGGTGTTCTCTTTCCTTCTCTACGTTTCTGTGTTGTTGCGCTAGCTTGTGTTAGGCATTCAGTTTCTGCAGCTGTTCTCTGCAAACGAAGGATGAATTTAAAATTTGAGCATTCTTCCTTTGACAGTCTAAATGTTGTTAACACATGAGGACTGTAGTTGGTTTTCTGGTAAGCTGCCTGAACTTTGACCGACAAAGATCTCAGTCTATTAAAGGATAGATCAAGACAATGTCACTGATGTTGGTGTCAGGCCAGGACCCTTGAATACTCATACACATCCATGTCTGAGCTGCTCAGTTCGTCTCTCTGCTTGGAGTGGTGCCAAGGGGAGTTATGGTTCAATTCAGAAATGCAAGTTAATCTACATGGCACTGAATGTGACACTGTTTACCTTGGGAGAAAGGAGAGGGAAGGAGTAGGAGGAACTCTTGTCATCTCTGCCCACTGAGGAGAGAAGGAAGGGGGGTCATTGTTCAGTGGTTCTTTTCTATTGGAGACATAAGCAAAATTACCTTCTCATCTTTCTTTAAAATAATGATGGCGTTTATTGGCTTATTCTTTTTTTCCGTGTTTCCTTATACAAGTTCAACACAGACTTTATTCATTGACATCCACACCAGTGTGGTGCACTAGAAGACTAAAGTAGATAACCTAGAGAACGTTGCGCTCTGACGCCAGGGGGAAGTCGGTAACGCCATCCCTCTGCAACACACCCCTGAGCCCAGATTTTAAACTGCTCTTCTCCCTTTAAAAAAAAAAAAAAAAAAAAAAAAAAAAAAAAATCAAGCGGGTGAGGGAGGTGACACTTAGGGCCTAGAGCACACCACCAAGCAGGTGTCCCTGGTGGCCAAAGGCTGGTACCAGACTCTGTCACCCAAAACAGCTCCTTGGGAAAGAAGAAGCAACCTGTCATTCCTTTCATTTTTGGGGACTCCATGCGAAGAGCAGCTGCAGACAAATGTTTCTTTCCTTTCTCTGCAGACTTCTGAAGGTGTTCCAGAGAGGATCTTCAGAATATTGAAGGATTCAATATACACTTACGACAAGCCAAATCAAGGACTGATAACAAACCTCCGCTACCCGGTAATGAAACCAAAGGCTTCACAAAGAAGCCAAGGGTTCCAGTCAGGAAAGGATGACATCTATGCAGGTGAGAAACATAGCCCTGCCTTAGTGGTTTTGGGCTTATTTTTTTTTTTTTTTTAAAACGAATGCATTGCCAGGTGTGAGGTGAATAGTTGCTACGTGTCCTCTGAGACCAGCTTGCATGGGCAGCAGTTCAACGTCCTTCTCCTTCACGTTCACTGGAAAACTGTTATCCCCAGCTTGCAGTTCCACACCCTCATCCACTACAAATTTGCAAGTTAACATTGCGAGAGACGCTGAAGGCAAAGCAGGACATTGCCCACAGCTCGCTCCTTCGTGGGTGTTGGTGCTTCCAGGCTAGGGAAGGCTGAGGGCCTGGGTTAGGGACCGATTAAGCAATCTGGACATCCATAAATCCATGGCTCCAGGTGGGATGCACCCGCGGGTGCTGAGGGAGCTGGCTGATCATTGCTAGGCCACTCTCCGTCACCTTTGCTAAGTCATGGGAAACGGGAGGGGTGCCTGAGGGCTGGAGGAAAGCAAATGTCATTCCAGTCTTCAAAAAGGGCAAGAAGGAGGACCCGGGTAACTATGGACCGGTCAGCCTCACCTCCATCCCTGGGAAACTGATGGAACGACTTATCCTTGGTGCCATCTCAAGGCATATCAGGGATAAGGGGGTCATTAGGGGCAGTCAACGTGGCTTCACCAAAGGGAAGTCGTGCTTGACCAACCTCATAGACTTTTATGAGGACATAACCGGGTGGACAGATGATGGTAAAGCAGTGGATGTGGTCTGTCTTGATTTCAGTGAAGCGTTTGACACGGTCTCCCACAGCATCCTCCCAGCTAAACTGAGGAAGTGTGGTCTGGACGATCGGGTAGCGATGTGGACTGTGAACTGGCTGAAGGAAAGAAGCCAGAGAGTCGTGATCGACGGGGCAGAGTCTAGTTGGAGGCCTGTGGAGTCCCTCAAGGGTCGGTACTGGGGCCAGTACTATTCAATATATTCATCAATGACTTGGATGAGGGAATAGAGTGACTGTCAGCAAGTTTGCTGATGACACCAAGCTGGGAGGAGTGGCTGACACGCCAGAAGGCTGTGCTGCCATCCAGCGAGAGCTGGACAGGCTGGAGAGTTGGGCGGGGAAAACATGAATGAACTATAACAAGCGCAAGTGTAGAGTCTTGCATCTGGGCAAGAAGAACCCCAGGTACTAGTATAAGTCGGGGAATGACCTGTCAGAGAGCAGTGAAAGGGACCTGGGGGTCCCGGTGGACGGCACGATGACCATGAGCCAGCACTGTGCCCTTGTGGCCAAGAAGGCCAATGACATCCTGGGGTGTATTAGAAGGGGGGTAGTTAGTAGGTTGAAAGAGGTTCTCCTGCCCCTCTACTCTACCCTGGTGAGACCGCATCTGGAATATTGTGTCCAGTTCTGGGCCCCTCAGTTCAAGAAGGACAGGGAACTGCTGGAGAGAGTCCAGCGCAGGGCGACAAAGTTGATTAAGGGAGTGGAGCATCTCCCTACTGAGGAAAGGCTGAGGGAGCTGGGTCTCTTTAGTTTGGAGAAGAGGAGACTGAGGGGTGACCTCATTAATGTTTGTAAATATGTAAAGGGTGAGTGTCACGAGGATGGAGCCAGGCTCTTCTCACTGACAACCAATGATAAGACATGGGGCAATGGGTACAAACTGCAACACAGGAGGTTCCACTTAAATAGGAGAAGAAACTTCTTCTCAGTGAGGCTGGCAGAGCACTGGAACGGGCTGCCCAGGGAGGCTGAGGAGTCTCCTCCTCTGGAGACATTCAAAAGCCACCTGGACACATTCCTGTGTAACCTCATCTAGGTGTTCCTGCTCTGGCGGGGGGATTGGACTAGACGATCTTCTGAGGTCCCTTCCAATCCCTAACATTCTGTGATTCTGTGATTCATAGTCTGATACCTCTCAATCCTTTCCCCCGCTGAGCTCAGGTGCCAAACCAGTTGTAAAAACAACCTTCGTCCTTCAATAGCTCCTTGCAGGGCTGAGGCAGAGGCGAGAGAGCGAGGCAGGTGCGCGGGGGGGGGGGCCGTGGGGGGTGGGGGTCTGTCGGTGGGAAAAGCGGGGATCGAACCAGGGACCCATTTGACCAATCCGCGGGTCCGGCGCCCTGGCCGCTCCGCCAGCGCGATCCCACGGCCGTGGAACGCACGGCGCCCCCTATAGGCCGCAGAGCGGCGTGCGCTGCCGCTAGGGCCGCGAGCAGGTAGCTGTCAGCAGCGGGAGGTCTTGGGCTCTGTCAGGCGAGGGGCGGGTGGGGGGGTGTGTGATTGGGCGGGGGGCAGGTGGGGTTGCAGCGTGGTGGTGGGAGGCAGCGAGTCGGTGGGTGCCCCCCGGCATGGGCCGAGCTTAGCGGGCGGGCGGAGGTTTGTAGGGGGAGCTGTGGCGTCCCCCGGCGGTGGGGATGGCGGTAGAGGAGCGGCCAGGTCGCGGGACGCTGGTCCGCAGGGCACCCACTTCCATCCCCACCCCGCCCACCGCCCCCCCGGCCTTTAGCCGCCGCGCAGGCCGCTCTGCGGCCTATAGGGGGCGCCGTGCGTTCCACGGCCGTGGGATCGCGCTGGCGGAGCGGCCAGGGCGCCGGACCCGCGGATTGGTCAAATGGGTCCCTGGTTCGATCCCCGCTTTTCCCACCGACAAACCGCCCCCCCCACGGCGCCCCCCACGGCGCCCCCCCCGTGCACCTGCCTGGCTCTCTCGCCTCTGCCTCAGCCCTGCAAGGAAGGAGCCCTTCAAGAAGGAATGTTGCTTTTGCAACTCAGCTGCCACCTCACCCAGCGAGGGGGGAAGGATTGACACACATCACACTGGGAATCCTTCCCACAAACCAACTCTCTTCCAACTCATGCTGCAATGCAAACTCATTCCTGCATTTCAAAAACAAGTGCAGCTAGAGGGAAGGCTAACCCAAGAGCCAGGAACCCACCTTTGCAATAGATCCAGCAGGGGAAGGGCCTTCTTAGCATGAGATGAATGAGTCCTGGAAACTGAGGCAGGCGGCGGGCAGTCCGGAAAGCCTGCAGTACCCAACCCCTGGGGAACAGGGCAGGGAATTTGCAGCTGGCATTTGTGGGGGCGTATAAGCTTTTTGCCCTATTGCGTGTGCCTACTTTTAGGTAGAACGGCCCGTTTCGCAAAAGCCTTAATAAAACGTGCTTTGCCGAGAGATCCTGCCTGAGCCTATTCTGTTGGCAAGATGATGGTTTCCTACAAGTCTGGGGGCTCGTCCGAGACTCGACGTCGTCATCTCGGGGGTCCCTGTCGCCAATGGACGGGAAGGCGTGCCCCGTTGATTTCAATGGCCTTCTGGATGGTCGGTGGGGATTCCAGGACGGACGGACAGACAGAAACTGCAGGGCTGTGGGGACGAAGGCGGATCCCCGCAAACCATAGGCGAAAGGAGAAAGGAAAAAGCGGGAAGCACGATACGAGCGAGCGGGCAACTTTGTGCGTGGACCAAGGTAAGAAAACAGACTGTTAAGTACTACCTTGGTGGTCGGGGGCATTCTGAGAGGAGGGACGAGGCGCAAGGAGAAGCCTCGAGACTCAGAATGGGAAATAGAAAGGAAAAATGGTGACATTCCTCCGTCCAGTCCTTTAGGGAGGATGTTAAGGTACCGGGGAAACGTGTGGTGTACAAAAAGGAAGGATAAATAGAAAATGATAAAGTATTGTGTTTTGTCTGGACAAAATAGCCCTTAATAGAGTGATATTCTGGCCAAAATACGGATCCAATGACAATTTGCTATGCAAAGATCTAAATTGGTATGTAAAAAAAACTGTAGGGCCTTTAAATCTTCCTCCACACCAGGGTGGGTGCGAGTCCCTCCCTTCCTGCAGTATGTTTTTGAGTGCAAAGTGTGTGGCCTGATCAGTGTAAAGTGCACATAAAAGCAGTGTTCGAGTCTCTCTTGAGAATGGGAAAATATCCTTTAGACATAAGCCGTTGACCAAGTCTGAGACTAGGATGGGATCCAGCCGCACCTAAACTCCTCTCTGAAGGAGATTAGAAAGCAAGGGGCTCCCTCTGAACCTCGTGACTCAACGGAAGCGTGTCTCTGAATTTTTTTAGTGATGGGAAATAAAACTCAGCATAGAGAAGGGGACACCCTTGGCCGAGGTATTGCAAAATTGGGAAAATACTTATGGTACAGCAAGGTTTTCAAGAAAAGCATGCAATGACCTTATATCGAGGAGACTGGCAAACTGTAA
Organism: Columba livia; assembly: GCF_036013475.1. Lineage (NCBI taxonomy): Eukaryota > Metazoa > Chordata > Aves > Columbiformes > Columbidae > Columba > Columba livia. Next base: position 59,477 of record NW_027043811.1, read on the forward strand.
CTAAAAAACACCTAGAAAACAGATGTCCTGGACAAATGAATTACTGGTACGTATAGGATGATTTGGCATATGACCACCATAAAGAGGATGGTCGAAAACGAGTATAAAAACCTAGGGAAAGAATTTTAGCTGCAGTTGGGAGTAATTTAACTAAGGTGCTTGCAGAGCTGGTCTCTGCTCTCTGTATCACCTCTTGATTACCTCCCCAACTGTCTTTCTTGTCCTTACTGCTTTTGCTGGGCTTTACCCTGGGATTGCTAAAGTTATTTTGCAGTGCAGCCAGCAGCAGATGTGCGTGCGTATGTGTGTGTAGGGGAGCAAGTGCGAAGGGGGGGATGTACATGTGAATGCCCTCCAGTGTTCCAGTGTTACACGGATGCACCCCCTGGCACTCTGGGGATTTGATTATGTGAGGAAATCAAACTCTGAAGGGAAGATGGGGATCGATGAGCATCATGATTTTCTAATTTTTTTTTTTTTGGGGGGGGAGGGGGGGAGCGGCTAGAATCCATTCTGAGCCGATGTTATCCTGTTATTGAGAGAGTTGGTCTTTCCGGAAACATCATTTAAAAGAATGTGGAACTAACCCCACAGGCAGTGGGAGACTACCTGGCCCCAAGGTGATTCTAATTGAGATGATAATAATCAAACAAATGGAGATAATTGCCAAACGGTGGTTAAAAATCTGATAAAAGCTTTTGAGCTTTTGAGGAGATAAGAGTAAACTGAACTGAAGTGCAGGAATGTAGACAGAAGCCAGGGGAGCACCGACTGGGGAAGATTTTTGGAAAGCTTTGTGGACTGGTAGCAAGTGTGTTTGTGGATCTACGGAAGTATTTCCGAGAGCATGTGCCAGGTTGGCAGGAAGAATTTGCAAAAAATCTGAGTGTGGTCGTGTTTGTGTATGATGGTCGGGAACTGAAGCGAAAAGTTGAAGCAGACTGATTGGTTGCAAGTGAAAGACTGGAAGGGAAAAGAACAAAACAAAACAAAACCGCAGAAGATTTAGACCAAAGTCAGTGAAAAAAGTGAGAGAATGAGAGAAAATGGGATGCTATTATTGTGGAAATCTGGGATATTTACCCCTAGGGCGGCAACTGTTGGAAATGACTAAAGGAAGAAAACTCAATACACTTTGGAAAATCAGAGGGGCTGAAAATGTTTTTGGTGTTGTGGTGGCTTTTTTTATTGGTGTTTTTTTTTTTTGTTTGTTTGTTTGTTTGTTTTTTGTGGGGAAACGTTTAAATTGGAAAAGAGCATGTAATTGGTAAAGTAATGGTGGTAATTGGTAATGAGGTCTAGTTTTTAGCAGAAACAGAAGCTCCCATGTCCCTTCTAAATTCTCCCCTAAAAAGATCCAGAACTGAAGACGGAGTTGTAATAAATGGGGTAGCAGGGAGGAAGGAGAGACAATTATGAATAAATTCCTATTTGTGATAATAAGAATTAAAAGCGTATGGGGAAGGAATATATTAGGGGAAGATTCCCCAGCTTCTATATTAGAGAGAAACCTTTTACAGGCTCTGGGTGTGGAAACACAGTTACTGCCTGGGGGGTGACAAGGAGAAAATTTGAAAGATATTGTATTACCTGGAAGTTTGTGTTGGTTTTGGCTGGGCTGGAGTTAATTTTCTTTGTGGTACCTGGTATGGGACTATGTTTTTGATTGATGCTTAAAACAGTGTTGATAATACAGAGATGTTTTTGTTATTGTTGAGCAATGCTTGCACAGAGTGGAGGCCTGTTCTGCCTCTCACGCTGCTCCAGCAGCAAGTGGGCTGGGGGGGAAGCGACAAGCAGTGGCACACTGATCTAAGCTCTTAGACCCAGTGTCTCGAGGTTGGCCAGAGTGTGTGCAAGCTGCAGCAGCAACTGCTCTTCTGGTGGGAGAAAGCAGGAAATTAAACCCTGCTGCTTTCCTATGGAGAGGTGGCAATGGGCTGCACCTCTTCATAGATGGGTCTTCAAGGGTAATTCAGGGGAAGAGACACAATGGGTGTGCCATCGTTGAAGGTGTGAATGGTGAAATAAGAGAAACGGGAAGGTTGCCTAATAACTGGTCAGCTCAAACATGCCAGCCACAAGCCGTCAGTCAGGCACTGCAAATGTTAGAAGGAAAAGAAGGTACCATCCGTAATGGTTCTAGATACGCATTTGGAGAAGTGCACACCTTTGGGAAAATTTGGGAAGAATGGGGTCTAATTAATAGCAAAGGTAAAGAATTGGTTCATGAAGAACTAGTTGGACAAGTGTTATGGAATCTGATGTCACCAATAGAAGTGGCTGTAGTACATGTTAATGGACATCAGAGGGGCAACTCTTTTTGTGTCGGGGAAGTTGGTTAGCAGATGAAATGGCCTGAGAAGCAGCCTTAACTTATTTATTGCTTCAGGTTTTATCTCACGCCCGAGGTCCTGGCCCCACAAGAAATTCCAGTTTTCAATGAAAGATAAAAAGAAGTCCTCCAAGAGTTGGAAGCCAGGGAACAGAATGGGAAATGCGTACTCCCAGAGGGTAGAGAAATGTTAAATAAGCAAACCATGAGGAAGGTATTAGCAATTTTACATCAAGAGAGTTAATGAGGAAAACAAGTAATGGGTGCCATAGTGTTATAAAAATATGGGTGTACTGGAATTTATACTATAGCCAAGCAAATTTGTGAATGATGTGTGGTTTGTAAAAAAGTAAATGAAAAGGCACTTAGGAAGCAGCCTGCAGGAGGTTGAAGGCCAAGTTTATGACCCTTCCAAAATATACAAGTTGATTTCACAGAATTACCTGCAGTTGGCTGAATTAAAAACTTACTAGTGTTTGATCATCTTACCAGGTGGGGAGAAGCCTTCCCTCTTAGCACTGCCACGGGGGCAGTGGTAGCAAAAGCGAAATAACGGATGGACCCCCACGGTTTGAAACTAAGGATTTGTTTCTCAAAAACTGTATGCTCGGGTTGTCTTTTCTGTCTTCTCTCAGGCACCAAGGGCTTCTGGCACAAACTCTGCCTTTAGAGTCTGCAGCTCACAAGTTTCAGCCTGGACAGCAGGTCCTGGTCAAATCCTGGAAAGACGCTAAGCTTCAGCCAGATTGGGAAGGCGCATTTCAAGTTCTGCTGATCACCGAGACAGTGGTGCGACCAGCTGAGAAAGGGTGGACTCATTACACGTGGATTAAAGAGCCAATCAGACCTCCAAAGGACAGTGAGGAGTGGCAAGTACTGACAACTGACGACCCACTTCAACTAAAGATACAGAGATGAAAATGAAATGAAACTTTTGGGGATTACTAATCCTGTATTATGTAGAATTTACAAATGGGTTACTTAACGTGAACGTCACTGAAACTGAAGGTTCCCTAACAATTTGAGTAGACGCTTGCCAGATCCATAGGTGTGGGGATGTACAGAGCTAAAGGGAATTGAGTTATGAAAACAAACATGTGTCCAAGGGGACCGAGTCTAAGGATGATTTAAATAAGTGCATAGTTTTTGTTGCTGTCTCTCATTGCCCCTCCTGATACAGTGTTATCTGGACCACAGAGTTTGGGGGATGGACAGTGAGCAATGAATGGTTATAGAATGAAAAAGAAAACTTACCCTATCCAAAGGGCAATCTCTCCCGGGATGTGAGTCTCTGCAGTGCAACCCTTTGCTAATTACGCTACAGGGAGCAGATGATTCAGTAAGTGAGGTTTATGGATCACGAATAGACATTAGTAGAAAAGATGCCCTCGCCTCAGCCCCACCTGGCCCGGCACCAGACGCCCAAAGCCCTTGGCCTTTCCTCCTTGCCGCTCACCAGCCTGCGCTGCCTGCCGCCCGCTTGGCCCTCTTGCTCTTGCTTCCCCGGCCCCCGGCAGACACACAGCCAGGGACACCCAGGCAGCACAGCAGGAGGGGAGCCCTTTGGCCTGCTGCCCTCCTGCCCACCCCCAAGCCCACCCCAAATCATGCATGCGCCCAGAAACGCTGACCTGCACCACAAAGGCAGCAGCAGCAGCACCAGCAGCAAGGAACACCAGGCCTGTGGGCGCAGCTGGCCTACAGCAGGGGACGGCCCTTTGGCCACTTCCCGGATGCTCTCCTGCTCTCCACCCTCCCAACCTCTTGCACACCCCCAGCCTCGGCGCTGCAGGAAAAAGAGACAACCTCACGGCTCCGGGAGGCCCGCACTCGCAGCAACAGCCACACCACAGCTGCAGTAAGCAACACCGCTTTAGCCACCCCTGCCAAACACGGTGCTAGGCCAGCTGCCACTAACAAGAGTCAACTCCGTCCCAGCCAGAGCAAGTCCGCAGAGGCAGTGGCACCTAGCCCACCCCGGGCAGAAGGCAAGATGCAGGATGCCGAAAAACCAAGAGAATCAAGCCCTGTTCACTTGTCCTCACCACTAGCAGGACCCTGGCTGTGACTCCAGATGATTTGTGCGCTTACCGTCTGTCACCCTCCTCAAGTGACCAGTGTGGCCAAGTCTCTGTACGGATCCCTGGGGGACTGTGCCCTGGAAGGAGTCCAGTCCAGCAGCACCAACGGGCACGTTCAAACGCAGCTTGCGACAAGGCCCTTCCTCTGCTTAGGAGCGCCGTCCTCCGGGCTTGCCTCTGCAGATGTCTTTTGCTCAACAGTGCCCATCCTTGGCAGAACCTTTGGCTTCTGCTTCTCACCTAGGCGTCGAAAGAGAAGCTTTGAAGTGAGAACCAAACAGGTTGCCACTAACCTTGCACTCTGTCCCCAGGGGAAAGTCGCTAACGCTGTCCCTCTTCAACACACCCGAGCCCAGATTTTAAACCACTCTTTTTTTTTTCGGAATAAAACCCAACAAGTGGGTGAGGGAGGTGACACTTAGGGCCAAGGCAGGAAGGAAGGAAGGAAGGACGGAAGAGTTTGCATCTGGTTTGCGCCCCAGAGTCTCCCGTGGGTGGGCCTGGGCCGGTTGTTCCATTTGGGTGACGCTTGCTCCCAGGCCCCGAGCAGGTAGCTGTCAGCAGCGGGAGGTCTTGGGCTCTGTCAGGCGAGGGGTGGGGTGGGCGTGGGGAGGGATGTGTTTGGGTGGGGGGCAGGTGGGGTTGTAGCGGGGCTGGAGGTGGTGTGCAGAGGGGTAGGAAGGGGGGAAGAGGGGAGGGGGGTATGCTCTTTGCTCTGGGAAAGCGATGACAAGACAGGTCCAGATTCTTCAAGTGCGTAGGAGCTGTGATTTATTTGTAGTTGTTTGTGAAACAGATGTGAAAAACTGGTCAATGACTTGGGCTTCTGCTCAGATTGGTAGCTAATGCAACAGCTGCTTTTGCTGTTTGACAGGGGTTTTTTGTTAATAATTCTTAAATTCCAGTCTTAGAGAGCGAGACTAGAGAAGCTCTTCAGGATACCTACAATGTGACCACGTGCTGGCAGGAGTGGTTCATCGAGGCTCTGCTCATCTCAGTGACCCATTCATATTACAGGTAACAGGAACTAATGTTTAACTCTATTTGTCTACTCTTATATGGTATCTGTTATGCGGCATGCATGTAATAACTCTTCTGAAATAGTGTGTCGGTCTTAGCTGTGTATGTTGTTTGCCATACGAGGCCAGTATGACAGGATTTTAAGGCTGCAGAGAGTTCTTTGTACTCTCTCTTTAATCGAGCTTGAGCTTCTCACCTGCTCCAATTGAAACAAAACAAAAAACCCCAAACCTAACAAAACCAGACAAACAAATCCAACCAACAAACCAAGCAAAAATAAACCAAAACCAAAACCAAAAGCCTCTGTTTTTGAAATGATTTGGCTGCTGGAGAGCTTATTTTCCAGAATTATTTTCCAGCTGAGGTATTTAGTTCTTTCTCCTACTGTTCATGAGACAAGCCTGGAGTCGGTTTTGTCTAATCAATTCTTTGACAGGCAGTTGTGAAGGAGTGAAACGAGAGCTGTGGCTGCCAGTTCTCATCGAAGGTCTGCAGGGCACGTGTGCCTGCTGCCCTCTGCTCAGTGCCAGTGAGTGCAAGGGGCTGTGCCAGTGCGAGCTGAGTTATAGGAGTCAAGTGCAGAGCTTATTACACATTATTACCTTACACATAATATCTCACAGCCCATCTCACAGCCCATCTTCACCAATGTTCACGTGTCCTTTCTGTGCATTGACCAGTAAAGGTGGGGAAGACCTCCTCTTTTTTTTTTTTTTTTTAAATATGCACAGGTTTCCTCATATGTGGCTCTGAGATTTCAGCAAGTACTTGCTGGCTACGTGTCGTGACATCTCTTTTCTGAGAGGGAAAACGGAAAATGAATTTGCCAGCAGTTGTGTTGCCCCTGATCTGTGGAAAATGAGTCAGGCATCCAGTGAAGGACACTTTTGTCCCAGTTTGTGTATTTGTCAAAGCACTTGGAGTAGGAGAAGACTAAGAGATCCAGGTGACTTGCCAGTCAGTGGGAGAGGTTTTGTAGTCACCAAGTAGATGCAGGACTAAGACCTTGAATTTCTTATGTCACATGCTTATATAATGAGGTTTGGTTTCAGCTGCTATCCTGTGCTGTGATTATTGTCATAATTGTGCATATTAGCATTATATTAACTCAATTACGTTGCGTGCTGAAAGGATGCTGTAGGAAAGACTTAACTACCATTAGATCTGTCGACTGTCTTCACAGCAAACGTGTTTTCCTCTAAGCCGGGGGTGTCAAACTCATTTTCACTGGGGGGCACATCAGCCTCGCGGTTGCCTTCAAAGGGCCAAACGTAATTTTAGGACTCTAGAAATGCGACTACTCCTACATTTATACAGTCCTAAAAATGCATTTGCTACAAATGAGTTTGACACCCCTGCACTAAACATACTTTCTGAAGAGGCTGCAAAGCGCTTTTTGCATTTTGGCAAAACTTGTGGATCTTTCAACAGGACAAAGCCCCTTTCTCGCTGACAGAATGGAGAACGTGCTGATGAAGCAAAGGGGAGAAATGGATGGGCTACAAAGGTAATGCCTCTGTCAAAAGAAAACCTTATCCATCTGTTTGGGCTTTTAATAAGTACCTCGGAGTGTCAGGACACGACCCTGTGTGCTCACAGCAGCTTGTGTAGTTGTCGTGTTAACGTCACAGGGTCTGAAAATGAATTCAGTCGTGATGTCTTTTTATTTGTCCTTTCAGCTTTCTAATTTGTAACATTCTTGAGTGCGATGCTATAGGAAAGACACATGTGAACAGCTTTTAATTTCCTCAGAGTATCCAGTTGCTGCAGAGGGTAACTTACAATGTTCAGGTCTTTTGTGCTGGTGCCAACGTCAATGAATTAATTTCATTTCTAATGCATCATGTGTAAGTGTGCACTCAGTTACCTTCTCTCATGGGAAACACCTGGCTAAGTTTCTAAACTTTCTGAAGGCCATTAGCATATTGCACTAACCTGGTCTCCAGAGTGACCTGTGGCATTTTTACTCCAAGCTAAACAGAGGTTTTTCTTAGCAAACCATGTTGTTACAGCCTGTCAAATGCAGTGGTTGTGGGACTTTCAGTGACTGGATATTAACTGGCCTCTTAGCCCACCTGCATATCCCAGGGAGCTGTCAAAGAGAAGACCCAGGGGAAAAGTCATGCTCGTCATTAGGAACAGACTTATGTTACATTAAAATGACTTTTGTGCAAGGGTCCTTGTAAGAGATCTAGTGACTCTTAAAAGCACCTGCAATAAAGGACCTTTGATAGTGCTGGTCTCTGATAGACCTTTTTTTTTTTTTTTTCCCCCAGATGTGCTCAGTTAAAAACTGCCCACACTATGGGGATTGCAATCTGAATTTTGCTTGGCTTGGCAGAATGGTGTCTAGTTAAAAAACAAAACAATACCACACTCCCCTCCCCACCGCCACGGCAACAAAATAGAGTCCCCCAAGCACCCCACCCTCAACCCCCAAATTCTGGTAACTAATTTCTGGATGCTTTAATTAAAAGTCTTTGTTTGACTTCCTGGACTTTTCAGTCAAACCACAGAAGATGAGGTAATGATACCATGTTTAGGACTCCTGGCGAATCTCCGTCATCACAACTTACCTGTTCAAGCTAAGATGAAATCTTTGGTAAGAGTTTTGTTTTTGTGGCACGACCCTGGCTTGAGGGCAAGAGAGTTACTGGACTCTGGGGAATTGCCTTAGTATTTCTTATGCTCGTTTTTGTGGGACCAATAACCCTGACCTGTTTGTTCTCCAGAGTTGGTGGTTGTTTCTCCTGTATTGGAGAAAATAACCAGTAGAACAGGCGGTTGGGTGTTCTCTTTCCTTCTCTACGTTTCTGTGTTGTTGCGCTAGCTTGTGTTAGGCATTCAGTTTCTGCAGCTGTTCTCTGCAAACGAAGGATGAATTTAAAATTTGAGCATTCTTCCTTTGACAGTCTAAATGTTGTTAACACATGAGGACTGTAGTTGGTTTTCTGGTAAGCTGCCTGAACTTTGACCGACAAAGATCTCAGTCTATTAAAGGATAGATCAAGACAATGTCACTGATGTTGGTGTCAGGCCAGGACCCTTGAATACTCATACACATCCATGTCTGAGCTGCTCAGTTCGTCTCTCTGCTTGGAGTGGTGCCAAGGGGAGTTATGGTTCAATTCAGAAATGCAAGTTAATCTACATGGCACTGAATGTGACACTGTTTACCTTGGGAGAAAGGAGAGGGAAGGAGTAGGAGGAACTCTTGTCATCTCTGCCCACTGAGGAGAGAAGGAAGGGGGGTCATTGTTCAGTGGTTCTTTTCTATTGGAGACATAAGCAAAATTACCTTCTCATCTTTCTTTAAAATAATGATGGCGTTTATTGGCTTATTCTTTTTTTCCGTGTTTCCTTATACAAGTTCAACACAGACTTTATTCATTGACATCCACACCAGTGTGGTGCACTAGAAGACTAAAGTAGATAACCTAGAGAACGTTGCGCTCTGACGCCAGGGGGAAGTCGGTAACGCCATCCCTCTGCAACACACCCCTGAGCCCAGATTTTAAACTGCTCTTCTCCCTTTAAAAAAAAAAAAAAAAAAAAAAAAAAAAAAAATCAAGCGGGTGAGGGAGGTGACACTTAGGGCCTAGAGCACACCACCAAGCAGGTGTCCCTGGTGGCCAAAGGCTGGTACCAGACTCTGTCACCCAGTCTGCTTCCAAAACAGCTCCTTGGGAAAGAAGAAGCAACCTGTCATTCCTTTCATTTTTGGGGACTCCATGCGAAGAGCAGCTGCAGACAAATGTTTCTTTCCTTTCTCTGCAGACTTCTGAAGGTGTTCCAGAGAGGATCTTCAGAATATTGAAGGATTCAATATACACTTACGACAAGCCAAATCAAGGACTGATAACAAACCTCCGCTACCCGGTAATGAAACCAAAGGCTTCACAAAGAAGCCAAGGGTTCCAGTCAGGAAAGGATGACATCTATGCAGGTGAGAAACATAGCCCTGCCTTAGTGGTTTTGGGCTTATTTTTTTTTTTTTTTTTAAAACGAATGCATTGCCAGGTGTGAGGTGAATAGTTGCTACGTGTCCTCTGAGACCAGCTTGCATGGGCAGCAGTTCAACGTCCTTCTCCTTCACGTTCACTGGAAAACTGTTATCCCCAGCTTGCAGTTCCACACCCTCATCCACTACAAATTTGCAAGTTAACATTGCGAGAGACGCTGAAGGCAAAGCAGGACATTGCCCACAGCTCGCTCCTTCGTGGGTGTTGGTGCTTCCAGGCTAGGGAAGGCTGAGGGCCTGGGTTAGGGACCGATTAAGCAATCTGGACATCCATAAATCCATGGCTCCAGGTGGGATGCACCCGCGGGTGCTGAGGGAGCTGGCTGATCATTGCTAGGCCACTCTCCGTCACCTTTGCTAAGTCATGGGAAACGGGAGGGGTGCCTGAGGGCTGGAGGAAAGCAAATGTCATTCCAGTCTTCAAAAAGGGCAAGAAGGAGGACCCGGGTAACTATGGACCGGTCAGCCTCACCTCCATCCCTGGGAAACTGATGGAACGACTTATCCTTGGTGCCATCTCAAGGCATATCAGGGATAAGGGGGTCATTAGGGGCAGTCAACGTGGCTTCACCAAAGGGAAGTCGTGCTTGACCAACCTCATAGACTTTTATGAGGACATAACCGGGTGGACAGATGATGGTAAAGCAGTGGATGTGGTCTGTCTTGATTTCAGTGAAGCGTTTGACACGGTCTCCCACAGCATCCTCCCAGCTAAACTGAGGAAGTGTGGTCTGGACGATCGGGTAGCGATGTGGACTGTGAACTGGCTGAAGGAAAGAAGCCAGAGAGTCGTGATCGACGGGGCAGAGTCTAGTTGGAGGCCTGTGGAGTCCCTCAAGGGTCGGTACTGGGGCCAGTACTATTCAATATATTCATCAATGACTTGGATGAGGGAATAGAGTGACTGTCAGCAAGTTTGCTGATGACACCAAGCTGGGAGGAGTGGCTGACACGCCAGAAGGCTGTGCTGCCATCCAGCGAGAGCTGGACAGGCTGGAGAGTTGGGCGGGGAAAACATGAATGAACTATAACAAGCGCAAGTGTAGAGTCTTGCATCTGGGCAAGAAGAACCCCAGGTACTAGTATAAGTCGGGGAATGACCTGTCAGAGAGCAGTGAAAGGGACCTGGGGGTCCCGGTGGACGGCACGATGACCATGAGCCAGCACTGTGCCCTTGTGGCCAAGAAGGCCAATGACATCCTGGGGTGTATTAGAAGGGGGGTAGTTAGTAGGTTGAAAGAGGTTCTCCTGCCCCTCTACTCTACCCTGGTGAGACCGCATCTGGAATATTGTGTCCAGTTCTGGGCCCCTCAGTTCAAGAAGGACAGGGAACTGCTGGAGAGAGTCCAGCGCAGGGCGACAAAGTTGATTAAGGGAGTGGAGCATCTCCCTACTGAGGAAAGGCTGAGGGAGCTGTGTCTCTTTAGTTTGGAGAAGAGGAGACTGAGGGGTGACCTCATTAATGTTTGTAAATATGTAAAGGGTGAGTGTCACGAGGATGGAGCCAGGCTCTTCTCACTGACAACCAATGATAAGACATGGGGCAATGGGTACAAACTGCAACACAGGAGGTTCCACTTAAATAGGAGAAGAAACTTCTTCTCAGTGAGGCTGGCAGAGCACTGGAACGGGCTGCCCAGGGAGGCTGAGGAGTCTCCTCCTCTGGAGACATTCAAAAGCCACCTGGACACATTCCTGTGTAACCTCATCTAGGTGTTCCTGCTCTGGCGGGGGGATTGGACTAGACGATCTTCTGAGGTCCCTTCCAATCCCTAACATTCTGTGATTCTGTGATTCATAGTCTGATACCTCTCAATCCTTTCCCCCGCTGAGCTCAGGTGCCAAACCAGTTGTAAAAACAACCTTCGTCCTTCAATAGCTCCTTGCAGGGCTGAGGCAGAGGCGAGAGAGCGAGGCAGGTGCGCGGGGGGGGGGGCCGTGGGGGGTGGGGGTCTGTCGGTGGGAAAAGCGGGGATCGAACCAGGGACCCATTTGACCAATCCGCGGGTCCGGCGCCCTGGCCGCTCCGCCAGCGCGATCCCACGGCCGTGGAACGCACGGCGCCCCCTATAGGCCGCAGAGCGGCGTGCGCTGCCGCTAGGGCCGCGAGCAGGTAGCTGTCAGCAGCGGGAGGTCTTGGGCTCTGTCAGGCGAGGGGCGGGTGGGGGGGTGTGTGATTGGGCGGGGGGCAGGTGGGGTTGCAGCGTGGTGGTGGGAGGCAGCGAGTCGGTGGGTGCCCCCCGGCATGGGCCGAGCTTAGCGGGCGGGCGGAGGTTTGTAGGGGGAGCTGTGGCGTCCCCCGGCGGTGGGGATGGCGGTAGAGGAGCGGCCAGGTCGCGGGACGCTGGTCCGCAGGGCACCCACTTCCATCCCCACCCCGCCCACCGCCCCCCCGGCCTTTAGCCGCCGCGCAGGCCGCTCTGCGGCCTATAGGGGGCGCCGTGCGTTCCACGGCCGTGGGATCGCGCTGGCGGAGCGGCCAGGGCGCCGGACCCGCGGATTGGTCAAATGGGTCCCTGGTTCGATCCCCGCTTTTCCCACCGACAAACCGCCCCCCCCACGGCGCCCCCCACGGCGCCCCCCCCGTGCACCTGCCTGGCTCTCTCGCCTCTGCCTCAGCCCTGCAAGGAAGGAGCCCTTCAAGAAGGAATGTTGCTTTTGCAACTCAGCTGCCACCTCACCCAGCGAGGGGGGAAGGATTGACACACATCACACTGGGAATCCTTCCCACAAACCAACTCTCTTCCAACTCATGCTGCAATGCAAACTCATTCCTGCATTTCAAAAACAAGTGCAGCTAGAGGGAAGGCTAACCCAAGAGCCAGGAACCCACCTTTGCAATAGATCCAGCAGGGGAAGGGCCTTCTTAGCATGAGATGAATGAGTCCTGGAAACTGAGGCAGGCGGCGGGCAGTCCGGAAAGCCTGCAGTACCCAACCCCTGGGGAACAGGGCAGGGAATTTGCAGCTGGCATTTGTGGGGGCGTATAAGCTTTTTGCCCTATTGCGTGTGCCTACTTTTAGGTAGAACGGCCCGTTTCGCAAAAGCCTTAATAAAACGTGCTTTGCCGAGAGATCCTGCCTGAGCCTATTCTGTTGGCAAGATGATGGTTTCCTACAAGTCTGGGGGCTCGTCCGAGACTCGACGTCGTCATCTCGGGGGTCCCTGTCGCCAATGGACGGGAAGGCGTGCCCCGTTGATTTCAATGGCCTTCTGGATGGTCGGTGGGGATTCCAGGACGGACGGACAGACAGAAACTGCAGGGCTGTGGGGACGAAGGCGGATCCCCGCAAACCATAGGCGAAAGGAGAAAGGAAAAAGCGGGAAGCACGATACGAGCGAGCGGGCAACTTTGTGCGTGGACCAAGGTAAGAAAACAGACTGTTAAGTACTACCTTGGTGGTCGGGGGCATTCTGAGAGGAGGGACGAGGCGCAAGGAGAAGCCTCGAGACTCAGAATGGGAAATAGAAAGGAAAAATGGTGACATTCCTCCGTCCAGTCCTTTAGGGAGGATGTTAAGGTACCGGGGAAACGTGTGGTGTACAAAAAGGAAGGATAAATAGAAAATGATAAAGTATTGTGTTTTGTCTGGACAAAATAGCCCTTAATAGAGTGATATTCTGGCCAAAATACGGATCCAATGACAATTTGCTATGCAAAGATCTAAATTGGTATGTAAAAAAAACTGTAGGGCCTTTAAATCTTCCTCCACACCAGGGTGGGTGCGAGTCCCTCCCTTCCTGCAGTATGTTTTTGAGTGCAAAGTGTGTGGCCTGATCAGTGTAAAGTGCACATAAAAGCAGTGTTCGAGTCTCTCTTGAGAATGGGAAAATATCCTTTAGACATAAGCCGTTGACCAAGTCTGAGACTAGGATGGGATCCAGCCGCACCTAAACTCCTCTCTGAAGGAGATTAGAAAGCAAGGGGCTCCCTCTGAACCTCGTGACTCAACGGAAGCGTGTCTCTGAATTTTTTTAGTGATGGGAAATAAAACTCGGCATAGAGAAGGGGACACCCTTGGCCGAGGTATTGCAAAATTGGGAAAATACTTATGGTACAGCAAGGTTTTCAAGAAAAGCATGCAATGACCTTATATCGAGGAGACTGGCAAACTGTAACTAAAAAACACCTAGAAAACAGATGTCCTGGACAAATGAATTACTGGTACGTATAGGATGATTTGGCATATGACCACCATAAAGAGGATGGTCGAAAACGAGTATAAAAACCTAGAGAAAGAATTTTAGCTGCAGTTGGGAGTAATTTAACTAAGGTGCTTGCAGAGCTGGTCTCTGCTCTCTGTATCACCTCTTGATTACCTCCCCAACTGTCTTTCTTGTCCTTACTGCTTTTGCTGGGCTTTACCCTGGGATTGCTAAAGTTATTTTGCAGTGCAGCCAGCAGCAGATGTGCGTGCGTATGTGTGTGTAGGGGAGCAAGTGCGAAGGGGGGGATGTACATGTGAATGCCCTCCAGTGTTCCAGTGTTACACGGATGCACCCCCTGGCACTCTGGGGATTTGATTATGTGAGGAAATCAAACTCTGAAGGGAAGATGGGGATCGATGAGCATCATGATTTTCTAATTTTTTTTTTTTGGGGGGGGAGGGGGGGAGCGGCTAGAATCCATTCTGAGCCGATGTTATCCTGTTATTGAGAGAGTTGGTCTTTCCGGAAACATCATTTAAAAGAATGTGGAACTAACCCCACAGGCAGTGGGAGACTACCTGGCCCCAAGGTGATTCTAATTGAGATGATAATAATCAAACAAATGGAGATAATTGCCAAACGGTGGTTAAAAATCTGATAAAAGCTTTTGAGCTTTTGAGGAGATAAGAGTAAACTGAACTGAAGTGCAGGAATGTAGACAGAAGCCAGGGGAGCACCGACTGGGGAAGATTTTTGGAAAGCTTTGTGGACTGGTAGCAAGTGTGTTTGTGGATCTACGGAAGTATTTCCGAGAGCATGTGCCAGGTTGGCAGGAAGAATTTGCAAAAAATCTGAGTGTGGTCGTGTTTGTGTATGATGGTCGGGAACTGAAGCGAAAAGTTGAAGCAGACTGATTGGTTGCAAGTGAAAGACTGGAAGGGAAAAGAACAAAACAAAACAAAACCGCAGAAGATTTAGACCAAAGTCAGTGAAAAAAGTGAGAGAATGAGAGAAAATGGGATGCTATTATTGTGGAAATCTGGGATATTTACCCCTAGGGCGGCAACTGTTGGAAATGACTAAAGGAAGAAAACTCAATACACTTTGGAAAATCAGAGGGGCTGAAAATGTTTTTGGTGTTGTGGTGGCTTTTTTTATTGGTGTTTTTTTTTTTTTTTTGTTTGTTTGTTTGTTTTTTGTGGGGAAACGTTTAAATTGGAAAAGAGCATGTAATTGGTAAAGTAATGGTGGTAATTGGTAATGAGGTCTAGTTTTTAGCAGAAACAGAAGCTCCCATGTCCCTTCTAAATTCTCCCCTAAAAAGATCCAGAACTGAAGACGGAGTTGTAATAAATGGGGTAGCAGGGAGGAAGGAGAGACAATTATGAATAAATTCCTATTTGTGATAATAAGAATTAAAAGCGTATGGGGAAGGAATATATTAGGGGAAGATTCCCCAGCTTCTATATTAGAGAGAAACCTTTTACAGGCTCTGGGTGTGGAAACACAGTTACTGCCTGGGGGGTGACAAGGAGAAAATTTGAAAGATATTGTATTACCTGGAAGTTTGTGTTGGTTTTGGCTGGGCTGGAGTTAATTTTCTTTGTGGTACCTGGTATGGGACTATGTTTTTGATTGATGCTTAAAACAGTGTTGATAATACAGAGATGTTTTTGTTATTGTTGAGCAATGCTTGCACAGAGTGGAGGCCTGTTCTGCCTCTCACGCTGCTCCAGCAGCAAGTGGGCTGGGGGGGAAGCGACAAGCAGTGGCACACTGATCTAAGCTCTTAGACCCAGTGTCTCGAGGTTGGCCAGAGTGTGTGCAAGCTGCAGCAGCAACTGCTCTTCTGGTGGGAGAAAGCAGGAAATTAAACCCTGCTGCTTTCCTATGGAGAGGTGGCAATGGGCTGCACCTCTTCATAGATGGGTCTTCAAGGGTAATTCAGGGGAAGAGACACAATGGGTGTGCCATCGTTGAAGGTGTGAATGGTGAAATAAGAGAAACGGGAAGGTTGCCTAATAACTGGTCAGCTCAAACATGCCAGCCACAAGCCGTCAGTCAGGCACTGCAAATGTTAGAAGGAAAAGAAGGTACCATCCGTAATGGTTCTAGATACGCATTTGGAGAAGTGCACACCTTTGGGAAAATTTGGGAAGAATGGGGTCTAATTAATAGCAAAGGTAAAGAATTGGTTCATGAAGAACTAGTTGGACAAGTGTTATGGAATCTGATGTCACCAATAGAAGTGGCTGTAGTACATGTTAATGGACATCAGAGGGGCAACTCTTTTTGTGTCGGGGAAGTTGGTTAGCAGATGAAATGGCCTGAGAAGCAGCCTTAACTTATTTATTGCTTCAGGTTTTATCTCACGCCCGAGGTCCTGGCCCCACAAGAAATTCCAGTTTTCAATGAAAGATAAAAAGAAGTCCTCCAAGAGTTGGAAGCCAGGGAACAGAATGGGAAATGCGTACTCCCAGAGGGTAGAGAAATGTTAAATAAGCAAACCATGAGGAAGGTATTAGCAATTTTACATCAAGAGAGTTAATGAGGAAAACAAGTAATGGGTGCCATAGTGTTATAAAAATATGGGTGTACTGGAATTTATACTATAGCCAAGCAAATTTGTGAATGATGTGTGGTTTGTAAAAAAGTAAATGAAAAGGCACTTAGGAAGCAGCCTGCAGGAGGTTGAAGGCCAAGTTTATGACCCTTCCAAAATATACAAGTTGATTTCACAGAATTACCTGCAGTTGGCTGAATTAAAAACTTACTAGTGTTTGATCATCTTACCAGGTGGGGAGAAGCCTTCCCTCTTAGCACTGCCACGGGGGCAGTGGTAGCAAAAGCGAAATAACGGATGGACCCCCACGGTTTGAAACTAAGGATTTGTTTCTCAAAAACTGTATGCTCGGGTTGTCTTTTCTGTCTTCTCTCAGGCACCAAGGGCTTCTGGCACAAACTCTGCCTTTAGAGTCTGCAGCTCACAAGTTTCAGCCTGGACAGCAGGTCCTGGTCAAATCCTGGAAAGACGCTAAGCTTCAGCCAGATTGGGAAGGCGCATTTCAAGTTCTGCTGATCACCGAGACAGTGGTGCGACCAGCTGAGAAAGGGTGGACTCATTACACGTGGATTAAAGAGCCAATCAGACCTCCAAAGGACAGTGAGGAGTGGCAAGTACTGACAACTGACGACCCACTTCAACTAAAGATACAGAGATGAAAATGAAATGAAACTTTTGGGGATTACTAATCCTGTATTATGTAGAATTTACAAATGGGTTACTTAACGTGAACGTCACTGAAACTGAAGGTTCCCTAACAATTTGAGTAGACGCTTGCCAGATCCATAGGTGTGGGGATGTACAGAGCTAAAGGGAATTGAGTTATGAAAACAAACATGTGTCCAAGGGGACCGAGTCTAAGGATGATTTAAATAAGTGCATAGTTTTTGTTGCTGTCTCTCATTGCCCCTCCTGATACAGTGTTATCTGGACCACAGAGTTTGGGGGATGGACAGTGAGCAATGAATGGTTATAGAATGAAAAAGAAAACTTACCCTATCCAAAGGGCAATCTCTCCCGGGATGTGAGTCTCTGCAGTGCAACCCTTTGCTAATTACGCTACAGGGAGCAGATGATTCAGTAAGTGAGGTTTATGGATCACGAATAGACATTAGTAGAAAAGATGCCCTCGCCTCAGCCCCACCTGGCCCGGCACCAGATGCCCAAAGCCCTTGGCCTTTCCTCCTTGCCGCTCACCAGCCTGCGCTGCCTGCCGCCCGCTTGGCCCTCTTGCTCTTGCTTCCCCGGCCCCCGGCAGACACACAGCCAGGGACACCCAGGCAGCACAGCAGGAGGGGAGCCCTTTGGCCTGCTGCCCTCCTGCCCACCCCCAAGCCCACCCCAAATCATGCATGCGCCCAGAAACGCTGACCTGCACCACAAAGGCAGCAGCAGCAGCACCAGCAGCAAGGAACACCAGGCCTGTGGGCGCAGCTGGCCTACAGCAGGGGACGGCCCTTTGGCCACTTCCCGGATGCTCTCCTGCTCTCCACCCTCCCAACCTCTTGCACACCCCCAGCCTCGGCGCTGCAGGAAAAAGAGACAACCTCACGGCTCCGGGAGGCCCGCACTCGCAGCAACAGCCACACCACAGCTGCAGTAAGCAACACCGCTTTAGCCACCCCTGCCAAACACGGTGCTAGGCCAGCTGCCACTAACAAGAGTCAACTCCGTCCCAGCCAGAGCAAGTCCGCAGAGGCAGTGGCACCTAGCCCACCCTGGGCAGAAGGCAAGATGCAGGATGCCAAAAAACCAAGAGAATCAAGCCCTGTTCACTTGTCCTCACCACTAGCAGGACCCTGGCTGTGACTCCAGATGATTTGTGCGCTTACCGTCTGTCACCCTCCTCAAGTGACCAGTGTGGCCAAGTCTCTGTACGGATCCCTGGGGGACTGTGCCCTGGAAGGAGTCCAGTCCAGCAGCACCAACGGGCACGTTCAAACGCAGCTTGCGACAAGGCCCTTCCTCTGCTTAGGAGCGCCGTCCTCCGGGCTTGCCTCTGCAGATGTCTTTTGCTCAACAGTGCCCATCCTTGGCAGAACCTTTGGCTTCTGCTTCTCACCTAGGCGTCGAAAGAGAAGCTTTGAAGTGAGAACCAAACAGGTTGCCACTAACCTTGCACTCTGTCCCCAGGGGAAAGTCGCTAACGCTGTCCCTCTTCAACACACCCGAGCCCAGATTTTAAACCACTCTTTTTTTTTTCGGAATAAAACCCAACAAGTGGGTGAGGGAGGTGACACTTAGGGCCAAGGCAGGAAGGAAGGAAGGAAGGACGGAAGAGTTTGCATCTGGTTTGCGCCCCAGAGTCTCCCGTGGGTGGGCCTGGGCCGGTTGTTCCATTTGGGTGACGCTTGCTCCCAGGCCCCGAGCAGGTAGCTGTCAGCAGCGGGAGGTCTTGGGCTCTGTCAGGCGAGGGGTGGGGTGGGCGTGGGGGGGGATGTGTTTGGGTGGGGGGCAGGTGGGGTTGTAGCGGGGCTGGAGGTGGTGTGCAGAGGGGTAGGAAGGGGGGAAGAGGGGAGGGGGGTATGCTCTTTGCTCTGGGAAAGCGATGACAAGACAGGTCCAGATTCTTCAAGTGCGTAGGAGCTGTGATTTATTTGTAGTTGTTTGTGAAACAGATGTGAAAAACTGGTCAATGACTTGGGCTTCTGCTCAGATTGGTAGCTAATGCAACAGCTGCTTTTGCTGTTTGACAGGGGTTTTTTGTTAATAATTCTTAAATTCCAGTCTTAGAGAGCGAGACTAGAGAAGCTCTTCAGGATACCTACAATGTGACCACGTGCTGGCAGGAGTGGTTCATCGAGGCTCTGCTCATCTCAGTGACCCATTCATATTACAGGTAATAGGAACTAATGTTTAACTCTATTTGTCTACTCTTATATGGTATCTGTTATGCGGCATGCATGTAATAACTCTTCTGAAATAGTGTGTCGGTCTTAGCTGTGTATGTTGTTTGCCATACGAGGCCAGTATGACAGGATTTTAAGGCTGCAGAGAGTTCTTTGTACTCTCTCTTTAATCGAGCTTGAGCTTCTCACCTGCTCCAATTGAAACAAAACAAAAAACCCCAAACCTAACAAAACCAGACAAACAAATCCAACCAACAAACCAAGCAAAAATAAACCAAAACCAAAACCAAAAGCCTCTGTTTTTGAAATGATTTGGCTGCTGGAGAGCTTATTTTCCAGAATTATTTTCCAGCTGAGGTATTTAGTTCTTTCTCCTACTGTTCATGAGACAAGCCTGGAGTCGGTTTTGTCTAATCAATTCTTTGACAGGCAGTTGTGAAGGAGTGAAACGAGAGCTGTGGCTGCCAGTTCTCATCGAAGGTCTGCAGGGCACGTGTGCCTGCTGCCCTCTGCTCAGTGCCAGTGCGAGCTGAGTTATAGGAGTCAAGTGCAGAGCTTATTACACATTATTACCTTACACATAATATCTCACAGCCCATCTCACAGCCCATCTTCACCAATGTTCACGTGTCCTTTCTGTGCATTGACCAGTAAAGGTGGGGAAGACCTCCTCTTTTTTTTTTTTTTTTTAAATATGCACAGGTTTCCTCATATGTGGCTCTGAGATTTCAGCAAGTACTTGCTGGCTACGTGTCGTGACATCTCTTTTCTGAGAGGGAAAACGGAAAATGAATTTGCCAGCAGTTGTGTTGCCCCTGATCTGTGGAAAATGAGTCAGGCATCCAGTGAAGGACACTTTTGTCCCAGTTTGTGTATTTGTCAAAGCACTTGGAGTAGGAGAAGACTAAGAGATCCAGGTGACTTGCCAGTCAGTGGGAGAGGTTTTGTAGTCACCAAGTAGATGCAGGACTAAGACCTTGAATTTCTTATGTCACATGCTTATATAATGAGGTTTGGTTTCAGCTGCTATCCTGTGCTGTGATTATTGTCATAATTGTGCATATTAGCATTATATTAACTCAATTACGTTGCGTGCTGAAAGGATGCTGTAGGAAAGACTTAACTACCATTAGATCTGTCGACTGTCTTCACAGCAAACGTGTTTTCCTCTAAGCCGGGGGTGTCAAACTCATTTTCACTGGGGGGCACATCAGCCTCGCGGTTGCCTTCAAAGGGCCAAACGTAATTTTAGGACTCTAGAAATGCGACTACTCCTACATTTATACAGTCCTAAAATTGCATTTGCTACAAATGAGTTTGACACCCCTGCACTAAACATACTTTCTGAAGAGGCTGCAAAGCGCTTTTTGCATTTTGGCAAAACTTGTGGATCTTTCAACAGGACAAAGCCCCTTTCTCGCTGACAGAATGGAGAACGTGCTGATGAAGCAAAGGGGAGAAATGGATGGGCTACAAAGGTAATGCCTCTGTCAAAAGAAAACCTTATCCATCTGTTTGGGCTTTTAATAAGTACCTCGGAGTGTCAGGACACGACCCTGTGTGCTCACAGCAGCTTGTGTAGTTGTCGTGTTAACGTCACAGGGTCTGAAAATGAATTCAGTCGTGATGTCTTTTTATTTGTCCTTTCAGCTTTCTAATTTGTAACATTCTTGAGTGCGATGCTATAGGAAAGACACATGTGAACAGCTTTTAATTTCCTCAGAGTATCCAGTTGCTGCAGAGGGTAACTTACAATGTTCAGGTCTTTTGTGCTGGTGCCAACGTCAATGAATTAATTTCATTTCTAATGCATCATGTGTAAGTGTGCACTCAGTTACCTTCTCTCATGGGAAACACCTGGCTAAGTTTCTAAACTTTCTGAAGGCCATTAGCATATTGCACTAACCTGGTCTCCAGAGTGACCTGTGGCATTTTTACTCCAAGCTAAACAGAGGTTTTTCTTAGCAAACCATGTTGTTACAGCCTGTCAAATGCAGTGGTTGTGGGACTTTCAGTGACTGGATATTAACTGGCCTCTTAGCCCACCTGCATATCCCAGGGAGCTGTCAAAGAGAAGACCCAGGGGAAAAGTCATGCTCGTCATTAGGAACAGACTTATGTTACATTAAAATGACTTTTGTGCAAGGGTCCTTGTAAGAGATCTAGTGACTCTTAAAAGCACCTGCAATAAAGGACCTTTGATAGTGCTGGTCTCTGATAGACCTTTTTTTTTTTTTTTTCCCCCAGATGTGCTCAGTTAAAAACTGCCCACACTATGGGGATTGCAATCTGAATTTTGCTTGGCTTGGCAGAATGGTGTCTAGTTAAAAAACAAAACAATACCACACTCCCCTCCCCACCGCCACGGCAACAAAATAGAGTCCCCCAAGCACCCCACCCTCAACCCCCAAATTCTGGTAACTAATTTCTGGATGCTTTAATTAAAAGTCTTTGTTTGACTTCCTGGACTTTTCAGTCAAACCACAGAAGATGAGGTAATGATACCATGTTTAGGACTCCTGGCGAATCTCCGTCATCACAACTTACCTGTTCAAGCTAAGATGAAATCTTTGGTAAGAGTTTTGTTTTTGTGGCACGACCCTGGCTTGAGGGCAAGAGAGTTACTGGACTCTGGGGAATTGCCTTAGTATTTCTTATGCTCGTTTTTGTGGGACCAATAACCCTGACCTGTTTGTTCTCCAGAGTTGGTGGTTGTTTCTCCTGTATTGGAGAAAATAACCAGTAGAACAGGCGGTTGGGTGTTCTCTTTCCTTCTCTACGTTTCTGTGTTGTTGCGCTAGCTTGTGTTAGGCATTCAGTTTCTGCAGCTGTTCTCTGCAAACGAAGGATGAATTTAAAATTTGAGCATTCTTCCTTTGACAGTCTAAATGTTGTTAACACATGAGGACTGTAGTTGGTTTTCTGGTAAGCTGCCTGAACTTTGACCGACAAAGATCTCAGTCTATTAAAGGATAGATCAAGACAATGTCACTGATGTTGGTGTCAGGCCAGGACCCTTGAATACTCATACACATCCATGTCTGAGCTGCTCAGTTCGTCTCTCTGCTTGGAGTGGTGCCAAGGGGAGTTATGGTTCAATTCAGAAATGCAAGTTAATCTACATGGCACTGAATGTGACACTGTTTACCTTGGGAGAAAGGAGAGGGAAGGAGTAGGAGGAACTCTTGTCATCTCTGCCCACTGAGGAGAGAAGGAAGGGGGGTCATTGTTCAGTGGTTCTTTTCTATTGGAGACATAAGCAAAATTACCTTCTCATCTTTCTTTAAAATAATGATGGCGTTTATTGGCTTATTCTTTTTTTCCGTGTTTCCTTATACAAGTTCAACACAGACTTTATTCATTGACATCCACACCAGTGTGGTGCACTAGAAGACTAAAGTAGATAACCTAGAGAACGTTGCGCTCTGACACCAGGGGGAAGTCGGTAACGCCATCCCTCTGCAACACACCCCTGAGCCCAGATTTTAAACTGCTCTTCTCCCTTTAAAAAAAAAAAAAAAAAAAAAAAAAAAAAATCAAGCGGGTGAGGGAGGTGACACTTAGGGCCTAGAGCACACCACCAAGCAGGTGTCCCTGGTGGCCAAAGGCTGGTACCAGACTCTGTCACCCAGTCTGCTTCCAAAACAGCTCCTTGGGAAAGAAGAAGCAACCTGTCATTCCTTTCATTTTTGGGGACTCCATGCGAAGAGCAGCTGCAGACAAATGTTTCTTTCCTTTCTCTGCAGACTTCTGAAGGTGTTCCAGAGAGGATCTTCAGAATATTGAAGGATTCAATATACACTTACGACAAGCCAAATCAAGGACTGATAACAAACCTCCGCTACCCGGTAATGAAACCAAAGGCTTCACAAAGAAGCCAAGGGTTCCAGTCAGGAAAGGATGACATCTATGCAGGTGAGAAACATAGCCCTGCCTTAGTGGTTTTGGGCTTATTTTTTTTTTTTTTTTAAAACGAATGCATTGCCAGGTGTGAGGTGAATAGTTGCTACGTGTCCTCTGAGACCAGCTTGCATGGGCAGCAGTTCAATGTCCTTCTCCTTCACGTTCACTGGAAAACTGTTATCCCCAGCTTGCAGTTCCACACCCTCATCCACTACAAATTTGCAAGTTAACATTGCGAGAGACGCTGAAGGCAAAGCAGGACATTGCCCACAGCTCGCTCCTTCGTGGGTGTTGGTGCTTCCAGGCTAGGGAAGGCTGAGGGCCTGGGTTAGGGACCGATTAAGCAATCTGGACATCCATAAATCCATGGCTCCAGGTGGGATGCACCCACGGGTGCTGAGGGAGCTGGCTGATCATTGCTAGGCCACTCTCCGTCACCTTTGCTAAGTCATGGGAAACGGGAGGGGTGCCTGAGGGCTGGAGGAAAGCAAATGTCATTCCAGTCTTCAAAAAGGGCAAGAAGGAGGACCCGGGTAACTATGGACCGGTCAGCCTCACCTCCATCCCTGGGAAACTGATGGAACGACTTATCCTTGGTGCCATCTCAAGGCATATCAGGGATAAGGGGGTCATTAGGGGCAGTCAACGTGGCTTCACCAAAGGGAAGTCGTGCTTGACCAACCTCATAGACTTTTATGAGGACATAACCGGGTGGACAGATGATGGTAAAGCAGTGGATGTGGTCTGTCTTGATTTCAGTGAAGCGTTTGACACGGTCTCCCACAGCATCCTCCCAGCTAAACTGAGGAAGTGTGGTCTGGACGATCGGGTAGCGATGTGGACTGTGAACTGGCTGAAGGAAAGAAGCCAGAGAGTCGTGATCGACGGGGCAGAGTCTAGTTGGAGGCCTGTGGAGTCCCTCAAGGGTCGGTACTGGGGCCAGTACTATTCAATATATTCATCAATGACTTGGATGAGGGAATAGAGTGACTGTCAGCAAGTTTGCTGATGACACCAAGCTGGGAGGAGTGGCTGACACGCCAGAAGGCTGTGCTGCCATCCAGCGAGAGCTGGACAGGCTGGAGAGTTGGGCGGGGAAAACATGAATGAACTATAACAAGCGCAAGTGTAGAGTCTTGCATCTGGGCAAGAAGAACCCCAGGTACTAGTATAAGTCGGGGAATGACCTGTCAGAGAGCAGTGAAAGGGACCTGGGGGTCCCGGTGGACGGCACGATGACCATGAGCCAGCACTGTGCCCTTGTGGCCAAGAAGGCCAATGACATCCTGGGGTGTATTAGAAGGGAGGTAGTTAGTAGGTTGAAAGAGGTTCTCCTGCCCCTCTACTCTACCCTGGTGAGACCGCATCTGGAATATTGTGTCCAGTTCTGGGCCCCTCAGTTCAAGAAGGACAGGGAACTGCTGGAGAGAGTCCAGCGCAGGGCGACAAAGTTGATTAAGGGAGTGGAGCATCTCCCTACTGAGGAAAGGCTGAGGGAGCTGGGTCTCTTTAGTTTGGAGAAGAGGAGACTGAGGGGTGACCTCATTAATGTTTGTAAATATGTAAAGGGTGAGTGTCACGAGGATGGAGCCAGGCTCTTCTCACTGACAACCAATGATAAGACATGGGGCAATGGGTACAAACTGCAACACAGGAGGTTCCACTTAAATAGGAGAAGAAACTTCTTCTCAGTGAGGCTGGCAGAGCACTGGAACGGGCTGCCCAGGGAGGCTGAGGAGTCTCCTCCTCTGGAGACATTCAAAAGCCACCTGGACACATTCCTGTGTAACCTCATCTAGGTGTTCCTGCTCTGGCGGGGGGATTGGACTAGACGATCTTCTGAGGTCCCTTCCAATCCCTAACATTCTGTGATTCTGTGATTCATAGTCTGATACCTCTCAATCCTTTCCCCCGCTGAGCTCAGGTGCCAAACCAGTTGTAAAAACAACCTTCGTCCTTCAATAGCTCCTTGCAGGGCTGAGGCAGAGGCGAGAGAGCGAGGCAGGTGCGCGGGGGGGGGGCCGTGGGGGGTGGGGGTCTGTCGGTGGGAAAAGCGGGGATCGAACCAGGGACCCATTTGACCAATCCGCGGGTCCGGCGCCCTGGCCGCTCCGCCAGCGCGATCCCACGGCCGTGGAACGCACGGCGCCCCCTATAGGCCGCAGAGCGGCGTGCGCTGCCGCTAGGGCCGCGAGCAGGTAGCTGTCAGCAGCGGGAGGTCTTGGGCTCTGTCAGGCGAGGGGCGGGTGGGGGGGTGTGTGATTGGGCGGGGGGCAGGTGGGGTTGCAGCGTGGTGGTGGGAGGCAGCGAGTCGGTGGGTGCCCCCCGGCATGGGCCGAGCTTAGCGGGCGGGCGGAGGTTTGTAGGGGGAGCTGTGGCGTCCCCCGGCGGTGGGGATGGCGGTAGAGGAGCGGCCAGGTCGCGGGACGCTGGTCCGCAGGGCACCCACTTCCATCCCCACCCCGCCCACCGCCCCCCCGGCCTTTAGCCGCCGCGCAGGCCGCTCTGCGGCCTATAGGGGGCGCCGTGCGTTCCACGGCCGTGGGATCGCGCTGGCGGAGCGGCCAGGGCGCCGGACCCGCGGATTGGTCAAATGGGTCCCTGGTTCGATCCCCGCTTTTCCCACCGACAAACCGCCCCCCCCACGGCGCCCCCCACGGCGCCCCCCCCGTGCACCTGCCTCGCTCTCTCGCCTCTGCCTCAGCCCTGCAAGGAAGGAGCCCTTCAAGAAGGAATGTTGCTTTTGCAACTCAGCTGCCACCTCACCCAGCGAGGGGGGAAGGATTGACACACATCACACTGGGAATCCTTCCCACAAACCAACTCTCTTCCAACTCATGCTGCAATGCAAACTCATTCCTGCATTTCAAAAACAAGTGCAGCTAGAGGGAAGGCTAACCCAAGAGCCAGGAACCCACCTTTGCAATAGATCCAGCAGGGGAAGGGCCTTCTTAGCATGAGATGAATGAGTCCTGGAAACTGAGGCAGGCGGCGGGCAGTCCGGAAAGCCTGCAGTACCCAACCCCTGGGGAACAGGGCAGGGAATTTGCAGCTGGCATTTGTGGGGGCGTATAAGCTTTTTGCCCTATTGCGTGTGCCTACTTTTAGGTAGAACGGCCCGTTTCGCAAAAGCCTTAATAAAACGTGCTTTGCCGAGAGATCCTGCCTGAGCCTATTCTGTTGGCAAGATGATGGTTTCCTACAAGTCTGGGGGCTCGTCCGAGACTCGACGTCGTCATCTCGGGGGTCCCTGTCGCCAATGGACGGGAAGGCGTGCCCCGTTGATTTCAATGGCCTTCTGGATGGTCGGTGGGGATTCCAGGACGGACGGACAGACAGAAACTGCAGGGCTGTGGGGACGAAGGCGGATCCCCGCAAACCATAGGCGAAAGGAGAAAGGAAAAAGCGGGAAGCACGATACGAGCGAGCGGGCAACTTTGTGCGTGGACCAAGGTAAGAAAACAGACTGTTAAGTACTACCTTGGTGGTCGGGGGCATTCTGAGAGGAGGGACGAGGCGCAAGGAGAAGCCTCGAGACTCAGAATGGGAAATAGAAAGGAAAAATGGTGACATTCCTCCGTCCAGTCCTTTAGGGAGGATGTTAAGGTACCGGGGAAACGTGTGGTGTACAAAAAGGAAGGATAAATAGAAAATGATAAAGTATTGTGTTTTGTCTGGACAAAATAGCCCTTAATAGAGTGATATTCTGGCCAAAATACGGATCCAATGACAATTTGCTATGCAAAGATCTAAATTGGTATGTAAAAAAAACTGTAGGGCCTTTAAATCTTCCTCCACACCAGGGTGGGTGCGAGTCCCTCCCTTCCTGCAGTATGTTTTTGAGTGCAAAGTGTGTGGCCTGATCAGTGTAAAGTGCACATAAAAGCAGTGTTCGAGTCTCTCTTGAGAATGGGAAAATATCCTTTAGACATAAGCCGTTGACCAAGTCTGAGACTAGGATGGGATCCAGCCGCACCTAAACTCCTCTCTGAAGGAGATTAGAAAGCAAGGGGCTCCCTCTGAACCTCGTGACTCAACGGAAGCGTGTCTGAATTTTTTTAGTGATGGGAAATAAAACTCGGCATAGAGAAGGGGACACCCTTGGCCGAGGTATTGCAAAATTGGGAAAATACTTATGGTACAGCAAGGTTTTCAAGAAAAGCATGCAATGACCTTATATCGAGGAGACTGGCAAACTGTAACTAAAAAACACCTAGAAAACAGATGTCCTGGACAAATGAATTACTGGTACGTATAGGATGATTTGGCATATGACCACCATAAAGAGGATGGTCGAAAACGAGTATAAAAACCTAGGGAAAGAATTTTAGCTGCAGTTGGGAGTAATTTAACTAAGGTGCTTGCAGAGCTGGTCTCTGCTCTCTGTATCACCTCTTGATTACCTCCCCAACTGTCTTTCTTGTCCTTACTGCTTTTGCTGGGCTTTACCCTGGGATTGCTAAAGTTATTTTGCAGTGCAGCCAGCAGCAGATGTGCGTGCGTATGTGTGTGTAGGGGAGCAAGTGCGAAGGGGGGGATGTACATGTGAATGCCCTCCAGTGTTCCAGTGTTACACGGATGCACCCCCTGGCACTCTGGGGATTTGATTATGTGAGGAAATCAAACTCTGAAGGGAAGATGGGGATCGATGAGCATCATGATTTTCTAATTTTTTTTTTTTGGGGGGGGAGGGGGGGAGCGGCTAGAATCCATTCTGAGCCGATGTTATCCTGTTATTGAGAGAGTTGGTCTTTCCGGAAACATCATTTAAAAGAATGTGGAACTAACCCCACAGGCAGTGGGAGACTACCTGGCCCCAAGGTGATTCTAATTGAGATGATAATAATCAAACAAATGGAGATAATTGCCAAACGGTGGTTAAAAATCTGATAAAAGCTTTTGAGCTTTTGAGGAGATAAGAGTAAACTGAACTGAAGTGCAGGAATGTAGACAGAAGCCAGGGGAGCACCGACTGGGGAAGATTTTTGGAAAGCTTTGTGGACTGGTAGCAAGTGTGTTTGTGGATCTACGGAAGTATTTCCGAGAGCATGTGCCAGGTTGGCAGGAAGAATTTGCAAAAAATCTGAGTGTGGTCGTGTTTGTGTATGATGGTCGGGAACTGAAGCGAAAAGTTGAAGCAGACTGATTGGTTGCAAGTGAAAGACTGGAAGGGAAAAGAACAAAACAAAACCGCAGAAGATTTAGACCAAAGTCAGTGAAAAAAGTGAGAGAATGAGAGAAAATGGGATGCTATTATTGTGGAAATCTGGGATATTTACCCCTAGGGCGGCAACTGTTGGAAATGACTAAAGGAAGAAAACTCAATACACTTTGGAAAATCAGAGGGGCTGAAAATGTTTTTGGTGTTGTGGTGGCTTTTTTTATTGGTGGTTTTTTTTTGTTTGTTTGTTTGTTTGTTTTTTGTGGGGAAACGTTTAAATTGGAAAAGAGCATGTAATTGGTAAAGTAATGGTGGTAATTGGTAATGAGGTCTAGTTTTTAGCAGAAACAGAAGCTCCCATGTCCCTTCTAAATTCTCCCCTAAAAAGATCCAGAACTGAAGACGGAGTTGTAATAAATGGGGTAGCAGGGAGGAAGGAGAGACAATTATGAATAAATTCCTATTTGTGATAATAAGAATTAAAAGCGTATGGGGAAGGAATATATTAGGGGAAGATTCCCCAGCTTCTATATTAGAGAGAAACCTTTTACAGGCTCTGGGTGTGGAAACACAGTTACTGCCTGGGGGGTGACAAGGAGAAAATTTGAAAGATATTGTATTACCTGGAAGTTTGTGTTGGTTTTGGCTGGGCTGGAGTTAATTTTCTTTGTGGTACCTGGTATGGGACTATGTTTTTGATTGATGCTTAAAACAGTGTTGATAATACAGAGATGTTTTTGTTATTGTTGAGCAATGCTTGCACAGAGTGGAGGCCTGTTCTGCCTCTCACGCTGCTCCAGCAGCAAGTGGGCTGGGGGGGAAGCGACAAGCAGTGGCACACTGATCTAAGCTCTTAGACCCAGTGTCTCGAGGTTGGCCAGAGTGTGTGCAAGCTGCAGCAGCAACTGCTCTTCTGGTGGGAGAAAGCAGGAAATTAAACCCTGCTGCTTTCCTATGGAGAGGTGGCAATGGGCTGCACCTCTTCATAGATGGGTCTTCAAGGGTAATTCAGGGGAAGAGACACAATGGGTGTGCCATCGTTGAAGGTGTGAATGGTGAAATAAGAGAAACGGGAAGGTTGCCTAATAACTGGTCAGCTCAAACATGCCAGCCACAAGCCGTCAGTCAGGCACTGCAAATGTTAGAAGGAAAAGAAGGTACCATCCGTAATGGTTCTAGATACGCATTTGGAGAAGTGCACACCTTTGGGAAAATTTGGGAAGAATGGGGTCTAATTAATAGCAAAGGTAAAGAATTGGTTCATGAAGAACTAGTTGGACAAGTGTTATGGAATCTGATGTCACCAATAGAAGTGGCTGTAGTACATGTTAATGGACATCAGAGGGGCAACTCTTTTTGTGTCGGGGAAGTTGGTTAGCAGATGAAATGGCCTGAGAAGCAGCCTTAACTTAGTTATTGCTTCAGGTTTTATCTCACGCCCGAGGTCCTGGCCCCACAAGAAATTCCAGTTTTCAATGAAAGATAAAAAGAAGTCCTCCAAGAGTTGGAAGCCAGGGAACAGAATGGGAAATGCGTACTCCCAGAGGGTAGAGAAATGTTAAATAAGCAAACCATGAGGAAGGTATTAGCAATTTTACATCAAGAGAGTTAATGAGGAAAACAAGTAATGGGTGCCATAGTGTTATAAAAATATGGGTGTACTGGAATTTATACTATAGCCAAGCAAATTTGTGAATGATGTGTGGTTTGTAAAAAAGTAAATGAAAAGGCACTTAGGAAGCAGCCTGCAGGAGGTTGAAGGCCAAGTTTATGACCCTTCCAAAATATACAAGTTGATTTCACAGAATTACCTGCAGTTGGCTGAATTAAAAACTTACTAGTGTTTGATCATCTTACCAGGTGGGGAGAAGCCTTCCCTCTTAGCACTGCCACGGGGGCAGTGGTAGCAAAAGCGAAATAACGGATGGACCCCCACGGTTTGAAACTAAGGATTTGTTTCTCAAAAACTGTATGCTCGGGTTGTCTTTTCTGTCTTCTCTCAGGCACCAAGGGCTTCTGGCACAAACTCTGCCTTTAGAGTCTGCAGCTCACAAGTTTCAGCCTGGACAGCAGGTCCTGGTCAAATCCTGGAAAGACGCTAAGCTTCAGCCAGATTGGGAAGGCGCATTTCAAGTTCTGCTGATCACCGAGACAGTGGTGCGACCAGCTGAGAAAGGGTGGACTCATTACACGTGGATTAAAGAGCCAATCAGACCTCCAAAGGACAGTGAGGAGTGGCAAGTACTGACAACTGACGACCCACTTCAACTAAAGATACAGAGATGAAAATGAAATGAAACTTTTGGGGATTACTAATCCTGTATTATGTAGAATTTACAAATGGGTTACTTAACGTGAACGTCACTGAAACTGAAGGTTCCCTAACAATTTGAGTAGACGCTTGCCAGATCCATAGGTGTGGGGATGTACAGAGCTAAAGGGAATTGAGTTATGAAAACAAACATGTGTCCAAGGGGACCGAGTCTAAGGATGATTTAAATAAGTGCATAGTTTTTGTTGCTGTCTCTCATTGCCCCTCCTGATACAGTGTTATCTGGACCACAGAGTTTGGGGGATGGACAGTGAGCAATGAATGGTTATAGAATGAAAAAGAAAACTTACCCTATCCAAAGGGCAATCTCTCCCGGGATGTGAGTCTCTGCAGTGCAACCCTTTGCTAATTACGCTACAGGGAGCAGATGATTCAGTAAGTGAGGTTTATGGATCACGAATAGACATTAGTAGAAAAGATGCCCTCGCCTCAGCCCCACCTGGCCCGGCACCAGACGCCCAAAGCCCTTGGCCTTTCCTCCTTGCCGCTCACCAGCCTGCGCTGCCTGCCGCCCGCTTGGCCCTCTTGCTCTTGCTTCCCCGGCCCCCGGCAGACACACAGCCAGGGACACCCAGGCAGCACAGCAGGAGGGGAGCCCTTTGGCCTGCTGCCCTCCTGCCCACCCCCAAGCCCACCCCAAATCATGCATGCGCCCAGAAACGCTGACCTGCACCACAAAGGCAGCAGCAGCAGCACCAGCAGCAAGGAACACCAGGCCTGTGGGCGCAGCTGGCCTACAGCAGGGGACGGCCCTTTGGCCACTTCCCGGATGCTCTCCTGCTCTCCACCCTCCCAACCTCTTGCACACCCCCAGCCTCGGCGCTGCAGGAAAAAGAGACAACCTCACGGCTCCGGGAGGCCCGCACTCGCAGCAACAGCCACACCACAGCTGCAGTAAGCAACACCGCTTTAGCCACCCCTGCCAAACACGGTGCTAGGCCAGCTGCCACTAACAAGAGTCAACTCCGTCCCAGCCAGAGCAAGTCCGCAGAGGCAGTGGCACCTAGCCCACCCTGGGCAGAAGGCAAGATGCAGGATGCCGAAAAACCAAGAGAATCAAGCCCTGTTCACTTGTCCTCACCACTAGCAGGACCCTGGCTGTGACTCCAGATGATTTGTGCGCTTACCGTCTGTCACCCTCCTCAAGTGACCAGTGTGGCCAAGTCTCTGTACGGATCCCTGGGGGACTGTGCCCTGGAAGGAGTCCAGTCCAGCAGCACCAACGGGCACGTTCAAACGCAGCTTGCGACAAGGCCCTTCCTCTGCTTAGGAGCGCCGTCCTCCGGGCTTGCCTCTGCAGATGTCTTTTGCTCAACAGTGCCCATCCTTGGCAGAACCTTTGGCTTCTGCTTCTCACCTAGGCGTCGAAAGAGAAGCTTTGAAGTGAGAACCAAACAGGTTGCCACTAACCTTGCACTCTGTCCCCAGGGGAAAGTCGCTAACGCTGTCCCTCTTCAACACACCCGAGCCCAGATTTTAAACCACTCTTTTTTTTTTCAGAATAAAACCCAACAAGTGGGTGAGGGAGGTGACACTTAGGGCCAAGGCAGGAAGGAAGGAAGGAAGGACGGAAGAGTTTGCATCTGGTTTGCGCCCCAGAGTCTCCCGTGGGTGGGCCTGGGCCGGTTGTTCCATTTGGGTGACGCTTGCTCCCAGGCCCCGAGCAGGTAGCTGTCAGCAGCGGAAGGTCTTGGGCTCTGTCAGGCGAGGGGTGGGGTGGGCGTGGGGGGGGATGTGTTTGGGTGGGGGACAGGTGGGGTTGTAGCGGGGCTGGAGGTGGTGTGCAGAGGGGTAGGAAGGGGGGAAGAGGGGAGGGGGCTATGCTCTTTGCTCTGGGAAAGCGATGACAAGACAGGTCCAGATTCTTCAAGTGCGTAGGAGCTGTGATTTATTTGTAGTTGTTTGTGAAACAGATGTGAAAAACTGGTCAATGACTTGGGCTTCTGCTCAGATTGGTAGCTAATGCAACAGCTGCTTTTGCTGTTTGACAGGGGTTTTTTGTTAATAATTCTTAAATTCCAGTCTTAGAGAGCGAGACTAGAGAAGCTCTTCAGGATACCTACAATGTGACCACGTGCTGGCAGGAGTGGTTCATCGAGGCTCTGCTCATCTCAGTGACCCATTCATATTACAGGTAATAGGAACTAATGTTTAACTCTATTTGTCTACTCTTATATGGTATCTGTTATGCGGCATGCATGTAATAACTCTTCTGAAATAGTGTGTCGGTCTTAGCTGTGTATGTTGTTTGCCATACGAGGCCAGTATGACAGGATTTTAAGGCTGCAGAGAGTTCTTTGTACTCTCTCTTTAATCGAGCTTGAGCTTCTCACCTGCTCCAATTGAAACAAAACAAAAAACCCCAAACCTAACAAAACCAGACAAACAAATCCAACCAACAAACCAAGCAAAAATAAACCAAAACCAAAACCAAAAGCCTCTGTTTTTGAAATGATTTGGCTGCTGGAGAGCTTATTTTCCAGAATTATTTTCCAGCTGAGGTATTTAGTTCTTTCTCCTACTGTTCATGAGACAAGCCTGGAGTCGGTTTTGTCTAATCAATTCTTTGACAGGCAGTTGTGAAGGAGTGAAACGAGAGCTGTGGCTGCCAGTTCTCATCGAAGGTCTGCAGGGCACGTGTGCCTGCTGCCCTCTGCTCAGTGCCAGTGAGTGCAAGGGGCTGTGCCAGTGCGAGCTGAGTTATAGGAGTCAAGTGCAGAGCTTATTACACATTATTACCTTACACATAATATCTCACAGCCCATCTCACAGCCCATCTTCACCAATGTTCACGTGTCCTTTCTGTGCATTGACCAGTAAAGGTGGGGAAGACCTCCTCTTTTTTTTTTTTTTTTTAAATATGCACAGGTTTCCTCATATGTGGCTCTGAGATTTCAGCAAGTACTTGCTGGCTACGTGTCGTGACATCTCTTTTCTGAGAGGGAAAACGGAAAATGAATTTGCCAGCAGTTGTGTTGCCCCTGATCTGTGGAAAATGAGTCAGGCATCCAGTGAAGGACACTTTTGTCCCAGTTTGTGTATTTGTCAAAGCACTTGGAGTAGGAGAAGACTAAGAGATCCAGGTGACTTGCCAGTCAGTGGGAGAGGTTTTGTAGTCACCAAGTAGATGCAGGACTAAGACCTTGAATTTCTTATGTCACATGCTTATATAATGAGGTTTGGTTTCAGCTGCTATCCTGTGCTGTGATTATTGTCATAATTGTGCATATTAGCATTATATTAACTCAATTACGTTGCGTGCTGAAAGGATGCTGTAGGAAAGACTTAACTACCATTAGATCTGTCGACTGTCTTCACAGCAAACGTGTTTTCCTCTAAGCCGGGGGTGTCAAACTCATTTTCACTGGGGGGCACATCAGCCTCGCGGTTGCCTTCAAAGGGCCAAACGTAATTTTAGGACTCTAGAAATGCGACTACTCCTACATTTATACAGTCCTAAAAATGCATTTGCTACAAATGAGTTTGACACCCCTGCACTAAACATACTTTCTGAAGAGGCTGCAAAGCGCTTTTTGCATTTTGGCAAAACTTGTGGATCTTTCAACAGGACAAAGCCCCTTTCTCGCTGACAGAATGGAGAACGTGCTGATGAAGCAAAGGGGAGAAATGGATGGGCTACAAAGGTAATGCCTCTGTCAAAAGAAAACCTTATCCATCTGTTTGGGCTTTTAATAAGTACCTCGGAGTGTCAGGACACGACCCTGTGTGCTCACAGCAGCTTGTGTAGTTGTCGTGTTAACGTCACAGGGTCTGAAAATGAATTCAGTCGTGATGTCTTTTTATTTGTCCTTTCAGCTTTCTAATTTGTAACATTCTTGAGTGCGATGCTATAGGAAAGACACATGTGAACAGCTTTTAATTTCCTCAGAGTATCCAGTTGCTGCAGAGGGTAACTTACAATGTTCAGGTCTTTTGTGCTGGTGCCAACGTCAATGAATTAATTTCATTTCTAATGCATCATGTGTAAGTGTGCACTCAGTTACCTTCTCTCATGGGAAACACCTGGCTAAGTTTCTAAACTTTCTGAAGGCCATTAGCATATTGCACTAACCTGGTCTCCAGAGTGACCTGTGGCATTTTTACTCCAAGCTAAACAGAGGTTTTTCTTAGCAAACCATGTTGTTACAGCCTGTCAAATGCAGTGGTTGTGGGACTTTCAGTGACTGGATATTAACTGGCCTCTTAGCCCACCTGCATATCCCAGGGAGCTGTCAAAGAGAAGACCCAGGGGAAAAGTCATGCTCGTCATTAGGAACAGACTTATGTTACATTAAAATGACTTTTGTGCAAGGGTCCTTGTAAGAGATCTAGTGACTCTTAAAAGCACCTGCAATAAAGGACCTTTGATAGTGCTGGTCTCTGATAGACCTTTTTTTTTTTTTTTTCCCCCAGATGTGCTCAGTTAAAAACTGCCCACACTATGGGGATTGCAATCTGAATTTTGCTTGGCTTGGCAGAATGGTGTCTAGTTAAAAAACAAAACAATACCACACTCCCCTCCCCACCGCCACGGCAACAAAATAGAGTCCCCCAAGCACCCCACCCTCAACCCCCAAATTCTGGTAACTAATTTCTGGATGCTTTAATTAAAAGTCTTTGTTTGACTTCCTGGACTTTTCAGTCAAACCACAGAAGATGAGGTAATGATACCATGTTTAGGACTCCTGGCGAATCTCCGTCATCACAACTTACCTGTTCAAGCTAAGATGAAATCTTTGGTAAGAGTTTTGTTTTTGTGGCACGACCCTGGCTTGAGGGCAAGAGAGTTACTGGACTCTGGGGAATTGCCTTAGTATTTCTTATGCTCGTTTTTGTGGGACCAATAACCCTGACCTGTTTGTTCTCCAGAGTTGGTGGTTGTTTCTCCTGTATTGGAGAAAATAACCAGTAGAACAGGCGGTTGGGTGTTCTCTTTCCTTCTCTACGTTTCTGTGTTGTTGCGCTAGCTTGTGTTAGGCATTCAGTTTCTGCAGCTGTTCTCTGCAAACGAAGGATGAATTTAAAATTTGAGCATTCTTCCTTTGACAGTCTAAATGTTGTTAACACATGAGGACTGTAGTTGGTTTTCTGGTAAGCTGCCTGAACTTTGACCGACAAAGATCTCAGTCTATTAAAGGATAGATCAAGACAATGTCACTGATGTTGGTGTCAGGCCAGGACCCTTGAATACTCATACACATCCATGTCTGAGCTGCTCAGTTCGTCTCTCTGCTTGGAGTGGTGCCAAGGGGAGTTATGGTTCAATTCAGAAATGCAAGTTAATCTACATGGCACTGAATGTGACACTGTTTACCTTGGGAGAAAGGAGAGGGAAGGAGTAGGAGGAACTCTTGTCATCTCTGCCCACTGAGGAGAGAAGGAAGGGGGGTCATTGTTCAGTGGTTCTTTTCTATTGGAGACATAAGCAAAATTACCTTCTCATCTTTCTTTAAAATAATGATGGCGTTTATTGGCTTATTCTTTTTTTCCGTGTTTCCTTATACAAGTTCAACACAGACTTTATTCATTGACATCCACACCAGTGTGGTGCACTAGAAGACTAAAGTAGATAACCTAGAGAACGTTGCGCTCTGACGCCAGGGGGAAGTCGGTAACGCCATCCCTCTGCAACACACCCCTGAGCCCAGATTTTAAACTGCTCTTCTCCCTTTAAAAAAAAAAAAAAAAAAAAAAAAAAAAAAAATCAAGCGGGTGAGGGAGGTGACACTTAGGGCCTAGAGCACACCACCAAGCAGGTGTCCCTGGTGGCCAAAGGCTGGTACCAGACTCTGTCACCCAGTCTGCTTCCAAAACAGCTCCTTGGGAAAGAAGAAGCAACCTGTCATTCCTTTCATTTTTGGGGACTCCATGCGAAGAGCAGCTGCAGACAAATGTTTCTTTCCTTTCTCTGCAGACTTCTGAAGGTGTTCCAGAGAGGATCTTCAGAATATTGAAGGATTCAATATACACTTACGACAAGCCAAATCAAGGACTGATAACAAACCTCCGCTACCCGGTAATGAAACCAAAGGCTTCACAAAGAAGCCAAGGGTTCCAGTCAGGAAAGGATGACATCTATGCAGGTGAGAAACATAGCCCTGCCTTAGTGGTTTTGGGCTTATTTTTTTTTTTTTTTTAAAACGAATGCATTGCCAGGTGTGAGGTGAATAGTTGCTACGTGTCCTCTGAGACCAGCTTGCATGGGCAGCAGTTCAACGTCTTTCTCCTTCACGTTCACTGGAAAACTGTTATCCCCAGCTTGCAGTTCCACACCCTCATCCACTACAAATTTGCAAGTTAACATTGCGAGAGACGCTGAAGGCAAAGCAGGACATTGCCCACAGCTCGCTCCTTCGTGGGTGTTGGTGCTTCCAGGCTAGGGAAGGCTGAGGGCCTGGGTTAGGGACCGATTAAGCAATCTGGACATCCATAAATCCATGGCTCCAGGTGGGATGCACCCGCGGGTGCTGAGGGAGCTGGCTGATCATTGCTAGGCCACTCTCCGTCACCTTTGCTAAGTCATGGGAAACGGGAGGGGTGCCTGAGGGCTGGAGGAAAGCAAATGTCATTCCAGTCTTCAAAAAGGGCAAGAAGGAGGACCCGGGTAACTATGGACCGGTCAGCCTCACCTCCATCCCTGGGAAACTGATGGAATGACTTATCCTTGGTGCCATCTCAAGGCATATCAGGGATAAGGGGGTCATTAGGGGCAGTCAACGTGGCTTCACCAAAGGGAAGTCGTGCTTGACCAACCTCATAGACTTTTATGAGGACATAACCGGGTGGACAGATGATGGTAAAGCAGTGGATGTGGTCTGTCTTGATTTCAGTGAAGCGTTTGACACGGTCTCCCACAGCATCCTCCCAGCTAAACTGAGGAAGTGTGGTCTGGACGATCGGGTAGCGATGTGGACTGTGAACTGGCTGAAGGAAAGAAGCCAGAGAGTCGTGATCGACGGGGCAGAGTCTAGTTGGAGGCCTGTGGAGTCCCTCAAGGGTCGGTACTGGGGCCAGTACTATTCAATATATTCATCAATGACTTGGATGAGGGAATAGAGTGACTGTCAGCAAGTTTGCTGATGACACCAAGCTGGGAGGAGTGGCTGACACGCCAGAAGGCTGTGCTGCCATCCAGCGAGAGCTGGACAGGCTGGAGAGTTGGGCGGGGAAAACATGAATGAACTATAACAAGCGCAAGTGTAGAGTCTTGCATCTGGGCAAGAAGAACCCCAGGTACTAGTATAAGTCGGGGAATGACCTGTCAGAGAGCAGTGAAAGGGACCTGGGGGTCCCGGTGGACGGCACGATGACCATGAGCCAGCACTGTGCCCTTGTGGCCAAGAAGGCCAATGACATCCTGGGGTGTATTAGAAGGGAGGTAGTTAGTAGGTTGAAAGAGGTTCTCCTGCCCCTCTACTCTACCCTGGTGAGACCGCATCTGGAATATTGTGTCCAGTTCTGGGCCCCTCAGTTCAAGAAGGACAGGGAACTGCTGGAGAGAGTCCAGCGCAGGGCGACAAAGTTGATTAAGGGAGTGGAGCATCTCCCTACTGAGGAAAGGCTGAGGGAGCTGGGTCTCTTTAGTTTGGAGAAGAGGAGACTGAGGGGTGACCTCATTAATGTTTGTAAATATGTAAAGGGTGAGTGTCACGAGGATGGAGCCAGGCTCTTCTCACTGACAACCAATGATAAGACATGGGGCAATGGGTACAAACTGCAACACAGGAGGTTCCACTTAAATAGGAGAAGAAACTTCTTCTCAGTGAGGCTGGCAGAGCACTGGAACGGGCTGCCCAGGGAGGCTGAGGAGTCTCCTCCTCTGGAGACATTCAAAAGCCACCTGGACACATTCCTGTGTAACCTCATCTAGGTGTTCCTGCTCTGGCGGGGGGATTGGACTAGACGATCTTCTGAGGTCCCTTCCAATCCCTAACATTCTGTGATTCTGTGATTCATAGTCTGATACCTCTCAATCCTTTCCCCCGCTGAGCTCAGGTGCCAAACCAGTTGTAAAAACAACCTTCGTCCTTCAATAGCTCCTTGCAGGGCTGAGGCAGAGGCGAGAGAGCGAGGCAGGTGCGCGGGGGGGGGGGCCGTGGGGGGTGGGGGTCTGTCGGTGGGAAAAGCGGGGATCGAACCAGGGACCCATTTGACCAATCCGCGGGTCCGGCGCCCTGGCCGCTCCGCCAGCGCGATCCCACGGCCGTGGAACGCACGGCGCCCCCTATAGGCCGCAGAGCGGCGTGCGCTGCCGCTAGGGCCGCGAGCAGGTAGCTGTCAGCAGCGGGAGGTCTTGGGCTCTGTCAGGCGAGGGGCGGGTGGGGGGGTGTGTGATTGGGCGGGGGGCAGGTGGGGTTGCAGCGTGGTGGTGGGAGGCAGCGAGTCGGTGGGTGCCCCCCGGCATGGGCCGAGCTTAGCGGGCGGGCGGAGGTTTGTAGGGGGAGCTGTGGCGTCCCCCGGCGGTGGGGATGGCGGTAGAGGAGCGGCCAGGTCGCGGGACGCTGGTCCGCAGGGCACCCACTTCCATCCCCACCCCGCCCACCGCCCCCCCGGCCTTTAGCCGCCGCGCAGGCCGCTCTGCGGCCTATAGGGGGCGCCGTGCGTTCCACGGCCGTGGGATCGCGCTGGCGGAGCGGCCAGGGCGCCGGACCCGCGGATTGGTCAAATGGGTCCCTGGTTCGATCCCCGCTTTTCCCACCGACAAACCGCCCCCCCCACGGCGCCCCCCACGGCGCCCCCCCCGTGCACCTGCCTCGCTCTCTCGCCTCTGCCTCAGCCCTGCAAGGAAGGAGCCCTTCAAGAAGGAATGTTGCTTTTGCAACTCAGCTGCCACCTCACCCAGCGAGGGGGGAAGGATTGACACACATCACACTGGGAATCCTTCCCACAAACCAACTCTCTTCCAACTCATGCTGCAATGCAAACTCATTCCTGCATTTCAAAAACAAGTGCAGCTAGAGGGAAGGCTAACCCAAGAGCCAGGAACCCACCTTTGCAATAGATCCAGCAGGGGAAGGGCCTTCTTAGCATGAGATGAATGAGTCCTGGAAACTGAGGCAGGCGGCGGGCAGTCCGGAAAGCCTGCAGTACCCAACCCCTGGGGAACAGGGCAGGGAATTTGCAGCTGGCATTTGTGGGGGCGTATAAGCTTTTTGCCCTATTGCGTGTGCCTACTTTTAGGTAGAACGGCCCGTTTCGCAAAAGCCTTAATAAAACGTGCTTTGCCGAGAGATCCTGCCTGAGCCTATTCTGTTGGCAAGATGATGGTTTCCTACAAGTCTGGGGGCTCGTCCGAGACTCGACGTCGTCATCTCGGGGGTCCCTGTCGCCAATGGACGGGAAGGCGTGCCCCGTTGATTTCAATGGCCTTCTGGATGGTCGGTGGGGATTCCAGGACGGACGGACAGACAGAAACTGCAGGGCTGTGGGGACGAAGGCGGATCCCCGCAAACCATAGGCGAAAGGAGAAAGGAAAAAGCGGGAAGCACGATACGAGCGAGCGGGCAACTTTGTGCGTGGACCAAGGTAAGAAAACAGACTGTTAAGTACTACCTTGGTGGTCGGGGGCATTCTGAGAGGAGGGACGAGGCGCAAGGAGAAGCCTCGAGACTCAGAATGGGAAATAGAAAGGAAAAATGGTGACATTCCTCCGTCCAGTCCTTTAGGGAGGATGTTAAGGTACCGGGGAAACGTGTGGTGTACAAAAAGGAAGGATAAATAGAAAATGATAAAGTATTGTGTTTTGTCTGGACAAAATAGCCCTTAATAGAGTGATATTCTGGCCAAAATACGGATCCAATGACAATTTGCTATGCAAAGATCTAAATTGGTATGTAAAAAAAACTGTAGGGCCTTTAAATCTTCCTCCACACCAGGGTGGGTGCGAGTCCCTCCCTTCCTGCAGTATGTTTTTGAGTGCAAAGTGTGTGGCCTGATCAGTGTAAAGTGCACATAAAAGCAGTGTTCGAGTCTCTCTTGAGAATGGGAAAATATCCTTTAGACATAAGCCGTTGACCAAGTCTGAGACTAGGATGGGATCCAGCCGCACCTAAACTCCTCTCTGAAGGAGATTAGAAAGCAAGGGGCTCCCTCTGAACCTCGTGACTCAACGGAAGCGTGTCTCTGAATTTTTTTAGTGATGGGAAATAAAACTCGGCATAGAGAAGGGGACACCCTTGGCCGAGGTATTGCAAAATTGGGAAAATACTTATGGTACAGCAAGGTTTTCAAGAAAAGCATGCAATGACCTTATATCGAGGAGACTGGCAAACTGTAACTAAAAAACACCTAGAAAACAGATGTCCTGGACAAATGAATTACTGGTACGTATAGGATGATTTGGCATATGACCACCATAAAGAGGATGGTCGAAAACGAGTATAAAAACCTAGGGAAAGAATTTTAGCTGCAGTTGGGAGTAATTTAACTAAGGTGCTTGCAGAGCTGGTCTCTGCTCTCTGTATCACCTCTTGATTACCTCCCCAACTGTCTTTCTTGTCCTTACTGCTTTTGCTGGGCTTTACCCTGGGATTGCTAAAGTTATTTTGCAGTGCAGCCAGCAGCAGATGTGCGTGCGTATGTGTGTGTAGGGGAGCAAGTGCGAAGGGGGGGATGTACATGTGAATGCCCTCCAGTGTTCCAGTGTTACACGGATGCACCCCCTGGCACTCTGGGGATTTGATTATGTGAGGAAATCAAACTCTGAAGGGAAGATGGGGATCGATGAGCATCATGATTTTCTAATTTTTTTTTTTTGGGGGGGGAGGGGGGGAGCGGCTAGAATCCATTCTGAGCCGATGTTATCCTGTTATTGAGAGAGTTGGTCTTTCCGGAAACATCATTTAAAAGAATGTGGAACTAACCCCACAGGCAGTGGGAGACTACCTGGCCCCAAGGTGATTCTAATTGAGATGATAATAATCAAACAAATGGAGATAATTGCCAAACGGTGGTTAAAAATCTGATAAAAGCTTTTGAGCTTTTGAGGAGATAAGAGTAAACTGAACTGAAGTGCAGGAATGTAGACAGAAGCCAGGGGAGCACCGACTGGGGAAGATTTTTGGAAAGCTTTGTGGACTGGTAGCAAGTGTGTTTGTGGATCTACGGAAGTATTTCCGAGAGCATGTGCCAGGTTGGCAGGAAGAATTTGCAAAAAATCTGAGTGTGGTCGTGTTTGTGTATGATGGTCGGGAACTGAAGCGAAAAGTTGAAGCAGACTGATTGGTTGCAAGTGAAAGACTGGAAGGGAAAAGAACAAAACAAAACAAAACCGCAGAAGATTTAGACCAAAGTCAGTGAAAAAAGTGAGAGAATGAGAGAAAATGGGATGCTATTATTGTGGAAATCTGGGATATTTACCCCTAGGGCGGCAACTGTTGGAAATGACTAAAGGAAGAAAACTCAATACACTTTGGAAAATCAGAGGGGCTGAAAATGTTTTTGGTGTTGTGGTGGCTTTTTTTATTGGTGTTTTTTTTTTTTTTTTTGTTTGTTTGTTTGTTTTTTGTGGGGAAACGTTTAAATTGGAAAAGAGCATGTAATTGGTAAAGTAATGGTGGTAATTGGTAATGAGGTCTAGTTTTTAGCAGAAACAGAAGCTCCCATGTCCCTTCTAAATTCTCCCCTAAAAAGATCCAGAACTGAAGACGGAGTTGTAATAAATGGGGTAGCAGGGAGGAAGGAGAGACAATTATGAATAAATTCCTATTTGTGATAATAAGAATTAAAAGCGTATGGGGAAGGAATATATTAGGGGAAGATTCCCCAGCTTCTATATTAGAGAGAAACCTTTTACAGGCTCTGGGTGTGGAAACACAGTTACTGCCTGGGGGGTGACAAGGAGAAAATTTGAAAGATATTGTATTACCTGGAAGTTTGTGTTGGTT
Organism: Columba livia; assembly: GCF_036013475.1. Taxonomy (NCBI): domain Eukaryota; kingdom Metazoa; phylum Chordata; class Aves; order Columbiformes; family Columbidae; genus Columba; species Columba livia. The sequence goes on from NW_027043811.1 coordinate 101,776, forward strand.
TTGGCTGGGCTGGAGTTAATTTTCTTTGTGGTACCTGGTATGGGACTATGTTTTTGATTGATGCTTAAAACAGTGTTGATAATACAGAGATGTTTTTGTTATTGTTGAGCAATGCTTGCACAGAGTGGAGGCCTGTTCTGCCTCTCACGCTGCTCCAGCAGCAAGTGGGCTGGGGGGGAAGCGACAAGCAGTGGCACACTGATCTAAGCTCTTAGACCCAGTGTCTCGAGGTTGGCCAGAGTGTGTGCAAGCTGCAGCAGCAACTGCTCTTCTGGTGGGAGAAAGCAGGAAATTAAACCCTGCTGCTTTCCTATGGAGAGGTGGCAATGGGCTGCACCTCTTCATAGATGGGTCTTCAAGGGTAATTCAGGGGAAGAGACACAATGGGTGTGCCATCGTTGAAGGTGTGAATGGTGAAATAAGAGAAACGGGAAGGTTGCCTAATAACTGGTCAGCTCAAACATGCCAGCCACAAGCCGTCAGTCAGGCACTGCAAATGTTAGAAGGAAAAGAAGGTACCATCCGTAATGGTTCTAGATACGCATTTGGAGAAGTGCACACCTTTGGGAAAATTTGGGAAGAATGGGGTCTAATTAATAGCAAAGGTAAAGAATTGGTTCATGAAGAACTAGTTGGACAAGTGTTATGGAATCTGATGTCACCAATAGAAGTGGCTGTAGTACATGTTAATGGACATCAGAGGGGCAACTCTTTTTGTGTCGGGGAAGTTGGTTAGCAGATGAAATGGCCTGAGAAGCAGCCTTAACTTATTTATTGCTTCAGGTTTTATCTCACGCCCGAGGTCCTGGCCCCACAAGAAATTCCAGTTTTCAATGAAAGATAAAAAGAAGTCCTCCAAGAGTTGGAAGCCAGGGAACAGAATGGGAAATGCGTACTCCCAGAGGGTAGAGAAATGTTAAATAAGCAAACCATGAGGAAGGTATTAGCAATTTTACATCAAGAGAGTTAATGAGGAAAACAAGTAATGGGTGCCATAGTGTTATAAAAATATGGGTGTACTGGAATTTATACTATAGCCAAGCAAATTTGTGAATGATGTGTGGTTTGTAAAAAAGTAAATGAAAAGGCACTTAGGAAGCAGCCTGCAGGAGGTTGAAGGCCAAGTTTATGACCCTTCCAAAATATACAAGTTGATTTCACAGAATTACCTGCAGTTGGCTGAATTAAAAACTTACTAGTGTTTGATCATCTTACCAGGTGGGGAGAAGCCTTCCCTCTTAGCACTGCCACGGGGGCAGTGGTAGCAAAAGCGAAATAACGGATGGACCCCCACGGTTTGAAACTAAGGATTTGTTTCTCAAAAACTGTATGCTCGGGTTGTCTTTTCTGTCTTCTCTCAGGCACCAAGGGCTTCTGGCACAAACTCTGCCTTTAGAGTCTGCAGCTCACAAGTTTCAGCCTGGACAGCAGGTCCTGGTCAAATCCTGGAAAGACGCTAAGCTTCAGCCAGATTGGGAAGGCGCATTTCAAGTTCTGCTGATCACCGAGACAGTGGTGCGACCAGCTGAGAAAGGGTGGACTCATTACACGTGGATTAAAGAGCCAATCAGACCTCCAAAGGACAGTGAGGAGTGGCAAGTACTGACAACTGACGACCCACTTCAACTAAAGATACAGAGATGAAAATGAAATGAAACTTTTGGGGATTACTAATCCTGTATTATGTAGAATTTACAAATGGGTTACTTAACGTGAACGTCACTGAAACTGAAGGTTCCCTAACAATTTGAGTAGACGCTTGCCAGATCCATAGGTGTGGGGATGTACAGAGCTAAAGGGAATTGAGTTATGAAAACAAACATGTGTCCAAGGGGACCGAGTCTAAGGATGATTTAAATAAGTGCATAGTTTTTGTTGCTGTCTCTCATTGCCCCTCCTGATACAGTGTTATCTGGACCACAGAGTTTGGGGGATGGACAGTGAGCAATGAATGGTTATAGAATGAAAAAGAAAACTTACCCTATCCAAAGGGCAATCTCTCCCGGGATGTGAGTCTCTGCAGTGCAACCCTTTGCTAATTACGCTACAGGGAGCAGATGATTCAGTAAGTGAGGTTTATGGATCACGAATAGACATTAGTAGAAAAGATGCCCTCGCCTCAGCCCCACCTGGCCCGGCACCAGACGCCCAAAGCCCTTGGCCTTTCCTCCTTGCCGCTCACCAGCCTGCGCTGCCTGCCGCCCGCTTGGCCCTCTTGCTCTTGCTTCCCCGGCCCCCGGCAGACACACAGCCAGGGACACCCAGGCAGCACAGCAGGAGGGGAGCCCTTTGGCCTGCTGCCCTCCTGCCCACCCCCAAGCCCACCCCAAATCATGCATGCGCCCAGAAACGCTGACCTGCACCACAAAGGCAGCAGCAGCAGCACCAGCAGCAAGGAACACCAGGCCTGTGGGCGCAGCTGGCCTACAGCAGGGGACGGCCCTTTGGCCACTTCCCGGATGCTCTCCTGCTCTCCACCCTCCCAACCTCTTGCACACCCCCAGCCTCGGCGCTGCAGGAAAAAGAGACAACCTCACGGCTCCGGGAGGCCCGCACTCGCAGCAACAGCCACACCACAGCTGCAGTAAGCAACACCGCTTTAGCCACCCCTGCCAAACACGGTGCTAGGCCAGCTGCCACTAACAAGAGTCAACTCCGTCCCAGCCAGAGCAAGTCCGCAGAGGCAGTGGCACCTAGCCCACCCTGGGCAGAAGGCAAGATGCAGGATGCCGAAAAACCAAGAGAATCAAGCCCTGTTCACTTGTCCTCACCACTAGCAGGACCCTGGCTGTGACTCCAGATGATTTGTGCGCTTACCGTCTGTCACCCTCCTCAAGTGACCAGTGTGGCCAAGTCTCTGTACGGATCCCTGGGGGACTGTGCCCTGGAAGGAGTCCAGTCCAGCAGCACCAACGGGCACGTTCAAACGCAGCTTGCGACAAGGCCCTTCCTCTGCTTAGGAGCGCCGTCCTCCGGGCTTGCCTCTGCAGATGTCTTTTGCTCAACAGTGCCCATCCTTGGCAGAACCTTTGGCTTCTGCTTCTCACCTAGGCGTCGAAAGAGAAGCTTTGAAGTGAGAACCAAACAGGTTGCCACTAACCTTGCACTCTGTCCCCAGGGGAAAGTCGCTAACGCTGTCCCTCTTCAACACACCCGAGCCCAGATTTTAAACCACTCTTTTTTTTTTCGGAATAAAACCCAACAAGTGGGTGAGGGAGGTGACACTTAGGGCCAAGGCAGGAAGGAAGGAAGGAAGGACGGAAGAGTTTGCATCTGGTTTGCGCCCCAGAGTCTCCCGTGGGTGGGCCTGGGCCGGTTGTTCCATTTGGGTGACGCTTGCTCCCAGGCCCCGAGCAGGTAGCTGTCAGCAGCGGAAGGTCTTGGGCTCTGTCAGGCGAGGGGTGGGGTGGGCGTGGGGGGGGATGTGTTTGGGTGGGGGACAGGTGGGGTTGTAGCGGGGCTGGAGGTGGTGTGCAGAGGGGTAGGAAGGGGGGAAGAGGGGAGGGGGCTATGCTCTTTGCTCTGGGAAAGCGATGACAAGACAGGTCCAGATTCTTCAAGTGCGTAGGAGCTGTGATTTATTTGTAGTTGTTTGTGAAACAGATGTGAAAAACTGGTCAATGACTTGGGCTTCTGCTCAGATTGGTAGCTAATGCAACAGCTGCTTTTGCTGTTTGACAGGGGTTTTTTGTTAATAATTCTTAAATTCCAGTCTTAGAGAGCGAGACTAGAGAAGCTCTTCAGGATACCTACAATGTGACCACGTGCTGGCAGGAGTGGTTCATCGAGGCTCTGCTCATCTCAGTGACCCATTCATATTACAGGTAATAGGAACTAATGTTTAACTCTATTTGTCTACTCTTATATGGTATCTGTTATGCGGCATGCATGTAATAACTCTTCTGAAATAGTGTGTCGGTCTTAGCTGTGTATGTTGTTTGCCATACGAGGCCAGTATGACAGGATTTTAAGGCTGCAGAGAGTTCTTTGTACTCTCTCTTTAATCGAGCTTGAGCTTCTCACCTGCTCCAATTGAAACAAAACAAAAAACCCCAAACCTAACAAAACCAGACAAACAAATCCAACCAACAAACCAAGCAAAAATAAACCAAAACCAAAACCAAAAGCCTCTGTTTTTGAAATGATTTGGCTGCTGGAGAGCTTATTTTCCAGAATTATTTTCCAGCTGAGGTATTTAGTTCTTTCTCCTACTGTTCATGAGACAAGCCTGGAGTCGGTTTTGTCTAATCAATTCTTTGACAGGCAGTTGTGAAGGAGTGAAACGAGAGCTGTGGCTGCCAGTTCTCATCGAAGGTCTGCAGGGCACGTGTGCCTGCTGCCCTCTGCTCAGTGCCAGTGAGTGCAAGGGGCTGTGCCAGTGCGAGCTGAGTTATAGGAGTCAAGTGCAGAGCTTATTACACATTATTACCTTACACATAATATCTCACAGCCCATCTCACAGCCCATCTTCACCAATGTTCACGTGTCCTTTCTGTGCATTGACCAGTAAAGGTGGGGAAGACCTCCTCTTTTTTTTTTTTTTTTTAAATATGCACAGGTTTCCTCATATGTGGCTCTGAGATTTCAGCAAGTACTTGCTGGCTACGTGTCGTGACATCTCTTTTCTGAGAGGGAAAACGGAAAATGAATTTGCCAGCAGTTGTGTTGCCCCTGATCTGTGGAAAATGAGTCAGGCATCCAGTGAAGGACACTTTTGTCCCAGTTTGTGTATTTGTCAAAGCACTTGGAGTAGGAGAAGACTAAGAGATCCAGGTGACTTGCCAGTCAGTGGGAGAGGTTTTGTAGTCACCAAGTAGATGCAGGACTAAGACCTTGAATTTCTTATGTCACATGCTTATATAATGAGGTTTGGTTTCAGCTGCTATCCTGTGCTGTGATTATTGTCATAATTGTGCATATTAGCATTATATTAACTCAATTACGTTGCGTGCTGAAAGGATGCTGTAGGAAAGACTTAACTACCATTAGATCTGTCGACTGTCTTCACAGCAAACGTGTTTTCCTCTAAGCCGGGGGTGTCAAACTCATTTTCACTGGGGGGCACATCAGCCTCGCGGTTGCCTTCAAAGGGCCAAACGTAATTTTAGGACTCTAGAAATGCGACTACTCCTACATTTATACAGTCCTAAAAATGCATTTGCTACAAATGAGTTTGACACCCCTGCACTAAACATACTTTCTGAAGAGGCTGCAAAGCGCTTTTTGCATTTTGGCAAAACTTGTGGATCTTTCAACAGGACAAAGCCCCTTTCTCGCTGACAGAATGGAGAACGTGCTGATGAAGCAAAGGGGAGAAATGGATGGGCTACAAAGGTAATGCCTCTGTCAAAAGAAAACCTTATCCATCTGTTTGGGCTTTTAATAAGTACCTCGGAGTGTCAGGACACGACCCTGTGTGCTCACAGCAGCTTGTGTAGTTGTCGTGTTAACGTCACAGGGTCTGAAAATGAATTCAGTCGTGATGTCTTTTTATTTGTCCTTTCAGCTTTCTAATTTGTAACATTCTTGAGTGCGATGCTATAGGAAAGACACATGTGAACAGCTTTTAATTTCCTCAGAGTATCCAGTTGCTGCAGAGGGTAACTTACAATGTTCAGGTCTTTTGTGCTGGTGCCAACGTCAATGAATTAATTTCATTTCTAATGCATCATGTGTAAGTGTGCACTCAGTTACCTTCTCTCATGGGAAACACCTGGCTAAGTTTCTAAACTTTCTGAAGGCCATTAGCATATTGCACTAACCTGGTCTCCAGAGTGACCTGTGGCATTTTTACTCCAAGCTAAACAGAGGTTTTTCTTAGCAAACCATGTTGTTACAGCCTGTCAAATGCAGTGGTTGTGGGACTTTCAGTGACTGGATATTAACTGGCCTCTTAGCCCACCTGCATATCCCAGGGAGCTGTCAAAGAGAAGACCCAGGGGAAAAGTCATGCTCGTCATTAGGAACAGACTTATGTTACATTAAAATGACTTTTGTGCAAGGGTCCTTGTAAGAGATCTAGTGACTCTTAAAAGCACCTGCAATAAAGGACCTTTGATAGTGCTGGTCTCTGATAGACCTTTTTTTTTTTTTTTTTCCCCCAGATGTGCTCAGTTAAAAACTGCCCACACTATGGGGATTGCAATCTGAATTTTGCTTGGCTTGGCAGAATGGTGTCTAGTTAAAAAACAAAACAATACCACACTCCCCTCCCCACCGCCACGGCAACAAAATAGAGTCCCCCAAGCACCCCACCCTCAACCCCCAAATTCTGGTAACTAATTTCTGGATGCTTTAATTAAAAGTCTTTGTTTGACTTCCTGGACTTTTCAGTCAAACCACAGAAGATGAGGTAATGATACCATGTTTAGGACTCCTGGCGAATCTCCGTCATCACAACTTACCTGTTCAAGCTAAGATGAAATCTTTGGTAAGAGTTTTGTTTTTGTGGCACGACCCTGGCTTGAGGGCAAGAGAGTTACTGGACTCTGGGGAATTGCCTTAGTATTTCTTATGCTCGTTTTTGTGGGACCAATAACCCTGACCTGTTTGTTCTCCAGAGTTGGTGGTTGTTTCTCCTGTATTGGAGAAAATAACCAGTAGAACAGGCGGTTGGGTGTTCTCTTTCCTTCTCTACGTTTCTGTGTTGTTGCGCTAGCTTGTGTTAGGCATTCAGTTTCTGCAGCTGTTCTCTGCAAACGAAGGATGAATTTAAAATTTGAGCATTCTTCCTTTGACAGTCTAAATGTTGTTAACACATGAGGACTGTAGTTGGTTTTCTGGTAAGCTGCCTGAACTTTGACCGACAAAGATCTCAGTCTATTAAAGGATAGATCAAGACAATGTCACTGATGTTGGTGTCAGGCCAGGACCCTTGAATACTCATACACATCCATGTCTGAGCTGCTCAGTTCGTCTCTCTGCTTGGAGTGGTGCCAAGGGGAGTTATGGTTCAATTCAGAAATGCAAGTTAATCTACATGGCACTGAATGTGACACTGTTTACCTTGGGAGAAAGGAGAGGGAAGGAGTAGGAGGAACTCTTGTCATCTCTGCCCACTGAGGAGAGAAGGAAGGGGGGTCATTGTTCAGTGGTTCTTTTCTATTGGAGACATAAGCAAAATTACCTTCTCATCTTTCTTTAAAATAATGATGGCGTTTATTGGCTTATTCTTTTTTTCCGTGTTTCCTTATACAAGTTCAACACAGACTTTATTCATTGACATCCACACCAGTGTGGTGCACTAGAAGACTAAAGTAGATAACCTAGAGAACGTTGCGCTCTGACGCCAGGGGGAAGTCGGTAACGCCATCCCTCTGCAACACACCCCTGAGCCCAGATTTTAAACTGCTCTTCTCCCTTTAAAAAAAAAAAAAAAAAAAAAAAAAAAAAAAATCAAGCGGGTGAGGGAGGTGACACTTAGGGCCTAGAGCACACCACCAAGCAGGTGTCCCTGGTGGCCAAAGGCTGGTACCAGACTCTGTCACCCAGTCTGCTTCCAAAACAGCTCCTTGGGAAAGAAGAAGCAACCTGTCATTCCTTTCATTTTTGGGGACTCCATGCGAAGAGCAGCTGCAGACAAATGTTTCTTTCCTTTCTCTGCAGACTTCTGAAGGTGTTCCAGAGAGGATCTTCAGAATATTGAAGGATTCAATATACACTTACGACAAGCCAAATCAAGGACTGATAACAAACCTCCGCTACCCGGTAATGAAACCAAAGGCTTCACAAAGAAGCCAAGGGTTCCAGTCAGGAAAGGATGACATCTATGCAGGTGAGAAACATAGCCCTGCCTTAGTGGTTTTGGGCTTATTTTTTTTTTTTTTTTAAAACGAATGCATTGCCAGGTGTGAGGTGAATAGTTGCTACGTGTCCTCTGAGACCAGCTTGCATGGGCAGCAGTTCAACGTCTTTCTCCTTCACGTTCACTGGAAAACTGTTATCCCCAGCTTGCAGTTCCACACCCTCATCCACTACAAATTTGCAAGTTAACATTGCGAGAGACGCTGAAGGCAAAGCAGGACATTGCCCACAGCTCGCTCCTTCGTGGGTGTTGGTGCTTCCAGGCTAGGGAAGGCTGAGGGCCTGGGTTAGGGACCGATTAAGCAATCTGGACATCCATAAATCCATGGCTCCAGGTGGGATGCACCCGCGGGTGCTGAGGGAGCTGGCTGATCATTGCTAGGCCACTCTCCGTCACCTTTGCTAAGTCATGGGAAACGGGAGGGGTGCCTGAGGGCTGGAGGAAAGCAAATGTCATTCCAGTCTTCAAAAAGGGCAAGAAGGAGGACCCGGGTAACTATGGACCGGTCAGCCTCACCTCCATCCCTGGGAAACTGATGGAACGACTTATCCTTGGTGCCATCTCAAGGCATATCAGGGATAAGGGGGTCATTAGGGGCAGTCAACGTGGCTTCACCAAAGGGAAGTCGTGCTTGACCAACCTCATAGACTTTTATGAGGACATAACCGGGTGGACAGATGATGGTAAAGCAGTGGATGTGGTCTGTCTTGATTTCAGTGAAGCGTTTGACACGGTCTCCCACAGCATCCTCCCAGCTAAACTGAGGAAGTGTGGTCTGGACGATCGGGTAGCGATGTGGACTGTGAACTGGCTGAAGGAAAGAAGCCAGAGAGTCGTGATCGACGGGGCAGAGTCTAGTTGGAGGCCTGTGGAGTCCCTCAAGGGTCGGTACTGGGGCCAGTACTATTCAATATATTCATCAATGACTTGGATGAGGGAATAGAGTGACTGTCAGCAAGTTTGCTGATGACACCAAGCTGGGAGGAGTGGCTGACACGCCAGAAGGCTGTGCTGCCATCCAGCGAGAGCTGGACAGGCTGGAGAGTTGGGCGGGGAAAACATGAATGAACTATAACAAGCGCAAGTGTAGAGTCTTGCATCTGGGCAAGAAGAACCCCAGGTACTAGTATAAGTCGGGGAATGACCTGTCAGAGAGCAGTGAAAGGGACCTGGGGGTCCCGGTGGACGGCACGATGACCATGAGCCAGCACTGTGCCCTTGTGGCCAAGAAGGCCAATGACATCCTGGGGTGTATTAGAAGGGAGGTAGTTAGTAGGTTGAAAGAGGTTCTCCTGCCCCTCTACTCTACCCTGGTGAGACCGCATCTGGAATATTGTGTCCAGTTCTGGGCCCCTCAGTTCAAGAAGGACAGGGAACTGCTGGAGAGAGTCCAGCGCAGGGCGACAAAGTTGATTAAGGGAGTGGAGCATCTCCCTACTGAGGAAAGGCTGAGGGAGCTGGGTCTCTTTAGTTTGGAGAAGAGGAGACTGAGGGGTGACCTCATTAATGTTTGTAAATATGTAAAGGGTGAGTGTCACGAGGATGGAGCCAGGCTCTTCTCACTGACAACCAATGATAAGACATGGGGCAATGGGTACAAACTGCAACACAGGAGGTTCCACTTAAATAGGAGAAGAAACTTCTTCTCAGTGAGGCTGGCAGAGCACTGGAACGGGCTGCCCAGGGAGGCTGAGGAGTCTCCTCCTCTGGAGACATTCAAAAGCCACCTGGACACATTCCTGTGTAACCTCATCTAGGTGTTCCTGCTCTGGCGGGGGGATTGGACTAGACGATCTTCTGAGGTCCCTTCCAATCCCTAACATTCTGTGATTCTGTGATTCATAGTCTGATACCTCTCAATCCTTTCCCCCGCTGAGCTCAGGTGCCAAACCAGTTGTAAAAACAACCTTCGTCCTTCAATAGCTCCTTGCAGGGCTGAGGCAGAGGCGAGAGAGCGAGGCAGGTGCGCGGGGGGGGGGGCCGTGGGGGGTGGGGGTCTGTCGGTGGGAAAAGCGGGGATCGAACCAGGGACCCATTTGACCAATCCGCGGGTCCGGCGCCCTGGCCGCTCCGCCAGCGCGATCCCACGGCCGTGGAACGCACGGCGCCCCCTATAGGCCGCAGAGCGGCGTGCGCTGCCGCTAGGGCCGCGAGCAGGTAGCTGTCAGCAGCGGGAGGTCTTGGGCTCTGTCAGGCGAGGGGCGGGTGGGGGGGTGTGTGATTGGGCGGGGGGCAGGTGGGGTTGCAGCGTGGTGGTGGGAGGCAGCGAGTCGGTGGGTGCCCCCCGGCATGGGCCGAGCTTAGCGGGCGGGCGGAGGTTTGTAGGGGGAGCTGTGGCGTCCCCCGGCGGTGGGGATGGCGGTAGAGGAGCGGCCAGGTCGCGGGACGCTGGTCCGCAGGGCACCCACTTCCATCCCCACCCCGCCCACCGCCCCCCCGGCCTTTAGCCGCCGCGCAGGCCGCTCTGCGGCCTATAGGGGGCGCCGTGCGTTCCACGGCCGTGGGATCGCGCTGGCGGAGCGGCCAGGGCGCCGGACCCGCGGATTGGTCAAATGGGTCCCTGGTTCGATCCCCGCTTTTCCCACCGACAAACCGCCCCCCCCACGGCGCCCCCCACGGCGCCCCCCCCGTGCACCTGCCTCGCTCTCTCGCCTCTGCCTCAGCCCTGCAAGGAAGGAGCCCTTCAAGAAGGAATGTTGCTTTTGCAACTCAGCTGCCACCTCACCCAGCGAGGGGGGAAGGATTGACACACATCACACTGGGAATCCTTCCCACAAACCAACTCTCTTCCAACTCATGCTGCAATGCAAACTCATTCCTGCATTTCAAAAACAAGTGCAGCTAGAGGGAAGGCTAACCCAAGAGCCAGGAACCCACCTTTGCAATAGATCCAGCAGGGGAAGGGCCTTCTTAGCATGAGATGAATGAGTCCTGGAAACTGAGGCAGGCGGCGGGCAGTCCGGAAAGCCTGCAGTACCCAACCCCTGGGGAACAGGGCAGGGAATTTGCAGCTGGCATTTGTGGGGGCGTATAAGCTTTTTGCCCTATTGCGTGTGCCTACTTTTAGGTAGAACGGCCCGTTTCGCAAAAGCCTTAATAAAACGTGCTTTGCCGAGAGATCCTGCCTGAGCCTATTCTGTTGGCAAGATGATGGTTTCCTACAAGTCTGGGGGCTCGTCCGAGACTCGACGTCGTCATCTCGGGGGTCCCTGTCGCCAATGGACGGGAAGGCGTGCCCCGTTGATTTCAATGGCCTTCTGGATGGTCGGTGGGGATTCCAGGACGGACGGACAGACAGAAACTGCAGGGCTGTGGGGACGAAGGCGGATCCCCGCAAACCATAGGCGAAAGGAGAAAGGAAAAAGCGGGAAGCACGATACGAGCGAGCGGGCAACTTTGTGCGTGGACCAAGGTAAGAAAACAGACTGTTAAGTACTACCTTGGTGGTCGGGGGCATTCTGAGAGGAGGGACGAGGCGCAAGGAGAAGCCTCGAGACTCAGAATGGGAAATAGAAAGGAAAAATGGTGACATTCCTCCGTCCAGTCCTTTAGGGAGGATGTTAAGGTACCGGGGAAACGTGTGGTGTACAAAAAGGAAGGATAAATAGAAAATGATAAAGTATTGTGTTTTGTCTGGACAAAATAGCCCTTAATAGAGTGATATTCTGGCCAAAATACGGATCCAATGACAATTTGCTATGCAAAGATCTAAATTGGTATGTAAAAAAAACTGTAGGGCCTTTAAATCTTCCTCCACACCAGGGTGGGTGCGAGTCCCTCCCTTCCTGCAGTATGTTTTTGAGTGCAAAGTGTGTGGCCTGATCAGTGTAAAGTGCACATAAAAGCAGTGTTCGAGTCTCTCTTGAGAATGGGAAAATATCCTTTAGACATAAGCCGTTGACCAAGTCTGAGACTAGGATGGGATCCAGCCGCACCTAAACTCCTCTCTGAAGGAGATTAGAAAGCAAGGGGCTCCCTCTGAACCTCGTGACTCAACGGAAGCGTGTCTCTGAATTTTTTTAGTGATGGGAAATAAAACTCGGCATAGAGAAGGGGACACCCTTGGCCGAGGTATTGCAAAATTGGGAAAATACTTATGGTACAGCAAGGTTTTCAAGAAAAGCATGCAATGACCTTATATCGAGGAGACTGGCAAACTGTAACTAAAAAACACCTAGAAAACAGATGTCCTGGACAAATGAATTACTGGTACGTATAGGATGATTTGGCATATGACCACCATAAAGAGGATGGTCGAAAACGAGTATAAAAACCTAGGGAAAGAATTTTAGCTGCAGTTGGGAGTAATTTAACTAAGGTGCTTGCAGAGCTGGTCTCTGCTCTCTGTATCACCTCTTGATTACCTCCCCAACTGTCTTTCTTGTCCTTACTGCTTTTGCTGGGCTTTACCCTGGGATTGCTAAAGTTATTTTGCAGTGCAGCCAGCAGCAGATGTGCGTGCGTATGTGTGTGTAGGGGAGCAAGTGCGAAGGGGGGGATGTACATGTGAATGCCCTCCAGTGTTCCAGTGTTACACGGATGCACCCCCTGGCACTCTGGGGATTTGATTATGTGAGGAAATCAAACTCTGAAGGGAAGATGGGGATCGATGAGCATCATGATTTTCTAATTTTTTTTTTTTGGGGGGGGAGGGGGGGAGCGGCTAGAATCCATTCTGAGCCGATGTTATCCTGTTATTGAGAGAGTTGGTCTTTCCGGAAACATCATTTAAAAGAATGTGGAACTAACCCCACAGGCAGTGGGAGACTACCTGGCCCCAAGGTGATTCTAATTGAGATGATAATAATCAAACAAATGGAGATAATTGCCAAACGGTGGTTAAAAATCTGATAAAAGCTTTTGAGCTTTTGAGGAGATAAGAGTAAACTGAACTGAAGTGCAGGAATGTAGACAGAAGCCAGGGGAGCACCGACTGGGGAAGATTTTTGGAAAGCTTTGTGGACTGGTAGCAAGTGTGTTTGTGGATCTACGGAAGTATTTCCGAGAGCATGTGCCAGGTTGGCAGGAAGAATTTGCAAAAAATCTGAGTGTGGTCGTGTTTGTGTATGATGGTCGGGAACTGAAGCGAAAAGTTGAAGCAGACTGATTGGTTGCAAGTGAAAGACTGGAAGGGAAAAGAACAAAACAAAACAAAACCGCAGAAGATTTAGACCAAAGTCAGTGAAAAAAGTGAGAGAATGAGAGAAAATGGGATGCTATTATTGTGGAAATCTGGGATATTTACCCCTAGGGCGGCAACTGTTGGAAATGACTAAAGGAAGAAAACTCAATACACTTTGGAAAATCAGAGGGGCTGAAAATGTTTTTGGTGTTGTGGTGGCTTTTTTTATTGGTGTTTTTTTTTTTTTTTTTGTTTGTTTGTTTGTTTTTTGTGGGGAAACGTTTAAATTGGAAAAGAGCATGTAATTGGTAAAGTAATGGTGGTAATTGGTAATGAGGTCTAGTTTTTAGCAGAAACAGAAGCTCCCATGTCCCTTCTAAATTCTCCCCTAAAAAGATCCAGAACTGAAGACGGAGTTGTAATAAATGGGGTAGCAGGGAGGAAGGAGAGACAATTATGAATAAATTCCTATTTGTGATAATAAGAATTAAAAGCGTATGGGGAAGGAATATATTAGGGGAAGATTCCCCAGCTTCTATATTAGAGAGAAACCTTTTACAGGCTCTGGGTGTGGAAACACAGTTACTGCCTGGGGGGTGACAAGGAGAAAATTTGAAAGATATTGTATTACCTGGAAGTTTGTGTTGGTTTTGGCTGGGCTGGAGTTAATTTTCTTTGTGGTACCTGGTATGGGACTATGTTTTTGATTGATGCTTAAAACAGTGTTGATAATACAGAGATGTTTTTGTTATTGTTGAGCAATGCTTGCACAGAGTGGAGGCCTGTTCTGCCTCTCACGCTGCTCCAGCAGCAAGTGGGCTGGGGGGGAAGCGACAAGCAGTGGCACACTGATCTAAGCTCTTAGACCCAGTGTCTCGAGGTTGGCCAGAGTGTGTGCAAGCTGCAGCAGCAACTGCTCTTCTGGTGGGAGAAAGCAGGAAATTAAACCCTGCTGCTTTCCTATGGAGAGGTGGCAATGGGCTGCACCTCTTCATAGATGGGTCTTCAAGGGTAATTCAGGGGAAGAGACACAATGGGTGTGCCATCGTTGAAGGTGTGAATGGTGAAATAAGAGAAACGGGAAGGTTGCCTAATAACTGGTCAGCTCAAACATGCCAGCCACAAGCCGTCAGTCAGGCACTGCAAATGTTAGAAGGAAAAGAAGGTACCATCCGTAATGGTTCTAGATACGCATTTGGAGAAGTGCACACCTTTGGGAAAATTTGGGAAGAATGGGGTCTAATTAATAGCAAAGGTAAAGAATTGGTTCATGAAGAACTAGTTGGACAAGTGTTATGGAATCTGATGTCACCAATAGAAGTGGCTGTAGTACATGTTAATGGACATCAGAGGGGCAACTCTTTTTGTGTCGGGGAAGTTGGTTAGCAGATGAAATGGCCTGAGAAGCAGCCTTAACTTATTTATTGCTTCAGGTTTTATCTCACGCCCGAGGTCCTGGCCCCACAAGAAATTCCAGTTTTCAATGAAAGATAAAAAGAAGTCCTCCAAGAGTTGGAAGCCAGGGAACAGAATGGGAAATGCGTACTCCCAGAGGGTAGAGAAATGTTAAATAAGCAAACCATGAGGAAGGTATTAGCAATTTTACATCAAGAGAGTTAATGAGGAAAACAAGTAATGGGTGCCATAGTGTTATAAAAATATGGGTGTACTGGAATTTATACTATAGCCAAGCAAATTTGTGAATGATGTGTGGTTTGTAAAAAAGTAAATGAAAAGGCACTTAGGAAGCAGCCTGCAGGAGGTTGAAGGCCAAGTTTATGACCCTTCCAAAATATACAAGTTGATTTCACAGAATTACCTGCAGTTGGCTGAATTAAAAACTTACTAGTGTTTGATCATCTTACCAGGTGGGGAGAAGCCTTCCCTCTTAGCACTGCCACGGGGGCAGTGGTAGCAAAAGCGAAATAACGGATGGACCCCCACGGTTTGAAACTAAGGATTTGTTTCTCAAAAACTGTATGCTCGGGTTGTCTTTTCTGTCTTCTCTCAGGCACCAAGGGCTTCTGGCACAAACTCTGCCTTTAGAGTCTGCAGCTCACAAGTTTCAGCCTGGACAGCAGGTCCTGGTCAAATCCTGGAAAGACGCTAAGCTTCAGCCAGATTGGGAAGGCGCATTTCAAGTTCTGCTGATCACCGAGACAGTGGTGCGACCAGCTGAGAAAGGGTGGACTCATTACACGTGGATTAAAGAGCCAATCAGACCTCCAAAGGACAGTGAGGAGTGGCAAGTACTGACAACTGACGACCCACTTCAACTAAAGATACAGAGATGAAAATGAAATGAAACTTTTGGGGATTACTAATCCTGTATTATGTAGAATTTACAAATGGGTTACTTAACGTGAACGTCACTGAAACTGAAGGTTCCCTAACAATTTGAGTAGACGCTTGCCAGATCCATAGGTGTGGGGATGTACAGAGCTAAAGGGAATTGAGTTATGAAAACAAACATGTGTCCAAGGGGACCGAGTCTAAGGATGATTTAAATAAGTGCATAGTTTTTGTTGCTGTCTCTCATTGCCCCTCCTGATACAGTGTTATCTGGACCACAGAGTTTGGGGGATGGACAGTGAGCAATGAATGGTTATAGAATGAAAAAGAAAACTTACCCTATCCAAAGGGCAATCTCTCCCGGGATGTGAGTCTCTGCAGTGCAACCCTTTGCTAATTACGCTACAGGGAGCAGATGATTCAGTAAGTGAGGTTTATGGATCACGAATAGACATTAGTAGAAAAGATGCCCTCGCCTCAGCCCCACCTGGCCCGGCACCAGACGCCCAAAGCCCTTGGCCTTTCCTCCTTGCCGCTCACCAGCCTGCGCTGCCTGCCGCCCGCTTGGCCCTCTTGCTCTTGCTTCCCCGGCCCCCGGCAGACACACAGCCAGGGACACCCAGGCAGCACAGCAGGAGGGGAGCCCTTTGGCCTGCTGCCCTCCTGCCCACCCCCAAGCCCACCCCAAATCATGCATGCGCCCAGAAACCCTGACCTGCACCACAAAGGCAGCAGCAGCACCAGCAGCAAGGAACACCAGGCCTGTGGGCGCAGCTGGCCTACAGCAGGGGACGGCCCTTTGGCCACTTCCCGGACGCTCTCCTGCTCTCCACCCTCCCAACCTCTTGCACACCCCCAGCCTCGGCGCTGCAGGAAAAAGAGACAACCTCACGGCTCCGGGAGGCCCGCACTCGCAGCAACAGCCACACCACAGCTGCAGTAAGCAACACCGCTTTAGCCACCCCTGCCAAACACGGTGCTAGGCCGGCTGCCACTAACAAGAGTCAACTCCGTCCCAGCCAGAGCAAGTCCGCAGAGGCAGTGGCACCTAGCCCACCCCGGGCAGAAGGCAAGATGCAGGATGCCGAAAAACCAAGAGAATCAAGCCCTGTTCACTTGTCCTCACCACTAGCAGGACCCTGGCTGTGACTCCAGATGATTTGTGCGCTTACCGTCTGTCACCCTCCTCAAGTGACCAGTGTGGCCAAGTCTCTGTACGGATCCCTGGGGGACTGTGCCCTGGAAGGAATCCAGTCCAGCAGCACCAACCGGCACGTTCAAACGCAGCTTGCGACAAGGCCCTTCCTCTGCTTAGGAGCGCCGTCCTCCGGGCTTGCCTCTGCAGATGTCTTTTGCTCGACAGTGCCCATCCTTGGCAGAACCTTTGGCTTCTGCTTCTCACCTAGGCGTCGAAAGAGAAGCTTTGAAGTGAGAACCAAACAGGTTGCCACTAACCTTGCACTCTGTCCCCAGGGGAAAGTCGCTAACGCTGTCCCTCTTCAACACACCCGAGCCCAGATTTTAAACCACTCTTTTTTTTTTCGGAATAAAACCCAACAAGTGGGTGAGGGAGGTGACACTTAGGGCCAAGGCAGGAAGGAAGGAAGGAAGGACGGAAGAGTTTGCATCTGGTTTGCGCCCCAGAGTCTCCCGTGGGTGGGCCTGGGCCGGTTGTTCCATTTGGGTGACGCTTGCTCCCAGGCCCCGAGCAGGTAGCTGTCAGCAGCGGGAGGTCTTGGGCTCTGTCAGGCGAGGGGTGGGGTGGGCGTGGGGGGGGATGTGTTTGGGTGGGGGACAGGTGGGGTTGTAGCGGGGCTGGAGGTGGTGTGCAGAGGGGTAGGAAGGGGGGAAGAGGGGAGGGGGCTATGCTCTTTGCTCTGGGAAAGCGATGACAAGACAGGTCCAGATTCTTCAAGTGCGTAGGAGCTGTGATTTATTTGTAGTTGTTTGTGAAACAGATGTGAAAAACTGGTCAATGACTTGGGCTTCTGCTCAGATTGGTAGCTAATGCAACAGCTGCTTTTGCTGTTTGACAGGGGTTTTTTGTTAATAATTCTTAAATTCCAGTCTTAGAGAGCGAGACTAGAGAAGCTCTTCAGGATACCTACAATGTGACCACGTGCTGGCAGGAGTGGTTCATCGAGGCTCTGCTCATCTCAGTGACCCATTCATATTACAGGTAACAGGAACTAATGTTTAACTCTATTTGTCTACTCTTATATGGTATCTGTTATGCGGCATGCATGTAATAACTCTTCTGAAATAGTGTGTCGGTCTTAGCTGTGTATGTTGTTTGCCATACGAGGCCAGTATGACAGGATTTTAAGGCTGCAGAGAGTTCTTTGTACTCTCTCTTTAATCGAGCTTGAGCTTCTCACCTGCTCCAATTGAAACAAAACAAAAAACCCCAAACCTAACAAAACCAGACAAACAAATCCAACCAACAAACCAAGCAAAAATAAACCAAAACCAAAAGCCTCTGTTTTTGAAATGATTTGGCTGCTGGAGAGCTTATTTTCCAGAATTATTTTCCAGCTGAGGTATTTAGTTCTTTCTCCTACTGTTCATGAGACAAGCCTGGAGTCGGTTTTGTCTAATCAATTCTTTGACAGGCAGTTGTGAAGGAGTGAAACGAGAGCTGTGGCTGCCAGTTCTCATCGAAGGTCTGCAGGGCACGTGTGCCTGCTGCCCTCTGCTCAGTGCCAGTGCGAGCTGAGTTATAGGAGTCAAGTGCAGAGCTTATTACACATTATTACCTTACACATAATATCTCACAGCCCATCTCACAGCCCATCTTCACCAATGTTCACGTGTCCTTTCTGTGCATTGACCAGTAAAGGTGGGGAAGACCTCCTCTTTTTTTTTTTTTTTTTAAATATGCACAGGTTTCCTCATATGTGGCTCTGAGATTTCAGCAAGTACTTGCTGGCTACGTGTCGTGACATCTCTTTTCTGAGAGGGAAAACGGAAAATGAATTTGCCAGCAGTTGTGTTGCCCCTGATCTGTGGAAAATGAGTCAGGCATCCAGTGAAGGACACTTTTGTCCCAGTTTGTGTATTTGTCAAAGCACTTGGAGTAGGAGAAGACTAAGAGATCCAGGTGACTTGCCAGTCAGTGGGAGAGGTTTTGTAGTCACCAAGTAGATGCAGGACTAAGACCTTGAATTTCTTATGTCACATGCTTATATAATGAGGTTTGGTTTCAGCTGCTATCCTGTGCTGTGATTATTGTCATAATTGTGCATATTAGCATTATATTAACTCAATTACGTTGCGTGCTGAAAGGATGCTGTAGGAAAGACTTAACTACCATTAGATCTGTCGACTGTCTTCACAGCAAACGTGTTTTCCTCTAAGCCGGGGGTGTCAAACTCATTTTCACTGGGGGGCACATCAGCCTCGCGGTTGCCTTCAAAGGGCCAAACGTAATTTTAGGACTCTAGAAATGCGACTACTCCTACATTTATACAGTCCTAAAATTGCATTTGCTACAAATGAGTTTGACACCCCTGCACTAAACATACTTTCTGAAGAGGCTGCAAAGCGCTTTTTGCATTTTGGCAAAACTTGTGGATCTTTCAACAGGACAAAGCCCCTTTCTCGCTGACAGAATGGAGAACGTGCTGATGAAGCAAAGGGGAGAAATGGATGGGCTACAAAGGTAATGCCTCTGTCAAAAGAAAACCTTATCCATCTGTTTGGGCTTTTAATAAGTACCTCGGAGTGTCAGGACACGACCCTGTGTGCTCACAGCAGCTTGTGTAGTTGTCGTGTTAACGTCACAGGGTCTGAAAATGAATTCAGTCGTGATGTCTTTTTATTTGTCCTTTCAGCTTTCTAATTTGTAACATTCTTGAGTGCGATGCTATAGGAAAGACACATGTGAACAGCTTTTAATTTCCTCAGAGTATCCAGTTGCTGCAGAGGGTAACTTACAATGTTCAGGTCTTTTGTGCTGGTGCCAACGTCAATGAATTAATTTCATTTCTAATGCATCATGTGTAAGTGTGCACTCAGTTACCTTCTCTCATGGGAAACACCTGGCTAAGTTTCTAAACTTTCTGAAGGCCATTAGCATATTGCACTAACCTGGTCTCCAGAGTGACCTGTGGCATTTTTACTCCAAGCTAAACAGAGGTTTTTCTTAGCAAACCATGTTGTTACAGCCTGTCAAATGCAGTGGTTGTGGGACTTTCAGTGACTGGATATTAACTGGCCTCTTAGCCCACCTGCATATCCCAGGGAGCTGTCAAAGAGAAGACCCAGGGGAAAAGTCATGCTCGTCATTAGGAACAGACTTATGTTACATTAAAATGACTTTTGTGCAAGGGTCCTTGTAAGAGATCTAGTGACTCTTAAAAGCACCTGCAATAAAGGACCTTTGATAGTGCTGGTCTCTGATAGACCTTTTTTTTTTTTTTTTCCCCCAGATGTGCTCAGTTAAAAACTGCCCACACTATGGGGATTGCAATCTGAATTTTGCTTGGCTTGGCAGAATGGTGTCTAGTTAAAAAACAAAACAATACCACACTCCCCTCCCCACCGCCACGGCAACAAAATAGAGTCCCCCAAGCACCCCACCCTCAACCCCCAAATTCTGGTAACTAATTTCTGGATGCTTTAATTAAAAGTCTTTGTTTGACTTCCTGGACTTTTCAGTCAAACCACAGAAGATGAGGTAATGATACCATGTTTAGGACTCCTGGCGAATCTCCGTCATCACAACTTACCTGTTCAAGCTAAGATGAAATCTTTGGTAAGAGTTTTGTTTTTGTGGCACGACCCTGGCTTGAGGGCAAGAGAGTTACTGGACTCTGGGGAATTGCCTTAGTATTTCTTATGCTCGTTTTTGTGGGACCAATAACCCTGACCTGTTTGTTCTCCAGAGTTGGTGGTTGTTTCTCCTGTATTGGAGAAAATAACCAGTAGAACAGGCGGTTGGGTGTTCTCTTTCCTTCTCTACGTTTCTGTGTTGTTGCGCTAGCTTGTGTTAGGCATTCAGTTTCTGCAGCTGTTCTCTGCAAACGAAGGATGAATTTAAAATTTGAGCATTCTTCCTTTGACAGTCTAAATGTTGTTAACACATGAGGACTGTAGTTGGTTTTCTGGTAAGCTGCCTGAACTTTGACCGACAAAGATCTCAGTCTATTAAAGGATAGATCAAGACAATGTCACTGATGTTGGTGTCAGGCCAGGACCCTTGAATACTCATACACATCCATGTCTGAGCTGCTCAGTTCGTCTCTCTGCTTGGAGTGGTGCCAAGGGGAGTTATGGTTCAATTCAGAAATGCAAGTTAATCTACATGGCACTGAATGTGACACTGTTTACCTTGGGAGAAAGGAGAGGGAAGGAGTAGGAGGAACTCTTGTCATCTCTGCCCACTGAGGAGAGAAGGAAGGGGGGTCATTGTTCAGTGGTTCTTTTCTATTGGAGACATAAGCAAAATTACCTTCTCATCTTTCTTTAAAATAATGATGGCGTTTATTGGCTTATTCTTTTTTTCCGTGTTTCCTTATACAAGTTCAACACAGACTTTATTCATTGACATCCACACCAGTGTGGTGCACTAGAAGACTAAAGTAGATAACCTAGAGAACGTTGCGCTCTGACGCCAGGGGGAAGTCGGTAACGCCATCCCTCTGCAACACACCCCTGAGCCCAGATTTTAAACTGCTCTTCTCCCTTTAAAAAAAAAAAAAAAAAAAAAAAAAAAAATCAAGCGGGTGAGGGAGGTGACACTTAGGGCCTAGAGCACACCACCAAGCAGGTGTCCCTGGTGGCCAAAGGCTGGTACCAGACTCTGTCACCCAGTCTGCTTCCAAAACAGCTCCTTGGGAAAGAAGAAGCAACCTGTCATTCCTTTCATTTTTGGGGACTCCATGCGAAGAGCAGCTGCAGACAAATGTTTCTTTCCTTTCTCTGCAGACTTCTGAAGGTGTTCCAGAGAGGATCTTCAGAATATTGAAGGATTCAATATACACTTACGACAAGCCAAATCAAGGACTGATAACAAACCTCCGCTACCCGGTAATGAAACCAAAGGCTTCACAAAGAAGCCAAGGGTTCCAGTCAGGAAAGGATGACATCTATGCAGGTGAGAAACATAGCCCTGCCTTAGTGGTTTTGGGCTTATTTTTTTTTTTTTTTTAAAACGAATGCATTGCCAGGTGTGAGGTGAATAGTTGCTACGTGTCCTCTGAGACCAGCTTGCATGGGCAGCAGTTCAACGTCCTTCTCCTTCACGTTCACTGGAAAACTGTTATCCCCAGCTTGCAGTTCCACACCCTCATCCACTACAAATTTGCAAGTTAACATTGCGAGAGACGCTGAAGGCAAAGCAGGACATTGCCCACAGCTCGCTCCTTCGTGGGTGTTGGTGCTTCCAGGCTAGGGAAGGCTGAGGGCCTGGGTTAGGGACCGATTAAGCAATCTGGACATCCATAAATCCATGGCTCCAGGTGGGATGCACCCGCGGGTGCTGAGGGAGCTGGCTGATCATTGCTAGGCCACTCTCCGTCACCTTTGCTAAGTCATGGGAAACGGGAGGGGTGCCTGAGGGCTGGAGGAAAGCAAATGTCATTCCAGTCTTCAAAAAGGGCAAGAAGGAGGACCCGGGTAACTATGGACCGGTCAGCCTCACCTCCATCCCTGGGAAACTGATGGAACGACTTATCCTTGGTGCCATCTCAAGGCATATCAGGGATAAGGGGGTCATTAGGGGCAGTCAACGTGGCTTCACCAAAGGGAAGTCGTGCTTGACCAACCTCATAGACTTTTATGAGGACATAACCGGGTGGACAGATGATGGTAAAGCAGTGGATGTGGTCTGTCTTGATTTCAGTGAAGCGTTTGACACGGTCTCCCACAGCATCCTCCCAGCTAAACTGAGGAAGTGTGGTCTGGACGATCGGGTAGCGATGTGGACTGTGAACTGGCTGAAGGAAAGAAGCCAGAGAGTCGTGATCGACGGGGCAGAGTCTAGTTGGAGGCCTGTGGAGTCCCTCAAGGGTCGGTACTGGGGCCAGTACTATTCAATATATTCATCAATGACTTGGATGAGGGAATAGAGTGACTGTCAGCAAGTTTGCTGATGACACCAAGCTGGGAGGAGTGGCTGACACGCCAGAAGGCTGTGCTGCCATCCAGCGAGAGCTGGACAGGCTGGAGAGTTGGGCGGGGAAAACATGAATGAACTATAACAAGCGCAAGTGTAGAGTCTTGCATCTGGGCAAGAAGAACCCCAGGTACTAGTATAAGTCGGGGAATGACCTGTCAGAGAGCAGTGAAAGGGACCTGGGGGTCCCGGTGGACGGCACGATGACCATGAGCCAGCACTGTGCCCTTGTGGCCAAGAAGGCCAATGACATCCTGGGGTGTATTAGAAGGGGGGTAGTTAGTAGGTTGAAAGAGGTTCTCCTGCCCCTCTACTCTACCCTGGTGAGACCGCATCTGGAATATTGTGTCCAGTTCTGGGCCCCTCAGTTCAAGAAGGACAGGGAACTGCTGGAGAGAGTCCAGCGCAGGGCGACAAAGTTGATTAAGGGAGTGGAGCATCTCCCTACTGAGGAAAGGCTGAGGGAGCTGGGTCTCTTTAGTTTGGAGAAGAGGAGACTGAGGGGTGACCTCATTAATGTTTGTAAATATGTAAAGGGTGAGTGTCACGAGGATGGAGCCAGGCTCTTCTCACTGACAACCAATGATAAGACATGGGGCAATGGGTACAAACTGCAACACAGGAGGTTCCACTTAAATAGGAGAAGAAACTTCTTCTCAGTGAGGCTGGCAGAGCACTGGAACGGGCTGCCCAGGGAGGCTGAGGAGTCTCCTCCTCTGGAGACATTCAAAAGCCACCTGGACACATTCCTGTGTAACCTCATCTAGGTGTTCCTGCTCTGGCGGGGGGATTGGACTAGACGATCTTCTGAGGTCCCTTCCAATCCCTAACATTCTGTGATTCTGTGATTCATAGTCTGATACCTCTCAATCCTTTCCCCCGCTGAGCTCAGGTGCCAAACCAGTTGTAAAAACAACCTTCGTCCTTCAATAGCTCCTTGCAGGGCTGAGGCAGAGGCGAGAGAGCGAGGCAGGTGCGCGGGGGGGGGGGCCGTGGGGGGTGGGGGTCTGTCGGTGGGAAAAGCGGGGATCGAACCAGGGACCCATTTGACCAATCCGCGGGTCCGGCGCCCTGGCCGCTCCGCCAGCGCGATCCCACGGCCGTGGAACGCACGGCGCCCCCTATAGGCCGCAGAGCGGCGTGCGCTGCCGCTAGGGCCGCGAGCAGGTAGCTGTCAGCAGCGGGAGGTCTTGGGCTCTGTCAGGCGAGGGGCGGGTGGGGGGGTGTGTGATTGGGCGGGGGGCAGGTGGGGTTGCAGCGTGGTGGTGGGAGGCAGCGAGTCGGTGGGTGCCCCCCGGCATGGGCCGAGCTTAGCGGGCGGGCGGAGGTTTGTAGGGGGAGCTGTGGCGTCCCCCGGCGGTGGGGATGGCGGTAGAGGAGCGGCCAGGTCGCGGGACGCTGGTCCGCAGGGCACCCACTTCCATCCCCACCCCGCCCACCGCCCCCCCGGCCTTTAGCCGCCGCGCAGGCCGCTCTGCGGCCTATAGGGGGCGCCGTGCGTTCCACGGCCGTGGGATCGCGCTGGCGGAGCGGCCAGGGCGCCGGACCCGCGGATTGGTCAAATGGGTCCCTGGTTCGATCCCCGCTTTTCCCACCGACAAACCGCCCCCCCCACGGCGCCCCCCACGGCGCCCCCCCCGTGCACCTGCCTCGCTCTCTCGCCTCTGCCTCAGCCCTGCAAGGAAGGAGCCCTTCAAGAAGGAATGTTGCTTTTGCAACTCAGCTGCCACCTCACCCAGCGAGGGGGGAAGGATTGACACACATCACACTGGGAATCCTTCCCACAAACCAACTCTCTTCCAACTCATGCTGCAATGCAAACTCATTCCTGCATTTCAAAAACAAGTGCAGCTAGAGGGAAGGCTAACCCAAGAGCCAGGAACCCACCTTTGCAATAGATCCAGCAGGGGAAGGGCCTTCTTAGCATGAGATGAATGAGTCCTGGAAACTGAGGCAGGCGGCGGGCAGTCCGGAAAGCCTGCAGTACCCAACCCCTGGGGAACAGGGCAGGGAATTTGCAGCTGGCATTTGTGGGGGCGTATAAGCTTTTTGCCCTATTGCGTGTGCCTACTTTTAGGTAGAACGGCCCGTTTCGCAAAAGCCTTAATAAAACGTGCTTTGCCGAGAGATCCTGCCTGAGCCTATTCTGTTGGCAAGATGATGGTTTCCTACAAGTCTGGGGGCTCGTCCGAGACTCGACGTCGTCATCTCGGGGGTCCCTGTCGCCAATGGACGGGAAGGCGTGCCCCGTTGATTTCAATGGCCTTCTGGATGGTCGGTGGGGATTCCAGGACGGACGGACAGACAGAAACTGCAGGGCTGTGGGGACGAAGGCGGATCCCCGCAAACCATAGGCGAAAGGAGAAAGGAAAAAGCGGGAAGCACGATACGAGCGAGCGGGCAACTTTGTGCGTGGACCAAGGTAAGAAAACAGACTGTTAAGTACTACCTTGGTGGTCGGGGGCATTCTGAGAGGAGGGACGAGGCGCAAGGAGAAGCCTCGAGACTCAGAATGGGAAATAGAAAGGAAAAATGGTGACATTCCTCCGTCCAGTCCTTTAGGGAGGATGTTAAGGTACCGGGGAAACGTGTGGTGTACAAAAAGGAAGGATAAATAGAAAATGATAAAGTATTGTGTTTTGTCTGGACAAAATAGCCCTTAATAGAGTGATATTCTGGCCAAAATACGGATCCAATGACAATTTGCTATGCAAAGATCTAAATTGGTATGTAAAAAAAACTGTAGGGCCTTTAAATCTTCCTCCACACCAGGGTGGGTGCGAGTCCCTCCCTTCCTGCAGTATGTTTTTGAGTGCAAAGTGTGTGGCCTGATCAGTGTAAAGTGCACATAAAAGCAGTGTTCGAGTCTCTCTTGAGAATGGGAAAATATCCTTTAGACATAAGCCGTTGACCAAGTCTGAGACTAGGATGGGATCCAGCCGCACCTAAACTCCTCTCTGAAGGAGATTAGAAAGCAAGGGGCTCCCTCTGAACCTCGTGACTCAACGGAAGCGTGTCTCTGAATTTTTTTAGTGATGGGAAATAAAACTCGGCATAGAGAAGGGGACACCCTTGGCCGAGGTATTGCAAAATTGGGAAAATACTTATGGTACAGCAAGGTTTTCAAGAAAAGCATGCAATGACCTTATATTGAGGAGACTGGCCAACTGTAACTAAAAAACACCTAGAAAACAGATGTCCTGGACAAATGAATTACTGGTACGTATAGGATGATTTGGCATATGACCACCATAAAGAGGATGGTCGAAAACGAGTATAAAAACCTAGGGAAAGAATTTTAGCTGCAGTTGGGAGTAATTTAACTAAGGTGCTTGCAGAGCTGGTCTCTGCTCTCTGTATCACCTCTTGATTACCTCCCCAACTGTCTTTCTTGTCCTTACTGCTTTTGCTGGGCTTTACCCTGGGATTGCTAAAGTTATTTTGCAGTGCAGCCAGCAGCAGATGTGCGTGCGTATGTGTGTGTAGGGGAGCAAGTGCGAAGGGGGGGATGTACATGTGAATGCCCTCCAGTGTTCCAGTGTTACACGGATGCACCCCCTGGCACTCTGGGGATTTGATTATGTGAGGAAATCAAACTCTGAAGGGAAGATGGGGATCGATGAGCATCATGATTTTCTAATTTTTTTTTTTGGGGAGGGGGAGGGGGGGAGCGGCTAGAATCCATTCTGAGCCGATGTTATCCTGTTATTGAGAGAGTTGGTCTTTCCGGAAACATCATTTAAAAGAATGTGGAACTAACCCCACAGGCAGTGGGAGACTACCTGGCCCCAAGGTGATTCTAATTGAGATGATAATAATCAAACAAATGGAGATAATTGCCAAACGGTGGTTAAAAATCTGATAAAAGCTTTTGAGCTTTTGAGGAGATAAGAGTAAACTGAACTGAAGTGCAGGAATGTAGACAGAAGCCAGGGGAGCACCGACTGGGGAAGATTTTTGGAAAGCTTTGTGGACTGGTAGCAAGTGTGTTTGTGGATCTACGGAAGTATTTCCGAGAGCATGTGCCAGGTTGGCAGGAAGAATTTGCAAAAAATCTGAGTGTGGTCGTGTTTGTGTATGATGGTCGGGAACTGAAGCGAAAAGTTGAAGCAGACTGATTGGTTGCAAGTGAAAGACTGGAAGGGAAAAGAACAAAACAAAACAAAACCGCAGAAGATTTAGACCAAAGTCAGTGAAAAAAGTGAGAGAATGAGAGAAAATGGGATGCTATTATTGTGGAAATCTGGGATATTTACCCCTAGGGCGGCAACTGTTGGAAATGACTAAAGGAAGAAAACTCAATACACTTTGGAAAATCAGAGGGGCTGAAAATGTTTTTGGTGTTGTGGTGGCTTTTTTTATTGGTGTTTTTTTTTTTTTTTTGTTTGTTTGTTTGTTTTTTGTGGGGAAACGTTTAAATTGGAAAAGAGCATGTAATTGGTAAAGTAATGGTGGTAATTGGTAATGAGGTCTAGTTTTTAGCAGAAACAGAAGCTCCCATGTCCCTTCTAAATTCTCCCCTAAAAAGATCCAGAACTGAAGACGGAGTTGTAATAAATGGGGTAGCAGGGAGGAAGGAGAGACAATTATGAATAAATTCCTATTTGTGATAATAAGAATTAAAAGCGTATGGGGAAGGAATATATTAGGGGAAGATTCCCCAGCTTCTATATTAGAGAGAAACCTTTTACAGGCTCTGGGTGTGGAAACACAGTTACTGCCTGGGGGGTGACAAGGAGAAAATTTGAAAGATATTGTATTACCTGGAAGTTTGTGTTGGTTTTGGCTGGGCTGGAGTTAATTTTCTTTGTGGTACCTGGTATGGGACTATGTTTTTGATTGATGCTTAAAACAGTGTTGATAATACAGAGATGTTTTTGTTATTGTTGAGCAATGCTTGCACAGAGTGGAGGCCTGTTCTGCCTCTCACGCTGCTCCAGCAGCAAGTGGGCTGGGGGGGAAGCGACAAGCAGTGGCACACTGATCTAAGCTCTTAGACCCAGTGTCTCGAGGTTGGCCAGAGTGTGTGCAAGCTGCAGCAGCAACTGCTCTTCTGGTGGGAGAAAGCAGGAAATTAAACCCTGCTGCTTTCCTATGGAGAGGTGGCAATGGGCTGCACCTCTTCATAGATGGGTCTTCAAGGGTAATTCAGGGGAAGAGACACAATGGGTGTGCCATCGTTGAAGGTGTGAATGGTGAAATAAGAGAAACGGGAAGGTTGCCTAATAACTGGTCAGCTCAAACATGCCAGCCACAAGCCGTCAGTCAGGCACTGCAAATGTTAGAAGGAAAAGAAGGTACCATCCGTAATGGTTCTAGATACGCATTTGGAGAAGTGCACACCTTTGGGAAAATTTGGGAAGAATGGGGTCTAATTAATAGCAAAGGTAAAGAATTGGTTCATGAAGAACTAGTTGGACAAGTGTTATGGAATCTGATGTCACCAATAGAAGTGGCTGTAGTACATGTTAATGGACATCAGAGGGGCAACTCTTTTTGTGTCGGGGAAGTTGGTTAGCAGATGAAATGGCCTGAGAAGCAGCCTTAACTTATTTATTGCTTCAGGTTTTATCTCACGCCCGAGGTCCTGGCCCCACAAGAAATTCCAGTTTTCAATGAAAGATAAAAAGAAGTCCTCCAAGAGTTGGAAGCCAGGGAACAGAATGGGAAATGCGTACTCCCAGAGGGTAGAGAAATGTTAAATAAGCAAACCATGAGGAAGGTATTAGCAATTTTACATCAAGAGAGTTAATGAGGAAAACAAGTAATGGGTGCCATAGTGTTATAAAAATATGGGTGTACTGGAATTTATACTATAGCCAAGCAAATTTGTGAATGATGTGTGGTTTGTAAAAAAGTAAATGAAAAGGCACTTAGGAAGCAGCCTGCAGGAGGTTGAAGGCCAAGTTTATGACCCTTCCAAAATATACAAGTTGATTTCACAGAATTACCTGCAGTTGGCTGAATTAAAAACTTACTAGTGTTTGATCATCTTACCAGGTGGGGAGAAGCCTTCCCTCTTAGCACTGCCACGGGGGCAGTGGTAGCAAAAGCGAAATAACGGATGGACCCCCACGGTTTGAAACTAAGGATTTGTTTCTCAAAAACTGTATGCTCGGGTTGTCTTTTCTGTCTTCTCTCAGGCACCAAGGGCTTCTGGCACAAACTCTGCCTTTAGAGTCTGCAGCTCACAAGTTTCAGCCTGGACAGCAGGTCCTGGTCAAATCCTGGAAAGACGCTAAGCTTCAGCCAGATTGGGAAGGCGCATTTCAAGTTCTGCTGATCACCGAGACAGTGGTGCGACCAGCTGAGAAAGGGTGGACTCATTACACGTGGATTAAAGAGCCAATCAGACCTCCAAAGGACAGTGAGGAGTGGCAAGTACTGACAACTGACGACCCACTTCAACTAAAGATACAGAGATGAAAATGAAATGAAACTTTTGGGGATTACTAATCCTGTATTATGTAGAATTTACAAATGGGTTACTTAACGTGAACGTCACTGAAACTGAAGGTTCCCTAACAATTTGAGTAGACGCTTGCCAGATCCATAGGTGTGGGGATGTACAGAGCTAAAGGGAATTGAGTTATGAAAACAAACATGTGTCCAAGGGGACCGAGTCTAAGGATGATTTAAATAAGTGCATAGTTTTTGTTGCTGTCTCTCATTGCCCCTCCTGATACAGTGTTATCTGGACCACAGAGTTTGGGGGATGGACAGTGAGCAATGAATGGTTATAGAATGAAAAAGAAAACTTACCCTATCCAAAGGGCAATCTCTCCCGGGATGTGAGTCTCTGCAGTGCAACCCTTTGCTAATTACGCTACAGGGAGCAGATGATTCAGTAAGTGAGGTTTATGGATCACGAATAGACATTAGTAGAAAAGATGCCCTCGCCTCAGCCCCACCTGGCCCGGCACCAGACGCCCAAAGCCCTTGGCCTTTCCTCCTTGCCGCTCACCAGCCTGCGCTGCCTGCCGCCCGCTTGGCCCTCTTGCTCTTGCTTCCCCGGCCCCCGGCAGACACACAGCCAGGGACACCCAGGCAGCACAGCAGGAGGGGAGCCCTTTGGCCTGCTGCCCTCCTGCCCACCCCCAAGCCCACCCCAAATCATGCATGCGCCCAGAAACCCTGACCTGCACCACAAAGGCAGCAGCAGCACCAGCAGCAAGGAACACCAGGCCTGTGGGCGCAGCTGGCCTACAGCAGGGGACGGCCCTTTGGCCACTTCCCGGACGCTCTCCTGCTCTCCAGCCTCCCAACCTCTTGCACACCCCCAGCCTCGGCGCTGCAGGAAAAAGAGACAACCTCACGGCTCCGGGAGGCCCGCACTCGCAGCAACAGCCACACCACAGCTGCAGTAAGCAACACCGCTTTAGCCACCCCTGCCAAACACGGTGCTAGGCCGGCTGCCACTAACAAGAGTCAACTCCGTCCCAGCCAGAGCAAGTCCGCAGAGGCAGTGGCACCTA
This sequence comes from Columba livia, assembly GCF_036013475.1. Classification (NCBI taxonomy): domain Eukaryota; kingdom Metazoa; phylum Chordata; class Aves; order Columbiformes; family Columbidae; genus Columba; species Columba livia. The sequence continues at coordinate 131,586 of NW_027043811.1, forward strand.
GCCCACCCCGGGCAGAAGGCAAGATGCAGGATGCCGAAAAACCAAGAGAATCAAGCCCTGTTCACTTGTCCTCACCACTAGCAGGACCCTGGCTGTGACTCCAGATGATTTGTGCGCTTACCGTCTGTCACCCTCCTCAAGTGACCAGTGTGGCCAAGTCTCTGTACGGATCCCTGGGGGACTGTGCCCTGGAAGGAATCCAGTCCAGCAGCACCAACCGGCACGTTCAAACGCAGCTTGCGACAAGGCCCTTCCTCTGCTTAGGAGCGCCGTCCTCCGGGCTTGCCTCTGCAGATGTCTTTTGCTCGACAGTGCCCATCCTTGGCAGAACCTTTGGCTTCTGCTTCTCACCTAGGCGTCGAAAGAGAAGCTTTGAAGTGAGAACCAAACAGGTTGCCACTAACCTTGCACTCTGTCCCCAGGGGAAAGTCGCTAACGCTGTCCCTCTTCAACACACCCGAGCCCAGATTTTAAACCACTCTTTTTTTTTTCGGAATAAAACCCAACAAGTGGGTGAGGGAGGTGACACTTAGGGCCAAGGCAGGAAGGAAGGAAGGAAGGACGGAAGAGTTTGCATCTGGTTTGCGCCCCAGAGTCTCCCGTGGGTGGGCCTGGGCCGGTTGTTCCATTTGGGTGACGCTTGCTCCCAGGCCCCGAGCAGGTAGCTGTCAGCAGCGGGAGGTCTTGGGCTCTGTCAGGCGAGGGGTGGGGTGGGCGTGGGGGGGGATGTGTTTGGGTGGGGGACAGGTGGGGTTGTAGCGGGGCTGGAGGTGGTGTGCAGAGGGGTAGGAAGGGGGGAAGAGGGGAGGGGGCTATGCTCTTTGCTCTGGGAAAGCGATGACAAGACAGGTCCAGATTCTTCAAGTGCGTAGGAGCTGTGATTTATTTGTAGTTGTTTGTGAAACAGATGTGAAAAACTGGTCAATGACTTGGGCTTCTGCTCAGATTGGTAGCTAATGCAACAGCTGCTTTTGCTGTTTGACAGGGGTTTTTTGTTAATAATTCTTAAATTCCAGTCTTAGAGAGCGAGACTAGAGAAGCTCTTCAGGATACCTACAATGTGACCACGTGCTGGCAGGAGTGGTTCATCGAGGCTCTGCTCATCTCAGTGACCCATTCATATTACAGGTAACAGGAACTAATGTTTAACTCTATTTGTCTACTCTTATATGGTATCTGTTATGCGGCATGCATGTAATAACTCTTCTGAAATAGTGTGTCGGTCTTAGCTGTGTATGTTGTTTGCCATACGAGGCCAGTATGACAGGATTTTAAGGCTGCAGAGAGTTCTTTGTACTCTCTCTTTAATCGAGCTTGAGCTTCTCACCTGCTCCAATTGAAACAAAACAAAAAACCCCAAACCTAACAAAACCAGACAAACAAATCCAACCAACAAACCAAGCAAAAATAAACCAAAACCAAAAGCCTCTGTTTTTGAAATGATTTGGCTGCTGGAGAGCTTATTTTCCAGAATTATTTTCCAGCTGAGGTATTTAGTTCTTTCTCCTACTGTTCATGAGACAAGCCTGGAGTCGGTTTTGTCTAATCAATTCTTTGACAGGCAGTTGTGAAGGAGTGAAACGAGAGCTGTGGCTGCCAGTTCTCATCGAAGGTCTGCAGGGCACGTGTGCCTGCTGCCCTCTGCTCAGTGCCAGTGCGAGCTGAGTTATAGGAGTCAAGTGCAGAGCTTATTACACATTATTACCTTACACATAATATCTCACAGCCCATCTCACAGCCCATCTTCACCAATGTTCACGTGTCCTTTCTGTGCATTGACCAGTAAAGGTGGGGAAGACCTCCTCTTTTTTTTTTTTTTTTTAAATATGCACAGGTTTCCTCATATGTGGCTCTGAGATTTCAGCAAGTACTTGCTGGCTACGTGTCGTGACATCTCTTTTCTGAGAGGGAAAACGGAAAATGAATTTGCCAGCAGTTGTGTTGCCCCTGATCTGTGGAAAATGAGTCAGGCATCCAGTGAAGGACACTTTTGTCCCAGTTTGTGTATTTGTCAAAGCACTTGGAGTAGGAGAAGACTAAGAGATCCAGGTGACTTGCCAGTCAGTGGGAGAGGTTTTGTAGTCACCAAGTAGATGCAGGACTAAGACCTTGAATTTCTTATGTCACATGCTTATATAATGAGGTTTGGTTTCAGCTGCTATCCTGTGCTGTGATTATTGTCATAATTGTGCATATTAGCATTATATTAACTCAATTACGTTGCGTGCTGAAAGGATGCTGTAGGAAAGACTTAACTACCATTAGATCTGTCGACTGTCTTCACAGCAAACGTGTTTTCCTCTAAGCCGGGGGTGTCAAACTCATTTTCACTGGGGGGCACATCAGCCTCGCGGTTGCCTTCAAAGGGCCAAACGTAATTTTAGGACTCTAGAAATGCGACTACTCCTACATTTATACAGTCCTAAAAATGCATTTGCTACAAATGAGTTTGACACCCCTGCACTAAACATACTTTCTGAAGAGGCTGCAAAGCGCTTTTTGCATTTTGGCAAAACTTGTGGATCTTTCAACAGGACAAAGCCCCTTTCTCGCTGACAGAATGGAGAACGTGCTGATGAAGCAAAGGGGAGAAATGGATGGGCTACAAAGGTAATGCCTCTGTCAAAAGAAAACCTTATCCATCTGTTTGGGCTTTTAATAAGTACCTCGGAGTGTCAGGACACGACCCTGTGTGCTCACAGCAGCTTGTGTAGTTGTCGTGTTAACGTCACAGGGTCTGAAAATGAATTCAGTCGTGATGTCTTTTTATTTGTCCTTTCAGCTTTCTAATTTGTAACATTCTTGAGTGCGATGCTATAGGAAAGACACATGTGAACAGCTTTTAATTTCCTCAGAGTATCCAGTTGCTGCAGAGGGTAACTTACAATGTTCAGGTCTTTTGTGCTGGTGCCAACGTCAATGAATTAATTTCATTTCTAATGCATCATGTGTAAGTGTGCACTCAGTTACCTTCTCTCATGGGAAACACCTGGCTAAGTTTCTAAACTTTCTGAAGGCCATTAGCATATTGCACTAACCTGGTCTCCAGAGTGACCTGTGGCATTTTTACTCCAAGCTAAACAGAGGTTTTTCTTAGCAAACCATGTTGTTACAGCCTGTCAAATGCAGTGGTTGTGGGACTTTCAGTGACTGGATATTAACTGGCCTCTTAGCCCACCTGCATATCCCAGGGAGCTGTCAAAGAGAAGACCCAGGGGAAAAGTCATGCTCGTCATTAGGAACAGACTTATGTTACATTAAAATGACTTTTGTGCAAGGGTCCTTGTAAGAGATCTAGTGACTCTTAAAAGCACCTGCAATAAAGGACCTTTGATAGTGCTGGTCTCTGATAGACCTTTTTTTTTTTTTTTTCCCCCAGATGTGCTCAGTTAAAAACTGCCCACACTATGGGGATTGCAATCTGAATTTTGCTTGGCTTGGCAGAATGGTGTCTAGTTAAAAAACAAAACAATACCACACTCCCCTCCCCACCGCCACGGCAACAAAATAGAGTCCCCCAAGCACCCCACCCTCAACCCCCAAATTCTGGTAACTAATTTCTGGATGCTTTAATTAAAAGTCTTTGTTTGACTTCCTGGACTTTTCAGTCAAACCACAGAAGATGAGGTAATGATACCATGTTTAGGACTCCTGGCGAATCTCCGTCATCACAACTTACCTGTTCAAGCTAAGATGAAATCTTTGGTAAGAGTTTTGTTTTTGTGGCACGACCCTGGCTTGAGGGCAAGAGAGTTACTGGACTCTGGGGAATTGCCTTAGTATTTCTTATGCTCGTTTTTGTGGGACCAATAACCCTGACCTGTTTGTTCTCCAGAGTTGGTGGTTGTTTCTCCTGTATTGGAGAAAATAACCAGTAGAACAGGCGGTTGGGTGTTCTCTTTCCTTCTCTACGTTTCTGTGTTGTTGCGCTAGCTTGTGTTAGGCATTCAGTTTCTGCAGCTGTTCTCTGCAAACGAAGGATGAATTTAAAATTTGAGCATTCTTCCTTTGACAGTCTAAATGTTGTTAACACATGAGGACTGTAGTTGGTTTTCTGGTAAGCTGCCTGAACTTTGACCGACAAAGATCTCAGTCTATTAAAGGATAGATCAAGACAATGTCACTGATGTTGGTGTCAGGCCAGGACCCTTGAATACTCATACACATCCATGTCTGAGCTGCTCAGTTCGTCTCTCTGCTTGGAGTGGTGCCAAGGGGAGTTATGGTTCAATTCAGAAATGCAAGTTAATCTACATGGCACTGAATGTGACACTGTTTACCTTGGGAGAAAGGAGAGGGAAGGAGTAGGAGGAACTCTTGTCATCTCTGCCCACTGAGGAGAGAAGGAAGGGGGGTCATTGTTCAGTGGTTCTTTTCTATTGGAGACATAAGCAAAATTACCTTCTCATCTTTCTTTAAAATAATGATGGCGTTTATTGGCTTATTCTTTTTTTCCGTGTTTCCTTATACAAGTTCAACACAGACTTTATTCATTGACATCCACACCAGTGTGGTGCACTAGAAGACTAAAGTAGATAACCTAGAGAACGTTGCGCTCTGACGCCAGGGGGAAGTCGGTAACGCCATCCCTCTGCAACACACCCCTGAGCCCAGATTTTAAACTGCTCTTCTCCCTTTAAAAAAAAAAAAAAAAAAAAAAAAAAATCAAGCGGGTGAGGGAGGTGACACTTAGGGCCTAGAGCACACCACCAAGCAGGTGTCCCTGGTGGCCAAAGGCTGGTACCAGACTCTGTCACCCAGTCTGCTTCCAAAACAGCTCCTTGGGAAAGAAGAAGCAACCTGTCATTCCTTTCATTTTTGGGGACTCCATGCGAAGAGCAGCTGCAGACAAATGTTTCTTTCCTTTCTCTGCAGACTTCTGAAGGTGTTCCAGAGAGGATCTTCAGAATATTGAAGGATTCAATATACACTTACGACAAGCCAAATCAAGGACTGATAACAAACCTCCGCTACCCGGTAATGAAACCAAAGGCTTCACAAAGAAGCCAAGGGTTCCAGTCAGGAAAGGATGACATCTATGCAGGTGAGAAACATAGCCCTGCCTTAGTGGTTTTGGGCTTATTTTTTTTTTTTTTTTTAAAACGAATGCATTGCCAGGTGTGAGGTGAATAGTTGCTACGTGTCCTCTGAGACCAGCTTGCATGGGCAGCAGTTCAACGTCCTTCTCCTTCACGTTCACTGGAAAACTGTTATCCCCAGCTTGCAGTTCCACACCCTCATCCACTACAAATTTGCAAGTTAACATTGCGAGAGACGCTGAAGGCAAAGCAGGACATTGCCCACAGCTCGCTCCTTCGTGGGTGTTGGTGCTTCCAGGCTAGGGAAGGCTGAGGGCCTGGGTTAGGGACCGATTAAGCAATCTGGACATCCATAAATCCATGGCTCCAGGTGGGATGCACCCGCGGGTGCTGAGGGAGCTGGCTGATCATTGCTAGGCCACTCTCCGTCACCTTTGCTAAGTCATGGGAAACGGGAGGGGTGCCTGAGGGCTGGAGGAAAGCAAATGTCATTCCAGTCTTAAAAAGGGCAAGAAGGAGGACCCGGGTAACTATGGACCGGTCAGCCTCACCTCCATCCCTGGGAAACTGATGGAACGACTTATCCTTGGTGCCATCTCAAGGCATATCAGGGATAAGGGGGTCATTAGGGGCAGTCAACGTGGCTTCACCAAAGGGAAGTCGTGCTTGACCAACCTCATAGACTTTTATGAGGACATAACCGGGTGGACAGATGATGGTAAAGCAGTGGATGTGGTCTGTCTTGATTTCAGTGAAGCGTTTGACACGGTCTCCCACAGCATCCTCCCAGCTAAACTGAGGAAGTGTGGTCTGGACGATCGGGTAGCGATGTGGACTGTGAACTGGCTGAAGGAAAGAAGCCAGAGAGTCGTGATCGACGGGGCAGAGTCTAGTTGGAGGCCTGTGGAGTCCCTCAAGGGTCGGTACTGGGGCCAGTACTATTCAATATATTCATCAATGACTTGGATGAGGGAATAGAGTGACTGTCAGCAAGTTTGCTGATGACACCAAGCTGGGAGGAGTGGCTGACACGCCAGAAGGCTGTGCTGCCATCCAGCGAGAGCTGGACAGGCTGGAGAGTTGGGCGGGGAAAACATGAATGAACTATAACAAGCGCAAGTGTAGAGTCTTGCATCTGGGCAAGAAGAACCCCAGGTACTAGTATAAGTCGGGGAATGACCTGTCAGAGAGCAGTGAAAGGGACCTGGGGGTCCCGGTGGACGGCACGATGACCATGAGCCAGCACTGTGCCCTTGTGGCCAAGAAGGCCAATGACATCCTGGGGTGTATTAGAAGGGGGGTAGTTAGTAGGTTGAAAGAGGTTCTCCTGCCCCTCTACTCTACCCTGGTGAGACCGCATCTGGAATATTGTGTCCAGTTCTGGGCCCCTCAGTTCAAGAAGGACAGGGAACTGCTGGAGAGAGTCCAGCGCAGGGCGACAAAGTTGATTAAGGGAGTGGAGCATCTCCCTACTGAGGAAAGGCTGAGGGAGCTGGGTCTCTTTAGTTTGGAGAAGAGGAGACTGAGGGGTGACCTCATTAATGTTTGTAAATATGTAAAGGGTGAGTGTCACGAGGATGGAGCCAGGCTCTTCTCACTGACAACCAATGATAAGACATGGGGCAATGGGTACAAACTGCAACACAGGAGGTTCCACTTAAATAGGAGAAGAAACTTCTTCTCAGTGAGGCTGGCAGAGCACTGGAACGGGCTGCCCAGGGAGGCTGAGGAGTCTCCTCCTCTGGAGACATTCAAAAGCCACCTGGACACATTCCTGTGTAACCTCATCTAGGTGTTCCTGCTCTGGCGGGGGGATTGGACTAGACGATCTTCTGAGGTCCCTTCCAATCCCTAACATTCTGTGATTCTGTGATTCATAGTCTGATACCTCTCAATCCTTTCCCCCGCTGAGCTCAGGTGCCAAACCAGTTGTAAAAACAACCTTCGTCCTTCAATAGCTCCTTGCAGGGCTGAGGCAGAGGCGAGAGAGCGAGGCAGGTGCGCGGGGGGGGGGGCCGTGGGGGGTGGGGGTCTGTCGGTGGGAAAAGCGGGGATCGAACCAGGGACCCATTTGACCAATCCGCGGGTCCGGCGCCCTGGCCGCTCCGCCAGCGCGATCCCACGGCCGTGGAACGCACGGCGCCCCCTATAGGCCGCAGAGCGGCGTGCGCTGCCGCTAGGGCCGCGAGCAGGTAGCTGTCAGCAGCGGGAGGTCTTGGGCTCTGTCAGGCGAGGGGCGGGTGGGGGGGTGTGTGATTGGGCGGGGGGCAGGTGGGGTTGCAGCGTGGTGGTGGGAGGCAGCGAGTCGGTGGGTGCCCCCCGGCATGGGCCGAGCTTAGCGGGCGGGCGGAGGTTTGTAGGGGGAGCTGTGGCGTCCCCCGGCGGTGGGGATGGCGGTAGAGGAGCGGCCAGGTCGCGGGACGCTGGTCCGCAGGGCACCCACTTCCATCCCCACCCCGCCCACCGCCCCCCCGGCCTTTAGCCGCCGCGCAGGCCGCTCTGCGGCCTATAGGGGGCGCCGTGCGTTCCACGGCCGTGGGATCGCGCTGGCGGAGCGGCCAGGGCGCCGGACCCGCGGATTGGTCAAATGGGTCCCTGGTTCGATCCCCGCTTTTCCCACCGACAAACCGCCCCCCCCACGGCGCCCCCCACGGCGCCCCCCCCGTGCACCTGCCTCGCTCTCTCGCCTCTGCCTCAGCCCTGCAAGGAAGGAGCCCTTCAAGAAGGAATGTTGCTTTTGCAACTCAGCTGCCACCTCACCCAGCGAGGGGGGAAGGATTGACACACATCACACTGGGAATCCTTCCCACAAACCAACTCTCTTCCAACTCATGCTGCAATGCAAACTCATTCCTGCATTTCAAAAACAAGTGCAGCTAGAGGGAAGGCTAACCCAAGAGCCAGGAACCCACCTTTGCAATAGATCCAGCAGGGGAAGGGCCTTCTTAGCATGAGATGAATGAGTCCTGGAAACTGAGGCAGGCGGCGGGCAGTCCGGAAAGCCTGCAGTACCCAACCCCTGGGGAACAGGGCAGGGAATTTGCAGCTGGCATTTGTGGGGGCGTATAAGCTTTTTGCCCTATTGCGTGTGCCTACTTTTAGGTAGAACGGCCCGTTTCGCAAAAGCCTTAATAAAACGTGCTTTGCCGAGAGATCCTGCCTGAGCCTATTCTGTTGGCAAGATGATGGTTTCCTACAAGTCTGGGGGCTCGTCCGAGACTCGACGTCGTCATCTCGGGGGTCCCTGTCGCCAATGGACGGGAAGGCGTGCCCCGTTGATTTCAATGGCCTTCTGGATGGTCGGTGGGGATTCCAGGACGGACGGACAGACAGAAACTGCAGGGCTGTGGGGACGAAGGCGGATCCCCGCAAACCATAGGCGAAAGGAGAAAGGAAAAAGCGGGAAGCACGATACGAGCGAGCGGGCAACTTTGTGCGTGGACCAAGGTAAGAAAACAGACTGTTAAGTACTACCTTGGTGGTCGGGGGCATTCTGAGAGGAGGGACGAGGCGCAAGGAGAAGCCTCGAGACTCAGAATGGGAAATAGAAAGGAAAAATGGTGACATTCCTCCGTCCAGTCCTTTAGGGAGGATGTTAAGGTACCGGGGAAACGTGTGGTGTACAAAAAGGAAGGATAAATAGAAAATGATAAAGTATTGTGTTTTGTCTGGACAAAATAGCCCTTAATAGAGTGATATTCTGGCCAAAATACGGATCCAATGACAATTTGCTATGCAAAGATCTAAATTGGTATGTAAAAAAAACTGTAGGGCCTTTAAATCTTCCTCCACACCAGGGTGGGTGCGAGTCCCTCCCTTCCTGCAGTATGTTTTTGAGTGCAAAGTGTGTGGCCTGATCAGTGTAAAGTGCACATAAAAGCAGTGTTCGAGTCTCTCTTGAGAATGGGAAAATATCCTTTAGACATAAGCCGTTGACCAAGTCTGAGACTAGGATGGGATCCAGCCGCACCTAAACTCCTCTCTGAAGGAGATTAGAAAGCAAGGGGCTCCCTCTGAACCTCGTGACTCAACGGAAGCGTGTCTCTGAATTTTTTTAGTGATGGGAAATAAAACTCGGCATAGAGAAGGGGACACCCTTGGCCGAGGTATTGCAAAATTGGGAAAATACTTATGGTACAGCAAGGTTTTCAAGAAAAGCATGCAATGACCTTATATCGAGGAGACTGGCAAACTGTAACTAAAAAACACCTAGAAAACAGATGTCCTGGACAAATGAATTACTGGTACGTATAGGATGATTTGGCATATGACCACCATAAAGAGGATGGTCGAAAACGAGTATAAAAACCTAGGGAAAGAATTTTAGCTGCAGTTGGGAGTAATTTAACTAAGGTGCTTGCAGAGCTGGTCTCTGCTCTCTGTATCACCTCTTGATTACCTCCCCAACTGTCTTTCTTGTCCTTACTGCTTTTGCTGGGCTTTACCCTGGGATTGCTAAAGTTATTTTGCAGTGCAGCCAGCAGCAGATGTGCGTGCGTATGTGTGTGTAGGGGAGCAAGTGCGAAGGGGGGGATGTACATGTGAATGCCCTCCAGTGTTCCAGTGTTACACGGATGCACCCCCTGGCACTCTGGGGATTTGATTATGTGAGGAAATCAAACTCTGAAGGGAAGATGGGGATCGATGAGCATCATGATTTTCTAATTTTTTTTTTTTGGGGGGGGAGGGGGGGAGCGGCTAGAATCCATTCTGAGCCGATGTTATCCTGTTATTGAGAGAGTTGGTCTTTCCGGAAACATCATTTAAAAGAATGTGGAACTAACCCCACAGGCAGTGGGAGACTACCTGGCCCCAAGGTGATTCTAATTGAGATGATAATAATCAAACAAATGGAGATAATTGCCAAACGGTGGTTAAAAATCTGATAAAAGCTTTTGAGCTTTTGAGGAGATAAGAGTAAACTGAACTGAAGTGCAGGAATGTAGACAGAAGCCAGGGGAGCACCGACTGGGGAAGATTTTTGGAAAGCTTTGTGGACTGGTAGCAAGTGTGTTTGTGGATCTACGGAAGTATTTCCGAGAGCATGTGCCAGGTTGGCAGGAAGAATTTGCAAAAAATCTGAGTGTGGTCGTGTTTGTGTATGATGGTCGGGAACTGAAGCGAAAAGTTGAAGCAGACTGATTGGTTGCAAGTGAAAGACTGGAAGGGAAAAGAACAAAACAAAACCGCAGAAGATTTAGACCAAAGTCAGTGAAAAAAGTGAGAGAATGAGAGAAAATGGGATGCTATTATTGTGGAAATCTGGGATATTTACCCCTAGGGCGGCAACTGTTGGAAATGACTAAAGGAAGAAAACTCAATACACTTTGGAAAATCAGAGGGGCTGAAAATGTTTTTGGTGTTGTGGTGGCTTTTTTTATTGGTGTTTTTTTTTTTTTTGTTTGTTTGTTTGTTTGTTTTTTGTGGGGAAACGTTTAAATTGGAAAAGAGCATGTAATTGGTAAAGTAATGGTGGTAATTGGTAATGAGGTCTAGTTTTTAGCAGAAACAGAAGCTCCCATGTCCCTTCTAAATTCTCCCCTAAAAAGATCCAGAACTGAAGACGGAGTTGTAATAAATGGGGTAGCAGGGAGGAAGGAGAGACAATTATGAATAAATTCCTATTTGTGATAATAAGAATTAAAAGCGTATGGGGAAGGAATATATTAGGGGAAGATTCCCCAGCTTCTATATTAGAGAGAAACCTTTTACAGGCTCTGGGTGTGGAAACACAGTTACTGCCTGGGGGGTGACAAGGAGAAAATTTGAAAGATATTGTATTACCTGGAAGTTTGTGTTGGTTTTGGCTGGGCTGGAGTTAATTTTCTTTGTGGTACCTGGTATGGGACTATGTTTTTGATTGATGCTTAAAACAGTGTTGATAATACAGAGATGTTTTTGTTATTGTTGAGCAATGCTTGCACAGAGTGGAGGCCTGTTCTGCCTCTCACGCTGCTCCAGCAGCAAGTGGGCTGGGGGGGAAGCGACAAGCAGTGGCACACTGATCTAAGCTCTTAGACCCAGTGTCTCGAGGTTGGCCAGAGTGTGTGCAAGCTGCAGCAGCAACTGCTCTTCTGGTGGGAGAAAGCAGGAAATTAAACCCTGCTGCTTTCCTATGGAGAGGTGGCAATGGGCTGCACCTCTTCATAGATGGGTCTTCAAGGGTAATTCAGGGGAAGAGACACAATGGGTGTGCCATCGTTGAAGGTGTGAATGGTGAAATAAGAGAAACGGGAAGGTTGCCTAATAACTGGTCAGCTCAAACATGCCAGCCACAAGCCGTCAGTCAGGCACTGCAAATGTTAGAAGGAAAAGAAGGTACCATCCGTAATGGTTCTAGATACGCATTTGGAGAAGTGCACACCTTTGGGAAAATTTGGGAAGAATGGGGTCTAATTAATAGCAAAGGTAAAGAATTGGTTCATGAAGAACTAGTTGGACAAGTGTTATGGAATCTGATGTCACCAATAGAAGTGGCTGTAGTACATGTTAATGGACATCAGAGGGGCAACTCTTTTTGTGTCGGGGAAGTTGGTTAGCAGATGAAATGGCCTGAGAAGCAGCCTTAACTTATTTATTGCTTCAGGTTTTATCTCACGCCCGAGGTCCTGGCCCCACAAGAAATTCCAGTTTTCAATGAAAGATAAAAAGAAGTCCTCCAAGAGTTGGAAGCCAGGGAACAGAATGGGAAATGCGTACTCCCAGAGGGTAGAGAAATGTTAAATAAGCAAACCATGAGGAAGGTATTAGCAATTTTACATCAAGAGAGTTAATGAGGAAAACAAGTAATGGGTGCCATAGTGTTATAAAAATATGGGTGTACTGGAATTTATACTATAGCCAAGCAAATTTGTGAATGATGTGTGGTTTGTAAAAAAGTAAATGAAAAGGCACTTAGGAAGCAGCCTGCAGGAGGTTGAAGGCCAAGTTTATGACCCTTCCAAAATATACAAGTTGATTTCACAGAATTACCTGCAGTTGGCTGAATTAAAAACTTACTAGTGTTTGATCATCTTACCAGGTGGGGAGAAGCCTTCCCTCTTAGCACTGCCACGGGGGCAGTGGTAGCAAAAGCGAAATAACGGATGGACCCCCACGGTTTGAAACTAAGGATTTGTTTCTCAAAAACTGTATGCTCGGGTTGTCTTTTCTGTCTTCTCTCAGGCACCAAGGGCTTCTGGCACAAACTCTGCCTTTAGAGTCTGCAGCTCACAAGTTTCAGCCTGGACAGCAGGTCCTGGTCAAATCCTGGAAAGACGCTAAGCTTCAGCCAGATTGGGAAGGCGCATTTCAAGTTCTGCTGATCACCGAGACAGTGGTGCGACCAGCTGAGAAAGGGTGGACTCATTACACGTGGATTAAAGAGCCAATCAGACCTCCAAAGGACAGTGAGGAGTGGCAAGTACTGACAACTGACGACCCACTTCAACTAAAGATACAGAGATGAAAATGAAATGAAACTTTTGGGGATTACTAATCCTGTATTATGTAGAATTTACAAATGGGTTACTTAACGTGAACGTCACTGAAACTGAAGGTTCCCTAACAATTTGAGTAGACGCTTGCCAGATCCATAGGTGTGGGGATGTACAGAGCTAAAGGGAATTGAGTTATGAAAACAAACATGTGTCCAAGGGGACCGAGTCTAAGGATGATTTAAATAAGTGCATAGTTTTTGTTGCTGTCTCTCATTGCCCCTCCTGATACAGTGTTATCTGGACCACAGAGTTTGGGGGATGGACAGTGAGCAATGAATGGTTATAGAATGAAAAAGAAAACTTACCCTATCCAAAGGGCAATCTCTCCCGGGATGTGAGTCTCTGCAGTGCAACCCTTTGCTAATTACGCTACAGGGAGCAGATGATTCAGTAAGTGAGGTTTATGGATCACGAATAGACATTAGTAGAAAAGATGCCCTCGCCTCAGCCCCACCTGGCCCGGCACCAGACGCCCAAAGCCCTTGGCCTTTCCTCCTTGCCGCTCACCAGCCTGCGCTGCCTGCCGCCCGCTTGGCCCTCTTGCTCTTGCTTCCCCGGCCCCCGGCAGACACACAGCCAGGGACACCCAGGCAGCACAGCAGGAGGGGAGCCCTTTGGCCTGCTGCCCTCCTGCCCACCCCCAAGCCCACCCCAAATCATGCATGCGCCCAGAAACGCTGACCTGCACCACAAAGGCAGCAGCAGCAGCACCAGCAGCAAGGAACACCAGGCCTGTGGGCGCAGCTGGCCTACAGCAGGGGACGGCCCTTTGGCCACTTCCCGGATGCTCTCCTGCTCTCCACCCTCCCAACCTCTTGCACACCCCCAGCCTCGGCGCTGCAGGAAAAAGAGACAACCTCACGGCTCCGGGAGGCCCGCACTCGCAGCAACAGCCACACCACAGCTGCAGTAAGCAACACCGCTTTAGCCACCCCTGCCAAACACGGTGCTAGGCCAGCTGCCACTAACAAGAGTCAACTCCGTCCCAGCCAGAGCAAGTCCGCAGAGGCAGTGGCACCTAGCCCACCCTGGGCAGAAGGCAAGATGCAGGATGCCGAAAAACCAAGAGAATCAAGCCCTGTTCACTTGTCCTCACCACTAGCAGGACCCTGGCTGTGACTCCAGATGATTTGTGCGCTTACCGTCTGTCACCCTCCTCAAGTGACCAGTGTGGCCAAGTCTCTGTACGGATCCCTGGGGGACTGTGCCCTGGAAGGAGTCCAGTCCAGCAGCACCAACGGGCACGTTCAAACGCAGCTTGCGACAAGGCCCTTCCTCTGCTTAGGAGCGCCGTCCTCCGGGCTTGCCTCTGCAGATGTCTTTTGCTCGACAGTGCCCATCCTTGGCAGAACCTTTGGCTTCTGCTTCTCACCTAGGCGTCGAAAGAGAAGCTTTGAAGTGAGAACCAAACAGGTTGCCACTAACCTTGCACTCTGTCCCCAGGGGAAAGTCGCTAACGCTGTCCCTCTTCAACACACCCGAGCCCAGATTTTAAACCACTCTTTTTTTTTTCGGAATAAAACCCAACAAGTGGGTGAGGGAGGTGACACTTAGGGCCAAGGCAGGAAGGAAGGAAGGACGGAAGAGTTTGCATCTGGTTTGCGCCCCAGAGTCTCCCGTGGGTGGGCCTGGGCCGGTTGTTCCATTTGGGTGACGCTTGCTCCCAGGCCCCGAGCAGGTAGCTGTCAGCAGCGGAAGGTCTTGGGCTCTGTCAGGCGAGGGGTGGGGTGGGCGTGGGGGGGGATGTGTTTGGGTGGGGGACAGGTGGGGTTGTAGCGGGGCTGGAGGTGGTGTGCAGAGGGGTAGGAAGGGGGGAAGAGGGGAGGGGGCTATGCTCTTTGCTCTGGGAAAGCGATGACAAGACAGGTCCAGATTCTTCAAGTGCGTAGGAGCTGTGATTTATTTGTAGTTGTTTGTGAAACAGATGTGAAAAACTGGTCAATGACTTGGGCTTCTGCTCAGATTGGTAGCTAATGCAACAGCTGCTTTTGCTGTTTGACAGGGGTTTTTTGTTAATAATTCTTAAATTCCAGTCTTAGAGAGCGAGACTAGAGAAGCTCTTCAGGATACCTACAATGTGACCACGTGCTGGCAGGAGTGGTTCATCGAGGCTCTGCTCATCTCAGTGACCCATTCATATTACAGGTAATAGGAACTAATGTTTAACTCTATTTGTCTACTCTTATATGGTATCTGTTATGCGGCATGCATGTAATAACTCTTCTGAAATAGTGTGTCGGTCTTAGCTGTGTATGTTGTTTGCCATACGAGGCCAGTATGACAGGATTTTAAGGCTGCAGAGAGTTCTTTGTACTCTCTCTTTAATCGAGCTTGAGCTTCTCACCTGCTCCAATTGAAACAAAACAAAAAACCCCAAACCTAACAAAACCAGACAAACAAATCCAACCAACAAACCAAGCAAAAATAAACCAAAACCAAAACCAAAAGCCTCTGTTTTTGAAATGATTTGGCTGCTGGAGAGCTTATTTTCCAGAATTATTTTCCAGCTGAGGTATTTAGTTCTTTCTCCTACTGTTCATGAGACAAGCCTGGAGTCGGTTTTGTCTAATCAATTCTTTGACAGGCAGTTGTGAAGGAGTGAAACGAGAGCTGTGGCTGCCAGTTCTCATCGAAGGTCTGCAGGGCACGTGTGCCTGCTGCCCTCTGCTCAGTGCCAGTGAGTGCAAGGGGCTGTGCCAGTGCGAGCTGAGTTATAGGAGTCAAGTGCAGAGCTTATTACACATTATTACCTTACACATAATATCTCACAGCCCATCTCACAGCCCATCTTCACCAATGTTCACGTGTCCTTTCTGTGCATTGACCAGTAAAGGTGGGGAAGACCTCCTTTTTTTTTTTTTTTTTTTAAAATATGCACAGGTTTCCTCATATGTGGCTTTGAGATTTCAGCAAGTACTTGCTGGCTACGTGTCGTGACATCTCTTTTCTGAGAGGGAAAACGGAAAATGAATTTGCCAGCAGTTGTGTTGCCCCTGATCTGTGGAAAATGAGTCAGGCATCCAGTGAAGGACACTTTTGTCCCAGTTTGTGTATTTGTCAAAGCACTTGGAGTAGGAGAAGACTAAGAGATCCAGGTGACTTGCCAGTCAGTGGGAGAGGTTTTGTAGTCACCAAGTAGATGCAGGACTAAGACCTTGAATTTCTTATGTCACATGCTTATATAATGAGGTTTGGTTTCAGCTGCTATCCTGTGCTGTGATTATTGTCATAATTGTGCATATTAGCATTATATTAACTCAATTACGTTGCGTGCTGAAAGGATGCTGTAGGAAAGACTTAACTACCATTAGATCTGTCGACTGTCTTCACAGCAAACGTGTTTTCCTCTAAGCCGGGGGTGTCAAACTCATTTTCACTGGGGGGCACATCAGCCTCGCGGTTGCCTTCAAAGGGCCAAACGTAATTTTAGGACTCTAGAAATGCGACTACTCCTACATTTATACAGTCCTAAAAATGCATTTGCTACAAATGAGTTTGACACCCCTGCACTAAACATACTTTCTGAAGAGGCTGCAAAGCGCTTTTTGCATTTTGGCAAAACTTGTGGATCTTTCAACAGGACAAAGCCCCTTTCTCGCTGACAGAATGGAGAACGTGCTGATGAAGCAAAGGGGAGAAATGGATGGGCTACAAAGGTAATGCCTCTGTCAAAAGAAAACCTTATCCATCTGTTTGGGCTTTTAATAAGTACCTCGGAGTGTCAGGACACGACCCTGTGTGCTCACAGCAGCTTGTGTAGTTGTCGTGTTAACGTCACAGGGTCTGAAAATGAATTCAGTCGTGATGTCTTTTTATTTGTCCTTTCAGCTTTCTAATTTGTAACATTCTTGAGTGCGATGCTATAGGAAAGACACATGTGAACAGCTTTTAATTTCCTCAGAGTATCCAGTTGCTGCAGAGGGTAACTTACAATGTTCAGGTCTTTTGTGCTGGTGCCAACGTCAATGAATTAATTTCATTTCTAATGCATCATGTGTAAGTGTGCACTCAGTTACCTTTTCTCATGGGAAACACCTGGCTAAGTTTCTAAACTTTCTGAAGGCCATTAGCATATTGCACTAACCTGGTCTCCAGAGTGACCTGTGGCATTTTTACTCCAAGCTAAACAGAGGTTTTTCTTAGCAAACCATGTTGTTACAGCCTGTCAAATGCAGTGGTTGTGGGACTTTCAGTGACTGGATATTAACTGGCCTCTTAGCCCACCTGCATATCCCAGGGAGCTGTCAAAGAGAAGACCCAGGGGAAAAGTCATGCTCGTCATTAGGAACAGACTTATGTTACATTAAAATGACTTTTGTGCAAGGGTCCTTGTAAGAGATCTAGTGACTCTTAAAAGCACCTGCAATAAAGGACCTTTGATAGTGCTGGTCTCTGATAGACCTTTTTTTTTTTTTTTTCCCCCAGATGTGCTCAGTTAAAAACTGCCCACACTATGGGGATTGCAATCTGAATTTTGCTTGGCTTGGCAGAATGGTGTCTAGTTAAAAAACAAAACAATACCACACTCCCCTCCCCACCGCCACAGCAACAAAATAGAGTCCCCCAAGCACCCCACCCTCAACCCCCAAATTCTGGTAACTAATTTCTGGATGCTTTAATTAAAAGTCTTTGTTTGACTTCCTGGACTTTTCAGTCAAACCACAAAAGATGAGGTAATGATACCATGTTTAGGACTCCTGGCGAATCTCCGTCATCACAACTTACCTGTTCAAGCTAAGATGAAATCTTTGGTAAGAGTTTTGTTTTTGTGGCACGACCCTGGCTTGAGGGCAAGAGAGTTACTGGACTCTGGGGAATTGCCTTAGTATTTCTTATGCTCGTTTTTGTGGGACCAATAACCCTGACCTGTTTGTTCTCCAGAGTTGGTGGTTGTTTCTCCTGTATTGGAGAAAATAACCAGTAGAACAGGCGGTTGGGTGTTCTCTTTCCTTCTCTACGTTTCTGTGTTGTTGCGCTAGCTTGTGTTAGGCATTCAGTTTCTGCAGCTGTTCTCTGCAAACGAAGGATGAATTTAAAATTTGAGCATTCTTCCTTTGACAGTCTAAATGTTGTTAACACATGAGGACTGTAGTTGGTTTTCTGGTAAGCTGCCTGAACTTTGACCGACAAAGATCTCAGTCTATTAAAGGATAGATCAAGACAATGTCACTGATGTTGGTGTCAGGCCAGGACCCTTGAATACTCATACACATCCATGTCTGAGCTGCTCAGTTCGTCTCTCTGCTTGGAGTGGTGCCAAGGGGAGTTATGGTTCAATTCAGAAATGCAAGTTAATCTACATGGCACTGAATGTGACACTGTTTACCTTGGGAGAAAGGAGAGGGAAGGAGTAGGAGGAACTCTTGTCATCTCTGCCCACTGAGGAGAGAAGGAAGGGGGGTCATTGTTCAGTGGTTCTTTTCTATTGGAGACATAAGCAAAATTACCTTCTCATCTTTCTTTAAAATAATGATGGCGTTTATTGGCTTATTCTTTTTTTCCGTGTTTCCTTATACAAGTTCAACACAGACTTTATTCATTGACATCCACACCAGTGTGGTGCACTAGAAGACTAAAGTAGATAACCTAGAGAACGTTGCGCTCTGACGCCAGGGGGAAGTCGGTAACGCCATCCCTCTGCAACACACCCCTGAGCCCAGATTTTAAACTGCTCTTCTCCCTTTAAAAAAAAAAAAAAAAAAAAAAAAAAATCAAGCGGGTGAGGGAGGTGACACTTAGGGCCTAGAGCACACCACCAAGCAGGTGTCCCTGGTGGCCAAAGGCTGGTACCAGACTCTGTCACCCAGTCTGCTTCCAAAACAGCTCCTTGGGAAAGAAGAAGCAACCTGTCATTCCTTTCATTTTTGGGGACTGCATGCGAAGAGCAGCTGCAGACAAATGTTTCTTTCCTTTCTCTGCAGACTTCTGAAGGTGTTCCAGAGAGGATCTTCAGAATATTGAAGGATTCAATATACACTTACGACAAGCCGAATCAAGGACTGATAACAAACCTCCGCTACCCGGTAATGAAACCAAAGGCTTCACAAAGAAGCCAAGGGTTCCAGTCAGGAAAGGATGACATCTATGCAGGTGAGAAACATAGCCCTGCCTTAGTGGTTTTGGGCTTATTTTTTTTTTTAAAAAACGAATGCATTGCCAGGTGTGAGGTGAATAGTTGCTACGTGTCCTCTGAGACCAGCTTGCATGGGCAGCAGTTCAATGTCCTTCTCCTTCACGTTCACTGGAAAACTGTTATCCCCAGCTTGCAGTTCCACACCCTCATCCACTACAAATTTGCAAGTTAACATTGCGAGAGACGCTGAAGGCAAAGCAGGACATTGCCCACAGCTCGCTCCTTCATGGGTGTTGGTGCTTCCAGGCTAGGGAAGGCTGAGGGCCTGGGTTAGGGACCGATTAAGCAATCTGGACATCCATAAATCCATGGCTCCAGGTGGGATGCACCCGCGGGTGCTGAGGGAGCTGGCTGATCATTGCTAGGCCACTCTCCGTCATCTTTGCTAAGTCATGGGAAACGGGAGGGGTGCCTGAGGGCTGGAGGAAAGCAAATGTCATTCCAGTCTTCAAAAAGGGCAAGAAGGAGGACCCGGGTAACTATGGACCGGTCAGCGTCACCTCCATCCCTGGGAAACTGATGGAACGACTTATCCTTGGTGCCATCTCAAGGCATATCAGGGATAAGGGGGTCATTAGGGGCAGTCAACATGGCTTCACCAAAGGGAAGTCGTGCTTGACCAACCTCATAGACTTTTATGAGGACATAACCGGGTGGACAGATGATGGTAAAGCAGTGGATGTGGTCTGTCTTGATTTCAGTGAAGCATTTGACACGGTCTCCCACAGCATCCTCCCAGCTAAACTGAGGAAGTGTGGTCTGGACGATCGGGTAGCGATGTGGACTGTGAACTGGCTGAAGGAAAGAAGCCAGAGAGTCGTGATCGACGGGGCAGAGTCTAGTTGGAGGCCTGTGGAGTCCCTCAAGGGTCGGTACTGGGGCCAGTACTATTCAATATATTCATCAATGACTTGGATGAGGGAATAGAGTGACTGTCAGCAAGTTTGCTGATGACACCAAGCTGGGAGGAGTGGCTGACACGCCAGAAGGCTGTGCTGCCATCCAGCGAGAGCTGGACAGGCTGGAGAGTTGGGCGGGGAAAACATGAATGAAATATAACAAGCGCAAGTGTAGAGTCTTGCATCTGGGCAAGAAGAACCCCAGGTACTAGTATAAGTCGGGGAATGACCTGTCAGAGAGCAGTGAAAGGGACCTGGGGGTCCCGGTGGACGGCACGATGACCATGAGCCAGCACTGTGCCCTTGTGGCCAAGAAGGCCAATGACATCCTGGGGTGTATTAGAAGGGGGGTAGTTAGTAGGTTGAAAGAGGTTCTCCTGCCCCTCTACTCTACCCTGGTGAGACCGCATCTGGAATATTGTGTCCAGTTCTGGGCCCCTCAGTTCAAGAAGGACAGGGAACTGCTGGAGAGAGTCCAGCGCAGGGCGACAAAGTTGATTAAGGGAGTGGAGCATCTCCCTACTGAGGAAAGGCTGAGGGAGCTGTGTCTCTTTAGTTTGGAGAAGAGGAGACTGAGGGGTGACCTCATTAATGTTTGTAAATATGTAAAGGGTGAGTGTCACGAGGATGGAGCCAGGCTCTTCTCACTGACAACCAATGATAAGACATGGGGCAATGGGTACAAACTGCAACACAGGAGGTTCCACTTAAATAGGAGAAGAAACTTCTTCTCAGTGAGGCTGGCAGAGCACTGGAACGGGCTGCCCAGGGAGGCTGAGGAGTCTCCTCCTCTGGAGACATTCAAAAGCCACCTGGACACATTCCTGTGTAACCTCATCTAGGTGTTCCTGCTCTGGCGGGGGGATTGGACTAGACGATCTTCTGAGGTCCCTTCCAATCCCTAACATTCTGTGATTCTGTGATTCATAGTCTGATACCTCTCAATCCTTTCCCCCGCTGAGCTCAGGTGCCAAACCAGTTGTAAAAACAACCTTCGTCCTTCAATAGCTCCTTGCAGGGCTGAGGCAGAGGCGAGAGAGCGAGGCAGGTGCGCGGGGGGGGGGCCGTGGGGGGTGGGGGTCTGTCGGTGGGAAAAGCGGGGATCGAACCAGGGACCCATTTGACCAATCCGCGGGTCCGGCGCCCTGGCCGCTCCGCCAGCGCGATCCCACGGCCGTGGAACGCACGGCGCCCCCTATAGGCCGCAGAGCGGCGTGCGCTGCCGCTAGGGCCGCGAGCAGGTAGCTGTCAGCAGCGGGAGGTCTTGGGCTCTGTCAGGCGAGGGGCGGGTGGGGGGGTGTGTGATTGGGCGGGGGGCAGGTGGGGTTGCAGCGTGGTGGTGGGAGGCAGCGAGTCGGTGGGTGCCCCCCGGCATGGGCCGAGCTTAGCGGGCGGGCGGAGGTTTGTAGGGGGAGCTGTGGCGTCCCCCGGCGGTGGGGATGGCGGTAGAGGAGCGGCCAGGTCGCGGGACGCTGGTCCGCAGGGCACCCACTTCCATCCCCACCCCGCCCACCGCCCCCCCGGCCTTTAGCCGCCGCGCAGGCCGCTCTGCGGCCTATAGGGGGCGCCGTGCGTTCCACGGCCGTGGGATCGCGCTGGCGGAGCGGCCAGGGCGCCGGACCCGCGGATTGGTCAAATGGGTCCCTGGTTCGATCCCCGCTTTTCCCACCGACAAACCGCCCCCCCCACGGCGCCCCCCCCGTGCACCTGCCTCGCTCTCTCGCCTCTGCCTCAGCCCTGCAAGGAAGGAGCCCTTCGAGAAGGAATGTTGCTTTTGCAACTCAGCTGCCACCTCACCCAGCGAGGGGGGAAGGATTGACACACATCACACTGGGAATCCTTCCCACAAACCAACTCTCTTCCAACTCATGCTGCAATGCAAACTCATTCCTGCATTTCAAAAACAAGTGCGGCTAGAGGGAAGGCTAACCCAAGAGCCAGGAAC
Organism: Columba livia; assembly: GCF_036013475.1. Lineage (NCBI taxonomy): Eukaryota > Metazoa > Chordata > Aves > Columbiformes > Columbidae > Columba > Columba livia. Next base: position 153,080 of record NW_027043811.1, read on the forward strand.
CCACCTTTGCAATAGATCCAGCAGGGGAAGGGCCTTCTTAGCATGAGATGAATGAGTCCTGGAAACTGAGGCAGGCGGCGGGCAGTCCGGAAAGCCTGCAGTACCCAACCCCTGGGGAACAGGGCAGGGAATTTGCAGCTGGCATTTGTGGGGGCGTATAAGCTTTTTGCCCTATTGCGTGTGCCTACTTTTAGGTAGAACGGCCCGTTTCGCAAAAGCCTTAATAAAACGTGCTTTGCCGAGAGATCCTGCCTGAGCCTATTCTGTTGGCAAGATGATGGTTTCCTACAAGTCTGGGGGCTCGTCCGAGACTCGACGTCGTCATCTCGGGGGTCCTTATCGCCAATGGACGGGAAGGCGTGCCCCGTTGATTTCAATGGCCTTCTGGATGGTCGGTGGGGATTCCAGGACGGACGGACAGACAGAAACTGCAGGGCTGTGGGGACGAAGGCGGATCCCCGCAAACCATAGGCGAAAGGAGAAAGGAAAAAGCGGGAAGCACGATACGAGCGAGCGAGCAACTTTGTGCGTGGACCAAGGTAAGAAAACAGACTGTTAAGTACTACCTTGGTGGTCGGGGGCATTCTGAGAGGAGGGACGAGGCTCAAGGAGAAGCCTCGAGACTCAGAATGGGAAATAGAAAGGAAAAATGGTGACATTCCTCCGTCCAGTCCTTTAGGGAGGATGTTAAGGTACCGGGGAAACGTGTGGTGTACAAAAAGGAAGGATAAATAGAAAATGATAAAGTATTGTGTTTTGTCTGGACAAAATAGCCCTTAATAGAGTGATATTCTGGCCAAAATACGGATCCAATGACAATTGGCTATGCAAAGATCTAAATTGGTATGTAAAAAAAACTGTAGGGCCTTTAAATCTTCCTCCACACCAGGGTGGGTGCGAGTCCCTCCCTTTCTGCAGTATGTTTTTGAGTGCAAAGTGTGTGGCCTGATCAGTGTAAAGTGCACATAAAAGCAGTGTTCGAGTCTCTCTTGGGAATGGGAAAATATCCTTTAGACGTAAACCGTTGACCAAGTCTGAGACTAGGATGGGATCCAGCCGCACCTAAACTCCTCTCTGAAGGAGATTAGAAAGCAAGGGGCTCCCTCTGAACCTCGTGACTCAACGGAAGCGTGTCTCTGAATTTTCTTAGTGATGGGAAATAAAACTCGGCATAGAGAAGGGGACGCCCTTGGCCGAGGTATTGCAAAATTGGGAAAATACTTATGGTACAGCAAGGTTTTCAAGAAAAGCATGCAATGACCTTATATTGAGGAGACTGGCCAACTGTAACTAAAAAACACCTAGAAAACAGATGTCCTGGACAAATGAATTACTGGTACGTATAGGATGATTTGGCATATGACCACCATAAAGAGGATGGTCGAAAACGAGTATAAAAACCTAGAGAAAGAATTTTAGCTGCAGTTGGGAGTAATTTAACTAAGGTGCTTGCAGAGCTGGTCTCTGCTCTCTGTATCACCTCTTGATTACCTCCCCAACTGTCTTTCTTGTCCTTACTGCTTTTGCTGGGCTTTACCCTGGGATTGCTAAAGTTATTTTGCAGTGCAGCCAGCAGCAGATGTGCGTGCGTATGTGTGTGTAGGGGAGCAAGTGCGAAGGGGGGGATGTACATGTGAATGCCCTCCAGTGTTCCAGTGTTACACGGATGCACCCCCTGGCACTCTGGGGATTTGATTATGTGAGGAAATCAAACTCTGAAGGGAAGATGGGGATCGATGAGCATCATGATTTTCTAATTTTTTTGGGGGGGGGCGGGGCTAGAATCCATTCTGAGCCGATGTTATCCTGTTATTGAGAGAGTTGGTCTGTCCAGAAACATCATTTAAAAGAATGTGGAACTAACCCCACAGGCAGTGGGAGACTACCTGGCCCCAAGGTGATTCTAATTGAGATGATAATAATCAAACAAATGGAGATAATTGCCAAACGGTGGTTAAAAATCTGATAAAAGCTTTTGAGCTTTTGAGGAGATAAGAGTAAACTGAACTGAAGTGCAGGAATGTAGACAGAAGCCAGGGGAGCACCGACTGGGGAAGATTTTTGGAAAGCTTTGTGGACTGGTAGCAAGTGTGTTTGTGGATCTACGGAAGTATTTCCGAGAGCATGTGCCAGGTTGGCAGGAAGAATTTGCAAAAAATCTGAGTGTGGTCGTGTTTGTGTATGATGGTCGGGAACTGAAGCGAAAAGTTGAAGCAGACTGATTGGTTGCAAGTGAAAGACTGGAAGGGAAAAGAACAAAACAAAACAAAACCGCAGAAGATTTAGACCAAAGTCAGTGAAAAAAGTGAGAGAATGAGAGAAAATGGGATGCTATTATTGTGGAAATCTGGGATATTTACCCCTAGGGCAGCAACTGTTGGAAATGACTAAAGGAAGAAAACTCAATACACTTTGGAAAATCAGAGGGGCTGAAAATGTTTTTGGTGTTGTGGTGGCTTTTTTTTTTGGTGTTTTTTTTTTTGTTTGTTTGTTTGTTTGTTTGTTTTTTGTGGGGAAACGTTTAAATTGGAAAAGAGCATGTAATTGGTAAAGTAATGGTGGTAATTGGTAATGAGGTCTAGTTTTTAGCAGAAACAGAAGCTCCCATGTCCCTTCTAAATTCTCCCCTAAAAAGATCCAGAACTGAAGACGGAGTTGTAATAAATGGGGTAGCAGGGAGGAAGGAGAGACAATTATGAATAAATTCCTATTTGTGATAATAAGAATTAAAAGCGTATGGGGAAGGAATATATTAGGGGAAGATTCCCCAGCTTCTATATTAGAGAGAAACCTTTTACAGGCTCTGGGTGTGGAAACACAGTTACTGCCTGGGGGGTGACAAGGAGAAAATTTGAAAGATATTGTATTACCTGGAAGTTTGTGTTGGTTTTGGCTGGGCTGGAGTTAATTTTCTTTGTGGTACCTGGTATGGGACTATGTTTTTGATTGATGCTTAAAACAGTGTTGATAATACAGAGATGTTTTTGTTATTGTTGAGCAATGCTTGCACAGAGTGGAGGCCTGTTCTGCCTCTCACGCTGCTCCAGCAGCAAGTGGGCTGGGGGGGAAGCGACAAGCAGTGGCACACTGATCTAAGCTCTTAGACCCAGTGTCTCGAGGTTGGCCAGAGTGTGTGCAAGCTGCAGCAGCAACTGCTCTTCTGGTGGGAGAAAGCAGGAAATTAAACCCTGCTGCTTTCCTATGGAGAGGTGGCAATGGGCTGCACCTCTTCATAGATGGGTCTTCAAGGGTAATTCAGGGGAAGAGACACAATGGGTGTGCCATCGTTGAAGGTGTGAATGGTGAAATAAGAGAAACGGGAAGGTTGCCTAATAACTGGTCAGCTCAAACATGCCAGCCACAAGCCGTCAGTCAGGCACTGCAAATGTTAGAAGGAAAAGAAGGTACCATCCGTAATGGTTCTAGATACGCATTTGGAGAAGTGCACACCTTTGGGAAAATTTGGGAAGAATGGGGTCTAGTTAATAGCAAAGGTAAAGAATTGGTTCATGAAGAACTAGTTGGACAAGTGTTATGGAATCTGATGTCACCAATAGAAGTGGCTGTAGTACATGTTAATGGACATCAGAGGGGCAACTCTTTTTGTGTCAGGGGAAGTTGGTTAGCAGATGAAATGGCCTGAGAAGCAGCCTTAACTTATTTATTGCTTCAGGTTTTATCTCACGCCCGAGGTCCTGGCCCCACAAGAAATTCCAGTTTTCAATGAAAGATAAAAAGAAGTCCTCCAAGAGTTGGAAGCCAGGGAACAGAATGGGAAATGCGTACTCCCAGAGGGTAGAGAAATGTTAAATAAGCAAACCATGAGGAAGGTATTAGCAATTTTACATCAAGAGAGTTAATGAGGAAAACAAGTAATGGGTGCCATAGTGTTATAAAAATATGGGTGTACTGGAATTTATACTATAGCCAAGCAAATTTGTGAATGATGTGTGGTTTGTAAAAAAGTAAATGAAAAGGCACTCAGGAAGCAGCCTGCAGGAGGTTGAAGGCCAAGTTTATGACCCTTCCAAAATATACAAGTTGATTTCACAGAATTACCTGCAGTTGGCTGAATTAAAAACTTACTAGTGTTTGATCATCTTACCAGGTGGGGAGAAGCCTTCCCTCTTAGCACTGCCACGGGGGCAGTGGTAGCAAAAGCGAAATAACGGATGGACCCCCACGGTTTGAAACTAAGGATTTGTTTCTCAAAAACTGTATGCTCGGGTTGTCTTTTCTGTCTTCTCTCAGGCACCAAGGGCTTCTGGCACAAACTCTGCCTTTAGAGTCTGCAGCTCACAAGTTTCAGCCTGGACAGCAGGTCCTGGTCAAATCCTGGAAAGACGCTAAGCTTCAGCCAGATTGGGAAGGCGCATTTCAAGTTCTGCTGATCACCGAGACAGTGGTGCGACCAGCTGAGAAAGGGTGGACTCATTACACGTGGATTAAAGAGCCAATCAGACCTCCAAAGGACAGTGAGGAGTGGCAAGTACTGACAACTGACGACCCACTTCAACTAAAGATACAGAGATGAAAATGAAATGAAACTTTTGGGGATTACTAATCCTGTATTATGTAGAATTTACAAATGGGTTACTTAACGTGAACGTCACTGAAACTGAAGGTTCCCTAACAATTTGAGTAGACGCTTGCCAGATCCATAGCTGTGGGGATGTACAGAGCTAAAGGGAATTGAGTTATGAAAACAAACATGTGTCCAAGGGGACCGAGTCTAAGGATGATTTAAATAAGTGCATAGTTTTTGTTGCTGTCTCTCATTGCCCCTCCTGGTACAGTGTTATCTGGACCACAGAGTTTGGGGGATGGACAGTGAGCAATGAATGGTTATAGAATGAAAAAGAAAACTTACCCTATCCAAAGGGCAATCTCTCCCGGGATGTGAGTCTCTGCAGTGCAACCCTTTGCTAATTACGCTACAGGGAGCAGATGATTCAGTAAGTGAGGTTTATGGATCACGAATAGACATTAGTAGAAAAGATGCCCTCGCCTCAGCCCCACCTGGCCCGGCACCAGACGCCCAAAGCCCTTGGCCTTTCCTCCTTGCCGCTCACCAGCCTGCGCTGCCTGCCGCCCGCTTGGCCCTCTTGCTCTTGCTTCCCCGGCCCCCGGCAGACACACAGCCAGGGACACCCAGGCAGCACAGCAGGAGGGGAGCCCTTTGGCCTGCTGCCCTCCCGCCCACCCTCAAGCCCACCCCAAATCATGCATGCGCCCAGAAACCCTGACCTGCACCACAAAGGCAGCAGCAGCAGCAGCAAGGAACACCAGGCCTGTGGGCGCAGCTGGCCTACAGCAGGGGACGGCCCTTTGGCCACTTCCCGGACGCTCTCCTGCTCTCCACCCTCCCAACCTCTTGCACACCCCCAGCCTCAGCGCTGCAGGAAAAAGAGACAACCTCACGGCTCCGGGAGGCCCGCACTCGCAGCAACAGCCACACCACAGCTGCAGTAAGCAACACCGCTTTAGCCACCCCTGCCAAACACGGTGCTAGGCCGGCTGCCACTAACAAGAGTCAACTCCGTCCCAGCCAGAGCAAGTCCGCAGAGGCAGTGGCACCTAGCCCACCCCGGGCAGAAGGCAAGATGCAGGATGCCGAAAAACCAAGAGAATCAAGCCCTGTTCACTTGTCCTCACCACTAGCAGGGCCCTGGCTGTGACTCCAGATGATTTGTGCGCTTACCGTCTGTCACCCTCCTCAAGTGACCAGTGTGGCCAAGTCTCTGTACGGATCCCTGGGGGACTGTGCCCTGGAAGGAATCCAGTCCAGCAGCACCAACCGGCACGTTCAAACGCAGCTTGCGACAAGGCCCTTCCTCTGCTTAGGAGCGCCGTCCTCCGGGCTTGCCTCTGCAGATGTCTTTTGCTCGACAGTGCCCATCCTTGGCAGAACCTTTGGCTTCTGCTTCTCACCTAGGCGTCGAAAGAGAAGCTTTGAAGTGAGAACCAAACAGGTTGCCACTAACCTTGCACTCTGTCCCCAGGGGAAAGTCGCTAACGCTGTCCCTCTTCAACACACCCGAGCCCAGATTTTAAACCACTCTTTTTTTTTTCGGAATAAAACCCAACAAGTGGGTGAGGGAGGTGACACTTAGGGCCAAGGCAGGAAGGAAGGAAGGAAGGACGGAAGAGTTTGCATCTGGTTTGCGCCCCAGAGTCTCCCGTGGGTGGGCCTGGGCCGGTTGTTCCATTTGGGTGACGCTTGCTCCCAGGCCCCGAGCAGGTAGCTGTCAGCAGCGGGAGGTCTTGGGCTCTGTCAGGCGAGGGGTGGGGTGGGCGTGGGGGGGGATGTGTTTGGGCGGGGGGCAGGTGGGGTTGTAGCGGGGCTGGAGGTGGTGTGCAGAGGGGTAGGAAGGGGGGAAGAGGGGAGGGGGGTATGCTCTTTGCTCTGGGAAAGCGATGACAAGACAGGTCCAGATTCTTCAAGTGCGTAGGAGCTGTGATTTATTTGTAGTTGTTTGTGAAACAGATGTGAAAAACTGGTCAATGACTTGGGCTTCTGCTCAGATTGGTAGCTAATGCAACAGCTGCTTTTGCTGTTTGACAGGGGTTTTTTGTTAATAATTCTTAAATTCCAGTCTTAGAGAGCGAGACTAGAGAAGCTCTTCAGGATACCTACAATGTGACCACGTGCTGGCAGGAGTGGTTCATCGAGGCTCTGCTCATCTCAGTGACCCATTCATATTACAGGTAACAGGAACTAATGCTTAACTCTATTTGTCTACTCTTATATGGTATCTGTTATGCGGCATGCATGTAATAACTCTTCTGAAATAGTGTGTCGGTCTTAGCTGTGTATGTTGTTTGCCATACGAGGCCAGTATGACAGGATTTTAAGGCTGCAGAGAGTTCTTTGTACTCTCTCTTTAATCGAGCTTGAGCTTCTCACCTGCTCCAATTGAAACAAAACAAAAAACCCCAAACCTAACAAAACCAGACAAACAAATCCAACCAACAAACCAAGCAAAAATAAACCAAAACCAAAACCAAAAGCCTCTGTTTTTGAAATGATTTGGCTGCTGGAGAGCTTATTTTCCAGAATTATTTTCCAGCTGAGGTATTTAGTTCTTTCTCCTACTGTTCATGAGACAAGCCTGGAGTCGGTTTTGTCTAATCAATTCTTTGACAGGCAGTTGTGAAGGAGTGAAACGAGAGCTGTGGCTGCCAGTTCTCATCGAAGGTCTGCAGGGCACGTGTGCCTGCTGCCCTCTGCTCAGTGCCAGTGAGTGCAAGGGGCTGTGCCAGTGCGAGCTGAGTTATAGGAGTCAAGTGCAGAGCTTATTACACATTATTACCTTACACATAATATCTCACAGCCCATCTCACAGCCCATCTTCACCAATGTTCACGTGTCCTTTCTGTGCATTGACCAGTAAAGGTGGGGAAGACCTCCTTTTTTTTTTTTTTTTTTTAAAATATGCACAGGTTTCCTCATATGTGGCTTTGAGATTTCAGCAAGTACTTGCTGGCTACGTGTCGTGACATCTCTTTTCTGAGAGGGAAAACGGAAAATGAATTTGCCAGCAGTTGTGTTGCCCCTGATCTGTGGAAAATGAGTCAGGCATCCAGTGAAGGACACTTTTGTCCCAGTTTGTGTATTTGTCAAAGCACTTGGAGTAGGAGAAGACTAAGAGATCCAGGTGACTTGCCAGTCAGTGGGAGAGGTTTTGTAGTCACCAAGTAGATGCAGGACTAAGACCTTGAATTTCTTATGTCACATGCTTATATAATGAGGTTTGGTTTCAGCTGCTATCCTGTGCTGTGATTATTGTCATAATTGTGCATATTAGCATTATATTAACTCAATTACGTTGCGTGCTGAAAGGATGCTGTAGGAAAGACTTAACTACCATTAGATCTGTCGACTGTCTTCACAGCAAACGTGTTTTCCTCTAAGCCGGGGGTGTCAAACTCATTTTCACTGGGGGGCACATCAGCCTCGCGGTTGCCTTCAAAGGGCCAAACGTAATTTTAGGACTCTAGAAATGCGACTACTCCTACATTTATACAGTCCTAAAAATGCATTTGCTACAAATGAGTTTGACACCCCTGCACTAAACATACTTTCTGAAGAGGCTGCAAAGCGCTTTTTGCATTTTGGCAAAACTTGTGGATCTTTCAACAGGACAAAGCCCCTTTCTCGCTGACAGAATGGAGAACGTGCTGATGAAGCAAAGGGGAGAAATGGATGGGCTACAAAGGTAATGCCTCTGTCAAAAGAAAACCTTATCCATCTGTTTGGGCTTTTAATAAGTACCTCGGAGTGTCAGGACACGACCCTGTGTGCTCACAGCAGCTTGTGTAGTTGTCGTGTTAACGTCACAGGGTCTGAAAATGAATTCAGTCGTGATGTCTTTTTATTTGTCCTTTCAGCTTTCTAATTTGTAACATTCTTGAGTGCGATGCTATAGGAAAGACACATGTGAACAGCTTTTAATTTCCTCAGAGTATCCAGTTGCTGCAGAGGGTAACTTACAATGTTCAGGTCTTTTGTGCTGGTGCCAACGTCAATGAATTAATTTCATTTCTAATGCATCATGTGTAAGTGTGCACTCAGTTACCTTCTCTCATGGGAAACACCTGGCTAAGTTTCTAAACTTTCTGAAGGCCATTAGCATATTGCACTAACCTGGTCTCCAGAGTGACCTGTGGCATTTTTACTCCAAGCTAAACAGAGGTTTTTCTTTGCAAACCATGTTGTTACAGCCTGTCAAATGCAGTGGTTGTGGGACTTTCAGTGACTGGATATTAACTGGCCTCTTAGCCCACCTGCATATCCCAGGGAGCTGTCAAAGAGAAGACCCAGGGGAAAAGTCATGCTCGTCATTAGGAACAGACTTATGTTACATTAAAATGACTTTTGTGCAAGGGTCCTTGTAAGAGATCTAGTGACTCTTAAAAGCACCTGCAATAAAGGACCTTTGATAGTGCTGGTCTCTGATAGACCTTTTTTTTTTTTTTTTCCCCCCAGATGTGCTCAGTTAAAAACTGCCCACACTATGGGGATTGCAATCTGAATTTTGCTTGGCTTGGCAGAATGGTGTCTAGTTAAAAAACAAAACAATACCACACTCCCCTCCCCACCGCCACGGCAACAAAATAGAGTCCCCCAAGCACCCCACCCTCAACCCCCAAATTCTGGTAACTAATTTCTGGATGCTTTAATTAAAAGTCTTTGTTTGACTTCCTGGACTTTTCAGTCAAACCACAGAAGATGAGGTAATGATACCATGTTTAGGACTCCTGGCGAATCTCCGTCATCACAACTTACCTGTTCAAGCTAAGATGAAATCTTTGGTAAGAGTTTTGTTTTTGTGGCACGACCCTGGCTTGAGGGCAAGAGAGTTACTGGACTCTGGGGAATTGCCTTAGTATTTCTTATGCTCGTTTTTGTGGGACCAATAACCCTGACCTGTTTGTTCTCCAGAGTTGGTGGTTGTTTCTCCTGTATTGGAGAAAATAACCAGTAGAACAGGCGGTTGGGTGTTCTCTTTCCTTCTCTACGTTTCTGTGTTGTTGCGCTAGCTTGTGTTAGGCATTCAGTTTCTGCAGCTGTTCTCTGCAAACGAAGGATGAATTTAAAATTTGAGCATTCTTCCTTTGACAGTCTAAATGTTGTTAACACATGAGGACTGTAGTTGGTTTTCTGGTAAGCTGCCTGAACTTTGACCGACAAAGATCTCAGTCTATTAAAGGATAGATCAAGAAAATGTCACTGATGTTGGTGTCAGGCCAGGACCCTTGAATACTCATACACATCCATGTCTGAGCTGCTCAGTTCGTCTCTCTGCTTGGAGTGGTGCCAAGGGGAGTTATGGTTCCATTCAGAAATGCAAGTTAATCTACATGGCACTGAATGTGACACTGTTTACCTTGGGAGAAAGGAGAGGGAAGGAGTAGGAGGAACTCTTGTCATCTCTGCCCACTGAGGAGAGAAGGAAGGGGGGTCATTGTTCAGTGGTTCTTTTCTATTGGAGACATAAGCAAAATTACCTTCTCATCTTTCTTTAAAATAATGATGGCGTTTATTGGCTTATTCTTTTTTTCCGTGTTTCCTTATACAAGTTCAACACAGACTTTATTCATTGACATCCACACCAGTGTGGTGCACTAGAAGACTAAAGTAGATAACCTAGAGAACGTTGCGCTCTGACACCAGGGGGAAGTCGGTAACGCCATCCCTCTGCAACACACCCCTGAGCCCAGATTTTAAACTGCTCTTCTCCCTTTAAAAAAAAAAAAAAAAAAAAAAAAAAAAAAATCAAGCGGGTGAGGGAGGTGACACTTAGGGCCTAGAGCACACCACCAAGCAGGTGTCCCTGGTGGCCAAAGGCTGGTACCAGACTCTGTCACCCAGTCTGCTTCCAAAACAGCTCCTTGGGAAAGAAGAAGCAACCTGTCATTCCTTTCATTTTTGGGGACTCCATGCGAAGAGCAGCTGCAGACAAATGTTTCTTTCCTTTCTCTGCAGACTTCTGAAGGTGTTCCAGAGAGGATCTTCAGAATATTGAAGGATTCAATATACACTTACGACAAGCCAAATCAAGGACTGATAACAAACCTCCGCTACCCGGTAATGAAACCAAAGGCTTCACAAAGAAGCCAAGGGTTCCAGTCAGGAAAGGATGACATCTATGCAGGTGAGAAACATAGCCCTGCCTTAGTGGTTTTGGGCTTATTTTTTTTTTTTTTTTAAAACGAATGCATTGCCAGGTGTGAGGTGAATAGTTGCTACGTGTCCTCTGAGACCAGCTTGCATGGGCAGCAGTTCAATGTCCTTCTCCTTCACGTTCACTGGAAAACTGTTATCCCCAGCTTGCAGTTCCACACCCTCATCCACTACAAATTTGCAAGTTAACATTGCGAGAGACGCTGAAGGCAAAGCAGGACATTGCCCACAGCTCGCTCCTTCGTGGGTGTTGGTGCTTCCAGGCTAGGGAAGGCTGAGGGCCTGGGTTAGGGACCGATTAAGCAATCTGGACATCCATAAATCCATGGCTCCAGGTGGGATGCACCCGCGGGTGCTGAGGGAGCTGGCTGATCATTGCTAGGCCACTCTCCGTCATCTTTGCTAAGTCATGGGAAACGGGAGGGGTGCCTGAGGGCTGGAGGAAAGCAAATGTCATTCCAGTCTTCAAAAAGGGCAAGAAGGAGGACCCGGGTAACTATGGACCGGTCAGCGTCACCTCCATCCCTGGGAAACTGATGGAACGACTTATCCTTGGTGCCATCTCAAGGCATATCAGGGATAAGGGGGTCATTAGGGGCAGTCAACGTGGCTTCACCAAAGGGAAGTCGTGCTTGACCAACCTCATAGACTTTTATGAGGACATAACCGGGTGGACAGATGATGGTAAAGCAGTGGATGTGGTCTGTCTTGATTTCAGTGAAGCGTTTGACACGGTCTCCCACAGCATCCTCCCAGCTAAAGTGAGGAAGTGTGGTCTGGACGATCGGGTAGCGATGTGGACTGTGAACTGGCTGAAGGAAAGAAGCCAGAGAGTCGTGATCGACGGGGCAGAGTCTAGTTGGAGGCCTGTGGAGTCCCTCAAGGGTCGGTACTGGGGCCAGTACTATTCAATATATTCATCAATGACTTGGATGAGGGAATAGAGTGACTGTCAGCAAGTTTGCTGATGACACCAAGCTGGGAGGAGTGGCTGACACGCCAGAAGGCTGTGCTGCCATCCAGCGAGAGCTGGACAGGCTGGAGAGTTGGGCGGGGAAAACATGAATGAACTATAACAAGCGCAAGTGTAGAGTCTTGCATCTGGGCAAGAAGAACCCCAGGTACTAGTATAAGTCGGGGAATGACCTGTCAGAGAGCAGTGAAAGGGACCTGGGGGTCCCGGTGGACGGCACGATGACCATGAGCCAGCACTGTGCCCTTGTGGCCAAGAAGGCCAATGACATCCTGGGGTGTATTAGAAGGGAGGTAGTTAGTAGGTTGAAAGAGGTTCTCCTGCCCCTCTACTCTACCCTGGTGAGACCGCATCTGGAATATTGTGTCCAGTTCTGGGCCCCTCAGTTCAAGAAGGACAGGGAACTGCTGGAGAGAGTCCAGCGCAGGGCGACAAAGTTGATTAAGGGAGTGGAGCATCTCCCTACTGAGGAAAGGCTGAGGGAGCTGGGTCTCTTTAGTTTGGAGAAGAGGAGACTGAGGGGTGACCTCATTAATGTTTGTAAATATGTAAAGGGTGAGTGTCACGAGGATGGAGCCAGGCTCTTCTCACTGACAACCAATGATAAGACATGGGGCAATGGGTACAAACTGCAACACAGGAGGTTCCACTTAAATAGGAGAAGAAACTTCTTCTCAGTGAGGCTGGCAGAGCACTGGAACGGGCTGCCCAGGGAGGCTGAGGAGTCTCCTCCTCTGGAGACATTCAAAAGCCACCTGGACACATTCCTGTGTAACCTCATCTAGGTGTTCCTGCTCTGGCGGGGGGATTGGACTAGACGATCTTCTGAGGTCCCTTCCAATCCCTAACATTCTGTGATTCTGTGATTCATAGTCTGATACCTCTCAATCCTTTCCCCCGCTGAGCTCAGGTGCCAAACCAGTTGTAAAAACAACCTTCGTCCTTCAATAGCTCCTTGCAGGGCTGAGGCAGAGGCGAGAGAGCGAGGCAGGTGCGCGGGGGGGGGGCCGTGGGGGGTGGGGGTCTGTCGGTGGGAAAAGCGGGGATCGAACCAGGGACCCATTTGACCAATCCGCGGGTCCGGCGCCCTGGCCGCTCCGCCAGCGCGATCCCACGGCCGTGGAACGCACGGCGCCCCCTATAGGCCGCAGAGCGGCGTGCGCTGCCGCTAGGGCCGCGAGCAGGTAGCTGTCAGCAGCGGGAGGTCTTGGGCTCTGTCAGGCGAGGGGCGGGTGGGGGGGTGTGTGATTGGGCGGGGGGCAGGTGGGGTTGCAGCGTGGTGGTGGGAGGCAGCGAGTCGGTGGGTGCCCCCCGGCATGGGCCGAGCTTAGCGGGCGGGCGGAGGTTTGTAGGGGGAGCTGTGGCGTCCCCCGGCGGTGGGGATGGCGGTAGAGGAGCGGCCAGGTCGCGGGACGCTGGTCCGCAGGGCACCCACTTCCATCCCCACCCCGCCCACCGCCCCCCCGGCCTTTAGCCGCCGCGCAGGCCGCTCTGCGGCCTATAGGGGGCGCCGTGCGTTCCACGGCCGTGGGATCGCGCTGGCGGAGCGGCCAGGGCGCCGGACCCGCGGATTGGTCAAATGGGTCCCTGGTTCGATCCCCGCTTTTCCCACCGACAAACCGCCCCCCCCACGGCGCCCCCCCCGTGCACCTGCCTCGCTCTCTCGCCTCTGCCTCAGCCCTGCAAGGAAGGAGCCCTTCGAGAAGGAATGTTGCTTTTGCAACTCAGCTGCCACCTCACCCAGCGAGGGGGGAAGGATTGACACACATCACACTGGGAATCCTTCCCACAAACCAACTCTCTTCCAACTCATGCTGCAATGCAAACTCATTCCTGCATTTCAAAAACAAGTGCGGCTAGAGGGAAGGCTAACCCAAGAGCCAGGAACCCACCTTTGCAATAGATCCAGCAGGGGAAGGGCCTTCTTAGCATGAGATGAATGAGTCCTGGAAACTGAGGCAGGCGGCGGGCAGTCCGGAAAGCCTGCAGTACCCAACCCCTGGGGAACAGGGCAGGGAATTTGCAGCTGGCATTTGTGGGGGCGTATAAGCTTTTTGCCCTATTGCGTGTGCCTACTTTTAGGTAGAACGGCCCGTTTCGCAAAAGCCTTAATAAAACGTGCTTTGCCGAGAGATCCTGCCTGAGCCTATTCTGTTGGCAAGATGATGGTTTCCTACAAGTCTGGGGGCTCGTCCGAGACTCGACGTCGTCATCTCGGGGGTCCTTATCGCCAATGGACGGGAAGGCGTGCCCCGTTGATTTCAATGGCCTTCTGGATGGTCGGTGGGGATTCCAGGACGGACGGACAGACAGAAACTGCAGGGCTGTGGGGACGAAGGCGGATCCCCGCAAACCATAGGCGAAAGGAGAAAGGAAAAAGCGGGAAGCACGATACGAGCGAGCGAGCAACTTTGTGCGTGGACCAAGGTAAGAAAACAGACTGTTAAGTACTACCTTGGTGGTCGGGGGCATTCTGAGAGGAGGGACGAGGCTCAAGGAGAAGCCTCGAGACTCAGAATGGGAAATAGAAAGGAAAAATGGTGACATTCCTCCGTCCAGTCCTTTAGGGAGGATGTTAAGGTACCGGGGAAACGTGTGGTGTACAAAAAGGAAGGATAAATAGAAAATGATAAAGTATTGTGTTTTGTCTGGACAAAATAGCCCTTAATAGAGTGATATTCTGGCCAAAATACGGATCCAATGACAATTGGCTATGCAAAGATCTAAATTGGTATGTAAAAAAAACTGTAGGGCCTTTAAATCTTCCTCCACACCAGGGTGGGTGCGAGTCCCTCCCTTTCTGCAGTATGTTTTTGAGTGCAAAGTGTGTGGCCTGATCAGTGTAAAGTGCACATAAAAGCAGTGTTCGAGTCTCTCTTGGGAATGGGAAAATATCCTTTAGACGTAAACCGTTGACCAAGTCTGAGACTAGGATGGGATCCAGCCGCACCTAAACTCCTCTCTGAAGGAGATTAGAAAGCAAGGGGCTCCCTCTGAACCTCGTGACTCAACGGAAGCGTGTCTCTGAATTTTCTTAGTGATGGGAAATAAAACTCGGCATAGAGAAGGGGACGCCCTTGGCCGAGGTATTGCAAAATTGGGAAAATACTTATGGTACAGCAAGGTTTTCAAGAAAAGCATGCAATGACCTTATATTGAGGAGACTGGCCAACTGTAACTAAAAAACACCTAGAAAACAGATGTCCTGGACAAATGAATTACTGGTACGTATAGGATGATTTGGCATATGACCACCATAAAGAGGATGGTCGAAAACGAGTATAAAAACCTAGAGAAAGAATTTTAGCTGCAGTTGGGAGTAATTTAACTAAGGTGCTTGCAGAGCTGGTCTCTGCTCTCTGTATCACCTCTTGATTACCTCCCCAACTGTCTTTCTTGTCCTTACTGCTTTTGCTGGGCTTTACCCTGGGATTGCTAAAGTTATTTTGCAGTGCAGCCAGCAGCAGATGTGCGTGCGTATGTGTGTGTAGGGGAGCAAGTGCGAAGGGGGGGATGTACATGTGAATGCCCTCCAGTGTTCCAGTGTTACACGGATGCACCCCCTGGCACTCTGGGGATTTGATTATGTGAGGAAATCAAACTCTGAAGGGAAGATGGGGATCGATGAGCATCATGATTTTCTAATTTTTTTGGGGGGGGGCGGGGCTAGAATCCATTCTGAGCCGATGTTATCCTGTTATTGAGAGAGTTGGTCTGTCCAGAAACATCATTTAAAAGAATGTGGAACTAACCCCACAGGCAGTGGGAGACTACCTGGCCCCAAGGTGATTCTAATTGAGATGATAATAATCAAACAAATGGAGATAATTGCCAAACGGTGGTTAAAAATCTGATAAAAGCTTTTGAGCTTTTGAGGAGATAAGAGTAAACTGAACTGAAGTGCAGGAATGTAGACAGAAGCCAGGGGAGCACCGACTGGGGAAGATTTTTGGAAAGCTTTGTGGACTGGTAGCAAGTGTGTTTGTGGATCTACGGAAGTATTTCCGAGAGCATGTGCCAGGTTGGCAGGAAGAATTTGCAAAAAATCTGAGTGTGGTCGTGTTTGTGTATGATGGTCGGGAACTGAAGCGAAAAGTTGAAGCAGACTGATTGGTTGCAAGTGAAAGACTGGAAGGGAAAAGAACAAAACAAAACAAAACCGCAGAAGATTTAGACCAAAGTCAGTGAAAAAAGTGAGAGAATGAGAGAAAATGGGATGCTATTATTGTGGAAATCTGGGATATTTACCCCTAGGGCAGCAACTGTTGGAAATGACTAAAGGAAGAAAACTCAATACACTTTGGAAAATCAGAGGGGCTGAAAATGTTTTTGGTGTTGTGGTGGCTTTTTTTTTTGGTGTTTTTTTTTTTTGTTTGTTTGTTTGTTTGTTTGTTTTTTGTGGGGAAACGTTTAAATTGGAAAAGAGCATGTAATTGGTAAAGTAATGGTGGTAATTGGTAATGAGGTCTAGTTTTTAGCAGAAACAGAAGCTCCCATGTCCCTTCTAAATTCTCCCCTAAAAAGATCCAGAACTGAAGACGGAGTTGTAATAAATGGGGTAGCAGGGAGGAAGGAGAGACAATTATGAATAAATTCCTATTTGTGATAATAAGAATTAAAAGCGTATGGGGAAGGAATATATTAGGGGAAGATTCCCCAGCTTCTATATTAGAGAGAAACCTTTTACAGGCTCTGGGTGTGGAAACACAGTTACTGCCTGGGGGGTGACAAGGAGAAAATTTGAAAGATATTGTATTACCTGGAAGTTTGTGTTGGTTTTGGCTGGGCTGGAGTTAATTTTCTTTGTGGTACCTGGTATGGGACTATGTTTTTGATTGATGCTTAAAACAGTGTTGATAATACAGAGATGTTTTTGTTATTGTTGAGCAATGCTTGCACAGAGTGGAGGCCTGTTCTGCCTCTCACGCTGCTCCAGCAGCAAGTGGGCTGGGGGGGAAGCGACAAGCAGTGGCACACTGATCTAAGCTCTTAGACCCAGTGTCTCGAGGTTGGCCAGAGTGTGTGCAAGCTGCAGCAGCAACTGCTCTTCTGGTGGGAGAAAGCAGGAAATTAAACCCTGCTGCTTTCCTATGGAGAGGTGGCAATGGGCTGCACCTCTTCATAGATGGGTCTTCAAGGGTAATTCAGGGGAAGAGACACAATGGGTGTGCCATCGTTGAAGGTGTGAATGGTGAAATAAGAGAAACGGGAAGGTTGCCTAATAACTGGTCAGCTCAAACATGCCAGCCACAAGCCGTCAGTCAGGCACTGCAAATGTTAGAAGGAAAAGAAGGTACCATCCGTAATGGTTCTAGATACGCATTTGGAGAAGTGCACACCTTTGGGAAAATTTGGGAAGAATGGGGTCTAGTTAATAGCAAAGGTAAAGAATTGGTTCATGAAGAACTAGTTGGACAAGTGTTATGGAATCTGATGTCACCAATAGAAGTGGCTGTAGTACATGTTAATGGACATCAGAGGGGCAACTCTTTTTGTGTCAGGGGAAGTTGGTTAGCAGATGAAATGGCCTGAGAAGCAGCCTTAACTTAGTTATTGCTTCAGGTTTTATCTCACGCCCGAGGTCCTGGCCCCACAAGAAATTCCAGTTTTCAATGAAAGATAAAAAGAAGTCCTCCAAGAGTTGGAAGCCAGGGAACAGAATGGGAAATGCGTACTCCCAGAGGGTAGAGAAATGTTAAATAAGCAAACCATGAGGAAGGTATTAGCAATTTTACATCAAGAGAGTTAATGAGGAAAACAAGTAATGGGTGCCATAGTGTTATAAAAATATGGGTGTACTGGAATTTATACTATAGCCAAGCAAATTTGTGAATGATGTGTGGTTTGTAAAAAAGTAAATGAAAAGGCACTCAGGAAGCAGCCTGCAGGAGGTTGAAGGCCAAGTTTATGACCCTTCCAAAATATACAAGTTGATTTCACAGAATTACCTGCAGTTGGCTGAATTAAAAACTTACTAGTGTTTGATCATCTTACCAGGTGGGGAGAAGCCTTCCCTCTTAGCACTGCCACGGGGGCAGTGGTAGCAAAAGCGAAATAACGGATGGACCCCCACGGTTTGAAACTAAGGATTTGTTTCTCAAAAACTGTATGCTCGGGTTGTCTTTTCTGTCTTCTCTCAGGCACCAAGGGCTTCTGGCACAAACTCTGCCTTTAGAGTCTGCAGCTCACAAGTTTCAGCCTGGACAGCAGGTCCTGGTCAAATCCTGGAAAGACGCTAAGCTTCAGCCAGATTGGGAAGGCGCATTTCAAGTTCTGCTGATCACCGAGACAGTGGTGCGACCAGCTGAGAAAGGGTGGACTCATTACACGTGGATTAAAGAGCCAATCAGACCTCCAAAGGACAGTGAGGAGTGGCAAGTACTGACAACTGACGACCCACTTCAACTAAAGATACAGAGATGAAAATGAAATGAAACTTTTGGGGATTACTAATCCTGTATTATGTAGAATTTACAAATGGGTTACTTAACGTGAACGTCACTGAAACTGAAGGTTCCCTAACAATTTGAGTAGACGCTTGCCAGATCCATAGGTGTGGGGATGTACAGAGCTAAAGGGAATTGAGTTATGAAAACAAACATGTGTCCAAGGGGACCGAGTCTAAGGATGATTTAAATAAGTGCATAGTTTTTGTTGCTGTCTCTCATTGCCCCTCCTGGTACAGTGTTATCTGGACCACAGAGTTTGGGGGATGGACAGTGAGCAATGAATGGTTATAGAATGAAAAAGAAAACTTACCCTATCCAAAGGGCAATCTCTCCCGGGATGTGAGTCTCTGCAGTGCAACCCTTTGCTAATTACGCTACAGGGAGCAGATGATTCAGTAAGTGAGGTTTATGGATCACGAATAGACATTAGTAGAAAAGATGCCCTCGCCTCAGCCCCACCTGGCCCGGCACCAGACGCCCAAAGCCCTTGGCCTTTCCTCCTTGCCGCTCACCAGCCTGCGCTGCCTGCCGCCCGCTTGGCCCTCTTGCTCTTGCTTCCCCGGCCCCCGGCAGACACACAGCCAGGGACACCCAGGCAGCACAGCAGGAGGGGAGCCCTTTGGCCTGCTGCCCTCCCGCCCACCCTCAAGCCCACCCCAAATCATGCATGCGCCCAGAAACCCTGACCTGCACCACAAAGGCAGCAGCAGCAGCAGCAAGGAACACCAGGCCTGTGGGCGCAGCTGGCCTACAGCAGGGGACGGCCCTTTGGCCACTTCCCGGACGCTCTCCTGCTCTCCACCCTCCCAACCTCTTGCACACCCCCAGCCTCAGCGCTGCAGGAAAAAGAGACAACCTCACGGCTCCGGGAGGCCCGCACTCGCAGCAACAGCCACACCACAGCTGCAGTAAGCAACACCGCTTTAGCCACCCCTGCCAAACACGGTGCTAGGCCGGCTGCCACTAACAAGAGTCAACTCCGTCCCAGCCAGAG
Organism: Columba livia; assembly: GCF_036013475.1. Taxonomy (NCBI): domain Eukaryota; kingdom Metazoa; phylum Chordata; class Aves; order Columbiformes; family Columbidae; genus Columba; species Columba livia. The sequence goes on from NW_027043811.1 coordinate 172,183, forward strand.
CAAGTCCGCAGAGGCAGTGGCACCTAGCCCACCCCGGGCAGAAGGCAAGATGCAGGATGCCGAAAAACCAAGAGAATCAAGCCCTGTTTACTTGTCCTCACCACTAGCAGGACCCTGGCTGTGACTCCAGATGATTTGTGCGCTTACCGTCTGTCACCCTCCTCAAGTGACCAGTGTGGCCAAGTCTCTGTACGGATCCCTGGGGGACTGTGCCCTGGAAGGAATCCAGTCCAGCAGCACCAACGGGCACGTTCAAACGCAGCTTGCGACAAGGCCCTTCCTCTGCTTAGGAGCGCCGTCCTCCGGGCTTGCCTCTGCAGATGTCTTTTGCTCGACAGTGCCCATCCTTGGCAGAACCTTTGGCTTCTGCTTCTCACCTAGGCGTCGAAAGAGAAGCTTTGAAGTGAGAACCAAACAGGTTGCCACTAACCTTGCACTCTGTCCCCAGGGGAAAGTCGCTAACGCTGTCCCTCTTCAACACACCCGAGCCCAGATTTTAAACCACTCTTTTTTTTTTCGGAATAAAACCCAACAAGTGGGTGAGGGAGGTGACACTTAGGGCCAAGGCAGGAAGGAAGGAAGGAAGGACGGAAGAGTTTGCATCTGGTTTGCGCCCCAGAGTCTCCCGTGGGTGGGCCTGGGCCGGTTGTTCCATTTGGGTGACGCTTGCTCCCAGGCCCCGAGCAGGTAGCTGTCAGCAGCGGGAGGTCTTGGGCTCTGTCAGGCGAGGGGTGGGGTGGGCGTGGGGGGGGATGTGTTTGGGCGGGGGGCAGGTGGGGTTGTAGCGGGGCTGGAGGTGGTGTGCAGAGGGGTAGGAAGGGGGGAAGAGGGGAGGGGGGTATGCTCTTTGCTCTGGGAAAGCGATGACAAGACAGGTCCAGATTCTTCAAGTGCGTAGGAGCTGTGATTTATTTGTAGTTGTTTGTGAAACAGATGTGAAAAACTGGTCAATGACTTGGGCTTCTGCTCAGATTGGTAGCTAATGCAACAGCTGCTTTTGCTGTTTGACAGGGGTTTTTTGTTAATAATTCTTAAATTCCAGTCTTAGAGAGCGAGACTAGAGAAGCTCTTCAGGATACCTACAATGTGACCACGTGCTGGCAGGAGTGGTTCATCGAGGCTCTGCTCATCTCAGTGACCCATTCATATTACAGGTAACAGGAACTAATGCTTAACTCTATTTGTCTACTCTTATATGGTATCTGTTATGCGGCATGCATGTAATAACTCTTCTGAAATAGTGTGTCGGTCTTAGCTGTGTATGTTGTTTGCCATACGAGGCCAGTATGACAGGATTTTAAGGCTGCAGAGAGTTCTTTGTACTCTCTCTTTAATCGAGCTTGAGCTTCTCACCTGCTCCAATTGAAACAAAACAAAAAACCCCAAACCTAACAAAACCAGACAAACAAATCCAACCAACAAACCAAGCAAAAATAAACCAAAACCAAAACCAAAAGCCTCTGTTTTTGAAATGATTTGGCTGCTGGAGAGCTTATTTTCCAGAATTATTTTCCAGCTGAGGTATTTAGTTCTTTCTCCTACTGTTCATGAGACAAGCCTGGAGTCGGTTTTGTCTAATCAATTCTTTGACAGGCAGTTGTGAAGGAGTGAAACGAGAGCTGTGGCTGCCAGTTCTCATCGAAGGTCTGCAGGGCACGTGTGCCTGCTGCCCTCTGCTCAGTGCCAGTGAGTGCAAGGGGCTGTGCCAGTGCGAGCTGAGTTATAGGAGTCAAGTGCAGAGCTTATTACACATTATTACCTTACACATAATATCTCACAGCCCATCTCACAGCCCATCTTCACCAATGTTCACGTGTCCTTTCTGTGCATTGACCAGTAAAGGTGGGGAAGACCTCCTTTTTTTTTTTTTTTTTTTAAAATATGCACAGGTTTCCTCATATGTGGCTTTGAGATTTCAGCAAGTACTTGCTGGCTACGTGTCGTGACATCTCTTTTCTGAGAGGGAAAACGGAAAATGAATTTGCCAGCAGTTGTGTTGCCCCTGATCTGTGGAAAATGAGTCAGGCATCCAGTGAAGGACACTTTTGTCCCAGTTTGTGTATTTGTCAAAGCACTTGGAGTAGGAGAAGACTAAGAGATCCAGGTGACTTGCCAGTCAGTGGGAGAGGTTTTGTAGTCACCAAGTAGATGCAGGACTAAGACCTTGAATTTCTTATGTCACATGCTTATATAATGAGGTTTGGTTTCAGCTGCTATCCTGTGCTGTGATTATTGTCATAATTGTGCATATTAGCATTATATTAACTCAATTACGTTGCGTGCTGAAAGGATGCTGTAGGAAAGACTTAACTACCATTAGATCTGTCGACTGTCTTCACAGCAAACGTGTTTTCCTCTAAGCCGGGGGTGTCAAACTCATTTTCACTGGGGGGCACATCAGCCTCGCGGTTGCCTTCAAAGGGCCAAACGTAATTTTAGGACTCTAGAAATGCGACTACTCCTACATTTATACAGTCCTAAAAATGCATTTGCTACAAATGAGTTTGACACCCCTGCACTAAACATACTTTCTGAAGAGGCTGCAAAGCGCTTTTTGCATTTTGGCAAAACTTGTGGATCTTTCAACAGGACAAAGCCCCTTTCTCGCTGACAGAATGGAGAACGTGCTGATGAAGCAAAGGGGAGAAATGGATGGGCTACAAAGGTAATGCCTCTGTCAAAAGAAAACCTTATCCATCTGTTTGGGCTTTTAATAAGTACCTCGGAGTGTCAGGACACGACCCTGTGTGCTCACAGCAGCTTGTGTAGTTGTCGTGTTAACGTCACAGGGTCTGAAAATGAATTCAGTCGTGATGTCTTTTTATTTGTCCTTTCAGCTTTCTAATTTGTAACATTCTTGAGTGCGATGCTATAGGAAAGACACATGTGAACAGCTTTTAATTTCCTCAGAGTATCCAGTTGCTGCAGAGGGTAACTTACAATGTTCAGGTCTTTTGTGCTGGTGCCAACGTCAATGAATTAATTTCATTTCTAATGCATCATGTGTAAGTGTGCACTCAGTTACCTTCTCTCATGGGAAACACCTGGCTAAGTTTCTAAACTTTCTGAAGGCCATTAGCATATTGCACTAACCTGGTCTCCAGAGTGACCTGTGGCATTTTTACTCCAAGCTAAACAGAGGTTTTTCTTTGCAAACCATGTTGTTACAGCCTGTCAAATGCAGTGGTTGTGGGACTTTCAGTGACTGGATATTAACTGGCCTCTTAGCCCACCTGCATATCCCAGGGAGCTGTCAAAGAGAAGACCCAGGGGAAAAGTCATGCTCGTCATTAGGAACAGACTTATGTTACATTAAAATGACTTTTGTGCAAGGGTCCTTGTAAGAGATCTAGTGACTCTTAAAAGCACCTGCAATAAAGGACCTTTGATAGTGCTGGTCTCTGATAGACCTTTTTTTTTTTTTTTTCCCCCCAGATGTGCTCAGTTAAAAACTGCCCACACTATGGGGATTGCAATCTGAATTTTGCTTGGCTTGGCAGAATGGTGTCTAGTTAAAAAACAAAACAATACCACACTCCCCTCCCCACCGCCACGGCAACAAAATAGAGTCCCCCAAGCACCCCACCCTCAACCCCCAAATTCTGGTAACTAATTTCTGGATGCTTTAATTAAAAGTCTTTGTTTGACTTCCTGGACTTTTCAGTCAAACCACAGAAGATGAGGTAATGATACCATGTTTAGGACTCCTGGCGAATCTCCGTCATCACAACTTACCTGTTCAAGCTAAGATGAAATCTTTGGTAAGAGTTTTGTTTTTGTGGCACGACCCTGGCTTGAGGGCAAGAGAGTTACTGGACTCTGGGGAATTGCCTTAGTATTTCTTATGCTCGTTTTTGTGGGACCAATAACCCTGACCTGTTTGTTCTCCAGAGTTGGTGGTTGTTTCTCCTGTATTGGAGAAAATAACCAGTAGAACAGGCGGTTGGGTGTTCTCTTTCCTTCTCTACGTTTCTGTGTTGTTGCGCTAGCTTGTGTTAGGCATTCAGTTTCTGCAGCTGTTCTCTGCAAACGAAGGATGAATTTAAAATTTGAGCATTCTTCCTTTGACAGTCTAAATGTTGTTAACACATGAGGACTGTAGTTGGTTTTCTGGTAAGCTGCCTGAACTTTGACCGACAAAGATCTCAGTCTATTAAAGGATAGATCAAGAAAATGTCACTGATGTTGGTGTCAGGCCAGGACCCTTGAATACTCATACACATCCATGTCTGAGCTGCTCAGTTCGTCTCTCTGCTTGGAGTGGTGCCAAGGGGAGTTATGGTTCCATTCAGAAATGCAAGTTAATCTACATGGCACTGAATGTGACACTGTTTACCTTGGGAGAAAGGAGAGGGAAGGAGTAGGAGGAACTCTTGTCATCTCTGCCCACTGAGGAGAGAAGGAAGGGGGGTCATTGTTCAGTGGTTCTTTTCTATTGGAGACATAAGCAAAATTACCTTCTCATCTTTCTTTAAAATAATGATGGCGTTTATTGGCTTATTCTTTTTTTCCGTGTTTCCTTATACAAGTTCAACACAGACTTTATTCATTGACATCCACACCAGTGTGGTGCACTAGAAGACTAAAGTAGATAACCTAGAGAACGTTGCGCTCTGACACCAGGGGGAAGTCGGTAACGCCATCCCTCTGCAACACACCCCTGAGCCCAGATTTTAAACTGCTCTTCTCCCTTTAAAAAAAAAAAAAAAAAAAAAAAAAAAAAATCAAGCGGGTGAGGGAGGTGACACTTAGGGCCTAGAGCACACCACCAAGCAGGTGTCCCTGGTGGCCAAAGGCTGGTACCAGACTCTGTCACCCAGTCTGCTTCCAAAACAGCTCCTTGGGAAAGAAGAAGCAACCTGTCATTCCTTTCATTTTTGGGGACTCCATGCGAAGAGCAGCTGCAGACAAATGTTTCTTTCCTTTCTCTGCAGACTTCTGAAGGTGTTCCAGAGAGGATCTTCAGAATATTGAAGGATTCAATATACACTTACGACAAGCCAAATCAAGGACTGATAACAAACCTCCGCTACCCGGTAATGAAACCAAAGGCTTCACAAAGAAGCCAAGGGTTCCAGTCAGGAAAGGATGACATCTATGCAGGTGAGAAACATAGCCCTGCCTTAGTGGTTTTGGGCTTATTTTTTTTTTTTTTTTAAAACGAATGCATTGCCAGGTGTGAGGTGAATAGTTGCTACGTGTCCTCTGAGACCAGCTTGCATGGGCAGCAGTTCAATGTCCTTCTCCTTCACGTTCACTGGAAAACTGTTATCCCCAGCTTGCAGTTCCACACCCTCATCCACTACAAATTTGCAAGTTAACATTGCGAGAGACGCTGAAGGCAAAGCAGGACATTGCCCACAGCTCGCTCCTTCGTGGGTGTTGGTGCTTCCAGGCTAGGGAAGGCTGAGGGCCTGGGTTAGGGACCGATTAAGCAATCTGGACATCCATAAATCCATGGCTCCAGGTGGGATGCACCCGCGGGTGCTGAGGGAGCTGGCTGATCATTGCTAGGCCACTCTCCGTCATCTTTGCTAAGTCATGGGAAACGGGAGGGGTGCCTGAGGGCTGGAGGAAAGCAAATGTCATTCCAGTCTTCAAAAAGGGCAAGAAGGAGGACCCGGGTAACTATGGACCGGTCAGCGTCACCTCCATCCCTGGGAAACTGATGGAACGACTTATCCTTGGTGCCATCTCAAGGCATATCAGGGATAAGGGGGTCATTAGGGGCAGTCAACGTGGCTTCACCAAAGGGAAGTCGTGCTTGACCAACCTCATAGACTTTTATGAGGACATAACCGGGTGGACAGATGATGGTAAAGCAGTGGATGTGGTCTGTCTTGATTTCAGTGAAGCGTTTGACACGGTCTCCCACAGCATCCTCCCAGCTAAAGTGAGGAAGTGTGGTCTGGACGATCGGGTAGCGATGTGGACTGTGAACTGGCTGAAGGAAAGAAGCCAGAGAGTCGTGATCGACGGGGCAGAGTCTAGTTGGAGGCCTGTGGAGTCCCTCAAGGGTCGGTACTGGGGCCAGTACTATTCAATATATTCATCAATGACTTGGATGAGGGAATAGAGTGACTGTCAGCAAGTTTGCTGATGACACCAAGCTGGGAGGAGTGGCTGACACGCCAGAAGGCTGTGCTGCCATCCAGCGAGAGCTGGACAGGCTGGAGAGTTGGGCGGGGAAAACATGAATGAACTATAACAAGCGCAAGTGTAGAGTCTTGCATCTGGGCAAGAAGAACCCCAGGTACTAGTATAAGTCGGGGAATGACCTGTCAGAGAGCAGTGAAAGGGACCTGGGGGTCCCGGTGGACGGCACGATGACCATGAGCCAGCACTGTGCCCTTGTGGCCAAGAAGGCCAATGACATCCTGGGGTGTATTAGAAGGGAGGTAGTTAGTAGGTTGAAAGAGGTTCTCCTGCCCCTCTACTCTACCCTGGTGAGACCGCATCTGGAATATTGTGTCCAGTTCTGGGCCCCTCAGTTCAAGAAGGACAGGGAACTGCTGGAGAGAGTCCAGCGCAGGGCGACAAAGTTGATTAAGGGAGTGGAGCATCTCCCTACTGAGGAAAGGCTGAGGGAGCTGGGTCTCTTTAGTTTGGAGAAGAGGAGACTGAGGGGTGACCTCATTAATGTTTGTAAATATGTAAAGGGTGAGTGTCACGAGGATGGAGCCAGGCTCTTCTCACTGACAACCAATGATAAGACATGGGGCAATGGGTACAAACTGCAACACAGGAGGTTCCACTTAAATAGGAGAAGAAACTTCTTCTCAGTGAGGCTGGCAGAGCACTGGAACGGGCTGCCCAGGGAGGCTGAGGAGTCTCCTCCTCTGGAGACATTCAAAAGCCACCTGGACACATTCCTGTGTAACCTCATCTAGGTGTTCCTGCTCTGGCGGGGGGATTGGACTAGACGATCTTCTGAGGTCCCTTCCAATCCCTAACATTCTGTGATTCTGTGATTCATAGTCTGATACCTCTCAATCCTTTCCCCCGCTGAGCTCAGGTGCCAAACCAGTTGTAAAAACAACCTTCGTCCTTCAATAGCTCCTTGCAGGGCTGAGGCAGAGGCGAGAGAGCGAGGCAGGTGCGCGGGGGGGGGGGCCGTGGGGGGTGGGGGTCTGTCGGTGGGAAAAGCGGGGATCGAACCAGGGACCCATTTGACCAATCCGCGGGTCCGGCGCCCTGGCCGCTCCGCCAGCGCGATCCCACGGCCGTGGAACGCACGGCGCCCCCTATAGGCCGCAGAGCGGCGTGCGCTGCCGCTAGGGCCGCGAGCAGGTAGCTGTCAGCAGCGGGAGGTCTTGGGCTCTGTCAGGCGAGGGGCGGGTGGGGGGGTGTGTGATTGGGCGGGGGGCAGGTGGGGTTGCAGCGTGGTGGTGGGAGGCAGCGAGTCGGTGGGTGCCCCCCGGCATGGGCCGAGCTTAGCGGGCGGGCGGAGGTTTGTAGGGGGAGCTGTGGCGTCCCCCGGCGGTGGGGATGGCGGTAGAGGAGCGGCCAGGTCGCGGGACGCTGGTCCGCAGGGCACCCACTTCCATCCCCACCCCGCCCACCGCCCCCCCGGCCTTTAGCCGCCGCGCAGGCCGCTCTGCGGCCTATAGGGGGCGCCGTGCGTTCCACGGCCGTGGGATCGCGCTGGCGGAGCGGCCAGGGCGCCGGACCCGCGGATTGGTCAAATGGGTCCCTGGTTCGATCCCCGCTTTTCCCACCGACAAACCGCCCCCCCCACGGCGCCCCCCCCGCGCACCTGCCTCGCTCTCTCGCCTCTGCCTCAGCCCTGCAAGGAAGGAGCCCTTCAAGAAGGAATGTTGCTTTTGCAACTCAGCTGCCACCTCACCCAGCGAGGGGGGAAGGATTGACACACATCACACTGGGAATCCTTCCCACAAACCAACTCTCTTCCAACTCATGCTGCAATGCAAACTCATTCCTGCATTTCAAAAACAAGTGCAGCTAGAGGGAAGGCTAACCCAAGAGCCAGGAACCCACCTTTGCAATAGATCCAGCAGGGGAAGGGCCTTCTTAGCATGAGATGAATGAGTCCTGGAAACTGAGGCAGGCGGCGGGCAGTCCGGAAAGCCTGCAGTACCCAACCCCTGGGGAACAGGGCAGGGAATTTGCAGCTGGCATTTGTGGGGGCGTATAAGCTTTTTGCCCTATTGCGTGTGCCTACTTTTAGGTAGAACGGCCCGTTTCGCAAAAGCCTTAATAAAACGTGCTTTGCCGAGAGATCCTGCCTGAGCCTATTCTGTTGGCAAGATGATGGTTTCCTACAAGTCTGGGGGCTCGTCCGAGACTCGACGTCGTCATCTCGGGGGTCCCTGTCGCCAATGGACGGGAAGGCGTGCCCCGTTGATTTCAATGGCCTTCTGGATGGTCGGTGGGGATTCCAGGACGGACGGACAGACAGAAACTGCAGGGCTGTGGGGACGAAGGCGGATCCCCGCAAACCATAGGCGAAAGGAGAAAGGAAAAAGCGGGAAGCACGATACGAGCGAGCGGGCAACTTTGTGCGTGGACCAAGGTAAGAAAACAGACTGTTAAGTACTACCTTGGTGGTCGGGGGCATTCTGAGAGGAGGGACGAGGCGCAAGGAGAAGCCTCGAGACTCAGAATGGGAAATAGAAAGGAAAAATGGTGACATTCCTCCGTCCAGTCCTTTAGGGAGGATGTTAAGGTACCGGGGAAACGTGTGGTGTACAAAAAGGAAGGATAAATAGAAAATGATAAAGTATTGTGTTTTGTCTGGACAAAATAGCCCTTAATAGAGTGATATTCTGGCCAAAATACGGATCCAATGACAATTGGCTATGCAAAGATCTAAATTGGTATGTAAAAAAAACTGTAGGGCCTTTAAATCTTCCTCCACACCAGGGTGGGTGCGAGTCCCTCCCTTTCTGCAGTATGTTTTTGAGTGCAAAGTGTGTGGCCTGATCAGTGTAAAGTGCACATAAAAGCAGTGTTCGAGTCTCTCTTGGGAATGGGAAAATATCCTTTAGACATAAGCCGTTGACCAAGTCTGAGACTAGGATGGGATCCAGCCGCACCTAAACTCCTCTCTGAAGGAGATTAGAAAGCAAGGGGCTCCCTCTGAACCTCGTGACTCAACGGAAGCGTGTCTCTGAATTTTCTTAGTGATGGGAAATAAAACTCGGCATAGAGAAGGGGACGCCCTTGGCCGAGGTATTGCAAAATTGGGAAAATACTTATGGTACAGCAAGGTTTTCAAGAAAAGCATGCAATGACCTTATATTGAGGAGACTGGCCAACTGTAACTAAAAAACACCTAGAAAACAGATGTCCTGGACAAATGAATTACTGGTACGTATAGGATGATTTGGCATATGACCACCATAAAGAGGATGGTCGAAAACGAGTATAAAAACCTAGAGAAAGAATTTTAGCTGCAGTTGGGAGTAATTTAACTAAGGTGCTTGCAGAGCTGGTCTCTGCTCTCTGTATCACCTCTTGATTACCTCCCCAACTGTCTTTCTTGTCCTTACTGCTTTTGCTGGGCTTTACCCTGGGATTGCTAAAGTTATTTTGCAGTGCAGCCAGCAGCAGATGTGCGTGCGTATGTGTGTGTAGGGGAGCAAGTGCGAAGGGGGGGATGTACATGTGAATGCCCTCCAGTGTTCCAGTGTTACACGGATGCACCCCCTGGCACTCTGGGGATTTGATTATGTGAGGAAATCGAACTCTGAAGGGAAGATGGGGATCGATGAGCATCATGATTTTCTAATTTTTTTTTTTGGGGGGGGGGAGGGGGGGAGCGGCTAGAATCCATTCTGAGCCGATGTTATCCTGTTATTGAGAGAGTTGGTCTTTCCGGAAACATCATTTAAAAGAATGTGGAACTAACCCCACAGGCAGTGGGAGACTACCTGGCCCCAAGGTGATTCTAATTGAGATGATAATAATCAAACAAATGGAGATAATTGCCAAACGGTGGTTAAAAATCTGATAAAAGCTTTTGAGCTTTTGAGGAGATAAGAGTAAACTGAACTGAAGTGCAGGAATGTAGACAGAAGCCAGGGGAGCACCGACTGGGGAAGATTTTTGGAAAGCTTTGTGGACTGGTAGCAAGTGTGTTTGTGGATCTACGGAAGTATTTCCGAGAGCATGTGCCAGGTTGGCAGGAAGAATTTGCAAAAAATCTGAGTGTGGTCGTGTTTGTGTATGATGGTCGGGAACTGAAGCGAAAAGTTGAAGCAGACTGATTGGTTGCAAGTGAAAGACTGGAAGGGAAAAGAACAAAACAAAACCGCAGAAGATTTAGACCAAAGTCAGTGAAAAAAGTGAGAGAATGAGAGAAAATGGGATGCTATTATTGTGGAAATCTGGGATATTTACCCCTAGGGCGGCAACTGTTGGAAATGACTAAAGGAAGAAAACTCAATACACTTTGGAAAATCAGAGGGGCTGAAAATGTTTTTGGTGTTGTGGTGGCTTTTTTTATTGGTGGTTTTTTTTTGTTTGTTTGTTTGTTTGTTTGTTTGTTTTTTGTGGGGAAACGTTTAAATTGGAAAAGAGCATGTAATTGGTAAAGTAATGGTGGTAATTGGTAATGAGGTCTAGTTTTTAGCAGAAACAGAAGCTCCCATGTCCCTTCTAAATTCTCCCCTAAAAAGATCCAGAACTGAAGACGGAGTTGTAATAAATGGGGTAGCAGGGAGGAAGGAGAGACAATTATGAATAAATTCCTATTTGTGATAATAAGAATTAAAAGCGTATGGGGAAGGAATATATTAGGGGAAGATTCCCCAGCTTCTATATTAGAGAGAAACCTTTTACAGGCTCTGGGTGTGGAAACACAGTTACTGCCTGGGGGGTGACAAGGAGAAAATTTGAAAGATATTGTATTACCTGGAAGTTTGTGTTGGTTTTGGCTGGGCTGGAGTTAATTTTCTTTGTGGTACCTGGTATGGGACTATGTTTTTGATTGATGCTTAAAACAGTGTTGATAATACAGAGATGTTTTTGTTATTGTTGAGCAATGCTTGCACAGAGTGGAGGCCTGTTCTGCCTCTCACGCTGCTCCAGCAGCAAGTGGGCTGGGGGGGAAGCGACAAGCAGTGGCACACTGATCTAAGCTCTTAGACCCAGTGTCTCGAGGTTGGCCAGAGTGTGTGCAAGCTGCAGCAGCAACTGCTCTTCTGGTGGGAGAAAGCAGGAAATTAAACCCTGCTGCTTTCCTATGGAGAGGTGGCAATGGGCTGCACCTCTTCATAGATGGGTCTTCAAGGGTAATTCAGGGGAAGAGACACAATGGGTGTGCCATCGTTGAAGGTGTGAATGGTGAAATAAGAGAAACGGGAAGGTTGCCTAATAACTGGTCAGCTCAAACATGCCAGCCACAAGCCGTCAGTCAGGCACTGCAAATGTTAGAAGGAAAAGAAGGTACCATCCGTAATGGTTCTAGATACGCATTTGGAGAAGTGCACACCTTTGGGAAAATTTGGGAAGAATGGGGTCTAGTTAATAGCAAAGGTAAAGAATTGGTTCATGAAGAACTAGTTGGACAAGTGTTATGGAATCTGATGTCACCAATAGAAGTGGCTGTAGTACATGTTAATGGACATCAGAGGGGCAACTCTTTTTGTGTCAGGGGAAGTTGGTTAGCAGATGAAATGGCCTGAGAAGCAGCCTTAACTTAGTTATTGCTTCAGGTTTTATCTCACGCCCGAGGTCCTGGCCCCACAAGAAATTCCAGTTTTCAATGAAAGATAAAAAGAAGTCCTCCAAGAGTTGGAAGCCAGGGAACAGAATGGGAAATGCGTACTCCCAGAGGGTAGAGAAATGTTAAATAAGCAAACCATGAGGAAGGTATTAGCAATTTTACATCAAGAGAGTTAATGAGGAAAACAAGTAATGGGTGCCATAGTGTTATAAAAATATGGGTGTACTGGAATTTATACTATAGCCAAGCAAATTTGTGAATGATGTGTGGTTTGTAAAAAAGTAAATGAAAAGGCACTTAGGAAGCAGCCTGCAGGAGGTTGAAGGCCAAGTTTATGACCCTTCCAAAATATACAAGTTGATTTCACAGAATTACCTGCAGTTGGCTGAATTAAAAACTTACTAGTGTTTGATCATCTTACCAGGTGGGGAGAAGCCTTCCCTCTTAGCACTGCCACGGGGGCAGTGGTAGCAAAAGCGAAATAACGGATGGACCCCCACGGTTTGAAACTAAGGATTTGTTTCTCAAAAACTGTATGCTCGGGTTGTCTTTTCTGTCTTCTCTCAGGCACCAAGGGCTTCTGGCACAAACTCTGCCTTTAGAGTCTGCAGCTCACAAGTTTCAGCCTGGACAGCAGGTCCTGGTCAAATCCTGGAAAGACGCTAAGCTTCAGCCAGATTGGGAAGGCGCATTTCAAGTTCTGCTGATCACCGAGACAGTGGTGCGACCAGCTGAGAAAGGGTGGACTCATTACACGTGGATTAAAGAGCCAATCAGACCTCCAAAGGACAGTGAGGAGTGGCAAGTACTGACAACTGACGACCCACTTCAACTAAAGATACAGAGATGAAAATGAAATGAAACTTTTGGGGATTACTAATCCTGTATTATGTAGAATTTACAAATGGGTTACTTAACGTGAACGTCACTGAAACTGAAGGTTCCCTAACAATTTGAGTAGACGCTTGCCAGATCCATAGGTGTGGGGATGTACAGAGCTAAAGGGAATTGAGTTATGAAAACAAACATGTGTCCAAGGGGACCGAGTCTAAGGATGATTTAAATAAGTGCATAGTTTTTGTTGCTGTCTCTCATTGCCCCTCCTGGTACAGTGTTATCTGGACCACAGAGTTTGGGGGATGGACAGTGAGCAATGAATGGTTATAGAATGAAAAAGAAAACTTACCCTATCCAAAGGGCAATCTCTCCCGGGATGTGAGTCTCTGCAGTGCAACCCTTTGCTAATTACGCTACAGGGAGCAGATGATTCAGTAAGTGAGGTTTATGGATCACGAATAGACATTAGTAGAAAAGATGCCCTCGCCTCAGCCCCACCTGGCCCGGCACCAGACGCCCAAAGCCCTTGGCCTTTCCTCCTTGCCGCTCACCAGCCTGCGCTGCCTGCCGCCCGCTTGGCCCTCTTGCTCTTGCTTCCCCGGCCCCCGGCAGACACACAGCCAGGGACACCCAGGCAGCACAGCAGGAGGGGAGCCCTTTGGCCTGCTGCCCTCCCGCCCACCCTCAAGCCCACCCCAAATCATGCATGCGCCCAGAAACCCTGACCTGCACCACAAAGGCAGCAGCAGCAGCAGCAAGGAACACCAGGCCTGTGGGCGCAGCTGGCCTACAGCAGGGGACGGCCCTTTGGCCACTTCCCGGACGCTCTCCTGCTCTCCACCCTCCCAACCTCTTGCACACCCCCAGCCTCAGCGCTGCAGGAAAAAGAGACAACCTCACGGCTCCGGGAGGCCCGCACTCGCAGCAACAGCCACACCACAGCTGCAGTAAGCAACACCGCTTTAGCCACCCCTGCCAAACACGGTGCTAGGCCGGCTGCCACTAACAAGAGTCAACTCCGTCCCAGCCAGAGCAAGTCCGCAGAGGCAGTGGCACCTAGCCCACCCCGGGCAGAAGGCAAGATGCAGGATGCCGAAAAACCAAGAGAATCAAGCCCTGTTTACTTGTCCTCACCACTAGCAGGACCCTGGCTGTGACTCCAGATGATTTGTGCGCTTACCGTCTGTCACCCTCCTCAAGTGACCAGTGTGGCCAAGTCTCTGTACGGATCCCTGGGGGACTGTGCCCTGGAAGGAATCCAGTCCAGCAGCACCAACGGGCACGTTCAAACGCAGCTTGCGACAAGGCCCTTCCTCTGCTTAGGAGCGCCGTCCTCCGGGCTTGCCTCTGCAGATGTCTTTTGCTCGACAGTGCCCATCCTTGGCAGAACCTTTGGCTTCTGCTTCTCACCTAGGCGTCGAAAGAGAAGCTTTGAAGTGAGAACCAAACAGGTTGCCACTAACCTTGCACTCTGTCCCCAGGGGAAAGTCGCTAACGCTGTCCCTCTTCAACACACCCGAGCCCAGATTTTAAACCACTCTTTTTTTTTTCGGAATAAAACCCAACAAGTGGGTGAGGGAGGTGACACTTAGGGCCAAGGCAGGAAGGAAGGAAGGAAGGACGGAAGAGTTTGCATCTGGTTTGCGCCCCAGAGTCTCCCGTGGGTGGGCCTGGGCCGGTTGTTCCATTTGGGTGACGCTTGCTCCCAGGCCCCGAGCAGGTAGCTGTCAGCAGCGGGAGGTCTTGGGCTCTGTCAGGCGAGGGGTGGGGTGGGCGTGGGGGGGGATGTGTTTGGGTGGGGGGCAGGTGGGGTTGTAGCGGGGCTGGAGGTGGTGTGCAGAGGGGTAGGAAGGGGGGAAGAGGGGAGGGGGCTATGCTCTTTGCTCTGGGAAAGCGATGACAAGACAGGTCCAGATTCTTCAAGTGCGTAGGAGCTGTGATTTATTTGTAGTTGTTTGTGAAACAGATGTGAAAAACTGGTCAATGACTTGGGCTTCTGCTCAGATTGGTAGCTAATGCAACAGCTGCTTTTGCTGTTTGACAGGGGTTTTTTGTTAATAATTCTTAAATTCCAGTCTTAGAGAGCGAGACTAGAGAAGCTCTTCAGGATACCTACAATGTGACCACGTGCTGGCAGGAGTGGTTCATCGAGGCTCTGCTCATCTCAGTGACCCATTCATATTACAGGTAACAGGAACTAATGTTTAACTCTATTTGTCTACTCTTATATGGTATCTGTTATGCGGCATGCATGTAATAACTCTTCTGAAATAGTGTGTCGGTCTTAGCTGTGTATGTTGTTTGCCATACGAGGCCAGTATGACAGGATTTTAAGGCTGCAGAGAGTTCTTTGTACTCTCTCTTTAATCGAGCTTGAGCTTCTCACCTGCTCCAATTGAAACAAAACAAAAAACCCCAAACCTAACAAAACCAGACAAACAAATCCAACCAACAAACCAAGCAAAAATAAACCAAAACCAAAAGCCTCTGTTTTTGAAATGATTTGGCTGCTGGAGAGCTTATTTTCCAGAATTATTTTCCAGCTGAGGTATTTAGTTCTTTCTCCTACTGTTCATGAGACAAGCCTGGAGTCGGTTTTGTCTAATCAATTCTTTGACAGGCAGTTGTGAAGGAGTGAAACGAGAGCTGTGGCTGCCAGTTCTCATCGAAGGTCTGCAGGGCACGTGTGCCTGCTGCCCTCTGCTCAGTGCCAGTGAGTGCAAGGGGCTGTGCCAGTGCGAGCTGAGTTATAGGAGTCAAGTGCAGAGCTTATTACACATTATTACCTTACACATAATATCTCACAGCCCATCTCACAGCCCATCTTCACCAATGTTCACGTGTCCTTTCTGTGCATTGACCAGTAAAGGTGGGGAAGACCTCCTCTTTTTTTTTTTTTTTTTAAATATGCACAGGTTTCCTCATATGTGGCTCTGAGATTTCAGCAAGTACTTGCTGGCTACGTGTCGTGACATCTCTTTTCTGAGAGGGAAAACGGAAAATGAATTTGCCAGCAGTTGTGTTGCCCCTGATCTGTGGAAAATGAGTCAGGCATCCAGTGAAGGACACTTTTGTCCCAGTTTGTGTATTTGTCAAAGCACTTGGAGTAGGAGAAGACTAAGAGATCCAGGTGACTTGCCAGTCAGTGGGAGAGGTTTTGTAGTCACCAAGTAGATGCAGGACTAAGACCTTGAATTTCTTATGTCACATGCTTATATAATGAGGTTTGGTTTCAGCTGCTATCCTGTGCTGTGATTATTGTCATAATTGTGCATATTAGCATTATATTAACTCAATTACGTTGCGTGCTGAAAGGATGCTG
Organism: Columba livia; assembly: GCF_036013475.1. Classification (NCBI taxonomy): domain Eukaryota; kingdom Metazoa; phylum Chordata; class Aves; order Columbiformes; family Columbidae; genus Columba; species Columba livia. Next base: position 188,031 of record NW_027043811.1, read on the forward strand.
TAGGAAAGACTTAACTACCATTAGATCTGTCGACTGTCTTCACAGCAAACGTGTTTTCCTCTAAGCCGGGGGTGTCAAACTCATTTTCACTGGGGGGCACATCAGCCTCGCGGTTGCCTTCAAAGGGCCAAACGTAATTTTAGGACTCTAGAAATGCGACTACTCCTACATTTATACAGTCCTAAAAATGCATTTGCTACAAATGAGTTTGACACCCCTGCACTAAACATACTTTCTGAAGAGGCTGCAAAGCGCTTTTTGCATTTTGGCAAAACTTGTGGATCTTTCAACAGGACAAAGCCCCTTTCTCGCTGACAGAATGGAGAACGTGCTGATGAAGCAAAGGGGAGAAATGGATGGGCTACAAAGGTAATGCCTCTGTCAAAAGAAAACCTTATCCATCTGTTTGGGCTTTTAATAAGTACCTCGGAGTGTCAGGACACGACCCTGTGTGCTCACAGCAGCTTGTGTAGTTGTCGTGTTAACGTCACAGGGTCTGAAAATGAATTCAGTCGTGATGTCTTTTTATTTGTCCTTTCAGCTTTCTAATTTGTAACATTCTTGAGTGCGATGCTATAGGAAAGACACATGTGAACAGCTTTTAATTTCCTCAGAGTATCCAGTTGCTGCAGAGGGTAACTTACAATGTTCAGGTCTTTTGTGCTGGTGCCAACGTCAATGAATTAATTTCATTTCTAATGCATCATGTGTAAGTGTGCACTCAGTTACCTTCTCTCATGGGAAACACCTGGCTAAGTTTCTAAACTTTCTGAAGGCCATTAGCATATTGCACTAACCTGGTCTCCAGAGTGACCTGTGGCATTTTTACTCCAAGCTAAACAGAGGTTTTTCTTAGCAAACCATGTTGTTACAGCCTGTCAAATGCAGTGGTTGTGGGACTTTCAGTGACTGGATATTAACTGGCCTCTTAGCCCACCTGCATATCCCAGGGAGCTGTCAAAGAGAAGACCCAGGGGAAAAGTCATGCTCGTCATTAGGAACAGACTTATGTTACATTAAAATGACTTTTGTGCAAGGGTCCTTGTAAGAGATCTAGTGACTCTTAAAAGCACCTGCAATAAAGGACCTTTGATAGTGCTGGTCTCTGATAGACCTTTTTTTTTTTTTTTTCCCCCCAGATGTGCTCAGTTAAAAACTGCCCACACTATGGGGATTGCAATCTGAATTTTACTTGGCTTGGCAGAATGGTGTCTAGTTAAAAAACAAAACAATACCACACTCCCCTCCCCACCGCCACGGCAACAAAATAGAGTCCCCCAAGCACCCCACCCTCAACCCCCAAATTCTGGTAACTAATTTCTGGATGCTTTAATTAAAAGTCTTTGTTTGACTTCCTGGACTTTTCAGTCAAACCACAGAAGATGAGGTAATGATACCATGTTTAGGACTCCTGGCGAATCTCCGTCATCACAACTTACCTGTTCAAGCTAAGATGAAATCTTTGGTAAGAGTTTTGTTTTTGTGGCACGACCCTGGCTTGAGGGCAAGAGAGTTACTGGACTCTGGGGAATTGCCTTAGTATTTCTTATGCTCGTTTTTGTGGGACCAATAACCCTGACCTGTTTGTTCTCCAGAGTTGGTGGTTGTTTCTCCTGTATTGGAGAAAATAACCAGTAGAACAGGCGGTTGGGTGTTCTCTTTCCTTCTCTACGTTTCTGTGTTGTTGCGCTAGCTTGTGTTAGGCATTCAGTTTCTGCAGCTGTTCTCTGCAAACGAAGGATGAATTTAAAATTTGAGCATTCTTCCTTTGACAGTCTAAATGTTGTTAACACATGAGGACTGTAGTTGGTTTTCTGGTAAGCTGCCTGAACTTTGACCGACAAAGATCTCAGTCTATTAAAGGATAGATCAAGAAAATGTCACTGATGTTGGTGTCAGGCCAGGACCCTTGAATACTCATACACATCCATGTCTGAGCTGCTCAGTTCGTCTCTCTGCTTGGAGTGGTGCCAAGGGGAGTTATGGTTCCATTCAGAAATGCAAGTTAATCTACATGGCACTGAATGTGACACTGTTTACCTTGGGAGAAAGGAGAGGGAAGGAGTAGGAGGAACTCTTGTCATCTCTGCCCACTGAGGAGAGAAGGAAGGGGGGTCATTGTTCAGTGGTTCTTTTCTATTGGAGACATAAGCAAAATTACCTTCTCATCTTTCTTTAAAATAATGATGGCGTTTATTGGCTTATTCTTTTTTTCCGTGTTTCCTTATACAAGTTCAACACAGACTTTATTCATTGACATCCACACCAGTGTGGTGCACTAGAAGACTAAAGTAGATAACCTAGAGAACGTTGCGCTCTGACACCAGGGGGAAGTCGGTAACGCCATCCCTCTGCAACACACCCCTGAGCCCAGATTTTAAACTGCTCTTCTCCCTTTAAAAAAAAAAAAAAAAAAAAAAAAAAAAATCAAGCGGGTGAGGGAGGTGACACTTAGGGCCTAGAGCACACCACCAAGCAGGTGTCCCTGGTGGCCAAAGGCTGGTACCAGACTCTGTCACCCAGTCTGCTTCCAAAACAGCTCCTTGGGAAAGAAGAAGCAACCTGTCATTCCTTTCATTTTTGGGGACTCCATGCGAAGAGCAGCTGCAGACAAATGTTTCTTTCCTTTCTCTGCAGACTTCTGAAGGTGTTCCAGAGAGGATCTTCAGAATATTGAAGGATTCAATATACACTTACGACAAGCCAAATCAAGGACTGATAACAAACCTCCGCTACCCGGTAATGAAACCAAAGGCTTCACAAAGAAGCCAAGGGTTCCAGTCAGGAAAGGATGACATCTATGCAGGTGAGAAACATAGCCCTGCCTTAGTGGTTTTGGGCTTATTTTTTTTTTTTTTTTAAAACGAATGCATTGCCAGGTGTGAGGTGAATAGTTGCTACGTGTCCTCTGAGACCAGCTTGCATGGGCAGCAGTTCAATGTCCTTCTCCTTCACGTTCACTGGAAAACTGTTATCCCCAGCTTGCAGTTCCACACCCTCATCCACTACAAATTTGCAAGTTAACATTGCGAGAGACGCTGAAGGCAAAGCAGGACATTGCCCACAGCTCGCTCCTTCGTGGGTGTTGGTGCTTCCAGGCTAGGGAAGGCTGAGGGCCTGGGTTAGGGACCGATTAAGCAATCTGGACATCCATAAATCCATGGCTCCAGGTGGGATGCACCCGCGGGTGCTGAGGGAGCTGGCTGATCATTGCTAGGCCACTCTCCGTCATCTTTGCTAAGTCATGGGAAACGGGAGGGGTGCCTGAGGGCTGGAGGAAAGCAAATGTCATTCCAGTCTTCAAAAAGGGCAAGAAGGAGGACCCGGGTAACTATGGACCGGTCAGCGTCACCTCCATCCCTGGGAAACTGATGGAACGACTTATCCTTGGTGCCATCTCAAGGCATATCAGGGATAAGGGGGTCATTAGGGGCAGTCAACGTGGCTTCACCAAAGGGAAGTCGTGCTTGACCAACCTCATAGACTTTTATGAGGACATAACCGGGTGGACAGATGATGGTAAAGCAGTGGATGTGGTCTGTCTTGATTTCAGTGAAGCGTTTGACACGGTCTCCCACAGCATCCTCCCAGCTAAAGTGAGGAAGTGTGGTCTGGACGATCGGGTAGCGATGTGGACTGTGAACTGGCTGAAGGAAAGAAGCCAGAGAGTCGTGATCGACGGGGCAGAGTCTAGTTGGAGGCCTGTGGAGTCCCTCAAGGGTCGGTACTGGGGCCAGTACTATTCAATATATTCATCAATGACTTGGATGAGGGAATAGAGTGACTGTCAGCAAGTTTGCTGATGACACCAAGCTGGGAGGAGTGGCTGACACGCCAGAAGGCTGTGCTGCCATCCAGCGAGAGCTGGACAGGCTGGAGAGTTGGGCGGGGAAAACATGAATGAACTATAACAAGCGCAAGTGTAGAGTCTTGCATCTGGGCAAGAAGAACCCCAGGTACTAGTATAAGTCGGGGAATGACCTGTCAGAGAGCAGTGAAAGGGACCTGGGGGTCCCGGTGGACGGCACGATGACCATGAGCCAGCACTGTGCCCTTGTGGCCAAGAAGGCCAATGACATCCTGGGGTGTATTAGAAGGGAGGTAGTTAGTAGGTTGAAAGAGGTTCTCCTGCCCCTCTACTCTACCCTGGTGAGACCGCATCTGGAATATTGTGTCCAGTTCTGGGCCCCTCAGTTCAAGAAGGACAGGGAACTGCTGGAGAGAGTCCAGCGCAGGGCGACAAAGTTGATTAAGGGAGTGGAGCATCTCCCTACTGAGGAAAGGCTGAGGGAGCTGGGTCTCTTTAGTTTGGAGAAGAGGAGACTGAGGGGTGACCTCATTAATGTTTGTAAATATGTAAAGGGTGAGTGTCACGAGGATGGAGCCAGGCTCTTCTCACTGACAACCAATGATAAGACATGGGGCAATGGGTACAAACTGCAACACAGGAGGTTCCACTTAAATAGGAGAAGAAACTTCTTCTCAGTGAGGCTGGCAGAGCACTGGAACGGGCTGCCCAGGGAGGCTGAGGAGTCTCCTCCTCTGGAGACATTCAAAAGCCACCTGGACACATTCCTGTGTAACCTCATCTAGGTGTTCCTGCTCTGGCGGGGGGATTGGACTAGACGATCTTCTGAGGTCCCTTCCAATCCCTAACATTCTGTGATTCTGTGATTCATAGTCTGATACCTCTCAATCCTTTCCCCCGCTGAGCTCAGGTGCCAAACCAGTTGTAAAAACAACCTTCGTCCTTCAATAGCTCCTTGCAGGGCTGAGGCAGAGGCGAGAGAGCGAGGCAGGTGCGCGGGGGGGGGGGCCGTGGGGGGTGGGGGTCTGTCGGTGGGAAAAGCGGGGATCGAACCAGGGACCCATTTGACCAATCCGCGGGTCCGGCGCCCTGGCCGCTCCGCCAGCGCGATCCCACGGCCGTGGAACGCACGGCGCCCCCTATAGGCCGCAGAGCGGCGTGCGCTGCCGCTAGGGCCGCGAGCAGGTAGCTGTCAGCAGCGGGAGGTCTTGGGCTCTGTCAGGCGAGGGGCGGGTGGGGGGGTGTGTGATTGGGCGGGGGGCAGGTGGGGTTGCAGCGTGGTGGTGGGAGGCAGCGAGTCGGTGGGTGCCCCCCGGCATGGGCCGAGCTTAGCGGGCGGGCGGAGGTTTGTAGGGGGAGCTGTGGCGTCCCCCGGCGGTGGGGATGGCGGTAGAGGAGCGGCCAGGTCGCGGGACGCTGGTCCGCAGGGCACCCACTTCCATCCCCACCCCGCCCACCGCCCCCCCGGCCTTTAGCCGCCGCGCAGGCCGCTCTGCGGCCTATAGGGGGCGCCGTGCGTTCCACGGCCGTGGGATCGCGCTGGCGGAGCGGCCAGGGCGCCGGACCCGCGGATTGGTCAAATGGGTCCCTGGTTCGATCCCCGCTTTTCCCACCGACAAACCGCCCCCCCCACGGCGCCCCCCCCGCGCACCTGCCTCGCTCTCTCGCCTCTGCCTCAGCCCTGCAAGGAAGGAGCCCTTCGAGAAGGAATGTTGCTTTTGCAACTCAGCTGCCACCTCACCCAGCGAGGGGGGAAGGATTGACACACATCACACTGGGAATCCTTCCCACAAACCAACTCTCTTCCAACTCATGCTGCAATGCAAACTCATTCCTGCATTTCAAAAACAAGTGCAGCTAGAGGGAAGGCTAACCCAAGAGCCAGGAACCCACCTTTGCAATAGATCCAGCAGGGGAAGGGCCTTCTTAGCATGAGATGAATGAGTCCTGGAAACTGAGGCAGGCGGCGGGCAGTCCGGAAAGCCTGCAGTACCCAACCCCTGGGGAACAGGGCAGGGAATTTGCAGCTGGCATTTGTGGGGGCGTATAAGCTTTTTGCCCTATTGCGTGTGCCTACTTTTAGGTAGAACGGCCCGTTTCGCAAAAGCCTTAATAAAACGTGCTTTGCCGAGAGATCCTGCCTGAGCCTATTCTGTTGGCAAGATGATGGTTTCCTACAAGTCTGGGGGCTCGTCCGAGACTCGACGTCGTCATCTCGGGGGTCCCTGTCGCCAATGGACGGGAAGGCGTGCCCCGTTGATTTCAATGGCCTTCTGGATGGTCGGTGGGGATTCCAGGACGGACGGACAGACAGAAACTGCAGGGCTGTGGGGACGAAGGCGGATCCCCGCAAACCATAGGCGAAAGGAGAAAGGAAAAAGCGGGAAGCACGATACGAGCGAGCGGGCAACTTTGTGCGTGGACCAAGGTAAGAAAACAGACTGTTAAGTACTACCTTGGTGGTCGGGGGCATTCTGAGAGGAGGGACGAGGCGCAAGGAGAAGCCTCGAGACTCAGAATGGGAAATAGAAAGGAAAAATGGTGACATTCCTCCGTCCAGTCCTTTAGGGAGGATGTTAAGGTACCGGGGAAACGTGTGGTGTACAAAAAGGAAGGATAAATAGAAAATGATAAAGTATTGTGTTTTGTCTGGACAAAATAGCCCTTAATAGAGTGATATTCTGGCCAAAATACGGATCCAATGACAATTGGCTATGCAAAGATCTAAATTGGTATGTAAAAAAAACTGTAGGGCCTTTAAATCTTCCTCCACACCAGGGTGGGTGCGAGTCCCTCCCTTTCTGCAGTATGTTTTTGAGTGCAAAGTGTGTGGCCTGATCAGTGTAAAGTGCACATAAAAGCAGTGTTCGAGTCTCTCTTGGGAATGGGAAAATATCCTTTAGACATAAGCCGTTGACCAAGTCTGAGACTAGGATGGGATCCAGCCGCACCTAAACTCCTCTCTGAAGGAGATTAGAAAGCAAGGGGCTCCCTCTGAACCTCGTGACTCAACGGAAGCGTGTCTCTGAATTTTCTTAGTGATGGGAAATAAAACTCGGCATAGAGAAGGGGACGCCCTTGGCCGAGGTATTGCAAAATTGGGAAAATACTTATGGTACAGCAAGGTTTTCAAGAAAAGCATGCAATGACCTTATATTGAGGAGACTGGCCAACTGTAACTAAAAAACACCTAGAAAACAGATGTCCTGGACAAATGAATTACTGGTACGTATAGGATGATTTGGCATATGACCACCATAAAGAGGATGGTCGAAAACGAGTATAAAAACCTAGAGAAAGAATTTTAGCTGCAGTTGGGAGTAATTTAACTAAGGTGCTTGCAGAGCTGGTCTCTGCTCTCTGTATCACCTCTTGATTACCTCCCCAACTGTCTTTCTTGTCCTTACTGCTTTTGCTGGGCTTTACCCTGGGATTGCTAAAGTTATTTTGCAGTGCAGCCAGCAGCAGATGTGCGTGCGTATGTGTGTGTAGGGGAGCAAGTGCGAAGGGGGGGATGTACATGTGAATGCCCTCCAGTGTTCCAGTGTTACACGGATGCACCCCCTGGCACTCTGGGGATTTGATTATGTGAGGAAATCGAACTCTGAAGGGAAGATGGGGATCGATGAGCATCATGATTTTCTAATTTTTTTTTTTGGGGGGGGGGAGGGGGGGAGCGGCTAGAATCCATTCTGAGCCGATGTTATCCTGTTATTGAGAGAGTTGGTCTTTCCGGAAACATCATTTAAAAGAATGTGGAACTAACCCCACAGGCAGTGGGAGACTACCTGGCCCCAAGGTGATTCTAATTGAGATGATAATAATCAAACAAATGGAGATAATTGCCAAACGGTGGTTAAAAATCTGATAAAAGCTTTTGAGCTTTTGAGGAGATAAGAGTAAACTGAACTGAAGTGCAGGAATGTAGACAGAAGCCAGGGGAGCACCGACTGGGGAAGATTTTTGGAAAGCTTTGTGGACTGGTAGCAAGTGTGTTTGTGGATCTACGGAAGTATTTCCGAGAGCATGTGCCAGGTTGGCAGGAAGAATTTGCAAAAAATCTGAGTGTGGTCGTGTTTGTGTATGATGGTCGGGAACTGAAGCGAAAAGTTGAAGCAGACTGATTGGTTGCAAGTGAAAGACTGGAAGGGAAAAGAACAAAACAAAACCGCAGAAGATTTAGACCAAAGTCAGTGAAAAAAGTGAGAGAATGAGAGAAAATGGGATGCTATTATTGTGGAAATCTGGGATATTTACCCCTAGGGCGGCAACTGTTGGAAATGACTAAAGGAAGAAAACTCAATACACTTTGGAAAATCAGAGGGGCTGAAAATGTTTTTGGTGTTGTGGTGGCTTTTTTTATTGGTGGTTTTTTTTTGTTTGTTTGTTTGTTTGTTTGTTTGTTTTTTGTGGGGAAACGTTTAAATTGGAAAAGAGCATGTAATTGGTAAAGTAATGGTGGTAATTGGTAATGAGGTCTAGTTTTTAGCAGAAACAGAAGCTCCCATGTCCCTTCTAAATTCTCCCCTAAAAAGATCCAGAACTGAAGACGGAGTTGTAATAAATGGGGTAGCAGGGAGGAAGGAGAGACAATTATGAATAAATTCCTATTTGTGATAATAAGAATTAAAAGCGTATGGGGAAGGAATATATTAGGGGAAGATTCCCCAGCTTCTATATTAGAGAGAAACCTTTTACAGGCTCTGGGTGTGGAAACACAGTTACTGCCTGGGGGGTGACAAGGAGAAAATTTGAAAGATATTGTATTACCTGGAAGTTTGTGTTGGTTTTGGCTGGGCTGGAGTTAATTTTCTTTGTGGTACCTGGTATGGGACTATGTTTTTGATTGATGCTTAAAACAGTGTTGATAATACAGAGATGTTTTTGTTATTGTTGAGCAATGCTTGCACAGAGTGGAGGCCTGTTCTGCCTCTCACGCTGCTCCAGCAGCAAGTGGGCTGGGGGGGAAGCGACAAGCAGTGGCACACTGATCTAAGCTCTTAGACCCAGTGTCTCGAGGTTGGCCAGAGTGTGTGCAAGCTGCAGCAGCAACTGCTCTTCTGGTGGGAGAAAGCAGGAAATTAAACCCTGCTGCTTTCCTATGGAGAGGTGGCAATGGGCTGCACCTCTTCATAGATGGGTCTTCAAGGGTAATTCAGGGGAAGAGACACAATGGGTGTGCCATCGTTGAAGGTGTGAATGGTGAAATAAGAGAAACGGGAAGGTTGCCTAATAACTGGTCAGCTCAAACATGCCAGCCACAAGCCGTCAGTCAGGCACTGCAAATGTTAGAAGGAAAAGAAGGTACCATCCGTAATGGTTCTAGATACGCATTTGGAGAAGTGCACACCTTTGGGAAAATTTGGGAAGAATGGGGTCTAATTAATAGCAAAGGTAAAGAATTGGTTCATGAAGAACTAGTTGGACAAGTGTTATGGAATCTGATGTCACCAATAGAAGTGGCTGTAGTACATGTTAATGGACATCAGAGGGGCAACTCTTTTTGTGTCGGGGAAGTTGGTTAGCAGATGAAATGGCCTGAGAAGCAGCCTTAACTTATTTATTGCTTCAGGTTTTATCTCACGCCCGAGGTCCTGGCCCCACAAGAAATTCCAGTTTTCAATGAAAGATAAAAAGAAGTCCTCCAAGAGTTGGAAGCCAGGGAACAGAATGGGAAATGCGTACTCCCAGAGGGTAGAGAAATGTTAAATAAGCAAACCATGAGGAAGGTATTAGCAATTTTACATCAAGAGAGTTAATGAGGAAAACAAGTAATGGGTGCCATAGTGTTATAAAAATATGGGTGTACTGGAATTTATACTATAGCCAAGCAAATTTGTGAATGATGTGTGGTTTGTAAAAAAGTAAATGAAAAGGCACTTAGGAAGCAGCCTGCAGGAGGTTGAAGGCCAAGTTTATGACCCTTCCAAAATATACAAGTTGATTTCACAGAATTACCTGCAGTTGGCTGAATTAAAAACTTACTAGTGTTTGATCATCTTACCAGGTGGGGAGAAGCCTTCCCTCTTAGCACTGCCACGGGGGCAGTGGTAGCAAAAGCGAAATAACGGATGGACCCCCACGGTTTGAAACTAAGGATTTGTTTCTCAAAAACTGTATGCTCGGGTTGTCTTTTCTGTCTTCTCTCAGGCACCAAGGGCTTCTGGCACAAACTCTGCCTTTAGAGTCTGCAGCTCACAAGTTTCAGCCTGGACAGCAGGTCCTGGTCAAATCCTGGAAAGACGCTAAGCTTCAGCCAGATTGGGAAGGCGCATTTCAAGTTCTGCTGATCACCGAGACAGTGGTGCGACCAGCTGAGAAAGGGTGGACTCATTACACGTGGATTAAAGAGCCAATCAGACCTCCAAAGGACAGTGAGGAGTGGCAAGTACTGACAACTGACGACCCACTTCAACTAAAGATACAGAGATGAAAATGAAATGAAACTTTTGGGGATTACTAATCCTGTATTATGTAGAATTTACAAATGGGTTACTTAACGTGAACGTCACTGAAACTGAAGGTTCCCTAACAATTTGAGTAGACGCTTGCCAGATCCATAGGTGTGGGGATGTACAGAGCTAAAGGGAATTGAGTTATGAAAACAAACATGTGTCCAAGGGGACCGAGTCTAAGGATGATTTAAATAAGTGCATAGTTTTTGTTGCTGTCTCTCATTGCCCCTCCTGGTACAGTGTTATCTGGACCACAGAGTTTGGGGGATGGACAGTGAGCAATGAATGGTTATAGAATGAAAAAGAAAACTTACCCTATCCAAAGGGCAATCTCTCCCGGGATGTGAGTCTCTGCAGTGCAACCCTTTGCTAATTACGCTACAGGGAGCAGATGATTCAGTAAGTGAGGTTTATGGATCACGAATAGACATTAGTAGAAAAGATGCCCTCGCCTCAGCCCCACCTGGCCCGGCACCAGACGCCCAAAGCCCTTGGCCTTTCCTCCTTGCCGCTCACCAGCCTGCGCTGCCTGCCGCCCGCTTGGCCCTCTTGCTCTTGCTTCCCCGGCCCCCGGCAGACACACAGCCAGGGACACCCAGGCAGCACAGCAGGAGGGGAGCCCTTTGGCCTGCTGCCCTCCCGCCCACCCTCAAGCCCACCCCAAATCATGCATGCGCCCAGAAACCCTGACCTGCACCACAAAGGCAGCAGCAGCAGCAGCAAGGAACACCAGGCCTGTGGGCGCAGCTGGCCTACAGCAGGGGACGGCCCTTTGGCCACTTCCCGGACGCTCTCCTGCTCTCCACCCTCCCAACCTCTTGCACACCCCCAGCCTCAGCGCTGCAGGAAAAAGAGACAACCTCACGGCTCCGGGAGGCCCGCACTCGCAGCAACAGCCACACCACAGCTGCAGTAAGCAACACCGCTTTAGCCACCCCTGCCAAACACGGTGCTAGGCCGGCTGCCACTAACAAGAGTCAACTCCGTCCCAGCCAGAGCAAGTCCGCAGAGGCAGTGGCACCTAGCCCACCCCGGGCAGAAGGCAAGATGCAGGATGCCGAAAAACCAAGAGAATCAAGCCCTGTTTACTTGTCCTCACCACTAGCAGGACCCTGGCTGTGACTCCAGATGATTTGTGCGCTTACCGTCTGTCACCCTCCTCAAGTGACCAGTGTGGCCAAGTCTCTGTACGGATCCCTGGGGGACTGTGCCCTGGAAGGAATCCAGTCCAGCAGCACCAACGGGCACGTTCAAACGCAGCTTGCGACAAGGCCCTTCCTCTGCTTAGGAGCGCCGTCCTCCGGGCTTGCCTCTGCAGATGTCTTTTGCTCGACAGTGCCCATCCTTGGCAGAACCTTTGGCTTCTGCTTCTCACCTAGGCGTCAAAAGAGAAGCTTTGAAGTGAGAACCAAACAGGTTGCCACTAACCTTGCACTCTGTCCCCAGGGGAAAGTCGCTAACGCTGTCCCTCTTCAACACACCCGAGCCCAGATTTTAAACCACTCTTTTTTTTTTCGGAATAAAACCCAACAAGTGGGTGAGGGAGGTGACACTTAGGGCCAAGGCAGGAAGGAAGGAAGGAAGGACGGAAGAGTTTGCATCTGGTTTGCGCCCCAGAGTCTCCCGTGGGTGGGCCTGGGCCGGTTGTTCCATTTGGGTGACGCTTGCTCCCAGGCCCCGAGCAGGTAGCTGTCAGCAGCGGGAGGTCTTGGGCTCTGTCAGGCGAGGGGTGGGGTGGGCGTGGGGGGGGATGTGTTTGGGTGGGGGGCAGGTGGGGTTGTAGCGGGGCTGGAGGTGGTGTGCAGAGGGGTAGGAAGGGGGGAAGAGGGGAGGGGGGTATGCTCTTTGCTCTGGGAAAGCGATGACAAGACAGGTCCAGATTCTTCAAGTGCGTAGGAGCTGTGATTTATTTGTAGTTGTTTGTGAAACAGATGTGAAAAACTGGTCAATGACTTGGGCTTCTGCTCAGATTGGTAGCTAATGCAACAGCTGCTTTTGCTGTTTGACAGGGGTTTTTTGTTAATAATTCTTAAATTCCAGTCTTAGAGAGCGAGACTAGAGAAGCTCTTCAGGATACCTACAATGTGACCACGTGCTGGCAGGAGTGGTTCATCGAGGCTCTGCTCATCTCAGTGACCCATTCATATTACAGGTAACAGGAACTAATGTTTAACTCTATTTGTCTACTCTTATATGGTATCTGTTATGCGGCATGCATGTAATAACTCTTCTGAAATAGTGTGTCGGTCTTAGCTGTGTATGTTGTTTGCCATACGAGGCCAGTATGACAGGATTTTAAGGCTGCAGAGAGTTCTTTGTACTCTCTCTTTAATCGAGCTTGAGCTTCTCACCTGCTCCAATTGAAACAAAACAAAAAACCCCAAACCTAACAAAACCAGACAAACAAATCCAACCAACAAACCAAGCAAAAATAAACCAAAACCAAAAGCCTCTGTTTTTGAAATGATTTGGCTGCTGGAGAGCTTATTTTCCAGAATTATTTTCCAGCTGAGGTATTTAGTTCTTTCTCCTACTGTTCATGAGACAAGCCTGGAGTCGGTTTTGTCTAATCAATTCTTTGACAGGCAGTTGTGAAGGAGTGAAACGAGAGCTGTGGCTGCCAGTTCTCATCGAAGGTCTGCAGGGCACGTGTGCCTGCTGCCCTCTGCTCAGTGCCAGTGAGTGCAAGGGGCTGTGCCAGTGCGAGCTGAGTTATAGGAGTCAAGTGCAGAGCTTATTACACATTATTACCTTACACATAATATCTCACAGCCCATCTCACAGCCCATCTTCACCAATGTTCACGTGTCCTTTCTGTGCATTGACCAGTAAAGGTGGGGAAGACCTCCTCTTTTTTTTTTTTTTTTTAAATATGCACAGGTTTCCTCATATGTGGCTCTGAGATTTCAGCAAGTACTTGCTGGCTACGTGTCGTGACATCTCTTTTCTGAGAGGGAAAACGGAAAATGAATTTGCCAGCAGTTGTGTTGCCCCTGATCTGTGGAAAATGAGTCAGGCATCCAGTGAAGGACACTTTTGTCCCAGTTTGTGTATTTGTCAAAGCACTTGGAGTAGGAGAAGACTAAGAGATCCAGGTGACTTGCCAGTCAGTGGGAGAGGTTTTGTAGTCACCAAGTAGATGCAGGACTAAGACCTTGAATTTCTTATGTCACATGCTTATATAATGAGGTTTGGTTTCAGCTGCTATCCTGTGCTGTGATTATTGTCATAATTGTGCATATTAGCATTATATTAACTCAATTACGTTGCGTGCTGAAAGGATGCTGTAGGAAAGACTTAACTACCATTAGATCTGTCGACTGTCTTCACAGCAAACGTGTTTTCCTCTAAGCCGGGGGTGTCAAACTCATTTTCACTGGGGGGCACATCAGCCTCGCGGTTGCCTTCAAAGGGCCAAACGTAATTTTAGGACTCTAGAAATGCGACTACTCCTACATTTATACAGTCCTAAAAATGCATTTGCTACAAATGAGTTTGACACCCCTGCACTAAACATACTTTCTGAAGGGGCTGCAAAGCGCTTTTTGCATTTTGGCAAAACTTGTGGATCTTTCAACAGGACAAAGCCCCTTTCTCGCTGACAGAATGGAGAACGTGCTGATGAAGCAAAGGGGAGAAATGGATGGGCTACAAAGGTAATGCCTCTGTCAAAAGAAAACCTTATCCATCTGTTTGGGCTTTTAATAAGTACCTCGGAGTGTCAGGACACGACCCTGTGTGCTCACAGCAGCTTGTGTAGTTGTCGTGTTAACGTCACAGGGTCTGAAAATGAATTCAGTCGTGATGTCTTTTTATTTGTCCTTTCAGCTTTCTAATTTGTAACATTCTTGAGTGCGATGCTATAGGAAAGACACATGTGAACAGCTTTTAATTTCCTCAGAGTATCCAGTTGCTGCAGAGGGTAACTTACAATGTTCAGGTCTTTTGTGCTGGTGCCAACGTCAATGAATTAATTTCATTTCTAATGCATCATGTGTAAGTGTGCACTCAGTTACCTTCTCTCATGGGAAACACCTGGCTAAGTTTCTAAACTTTCTGAAGGCCATTAGCATATTGCACTAACCTGGTCTCCAGAGTGACCTGTGGCATTTTTACTCCAAGCTAAACAGAGGTTTTTCTTAGCAAACCATGTTGTTACAGCCTGTCAAATGCAGTGGTTGTGGGACTTTCAGTGACTGGATATTAACTGGCCTCTTAGCCCACCTGCATATCCCAGGGAGCTGTCAAAGAGAAGACCCAGGGGAAAAGTCATGCTCGTCATTAGGAACAGACTTATGTTACATTAAAATGACTTTTGTGCAAGGGTCCTTGTAAGAGATCTAGTGACTCTTAAAAGCACCTGCAATAAAGGACCTTTGATAGTGCTGGTCTCTGATAGACCTTTTTTTTTTTTTTTTTTTCCCAGATGTGCTCAGTTAAAAACTGCCCACACTATGGGGATTGCAATCTGAATTTTGCTTGGCTTGGCAGAATGGTGTCTAGTTAAAAAACAAAACAATACCACACTCCCCTCCCCACCGCCACGGCAACAAAATAGAGTCCCCCAAGCACCCCACCCTCAACCCCCAAATTCTGGTAACTAATTTCTGGATGCTTTAATTAAAAGTCTTTGTTTGACTTCCTGGACTTTTCAGTCAAACCACAGAAGATGAGGTAATGATACCATGTTTAGGACTCCTGGCGAATCTCCGTCATCACAACTTACCTGTTCAAGCTAAGATGAAATCTTTGGTAAGAGTTTTGTTTTTGTGGCACGACCCTGGCTTGAGGGCAAGAGAGTTACTGGACTCTGGGGAATTGCCTTAGTATTTCTTATGCTCGTTTTTGTGGGACCAATAACCCTGACCTGTTTGTTCTCCAGAGTTGGTGGTTGTTTCTCCTGTATTGGAGAAAATAACCAGTAGAACAGGCGGTTGGGTGTTCTCTTTCCTTCTCTACGTTTCTGTGTTGTTGCGCTAGCTTGTGTTAGGCATTCAGTTTCTGCAGCTGTTCTCTGCAAACGAAGGATGAATTTAAAATTTGAGCATTCTTCCTTTGACAGTCTAAATGTTGTTAACACATGAGGACTGTAGTTGGTTTTCTGGTAAGCTGCCTGAACTTTGACTGACAAAGATCTCAGTCTATTAAAGGATAGATCAAGAAAATGTCACTGATGTTGGTGTCAGGCCAGGACCCTTGAATACTCATACACATCCATGTCTGAGCTGCTCAGTTCGTCTCTCTGCTTGGAGTGGTGCCAAGGGGAGTTATGGTTCAATTCAGAAATGCAAGTTAATCTACATGGCACTCAATGTGACACTGTTTACCTTGGGAGAAAGGAGAGGGAAGGAGAAGGAGGAACTCTTGTCATCTCTGCCCACTGAGTAGAGAAGGAAGGGGGGTCATTGTTCAGTGGTTCTTTTCTATTGGAGACATAAGCAAAATTACCTTCTCATCTTTCTTTAAAATAATGATGGCGTTTATTGGCTTATTCTTTTTTTCCGTTTTTCCTTATACAAGTTCAACACAGACTTTAGTCATTGACATCCACACCAGTGTGGTGCACTAGAAGACTAAAGTAGATAACCTAGAGAACGTTGCGCTCTGACGCCAGGGGGAAGTCGGTAACACCATCCCTCTGCAACACACCCCTGAGCCCAGATTTTAAACTGCTCTTCTCCCTTTAAAAAAAAAAAAAAAAAAAAAAAAAAAATCAAGCGGGTGAGGGAGGTGACACTTAGGGCCTAGAGCACACCACCAAGCAGGTGTCCCTGGTGGCCAAAGGCTGGTACCAGACTCTGTCACCCAGTCTGCTTCCAAAACAGCTCCTTGGGAAAGAAGAAGCAACCTGTCATTCCTTTCATTTTTGGGGACTGCATGCGAAGAGCAGCTGCAGACAAATGTTTCTTTCCTTTCTCTGCAGACTTCTGAAGGTGTTCCAGAGAGGATCTTCAGAATATTGAAGGATTCAATATACACTTACGACAAGCCGAATCAAGGACTGATAACAAACCTCCGCTACCCGGTAATGAAACCAAAGGCTTCACAAAGAAGCCAAGGGTTCCAGTCAGGAAAGGATGACATCTATGCAGGTGAGAAACATAGCCCTGCCTTAGTGGTTTTGGGCTTATTTTTTTTTTTAAAAAACGAATGCATTGCCAGGTGTGAGGTGAATAGTTGCTACGTGTCCTCTGAGACCAGCTTGCATGGGCAGCAGTTCAATGTCCTTCTCCTTCACGTTCACTGGAAAACTGTTATCCCCAGCTTGCAGTTCCACACCCTCATCCACTACAAATTTGCAAGTTAACATTGCGAGAGACGCTGAAGGCAAAGCAGGACATTGCCCACAGCTCGCTCCTTCATGGGTGTTGGTGCTTCCAGGCTAGGGAAGGCTGAGGGCCTGGGTTAGGGACCGATTAAGCAATCTGGACATCCATAAATCCATGGCTCCAGGTGGGATGCACCCGCGGGTGCTGAGGGAGCTGGCTGATCATTGCTAGGCCACTCTCCGTCATCTTTGCTAAGTCATGGGAAACGGGAGGGGTGCCTGAGGGCTGGAGGAAAGCAAATGTCATTCCAGTCTTCAAAAAGGGCAAGAAGGAGGACCCGGGTAACTATGGACCGGTCAGCGTCACCTCCATCCCTGGGAAACTGATGGAACGACTTATCCTTGGTGCCATCTCAAGGCATATCAGGGATAAGGGGGTCATTAGGGGCAGTCAACATGGCTTCACCAAAGGGAAGTTGTGCTTGACCAACCTCATAGACTTTTATGAGGACATAACCGGGTGGACAGATGATGGTAAAGCAGTGGATGTGGTCTGTCTTGATTTCAGTGAAGCATTTGACACGGTCTCCCACAGCATCCTCCCAGCTAAACTGAGGAAGTGTGGTCTGGACGATCGGGTAGCGATGTGGACTGTGAACTGGCTGAAGGAAAGAAGCCAGAGAGTCGTGATCGACGGGGCAGAGTCTAGTTGGAGGCCTGTGGAGTCCCTCAAGGGTCGGTACTGGGGCCAGTACTATTCAATATATTCATCAATGACTTGGATGAGGGAATAGAGTGACTGTCAGCAAGTTTGCTGATGACACCAAGCTGGGAGGAGTGGCTGACACGCCAGAAGGCTGTGCTGCCATCCAGCGAGAGCTGGACAGGCTGGAGAGTTGGGCGGGGAAAACATGAATGAAATATAACAAGCGCAAGTGTAGAGTCTTGCATCTGGGCAAGAAGAACCCCAGGTACTAGTATAAGTCGGGGAATGACCTGTCAGAGAGCAGTGAAAGGGACCTGGGGGTCCCGGTGGACGGCACGATGACCATGAGCCAGCACTGTGCCCTTGTGGCCAAGAAGGCCAATGACATCCTGGGGTGTATTAGAAGGAGGGTAGTTAGTAGGTTGAAAGAGGTTCTCCTGCCCCTCTACTCTACCCTGGTGAGACCGCATCTGGAATATTGTGTCCAGTTCTGGGCCCCTCAGTTCAAGAAGGACAGGGAACTGCTGGAGAGAGTCCAGCGCAGGGCGACAAAGTTGATTAAGGGAGTGGAGCATCTCCCTACTGAGGAAAGGCTGAGGGAGCTGGGTCTCTTTAGTTTGGAGAAGAGGAGACTGAGGGGTGACCTCATTAATGTTTGTAAATATGTAAAGGGTGAGTGTCACGAGGATGGAGCCAGGCTCTTCTCACTGACAACCAATGATAAGACATGGGGCAATGGGTACAAACTGCAACACAGGAGGTTCCACTTAAATAGGAGAAGAAACTTCTTCTCAGTGAGGCTGGCAGAGCACTGGAACGGGCTGCCCAGGGAGGCTGAGGAGTCTCCTCCTCTGGAGACATTCAAAAGCCACCTGGACACATTCCTGTGTAACCTCATCTAGGTGTTCCTGCTCTGGCGGGGGGATTGGACTAGACGATCTTCTGAGGTCCCTTCCAATCCCTAACATTCTGTGATTCTGTGATTCATAGTCTGATACCTCTCAATCCTTTCCCCCGCTGAGCTCAGGTGCCAAACCAGTTGTAAAAACAACCTTCGTCCTTCAATAGCTCCTTGCAGGGCTGAGGCAGAGGCGAGAGAGCGAGGCAGGTGCGCGGGGGGGGGGGCCGTGGGGGGTGGGGGTCTGTCGGTGGGAAAAGCGGGGATCGAACCAGGGACCCATTTGACCAATCCGCGGGTCCGGCGCCCTGGCCGCTCCGCCAGCGCGATCCCACGGCCGTGGAACGCACGGCGCCCCCTATAGGCCGCAGAGCGGCGTGCGCTGCCGCTAGGGCCGCGAGCAGGTAGCTGTCAGCAGCGGGAGGTCTTGGGCTCTGTCAGGCGAGGGGCGGGTGGGGGGGTGTGTGATTGGGCGGGGGGCAGGTGGGGTTGCAGCGTGGTGGTGGGAGGCAGCGAGTCGGTGGGTGCCCCCCCGCATGGGCCGAGCTTAGCGGGCGGGCGGAGGTTTGTAGGGGGAGCTGTGGCGTCCCCCGGCGGTGGGGATGGCGGTAGAGGAGCGGCCAGGTCGCGGGACGCTGGTCCGCAGGGCACCCACTTCCATCCCCACCCCGCCCACCGCCCCCCCGGCCTTTAGCCGCCGCGCAGGCCGCTCTGCGGCCTATAGGGGGCGCCGTGCGTTCCACGGCCGTGGGATCGCGCTGGCGGAGCGGCCAGGGCGCCGGACCCGCGGATTGGTCAAATGGGTCCCTGGTTCGATCCCCGCTTTTCCCACCGACAAACCGCCCCCCCCACGGCGCCCCCCCCGCGCACCTGCCTCGCTCTCTCGCCTCTGCCTCAGCCCTGCAAGGAAGGAGCCCTTCGAGAAGGAATGTTGCTTTTGCAACTCAGCTGCCACCTCACCCAGCGAGGGGGGAAGGATTGACACACATCACACTGGGAATCCTTCCCACAAACCAACTCTCTTCCAACTCATGCTGCAATGCAAACTCATTCCTGCATTTCAAAAACAAGTGCAGCTAGAGGGAAGGCTAACCCAAGAGCCAGGAACCCACCTTTGCAATAGATCCAGCAGGGGAAGGGCCTTCTTAGCATGAGATGAATGAGTCCTGGAAACTGAGGCAGGCGGCGGGCAGTCCGGAAAGCCTGCAGTACCCAACCCCTGGGGAACAGGGCAGGGAATTTGCAGCTGGCATTTGTGGGGGCGTATAAGCTTTTTGCCCTATTGCGTGTGCCTACTTTTAGGTAGAACGGCCCGTTTCGCAAAAGCCTTAATAAAACGTGCTTTGCCGAGAGATCCTGCCTGAGCCTATTCTGTTGGCAAGATGATGGTTTCCTACAAGTCTGGGGGCTCGTCCGAGACTCGACGTCGTCATCTCGGGGGTCCCTGTCGCCAATGGACGGGAAGGCGTGCCCCGTTGATTTCAATGGCCTTCTGGATGGTCGGTGGGGATTCCAGGACGGACGGACAGACAGAAACTGCAGGGCTGTGGGGACGAAGGCGGATCCCCGCAAACCATAGGCGAAAGGAGAAAGGAAAAAGCGGGAAGCACGATACGAGCGAGCGAGCAACTTTGTGCGTGGACCAAGGTAAGAAAACAGACTGTTAAGTACTACCTTGGTGGTCGGGGGCATTCTGAGAGGAGGGACGAGGCTCAAGGAGAAGCCTCGAGACTCAGAATGGGAAATAGAAAGGAAAAATGGTGACATTCCTCCGTCCAGTCCTTTAGGGAGGATGTTAAGGTACCGGGGAAACGTGTGGTGTACAAAAAGGAAGGATAAATAGAAAATGATAAAGTATTGTGTTTTGTCTGGACAAAATAGCCCTTAATAGAGTGATATTCTGGCCAAAATACGGATCCAATGACAATTGGCTATGCAAAGATCTAAATTGGTATGTAAAAAAAACTGTAGGGCCTTTAAATCTTCCTCCACACCAGGGTGGGTGCGAGTCCCTCCCTTCCTGCAGTATGTTTTTGAGTGCAAAGTGTGTGGCCTGATCAGTGTAAAGTGCACATAAAAGCAGTGTTCGAGTCTCTCTTGGGAATGGGAAAATATCCTTTAGACGTAAACCGTTGACCAAGTCTGAGACTAGGATGGGATCCAGCCGCACCTAAACTCCTCTCTGAAGGAGATTAGAAAGCAAGGGGCTCCCTCTGAACCTCGTGACTCAACGGAAGCGTGTCTCTGAATTTTCTTAGTGATGGGAAATAAAACTCGGCATAGAGAAGGGGACGCCCTTGGCCGAGGTATTGCAAAATTGGGAAAATACTTATGGTACAGCAAGGTTTTCAAGAAAAGCATGCAATGACCTTATATTGAGGAGACTGGCCAACTGTAACTAAAAAACACCTAGAAAACAGATGTCCTGGACAAATGAATTACTGGTACGTATAGGATGATTTGGCATATGACCACCATAAAGAGGATGGTCGAAAACGAGTATAAAAACCTAGAGAAAGAATTTTAGCTGCAGTTGGGAGTAATTTAACTAAGGTGCTTGCAGAGCTGGTCTCTGCTCTCTGTATCACCTCTTGATTACCTCCCCAACTGTCTTTCTTGTCCTTACTGCTTTTGCTGGGCTTTACCCTGGGATTGCTAAAGTTATTTTGCAGTGCAGCCAGCAGCAGATGTGCGTGCGTATGTGTGTGTAGGGGAGCAAGTGCGAAGGGGGGGATGTACATGTGAATGCCCTCCAGTGTTCCAGTGTTACACGGATGCACCCCCTGGCACTCTGGGGATTTGATTATGTGAGGAAATCAAACTCTGAAGGGAAGATGGGGATCGATGAGCATCATGATTTTCTAATTTTTTTGGGGGGGGGGCGGGGCTAGAATCCATTCTGAGCCGATGTTATCCTGTTATTGAGAGAGTTGGTCTTTCCGGAAACATCATTTAAAAGAATGTGGAACTAACCCCACAGGCAGTGGGAGACTACCTGGCCCCAAGGTGATTCTAATTGAGATGATAATAATCAAACAAATGGAGATAATTGCCAAACGGTGGTTAAAAATCTGATAAAAGCTTTTGAGCTTTTGAGGAGATAAGAGTAAACTGAACTGAAGTGCAGGAATGTAGACAGAAGCCAGGGGAGCACCGACTGGGGAAGATTTTTGGAAAGCTTTGTGGACTGGTAGCAAGTGTGTTTGTGGATCTACGGAAGTATTTCCGAGAGCATGTGCCAGGTTGGCAGGAAGAATTTGCAAAAAATCTGAGTGTGGTCGTGTTTGTGTATGATGGTCGGGAACTGAAGCGAAAAGTTGAAGCAGACTGATTGGTTGCAAGTGAAAGACTGGAAGGGAAAAGAACAAAACAAAACAAAACCGCAGAAGATTTAGACCAAAGTCAGTGAAAAAAGTGAGAGAATGAGAGAAAATGGGATGCTATTATTGTGGAAATCTGGGATATTTACCCCTAGGGCAGCAACTGTTGGAAATGACTAAAGGAAGAAAACTCAATACACTTTGGAAAATCAGAGGGGCTGAAAATGTTTTTGGTGTTGTGGTGGCTTTTTTTTTTGGTGTTTTTTTTTTTTGTTTGTTTGTTTGTTTGTTTGTTTTTTGTGGGGAAACGTTTAAATTGGAAAAGAGCATGTAATTGGTAAAGTAATGGTGGTAATTGGTAATGAGGTCTAGTTTTTAGCAGAAACAGAAGCTCCCATGTCCCTTCTAAATTCTCCCCTAAAAAGATCCAGAACTGAAGACGGAGTTGTAATAAATGGGGTAGCAGGGAGGAAGGAGAGACAATTATGAATAAATTCCTATTTGTGATAATAAGAATTAAAAGCGTATGGGGAAGGAATATATTAGGGGAAGATTCCCCAGCTTCTATATTAGAGAGAAACCTTTTACAGGCTCTGGGTGTGGAAACACAGTTACTGCCTGGGGGGTGACAAGGAGAAAATTTGAAAGATATTGTATTACCTGGAAGTTTGTGTTGGTTTTGGCTGGGCTGGAGTTAATTTTCTTTGTGGTACCTAGTATGGGACTATGTTTTTGATTGATGCTTAAAACAGTGTTGATAATACAGAGATGTTTTTGTTATTGTTGAGCAATGCTTGCACAGAGTGGAGGCCTGTTCTGCCTCTCACGCTGCTCCAGCAGCAAGTGGGCTGGGGGGGAAGCGACAAGCAGTGGCACACTGATCTAAGCTCTTAGACCCAGTGTCTCGAGGTTGGCCAGAGTGTGTGCAAGCTGCAGCAGCAACTGCTCTTCTGGTGGGAGAAAGCAGGAAATTAAACCCTGCTGCTTTCCTATGGAGAGGTGGCAATGGGCTGCACCTCTTCATAGATGGGTCTTCAAGGGTAATTCAGGGGAAGAGACACAATGGGTGTGCCATCGTTGAAGGTGTGAATGGTGAAATAAGAGAAACGGGAAGGTTGCCTAATAACTGGTCAGCTCAAACATGCCAGCCACAAGCCGTCAGTCAGGCACTGCAAATGTTAGAAGGAAAAGAAGGTACCATCCGTAATGGTTCTAGATACGCATTTGGAGAAGTGCACACCTTTGGGAAAATTTGGGAAGAATGGGGTCTAGTTAATAGCAAAGGTAAAGAATTGGTTCATGAAGAACTAGTTGGACAAGTGTTATGGAATCTGATGTCACCAATAGAAGTGGCTGTAGTACATGTTAATGGACATCAGAGGGGCAACTCTTTTTGTGTCAGGGGAAGTTGGTTAGCAGATGAAATGGCCTGAGAAGCAGCCTTAACTTAGTTATTGCTTCAGGTTTTATCTCACGCCCGAGGTCCTGGCCCCACAAGAAATTCCAGTTTTCAATGAAAGATAAAAAGAAGTCCTCCAAGAGTTGGAAGCCAGGGAACAGAATGGGAAATGCGTACTCCCAGAGGGTAGAGAAATGTTAAATAAGCAAACCATGAGGAAGGTATTAGCAATTTTACATCAAGAGAGTTAATGAGGAAAACAAGTAATGGGTGCCATAGTGTTATAAAAATATGGGTGTACTGGAATTTATACTATAGCCAAGCAAATTTGTGAATGATGTGTGGTTTGTAAAAAAGTAAATGAAAAGGCACTTAGGAAGCAGCCTGCAGGAGGTTGAAGGCCAAGTTTATGACCCTTCCAAAATATACAAGTTGATTTCACAGAATTACCTGCAGTTGGCTGAATTAAAAACTTACTAGTGTTTGATCATCTTACCAGGTGGGGAGAAGCCTTCCCTCTTAGCACTGCCACGGGGGCAGTGGTAGCAAAAGCGAAATAACGGATGGACCCCCACGGTTTGAAACTAAGGATTTGTTTCTCAAAAACTGTATGCTCGGGTTGTCTTTTCTGTCTTCTCTCAGGCACCAAGGGCTTCTGGCACAAACTCTGCCTTTAGAGTCTGCAGCTCACAAGTTTCAGCCTGGACAGCAGGTCCTGGTCAAATCCTGGAAAGACGCTAAGCTTCAGCCAGATTGGGAAGGCGCATTTCAAGTTCTGCTGATCACCGAGACAGTGGTGCGACCAGCTGAGAAAGGGTGGACTCATTACACGTGGATTAAAGAGCCAATCAGACCTCCAAAGGACAGTGAGGAGTGGCAAGTACTGACAACTGACGACCCACTTCAACTAAAGATACAGAGATGAAAATGAAATGAAACTTTTGGGGATTACTAATCCTGTATTATGTAGAATTTACAAATGGGTTACTTAACGTGAACGTCACTGAAACTGAAGGTTCCCTAACAATTTGAGTAGACGCTTGCCAGATCCATAGCTGTGGGGATGTACAGAGCTAAAGGGAATTGAGTTATGAAAACAAACATGTGTCCAAGGGGACCGAGTCTAAGGATGATTTAAATAAGTGCATAGTTTTTGTTGCTGTCTCTCATTGCCCCTCCTGGTACAGTGTTATCTGGACCACAGAGTTTGGGGGATGGACAGTGAGCAATGAATGGTTATAGAATGAAAAAGAAAACTTACCCTATCCAAAGGGCAATCTCTCCCGGGATGTGAGTCTCTGCAGTGCAACCCTTTGCTAATTACGCTACAGGGAGCAGATGATTCAGTAAGTGAGGTTTATGGATCACGAATAGACATTAGTAGAAAAGATGCCCTCGCCTCAGCCCCACCTGGCCCGGCACCAGACGCCCAAAGCCCTTGGCCTTTCCTCCTTGCCGCTCACCAGCCTGCGCTGCCTGCCGCCCGCTTGGCCCTCTTGCTCTTGCTTCCCCGGCCCCCGGCAGACACACAGCCAGGGACACCCAGGCAGCACAGCAGGAGGGGAGCCCTTTGGCCTGCTGCCCTCCCGCCCACCCTCAAGCCCACCCCAAATCATGCATGCGCCCAGAAACCCTGACCTGCACCACAAAGGCAGCAGCAGCAGCAGCAAGGAACACCAGGCCTGTGGGCGCAGCTGGCCTACAGCAGGGGACGGCCCTTTGGCCACTTCCCGGACGCTCTCCTGCTCTCCACCCTCCCAACCTCTTGCACACCCCCAGCCTCAGCGCTGCAGGAAAAAGAGACAACCTCACGGCTCCGGGAGGCCCGCACTCGCAGCAACAGCCACACCACAGCTGCAGTAAGCAACACCGCTTTAGCCACCCCTGCCAAACACGGTGCTAGGCCGGCTGCCACTAACAAGAGTCAACTCCGTCCCAGCCAGAGCAAGTCCGCAGAGGCAGTGGCACCTAGCCCACCCCGGGCAGAAGGCAAGATGCAGGATGCCGAAAAACCAAGAGAATCAAGCCCTGTTCACTTGTCCTCACCACTAGCAGGACCCTGGCTGTGACTCCAGATGATTTGTGCGCTTACCGTCTGTCACCCTCCTCAAGTGACCAGTGTGGCCAAGTCTCTGTACGGATCCCTGGGGGACTGTGCCCTGGAAGGAATCCAGTCCAGCAGCACCAACGGGCACGTTCAAACGCAGCTTGCGACAAGGCCCTTCCTCTGCTTAGGAGCGCCGTCCTCCGGGCTTGCCTCTGCAGATGTCTTTTGCTCGACAGTGCCCATCCTTGGCAGAACCTTTGGCTTCTGCTTCTCACCTAGGCGTCGAAAGAGAAGCTTTGAAGTGAGAACCAAACAGGTTGCCACTAACCTTGCACTCTGTCCCCAGGGGAAAGTCGCTAACGCTGTCCCTCTTCAACACACCCGAGCCCAGATTTTAAACCACTCTTTTTTTTTTCGGAATAAAACCCAACAAGTGGGTGAGGGAGGTGACACTTAGGGCCAAGGCAGGAAGGAAGGAAGGAAGGACGGAAGAGTTTGCATCTGGTTTGCGCCCCAGAGTCTCCCGTGGGTGGGCCTGGGCCGGTTGTTCCATTTGGGTGACGCTTGCTCCCAGGCCCCGAGCAGGTAGCTGTCAGCAGCGGGAGGTCTTGGGCTCTGTCAGGCGAGGGGTGGGGTGGGCGTGGGGAGGGATGTGTTTGGGTGGGGGGCAGGTGGGGTTGTAGCGGGGCTGGAGGTGGTGTGCAGAGGGGTAGGAAGGGGGGAAGAGGGGAGGGGGGTATGCTCTTTGCTCTGGGAAAGCGATGACAAGACAGGTCCAGATTCTTCAAGTGCGTAGGAGCTGTGATTTATTTGTAGTTGTTTGTGAAACAGATGTGAAAAACTGGTCAATGACTTGGGCTTCTGCTCAGATTGGTAGCTAATGCAACAGCTGCTTTTGCTGTTTGACAGGGGTTTTTTGTTAATAATTCTTAAATTCCAGTCTTAGAGAGCGAGACTAGAGAAGCTCTTCAGGATACCTACAATGTGACCACGTGCTGGCAGGAGTGGTTCATCGAGGCTCTGCTCATCTCAGTGACCCATTCATATTACAGGTAACAGGAACTAATGCTTAACTCTATTTGTCTACTCTTATATGGTATCTGTTATGCGGCATGCATGTAATAACTCTTCTGAAATAGTGTGTCGGTCTTAGCTGTGTATGTTGTTTGCCATACGAGGCCAGTATGACAGGATTTTAAGGCTGCAGAGAGTTCTTTGTACTCTCTCTTTAATCGAGCTTGAGCTTCTCACCTGCTCCAATTGAAACAAAACAAAAAACCCCAAACCTAACAAAACCAGACAAACAAATCCAACCAACAAACCAAGCAAAAATAAACCAAAACCAAACCCAAAAGCCTCTGTTTTTGAAATGATTTCGAGAAATGGCTGCTGGAGAGCTTGTTTTCCAGAATTATTTTCCAGCTGAGGTATTTAGTTCTTTCTCCTACTGTTCATGAGACAAGCTTGGAGTCGGTTTTGTCTAATCAATTCTTTGACAGGCAGTTGTGAAGGAGTGAAACGAGAGCTGTGGCTGCCAGTTCTCATCGAAGGTCTGCAGGGCACGTGTGCCTGCTGCCCTCTGCTCAGTGCCAGTGAGTGCAAGGGGCTGTGCCAGTGCGAGCTGAGTTATAGGAGTCAAGTGCAGAGCTTATTACACATTATTACCTTACACATAATATCTCACAGCCCATCTCACAGCCCATCTTCACCAATGTTCACGTGTCCTTTCTGTGCATTGACCAGTAAAGGTGGGGAAGACCTCCTTTTTTTTTTTTTTTTTTTTTTTAAAATATGCACAGGTTTCCTCATATGTGGCTCTGAGATTTCAGCAAGTACTTGCTGGCTACGTGTCGTGACATCTCTTTTCTGAGAGGGAAAATGGAAAATGAATTTGCCAGCAGTTGTGTTGCCCCTGATCTGTGGAAAATGAGTCAGGCATCCAGTGAAGGACACTTTTGTCCCAGTTTGTGTATTTGTCAAAGCACTTGGAGTAGGAGAAGACTAAGAGATCCAGGTGACTTGCCAGTCAGTGGGAGAGGTTTTGTAGTCACCAAGTAGATGCAGGACTAAGACCTTGAATTTCTTATGTCACATGCTTATATAATGAGGTTTGGTTTCAGCTGCTATCCTGTGCTGTGATTATTGTCATAATTGTGCATATTAGCATTATATTAACTCAATTACGTTGCGTGCTGAAAGGATGCTGTAGGAAAGACTTAACTACCATTAGATCTGTCGACTGTCTTCACAGCAAACGTGTTTTCCTCTAAGCCGGGGGTGTCAAACTCATTTTCACTGGGGGGCACATCAGCCTCGCGGTTGCCTTCAAAGGGCCAAACGTAATTTTAGGACTCTAGAAATGCGACTACTCCTACATTTATACAGTCCTAAAAATGCATTTGCTACAAATGAGTTTGACACCCCTGCACTAAACATACTTTCTGAAGAGGCTGCAAAGCGCTTTTTGCATTTTGGCAAAACTTGTGGATCTTTCAACAGGACAAAGCCCCTTTCTCGCTGACAGAATGGAGAACGTGCTGATGAAGCAAAGGGGAGAAATGGATGGGCTACAAAGGTAATGCCTCTGTCAAAAGAAAACCTTATCCATCTGTTTGGGCTTTTAATAAGTACCTCGGAGTGTCAGGACACGACCCTGTGTGCTCACAGCAGCTTGTGTAGTTGTCGTGTTAACGTCACAGGGTCTGAAAATGAATTCAGTCGTGATGTCTTTTTATTTGTCCTTTCAGCTTTCTAATTTGTAACATTCTTGAGTGCGATGCTATAGGAAAGACACATGTGAACAGCTTTTAATTTCCTCAGAGTATCCAGTTGCTGCAGAGGGTAACTTACAATGTTCAGGTCTTTTGTGCTGGTGCCAACGTCAATGAATTAATTTCATTTCTAATGCATCATGTGTAAGTGTGCACTCAGTTACCTTCTCTCATGGGAAACACCTGGCTAAGTTTCTAAACTTTCTGAAGGCCATTAGCATATTGCACTAACCTGGTCTCCAGAGTGACCTGTGGCATTTTTACTCCAAGGTAAACAGAGGTTTTTCTTTGCAAACCATGTTGTTACAGCCTGTCAAATGCAGTGGTTGTGGGACTTTCAGTGACTGGATATTAACTGGCCTCTTAGCCCACCTGCATATCCCAGGGAGCTGTCAAAGAGTAGACCCAGGGGAAAAGTCATGCTCGTCATTAGGAACAGACTTATGTTACATTAAAATGACTTTTGTGCAAGGGTCCTTGTAAGAGATCTAGTGACTCTTAAAAGCACCTGCAATAAAGGACCTTTGATAGTGCTGGTCTCTGATAGACCTTTTTTTTTTTTTTTTTCCCCAGATGTGCTCAGTTAAAAACTGCCCACACTATGGGGATTGCAATCTGAATTTTGCTTGGCTTAGCAGAATTGTGTCTAGTTAAAAAACAAAACAATACCACACTCCCCTCCCCACCGCCACGGCAACAAAATAGAGTCCCCCAAGCACCCCACCCTCAACCCCCAAATTCTGGTAACTAATTTCTGGATGCTTTAATTAAAAGTCTTTGTTTGACTTCCTGGACTTTTCAGTCAAACCACAGAAGATGAGGTAATGATACCATGTTTAGGACTCCTGGCGAATCTCCGTCATCACAACTTACCTGTTCAAGCTAAGATGAAATCTTTGGTAAGAGTTTTGTTTTTGTGGCACGACCCTGGCTTGAGGGCAAGAGAGTTACTGGACTCTGGGGAATTGCCTTAGTATTTCTTATGCTCGTTTTTGTGGGACCAATAACCCTGACCTGTTTGTTCTCCAGAGTTGGTGGTTGTTTCTCCTGTATTGGAGAAAATAACCAGTAGAACAGGCGGTTGGGTGTTCTCTTTCCTTCTCTACGTTTCTGTGTTGTTGCGCTAGCTTGTGTTAGGCATTCAGTTTCTGCAGCTGTTCTCTGCAAACGAAGGATGAATTTAAAATTTGAGCATTCTTCCTTTGACAGTCTAAATGTTGTTAACACATGAGGACTGTAGTTGGTTTTCTGGTAAGCTGCCTGAACTTTGACCGACAAAGATCTCAGTCTATTAAAGGATAGATCAAGAAAATGTCACTGATGTTGGTGTCAGGCCAGGACCCTTGAATACTCATACACATCCATGTCTGAGCTGCTCAGTTCATCTCTCTGCTTGGAGTGGTGCCAAGGGGAGTTATGGTTCCATTCAGAAATGCAAGTTAATCTACATGGCACTCAATGTGACACTGTTTACCTTGGGAGAAAGGGGGTCATTAGGGGCAGTCAACATGGCTTCACCAAAGGGAAGTCGTGCTTGACCAACCTCATAGACTTTTATGAGGACATAACCGGGTGGACAGATGATGGTAAAGCAGTGGATGTGGTCTGTCTTGATTTCAGTGAAGCATTTGACACGGTCTCCCACAGCATCCTCCCAGCTAAACTGAGGAAGTGTGGTCTGGACGATCGGGTAGCGATATGGACTGTGAACTGGCTGAAGGAAAGAAGCCAGAGAGTCGTGATCAATGGGGCAGAGTCTAGCTGGAGGCCTGTGGAGTCCCTCAAGGGTCGGTAATCTCCCTAATGAGGAAAGGCCGAGGGAGCTGTGTCTATTTAGTTTGGAGAAGAGGAGATTGAGGGGTGACCTCATTAATGTTTATAAATATGTAAAGGGTGAGTGTCACGAGGATGGAGCCAGGCTCTTCTCACTGACAACCAGTGATAAGATGTGGGGCAATGGGTACAAACTGCAACACAGGAGGTTCCACTTAAATAGGAGAAGAAACTTCTTCTCAGTGAGGCTGGCAGAGCACTGGAACGGGCTGCCCAGGGAG
Source organism: Columba livia (assembly GCF_036013475.1). Lineage (NCBI taxonomy): Eukaryota > Metazoa > Chordata > Aves > Columbiformes > Columbidae > Columba > Columba livia. The sequence continues at coordinate 217,757 of NW_027043811.1, forward strand.
GCTGAGGAGTCTCCTCCTCTGGAGACATTCAAAAGCCACCTGGACACATTCCTGTGTAACCTCATCTAGGTGTTCCTGCTCTGGCGGGGGGATTGGACTAGACGATCTTCTGAGGTCCCTTCCAATCCCTAACATTCTGTGATTCTGTGATTCATAGTCTGATACCTCTCAATCCTTTCCCCCGCTGAGCTCAGGTGCCAAACCAGTTGTAAAAACAACCTTCGTCCTTCAATAGCTCCTTGCAGGGCTGAGGCAGAGGCGAGAGAGCGAGGCAGGTGCGCGGGGGGGGGGCCGTGGGGGGTGGGGGTCTGTCGGTGGGAAAAGCGGGGATCGAACCAGGGACCCATTTGACCAATCCGCGGGTCCGGCGCCCTGGCCGCTCCGCCAGCGCGATCCCACGGCCGTGGAACGCACGGCGCCCCCTATAGGCCGCAGAGCGGCGTGCGCTGCCGCTAGGGCCGCGAGCAGGTAGCTGTCAGCAGCGGGAGGTCTTGGGCTCTGTCAGGCGAGGGGCGGGTGGGGGGGTGTGTGATTGGGCGGGGGGCAGGTGGGGTTGCAGCGTGGTGGTGGGAGGCAGCGAGTCGGTGGGTGCCCCCCGGCATGGGCCGTGCTTAGCGGGCGGGCGGAGGTTTGTAGGGGGAGCTGTGGCGTCCCCCTGCGGTGGGGATGGCGGTAGAGGAGCGGCCAGGTCGCGGGACGCTGGTCCGCAGGGCACCCACTTCCATCCCCACCCCGCCCACCGCCCCCCGGCCTTTAGCCTTTAGTTTTTCTTTGCAAACCATGTTGTTACAGCCTGTCAAATGCAGTGGTTGTGGGTCTTTCAGTGACTGGATATTAACTGGCCTCTTAGCCCACCTGCGTATCCCAGGGAACTGTCAAAGAGAAGACCCAGGGGAAAAGTCATGCTCGTCATTAGGAACAAACTTATGTTACATTAAAATGACTTTTGTTCAAGGGTCCTTGTAAGAGATCTAGTAGGGGGCGCTGTGGCGTCCTGCAGTGGTGGGGATGGCGGTAGGGGAGCGGTCAGGTCGCGGGTCGCTGCTCTGCGGGGCACCCACTTACCTCTCCACCCCACCCTTTTCTTGCCTGCCCACCGCTCTCCCAGCCTTTAGCGACCGCGCAGGGCGGTGTAGACTGCGAGGAAAATCTGTCTCGGCCTACTAACCACCCCGCTTCTAATACACGACAGGGTGTCATTGGTCTTCTTGGCCACAAGGGCAAAGTGCTGGCTCATTGTCATCCTGCTGTTCACTTCTACCCCCGGCTCCCCCTCACTGCTCTCCAACAGGTCATTTTCCAATTTATACTGTTACGTGGTATCCAAGTATATCTCATCGACAGGCTTCCCCTGGTCAACTAGGTGGATAACCTTGTCAGAGAATGAAATTAAGTTTGTTAGGCAAGACTTTCCCCTCATGAACCTGTGCTGGCTGGGACCAATGGTTGTGTTGTCATTCAAATGGTTTTCAATAACACCCAGAACAATCCTCTCCCGGTACAGAAGTGAGGGCTGACAGGCCTGGAGTTGCCGCAGTCATCCTTGTTGCCTTTCTCGTAAATTGGGACAACATTTGCCAGCTTCCAATCTTCCCGGACCTATCCTTATTCCCGAAAAATCAGAGAAAAAAAATAATTGAAAAATCTGAGAGAGGTCTCGCTCTGACATCAGGCAGCTCTTTGAGCACCCGTGGATGGATCCCATCAGGCCCCATCAACTTGTAGGGATCTAGCTGGAGTAGCAGATCCCATATGAGTGCCAGATTGATTGTGAGTTTCTTGTTTTTGCAGCCATAGTTCTCTAGGCCTGGGCTATGGGGGCCCCCAAGTCCATCCTTGGTGTTTGAAGACTGAGACGAAGAAAATATTAATTGTCTCAGCTTTGTCTATATCCCTGTTTATAAGGTGACCATGCTCATCAATTAATTGGCCAATGTTATTTCTGTTTTGCCTTTTGCCATTAATGTATTTTGAAAAGCTTTCACAGTATTGGCCAGCTTCAGTTCTAATTGACCTTTAGCAGCACAAATTTCCTCCCTACCATGGCAAACAGCATCTCCATAGTCCTCCCATGTTGCCTGACCGTGCTTCCGGTGACCATATAATTTCTTTTTTCTCTGAATTTCAGAAGAAGATCGCTGCTCAACCAAGCTGGCTTTTTACCTCACCTGCTAGATTTTCAGTATTTTGGAATGACCTGGTCCTGTGCTCTTAGTAGGTGGTACTTAAAAAGTGACCAACACTGATGGATCCCAACACCTTCAAGAATTTCTTCCCATGGAATCATACTAAGTACTTCTCTGAGCAGCCTGAAGTCTGCTCTCCTCATATCTAGTGTTAAGGGCTAAATCCCTCTGTGTGTTCTTCATGCAATTCTTTTCAGCTCTATGTGAAATGTCCTCTTCAGATATCTTTTTCAGATTGTCCAGGGTCCATTGAACTCATTAGCTTACAGTATTCTGGTCTGTGCTGCAGAATCGAGGGAATATTTTCAGTAAGCGATGACTTAGAGAAATATACTTTCCACTTATCTTTGCGAGTCGTGCAAACCGTTGCATTTCGCACAGCTACCTTTGAAGTCTGCTCCTTCAAAATTACCTCAACTTCAATGTTAATTTGTTTTAAGAGTAATGTAATCTCTGGTGTCATTTGGCTGCAGAAAGCATTTAAAACTGACAAAGTCTGGAAGGCAGAATGCAATCATACCTTTAACTGAGACATTTCAAGTCCTATAATGCTCACAGGCAAATCTTTAGAGTTTGCTGCACACTGAAAAAGACAAAGGGTGGATTTTTTTTGATAGCCACCACTAGTTTAGTAGTTAGTTGCTGTCTGTTGTTGCCATAAGGTTTATTAGCACAGCCAGTTCTGTATTCTTTACGTAATGTTGTTCACAGCGATATAAAAATCTTGAGTCTATAATTAGCTCAATACAATGTCTATTAAAAACAGAGTATAAGCATTGTACCCATGCCACATTGTTATAAAACAAGCCTTCAGCTCACAAGCCATTCCCAGTGCTTCTTGGCAAATAATTTCCCTACTGTTCCTGACACGAGAATTCATGTCTATAGATGTACCAAACTCCTGAACATTTTTCTTCACAGTGCCTATGTGTTTTAAAGACAAATTGTTCTGCTCACTTAGTTTTCTTACATTGCTTTTGTTTGCTTCATATTGACATATAACTGCACAAGTAGCTCATTTCTCAGCAAAGCTCAGAGATGCAACCTTGAATGGAGTGTCAGAGCTTTACTATTTAATGAGTATTCTCTGCATTGTCATGTAGAGAATACAGGGCACTCAGGACTTTTCCAGTCCTACTTGCACAACCCAGCGTATGTGTCGAACAGCAAGAATTTGTCCTTGGATAATCAATAGAAAGAAACTTATTAAGAAGTAAAACAAGAAAAGAGGTTATAGAACAAAGGTATGCTGTCTTGTAGAACAAAGATGTGCTATTTTGTAGAACAAAGACATGCTATTGCTGTAACACGTGAACATTACTTTGTAACTAATTATGTTGTGTCATATACCGTGTGAACCCTGGACTAACCCTATATAATAGAATCAGAATTGTAATAAAATGAGCATTGATCATACCTCCATGAGGACTCATCTTTGACTCCAGGACTCTCCAGTCTTCATTGTCGTTCTCTTTACCCTTGGTGGCATAGAGTCAGTAAACCACCTGTGTCATAAAAACTTTAACAAATCCAAGTGGGAAAAAATGTTCTAGCTGCAAGATCCCAGTACTTACAATTAGCAGAGAAAGTAGATATATCTCTGTTTTTATGTGGGGATGGAAGCTGCTGTCTTTAAACAGCCAGCCTTGCAAAATATACTGTCGTTTTTCAGGTTGCACAGCCACAGGATATATGGAAAATGCTGCTAAACCAGCTCTGCTAAGGACTGTTGAGAGAACAAGGAAGCAAGTAGAGAAGCACAATGATTTACTGAATTTATCACAGTAAATGCAGCTGCACATTGGGTGCTTTGAGTGAAATATTTATTTTTTTCTGAGATTTTTGGTTTTGTTTATAATGAGTGTTCATGTCCTAGACCTAAAACCAAAGTCAAAGCCATGAGATATTGTTAGGAGCTTTTTTCTACTTTTTCCCCGTGCACTTGGAATTCTATAGAAAGAGTCAGGATTTTGGGAACCTGCATTTAAACCTATGCATTCAAGCTTATTTAGTCTAATCTTTTGCCTTCTCTCTAATCTTTGTTGTTTTGTTTTGTTTTTTTTTTTTTCCACCACCATCTTATTCCTAATCCTCTTGGAAGAAAGAACTAGTTTTAATGCTAAAAAAAGAAATGTAAAAGGAAATGTTACTCATCCTCCAGTTCTCCGGTAAGAGGTCATGTGGGGATTTCTCCTTCTGCTAAATTAAGTTTCCCATCCTGTGAATTTAGCAAAAAGAAACTTGAGGTTTTACATTTGAAAACTAAAATGCGGAGCTTGTCTAAATGTTTTCAGAGGAGCATATTTCTATTTCTGTTTCAGAAATTCAGAGTCAGCGGTTTGCAATCACAGAAAACTTACCTACTCTCCCTGCTCCTCACCATTCTGGAGCATTCCCTGCTCCTCATCAATGCTCACTCCTTCTTTAGAAGGGTTGCCCTTTTTTTCTGATTTGAAACAAAAATATTCAGAGTTGTGAAATGTTCTTTGGCAGAGAAAGACCACATAAGTCTGATTAAGCCATCAGCAGCAAGGCAGTATTTCTTTCCCGTTCAGTGTTTCCTGTGTTTTATTCCTCTCCCATGCTTTATAATTATTGGTCTTTCATTTTTTTTTTCCAGAACAACAAAGCTACCTACAGTGGGCACCTGAAATAAACAAACAGACTGAAGTGACATATGGAATTGGATCACTCAGTTGGAACACACTTAAATGCACAAGATGCACAGGTGGCCTTTGAGGGTAAAAAAATTTCCTGGAGATAGACAATCAAATGACCATGCTTAAGTCACATTTGCTGCTATTTATAATCTCAAATTAAGTTGAAGGCTTGTCATAGCACAAATTGTGCTCTACATTTTTAATAAGAATTGTGTAGCAGTATTTTATAAGGGAAAGTAGAAAAATAATTAACATAAGTATGCCTGTGTTATGATGGCAAAAGTCCTATGCATTTTAAAAAATCTGCGTTTTGAAGCATAATATTACAGCTCAAGGACAGGGAGCAGTTTCTTCTGCCCGCCCTATAAGTAAGACTATGTCACAAGTATTACACATTCATAGACCAAGAAGACTCATTGTTGGATGTGGTGGATCCAGTTGCATCCCTATGAAAAATGCATACACAAATATGCATCATATTTCTAGGGCACATAATGTATTAAATGTCCCAGAAATATGTCAAAATACCTTTTTCAGTATGTCCACTCAACTCAATTTTTCAACACTAAATAAAGATCTCAGAGTCACTTTCAAACTTGGAACAATAACAAGGGGATTTTTGTAATCAGTGTTCCTACCAAAAACATGGCAAGCACTGCTAAATTGAGCACCTCATTTGAACATGAGATATCACATCTAAAATGTGAGCTGTTGAAAAAACACAAAATCACTGAATGGTTGAGGTTGGAATAGATCTCAGATTAGATGGCTGGAATACCTCTCCTATGAAGAAAGGCTGAGAGAGTTGGGGTTGTTCAGCCTGGAGGAGAGAAGGCTCTGGGGACACCTTGTTGTGGCCTTTCAATATATAAAGAAAACTTATAAGAAAAATGGAGAAAGACTTTTTTACAAAGGCCTGTAGTGGCAGGACAAGAGGAAAGGTTTAAACTAAGAGAAGGTAGATTTATATTAGACATGAGAAAGAATTTTCTTTATGATGGGGGTGGTGAGATACTGGAATAGATTGCCCAAAGAAGTTGTGGTTGCCCCCTCCCTGGAAGTGTTCATGGTCAGGTTGGGTGGGCTTTGAGCAAACTGACCTGGTGAAAGATGTTCCTGCCCAAGGGAGCTGGTCCGGATAATATTTAAATGTCCCTTTCAACCCAGCCATTCTTGATTGCATGACCTCTGGAGGTCATCTGTTCCAACCTCTTGCTCAAGCAGGACCACCTAGAACCATTTGTCCAGGATTATGTCCATATGGCTTTTGAATATCTCCATGGAGGCAAACTTCACAACCTCTCTGGGCAACCAGTGCCAGTGTTTGGTCATTGTCACAGTAAAAAGTGTTTCCTGATGTTCAGAGGGAACCTCCTCTGTTTCAGATTGCACCCATTACCTCTGGTCCTGTCACTGGGTACCACTGAAAAGAGCCTGGTTCCATCCTCTTTGTACCTTCCCTTCAGGTATTTATATACATTAACATGTTCCCCTCCAAATGGTGTCTTCTCCAAGCTAAACCATCCCAGCTCTCTCAGCCTTTCCTCGTAGGAGAGATGCTTCAGTCCCTTCATTGGACACTCTCCAGTATGTCTGTATCTTCCTTGTACTGGGGATCCCAGCACTAGATGCAGGACTACAGGTGTGACCTCACCAGTGCTGAGCAGAGGGGAAGGACCACCTCCCTTAACCTCCTGGCAGCACTCCTCCTAATCTAGCCCAGGATACCATAAGCCTTAAAATCATAGAGTCATAGAATGTCCTGAGGTGGAAGGGGCCACAAGTCCAACTCCTGTCCCTGCATATGACAGACCCATAGTTCACACCATGTGTCTGAGGGTGTTGTCCAGTCTCTTCTTGAACACTGTCAGGCTTGGGGCTGTGACTGCCTCCCTGGGGAGCCTGTTCCAGTGCTCCACCACCTTTTGGGTGAAGAACCTTCTCCTAATGTTCAACCTACACCTCCCCTGGCACATCTTCCTGCCATTCCCTTGTGTTCTGTCATTGGTCACTAAAGAGAAGAGATCAGCACCTGCCTCTCTTCCTCCCTTTGTGAGGAAGCTGTAGCCACGATGAGGTTTCCCCTCAGTCTCCTCCAGGCTGAACAAACCAAGTGACTTTAGTTGCTCCTCATACAGTTTCCCCTCCAAACCATTCATCAACTTCATAGCTGTCTTCTGGACACTCCAGTAGCTTTATATCCTTTCTATACTGTGACACCCAGAACTGCACACAGTGCTCCAGGTGAGGCCGCACCAGTGCAGAGCAGAGCGGGACAATCACAGAATCACAGAATGTTAGGGATTGGAAGGGACTTCAGAAGATCATCCAGTCCAATCCACCCACCAGAGCAGAAACACCTAGATGAGGTTACACAGGAATGTGTCCAGGTGGCTTTTGAATGTCTCCAGAGAAGGAGACTCCTCAGCCTCCCTGGGCAGCCTGTTCCAGTGCTCTGTCAGCCTCACTGAGAAGAAGTTTCTTCTCCTATTTAAGTGGAACCTCCTGTGTTCCAGTTTGTACCCATTGCCCCGTGTCGTATCATTGGTTGTCAGTGAGAAGAGCCTGGCTCCATCCTCATGACACTCACCCTTTACATATTTATAAACATTAATGAGGTCACCCCTCAATCTCCTCCAAACTAAAGAGACCCAGCTCCCTCAGCCTTTCCTCAGTAGGGAGATGTTCCACTCCCTTAATCAACTTTGTTGCCCTGCGCTGGACTCTCTCCAGCAGTTCCCTGTCCTTCTTGAACTGAGGGGCCCAGAACTGGACACAATATTCCAGATGCGGTCTCACCAGTGCATCACCTCCTTCACTCAGTGCTGTGAATGCTGTGCTTGATGCACACCAGGACACAGCTGGCCATCTTGGCTGCCAGGGCACAGTGTTGTCTCATGTTTGACTTGCTGTCCACCAGAACCGCCAGATTCCTCTCTGCAGAGCTGCTTTCCAGCCTCTCAGTCCCCACTCTGTACAGCCAGGGTTGCTGTGTCCCAAGTGCAAAATCCAGCACTTGCCCTTGTTTGACTTCATGTGGTTGGTGATTGCCCAATTTTCCAATTTGTCCAGATCACTCTGCAGGTCTTCTCTGCCCTCGAGAGTGTCAACAGCTCTCCCCAGTCTTGTGTCATCAGCAAACTTACTTAGTGTTCCCTCAATTCATGAGTCTAAGTCATTTATGAAGACACTGAAGAATGCTTGCCATAACATGGATCCCTGTGGAACCCCAGCCACCAGCCAAACATAACCCAGTTTACTAGAACACTTTGAGCCTGGCCCATCAGCCACTTGCTCACCCACTGCATTGTGTGTTTACTCAGGTGTATGCTGGACATCTTGTCCAGGAGGATACTGTGAGAGACAATATCAAAGGCTTTACTGAAATCCAAAAAGATCATGTCAACAGGTTTCCCTTGGTCAACTAGGTGGGTACCCTTACCATAGAAATAAATTAAGTTCGTTAACCAGGACTTTGCCCTCATGAACCTGTGCTGACTGGGACCAATGACTGCATTGTCATTCAAATGTTTTTCGATATCTCCCAGAACAATTTTCTCCATGATTTTGCCAGGAACAGAAGTGAACCTTACAGGTCTGTAGTTGCCACGGTCATCCTTGTTGCCCTTCTTGTCGATTGAGACAACGTTTGCCAGCTTTCAGTCTTCTTAGACCTCTCCAGATTCCTGACAGCATTGAAAAATCAGAGAGAGGTCTCACTATGACATCAGCCAGCTCTTTAAGCACCCTTGGATGAATCCCATCAGATCCTATTGACTTGTAGGGATCTAGTTGGAGTAGCAAATCCAGTATAAGTTCCAGATTGATTGTGAGTTTATAATTCTCACAGCCATGTTTCTCTAATCTTAGGTTATGGGGGCCCCCAAGTCCATCTTTGGTGTTGAAGACTGAGATGGAGAAAGCATTAATGTCTCAGCTTTGTCTGTGTCCCTGTTTATAAGGTGACAATGCTCATCAATTAATTGGCCAATGTTATTTCTAGTTTGCCTTTTGCCATAAACATATTTTAAAAAGTCTTTTTTTTAAGTTTTCCTTCACAGTACTGGCCAGTCCTTCACAGTACTTCAGTTCTAATGGAGCTTTGGTAGCATGAATTTCCTCTCTACAGTGGTGAGCATCATCTCAGTAGTCCTTCCGTGATGCCTGGCCTTGCTTCCACTGACCATATAATATCTTTTTTCTCCATATTTCAAGAAGAAGAATATCCCTGCTCAACTAACCTGGCTTTTTGCCTTGCCTACTAGATTTTCGGCATTTTGGAATTGCCTAGTCCTGTGCTTTTAGTAGGTGGTCCTTAAAAAGCGATCAACACTGATGGACCCCAACACCTTCAAGAGCTTCTTCTCAGGGAATCTTACTAAGTAGCTCTCTGCCTTCTTTGCCACAAGGGCATACTCTTGGCTTGTGGTTAATTTGGTGTCCACTAGAACTCCAGATCCTTTTTTGTGAAGCTTTTTTCTACATGGCCAGCTACCAGCATGTACTGGTGCATGGGGCTGTTCCTCTGCAGCTGCATGACTTTCCATGTCTCCTTACTGAATAAGCTCCTCTCAGCCCATTTCTCCAGCCTGTTGAGGTCCCTCTGGATGGTAGTACAATCACCTGGTGTATTATCCACTCCTCCCACTTTTGTGTCCCTAGCAAACTCTGCACTGTCATCCTGGTCATTAATGAGTATGTTGAATCAGGTCAGACCCACTATTGACTCCTGGGGTACATCACTAGTGACCGGCCTCCAGCTGTAGACTTCATGCCACTGATCACCACCCTCTGGGTGCATTTGTTTGGCCAGTTTCAGTCTACCTAATGGTCTGCTCATCCAGCCTGCAGATCAGCAGCTTCTCCACGAGGATCTTAAGGGAGAAAGTGTTGAAAGATTACTGAAGTCTAGGTCAACAATATTCACAGTTCTCTCACTGTCTACCAAGCCTGTCATCTCATCATAAAAGGTTATGAGGTTGGTCAAGCATGACTTCGCATTGGTGAATCCATGCTGGCTACTCCCAATCACCTTCTTGTCCTTCATGTGCCTGGAAATGGTTTCTGGAATTAGTTGTTCCATCATCTTCTTAGGGACTGAGGTGAAACTGACTGGCCTGTAGATTCCTGAGTCCTCCTTCCTGCCCTTACTGAAGATAGGAATGACATTTACTTTCTTACAGTCCTTGGGCACTTCTCCCATTTGCCATGATCAATGAAAAAATATTGAGAGTTGCCTTGCAATGACGTCTGCCAACTCCTTCAGCACTCATGGGTGTGTCCCATCAGGGCCTGTGGACTTACACATATCTAGCATGTTTAAGTATTCCCTGACCCAATCCTCTTTCACCTCTTTCTGGCTCCAGGCTTTTCCCTGGTCTCTGGGACCTCCTATTCCTTGAAGACTGATGTTGCTAGTAAAGACTGAGGCAAAGGCAGCATTCAATACCTCAGCCTTTACCAGATCCTATGTCACCAGGTCCCTGGTCAGATTCAGCAGTGGGCCCACATTTTTCCTAATCTTCCTTTCATCACTATGTACTTGTAGAAAGCTTCCTTGTTACCTTTGACATGCCTCACCAGATTCAATTGCTTTTGGGCTTTGGCTTTTCTAACCTTATCTCTGCATTCTCAGACAGAGTCTCTGTGTTCTTTTCAGGTTACGGGTCCCTGCTTCCACCCTGTGTATACTTCCAATTATTGTGAAGATCAGCTTGTTCGTCCATGTAGGCCTTCCTGGCATTTCTGTCTGACTTCCTACTCATTGGGACAGACTGCTCTGTAGCTTGGAGGAGGTAATCCTTGAATATTAACCAACTTTCTTGGGCATCTGTTCCTTCCAAGACTCTTATCGCATGGGACTTTTCTGAGCATGTCCTTGAAGAGGCCAAAGTCTGCTCTCCTGAAGTCGAGGGTTGTGAGCTTGCTTTTTATCCTTCTCCCTCCCCTCAGGATTCTGAGCAAGACACACCAGCTACAGTTACTTAGATTTAGAAAATCATCCATTCCAAAAGACAATTAATATATAATACCAAAAAAATGTGGTTTCTAATACATTGGAAAATTCAGTTCCCCATTCAGCAATTAACACTCTTCTGAATACCATTACAGCATTCCAGCTATAAGCACAGCTAGCTATTCATGCCACATTCAATCAGTGTGCAGCCATTCATGCCAGATATCCATCCTTTCATATGATGAGATGCATTAGGTAAAGGGGTGGGCATATTCTATGTTAGGTGGAGACTAATGGCCCTCAGATGACGTTCTTGTAAAAATCCAATCATTATTCCCATTCTCCCTCCATGACTGCAATGGTGATTATGATATTAGCATACTGTTTATTAAAACTCATTTAACCCTGACTACTAGGTGTTCTTGGAAAATCGTAGTATTGCATGTGAAGGAAAGCACTATTATCTGGAAGTAAAATGTGAACATATCTAGAATTTATATACTCTACCCAGTCAAGAAGAGGATTAAGATGCTGAGTGGTGCTTCACTGCCAAGCAGTGAACAAGGGAGCCACATGTCTTTGAGTAATAAAGGAGAGGAAAGCTTGTCTTAGAGTTTTAGAGGAATATAGAATAATTGAAAGTGAGTATGCTGTAGAGAAGGCTGGAAATAGTTAAGAGTTACTGAAGGTTAGTATATCTTTACAAACAGAAGTGAGAGAAGATTCATCTGAGTAATGTAAAATGAACTAAAGGGAGAGCCTTGGTAGAAATGGATATACATCAAATTCCAATCAGAGTGACAAGAAGTGGTCCCACAGGCCTTCACACTTTTTATCTCTTTGGCTGTAGGTATGCTTAAGGCATCATTAAGGTAGAAGTTTCTGAACTAGAACAATGAGACTAATATCTCATCTCTGATTTTTAGGTATTTGTTACTGCTGGTTCTTTTTATCTGTAAAGGCTTTCTGTCTCTTTTCCATTTCTGTGTTTGTGTGAATACACTAGGAAGAGAGTTAGCACTCTGCTCTGAATTTGTTTTAAACATTATTTTTTATCCCTTTGAAAAATCTGAACCTCAAAATCTTCTGCATACTCTTCCAGTTCTTTTTCTGCTGATAGTCTCTTTAGATCAACTGGACTGCTGCCTTCTCACAGATCCAGGGATGTTGCTTATAACAATTCTCACTGTAAACTCTTGAGTTAAGATAAAACAGGTACGCACAGTTCTGCTTAGAGAACAAAGAAATCCTAGAAAACAAAAAACAAACAAACAAAAACAACAAAAAACCAAAGAACTAAACCATCTTCTTAAAAACTGTCATGTACAAATTAAAAGAAAAAAAAAAACCCACAAAAAAAAACCCCACAACAATAACAACAACACAAAGTTCTTTTGGACTATCATACATAACTGCAAAATTTTCTTAGTAATTTTAAGGTTTGTATAAAATATTGAAAAACATAACAGCTCATATAATTCAAGTCTGAAGAATCACTCTCCCACCTGCCTTCAGGTCAAAGATGTAAAAAGGAAAGTCTACATATGGGGCCTCATCAAAGCAGAAAATAGCAGTAGTTCCTCATCAGTGGTTTTGTCACTCCAGACATTGCTGGAGTGGTAATTTGGGTCTGGAAACTGAAAGGCAGTGGTTTGCCCAAACAGAAGCCAGGTCGTTCTTCCTAATGTCTGCTAGCCTTGGGAAGTGTAAGAGTTTGCAAGACAAAATGAGCGTGTTTCCAAGGAGACAGTGGAGAATCTTCACTCAAATAAGGTTTTCCAGACCCTGAAGAGGCATCAGTGATCACTTCACAAAGAATAGAATGGGAATTTCCTTTTTTTTCTCCACACTTGGTAAAGGAGAAATACACCAGGTAAGCTGATGAGATTTTACAGAAAAATTAAACGGGTATTCTCCACCTACTGTTGATTATTTTTGTGTAATAAAGATTTTTAAATGTTCGTGCAAGAGAAAAGTGAATTTGGAATAATCATGGCTGAGTAGAAGAGGCAGGTGTAGACAGGCTTTGCAGGAGGTAGGCTGTCTTGAAACAAGTGTTGGTGGCTTCCTGGAGAATTGTGGGACATTTCATAAAGTGAATGGGTTTAAATAGTAAAGCAGTCACTGGTTGCACTAATTTGTTGATTCCTTCTCCTGCTCATACTTCCAGTTTTCTGAGACTCTTTATCTGTTTCGGAGACTCCACACCTAAAAGAGTAATGTAACTCTAAATTTATCTGTGGCTGTATTCTGCCTTGAAGGTTTGCCATTAATGGGATTTTGGTTCCCTTCTCCTTCAGTTCACAGGAAAGATAATGTACAAGAAGACATTAAAAACCACCAGCTGTTTAAGTTCAGAAAACTTACCAGTCCATTCTCTTTGTAGAAAGCTTTGTGTCATCTGTCCAAGACCAACCATCAACTCCATATGATAATCCAATCCGATAAGATTGTTTTTTTTTGATATTTGAGACATACTAATCTATAAAAAATGCAAAACATTTACCACCAAGGAGCTTGTTTTTGTTTGTTTTGGTTTTTTTGGTTTGGTTTGTTTTTTTTTCTGTATCCAAGATCAAGAAAGAACCAAAGGAGGTAATTTGACAACAAACCTCTGAACTCCTCATCAGGCCCACAAACAGGAATATTTTGTGTCTGGCGTCTCTACTAAACATAAGACCAGTGCAACAACTCTTTTCAGACTCTATCTCTCTGACTATTCAAAAACATTTATTGAATGAAAGACTCACTGTTTATAACTTTCACAGGATACATGACACCCATGTCCACTGTTTGGCTGAATAATGTCATCATCACATGTTTGTGGTTAAGTGTTCTGCAGGTCTGCATTGCCTCAGACCTTGAGAACAATACCTCTGTTACTATGTAACATCAAGAGGTACTTACTAACTGCTGAGGAGTTTTAAGTAGTTGATATCAATGCAAAGAAATACCTGTATGACTGGAAACGTACCAACTTGCTTTTCATTTTCAGCATAAGAAGGGTGGCATTCAGGGAGAAGCAAAAGTCTTCACTTTCCTGCCATGTGACCCCTGTTTCTGAAAGGTAGAAACAGGTGTCACCTCCAACCCATCTCCAGTTTACAGGGCAGAGTGAACATGCAGGTCCTAGAATAGAGAGAAACCATCAGTTCCTTATAAAAAAGCCAAAGGAAAAGTAGAGGCCTCTACACCCATAGGCCTGGAAAGTCAAAGTTATGCGGAGCTGAAATGTGTATGGCACTTTGTGGGCCACATCTACACGGATTCTTTTTTTTTTTTTTTTTTAAACTCATTATTTAATCTGATGTAGCATATAACACCCTTGTTTAATCTGATATAAAGCCTGACATAGATTTCAGACTGTGTGAACTGTAGCTCTGCTTACTGTCATTGTCATTGTTTGCGCCACCCATCAAGCATAATTTCTCCTTTAGTCCTTGCAAGTTTTCATTATATCCAGTAGGTGCCTTAGAACCTCTGAGACCTGCAATTTGTAAAGATACTCTTCATGAGACAAATAGGCTGTGATGATGCTACTAAGTGATACATGCTTCATCATATATTGCAAATTCACTTTTTACAACACTGTGCTCACATGCAACTCTGGTCCTACAGTGTCACATATTGTGAGGATATTAGCAGATGAGAAAATGATGGATAAAGAGATTTCCAAATTTTAAATGCAGTTTAATCACAGTGCCTTTGCAAGCCACTTGGTAACCTAATAAAAGTCTAAAATAATGCAAAAAAAGTTATGCTTATGAAGGAGTATCTTGAACAAATCATGCTGATCTTAAAGGAAGTTTTATAAGCCTTTGAAAAAACCTAAAATTCTCAACATACTTCAGGTTGAAAACACATTTTAGTCCTAAAGGCTGGTAAAACTTCACTGAAGAAAGTGAGAAGGGTTCCTCAACAGTATTTAGATATTGGCTTTTGATAGCAATGGCTCAGAATGACTACTTCCAGGCTCAGTGACAGAAAGTATAGGTACAGTCATGTCACACATTATAAAAGCTAATATTAATACGACAGTCTTCAGTTCTCTTGCACATCTTAGATAAACTGGGATGACTGAGTGAAACAGACAGAAAAAGTGACATTTCTTCATGAATGCGAGTGCTAGAAGCATGTCCATTTTTAACCTAGTAGTATGATCTGCTTCAAGACAGTGTTCTACAAACATGAAAGGTTAGTCTCCGAACTTGAGAGATTTATCAAAGGAAGGAGACAAGAAGTGCTGTTTCAGTAGAGTAAAGAGACTCAAACAACAAGAGGAGAAGGGAAACAACAAAATTACTTATGAAAGTCAACAAATAATTTTATAATTTAATTTGAATTACAAATACGTGAGTAATAGATGGATGACGACAGAATCCACTCCTCCCACTTTTTCCAAAATACATCATCTTGACTTCTATATCCTTGATCTGGGCACAGGTCTAGACTTAAAAAAAATGCTTCCCTTAAAGCCTTATGTGCACCAAGATGCACAGTGTTCATCGCAGGCAATTAGGAGGAGAGCAAAGCACAGAATATGTGGGGAGGATGAGCTATAACTCTCCTTGTTGCAGTCGGTCTGCCACCTTTCTTCAATGCAGTTGTTCCCAAGGTGTTAATATGAGTAAAGGAACACCATATATTTCAGCACTTACCTAAAACTATCATTCCGATAGTGAGGGCCAGGCACAGCGCAAACAAAGTGAAGATAGCTGGCCCCCACACAGCAAAGGGAATAGAGCGCCCTGGGAGAAAACAACAATTTACATGAGGGCAGGCACTCTGTTCAGCAGCACTGCCAAACCTCCACCCCTCCATGAAGAGCCATCTGGTGGCTCTCAAAAGAGTTCATCATCCAGTCTGTGTTATATTTTAAGGATCAACCCAAATTCAAGTTGAGAAGATGTGGTTCCTCTGTTAAAGAGGTTTGTTTGAAAGGAAACACTGGACATGGTTTAAACAGAGCAGGTGGGAGATTCCTTGTCTTTGACAAAGGATGGAACCATGAAGCATTGCAGTGATCCTTTGGCTTAGAAGTAGGTGATGCTCCTGTTTTCTTTTGGCAGTACTGTATTACTCTGCTCTGTCCAAACAGAATAAGGAAGCATTTGCATACCATCTTACACTTTGCACAAATCCTTCCTGCTCTCAGGGCAGACAGTGCTCAGGTTGTGTGACAGCTCCAGACTGAATCCCAGTTCAGGAAAATTCTGGAGTCCAAAATATCCACTGAGGTTTGCCTGGATTCAAAAGTTCTTGAGAGTTTCCGTCACCAAATGGTCACGGCAATGCAGTATGATGGACCTTCAGCTGAAGAAATACTTAACTGAGACTGGACGCCATCTTGAAGTACACGGTTTAGCCCAAGCAGAGTGTGGCACTTGAAGATGGGAAATGACACAATCTTTGCATTCAGGCTTGAATTCAGTGCTGCCTCACTCTTTCTGGCTTTAAAGGGTATGAATAGTAAGCGGATTCTTAAAAATTGAGGTCCAGAGGGCAAAGTGTAAAAGTTTTTTTTCCCTATAATATTGAAGTCAGATTGTCCTGTCTCTATAGCCATTTCCTGTGATAATAAATAAACAACAAACGAGAGTAACCACATTAAAGCTGTTTCCTACATTCCAGAGTGTGATCCTGAAGCCACCTGTCTTTTCCTACAGAAATTTAGGGCAAGAAATTGCAGTGGTTCCACCCTGTGCATTTTTACATTCATGGGTACTGGTTTTTATTGGACAGAACAATACAAATAGTGCATTAAACCTATAACATTAAACCTGTAAGTACATATTTTTCTTATTTACTGAGCTGGCCAAGAGAGATTGTTCCTATTGTCATTGTCTACCATAGTACAGAAATTTCAAAGAGCAAGTATCAGTCATGCCTTGGTTGATGTTCAGGGACATGTAGTGTCTGGTTGGATGCTGTGGCAGGTGATTTAAATTAGTGTATCCATCCTCTTCCTCTATATTTGTATGCATTATCTGAAGACTTATTTGTGGTTCAGTCCCCTAAGACAGGCTGAATGATTTGTGAAGGAGAAGCAAAAAGAAAAGCAGAAAGAGGGAGGGGATAGGAGAATGAATCACACTTCAAATACCCTAAGGCAAGATATTAATATTCAAGTGTTACATGTGACTCTTCCTCCCTCAGGGGAAGAACTCCTCTGTTCCCACCCATCACATCTCAGCCTGGATCTGCATCCCCAGCTCTAGAGACACAGCTTTGACATGAGTAAATATATGGTCTGGTAGTTCTCCTCTTTTCCATTTAGCCTTCCTGTGACTTTCATCTCCTTTAAACTTTCCATATTTTAAACCAGAACAAACACCTTTGATTCATCTCAGAGACATGAAGCTCAACTTCAGCGCTGTGCCTTTTGCATTATTCAGTGTTAAGGGTTAAGAATCTAGATGTCTTTATTCAACTGAGAGCTTTATTCAATTTTGTTCAACTAAGAGCAAAGCTTGCAGCTGCAAAAAGCCGCTGAAGGTATTTAATCACACAGAGTAAGTAGGAAATTATGTCCACAGTCTAATGTCATCTTCTTAGAAGGAGAAATGTGAAATTAGTGTGTGGTAAAAGAGACACAGACAGGCTTTAACAAAAAAGAGAAGTGATCCCTTGTGGCAAAGGCTAACCAAGTACTGGACATGACCTAGCAAGACTGTAACTAACAGGCAGAGGTGTGATGATTCTCTTGTCTCCATCCCTTGTGAGTAAGCAGCTGCAGTACTATGTCCAGCTTTGGGCTCCCCAGTGAAAAACCAAAACCATAAACCACATAAAACTAAAACTGGTGAATGGGAGACCCACCAAGATGCTAGGGAGCTGGTGCATTTGATTTATGGAGACAGATTCTGACAACAGAATTTGTTCATCCTGGAGAAGACAAAGCTAAGGAGAATCCAATTACAGTCTCTCACTGCATCAAAGGGCTATGGAGAAGACGGAAACAGACCTTAAGAGGTAGATGGTGAAAGGACATAGAGCAATGGTTGTAAGTTACAGGTAGGGTGGTCAAATATTGGAAGAGGTGCCCAGAGAGGCTGTGTCATCTCCATCCTTGGATATTTTCTGAACTTGACCGGACAGGGACTGGGCTTGTCTGATATAACTTTGAAATTAGACCAGCTGAGTAGGAGTTTGAACCAGATGGTACTCAGAGGTCCATTCCAAAATAAATCTTTCCATGACTCTGTGATCTGTGATCGTGAAGGGAAGATGCACTGCTATTTTTAGGGGAGACAGCCCAAGAGAACGATGGTAGACCACCTAAAATAGCATCATCTGTTCCCCTTTCTTGTAGCTTGGAGATAAAGATTTAGAAAGTAAGAAACAGACTGGATAGTACTTTCTTTAGAAACTCAGATTCTCTGTACCTCCCAGCTACAGTAGGAACTCATTTTTCTTTTTTGCAAAGCTTAGGTTACAGCTTGCTGGCTATTCTGCACAGTGCTGTCCATGGTTTCCTTTTTCCTCTCGAAGTTCCCCTAACAGGAGAGTATAGGATGTATCAAAGTTGTCATATCAAGAGAGAAGGTTCTGAAAGTCTAGCACCTCACCTACTGCATCAGATGTTTCAGATGAGTAGAAGTTTATTTAATTTAACACAAAACAAATACAAAAACTGACCAAGCAAAGGCAGGGACAAAGTGAAGGACCGTGACCCATGGACAAGATAATGCCAGTTGAAAGATGCTGTTAAGGACAGAAGACAGTGTGGGAAAGACCAGACAGGCTTAGAGTGATGTGAATCTGTAACGGAGATAGTGAGATTGTGTAGCTGGAAGCCTGTCATTAGAGATGCATGAGCCAGAGCTGAGACTTGTGTCAAGGAGTCCAGGCACCTCCAAGAAAAGATTAATGGCAGAATCATGGTGTCTTAAGACTTAAGACTCATGTCTTAAGTGTCATTGTTTGGAAGGAACTTCTGGAAGTCATGTGGTTCAACCTCCTGTTCAAAACTAGGGCAGTTTTGAACTCTCATGGAGTTGCCCAAGGACTTGTTCAGTCAAGTTCATGCAGCCTCCAAGGACAGAGATCTCCCAGCCTCTCTGGATACATTTTGCTGTGTTTGGCCACCCCAGCTGTGAAGAATGTTCTCTGTGTGTCTAACTGGGATTTCCCTTGCTACAGTTCCTGTTAGTTGCCTCCATTAGTGCTATAATCAGCCTGGGCGGAGCTTAAGTATGTATATGGGGACAAGATAGAGGGTTCCAAAGCAGCACTTGCTGATAAACAGGTGGACCCATGTCTGCCATTGTAGTTGTGCTCCTGGGCACCTTCTTGTAGTCTTTTAGTCACCTTTTACTGATTTAAAAGCATATCAGTGAAAGATGTTATAATGATTAAATGTTTTAAGGTTCTGATTTGAAACAGAAAATAGAAACAGAGAAGGAAGGTACAGGGACAGATAAGCATCAAATTCTTTGGTAAACTGGCTGACTGATGAATGGTTGGGATATTTGTCTTTGCTGCTTTCTGTAGACAGTGTCTGTGAACATGGATTGACACCATCTTGCTGAGAGTACATTTCAGCCTGTGATCACCAGCATCTACTGGCAAGTGTGAACCCCTCCAGGGCAGTGGGTGTGCTTGTAACAAGGATGATGGAGGCTATTGGGAATGAGAGAGGCTGCACTCGGTGCAGGGCCTGGAGCAGAGAGTGTAGTGTGGGACATGAATATGCACCGTGCAGCAGGGAGTTTGATTCAACTATTTTATTTCTGAACCCACTTTCCTGGCACCCATGAACTCTGCTTTTTTCTGTTCTGTGGCTGACATTTAGGCTCCTCTCATTTCACTGTCTTGGTAATCTCATAGTAGATGGGCAAATGTGAAGCTGTTATGCTCCTTCCACTTCAGAATGGCACTGCAGGGCTCCTTCCCCCTTTATTCACTTCACCTCTAGCTTCTTCACTGTCCATGTCCTGTTTGAAGGGATGTTGAAGATGACAACTTCTCTTTAGTTCCCAAACCTTTCGAGATTTATGATTTCTCAGTTTCTACCAAGGCTTTGGTACTCTCACACTTAATACACAATACTAGGTTTTATTTTCCATACAACACATGCTTCAGATGAACTGCTTCTCTGAACTTCCCAGTGCCATGGAGAGATTGTGGTCCTCCACTGTCCCCAGAGACAGTGGACCTCCTTGAGCAGCTTGTGTCTTGGGCTCCATACGTGTGTAGTCAGCAGAATGCTGACAGCATCTGAGATAGAAGGCAGACTGGATGAAATAGTGGATTTGATTGAATTTCCAGTACTACATACTATAAATTCTTCCCTGTGAAATAAGTCACTGGTAATAGGGAAAAAGCTCTTTTCAAGCTGCTGGGGCCAAGATTTGAGCTGAAACCAAATGGAGTTTACTATATAAAGTTATGGAAATAGTCTATAAAGATCATCCAGCCATAGAAACTAAAGAAATGTACACTGCAAGTTATCACCACTGACCTGACCTTGCTGCAATAATAGTGAATGCTCCCTAAAAAGTCACATCCAGCAGTCAGCAAGAAACCCAGACACTAACATTTCTTTTAACAATGCAGCCACCAAGCCAAGGTGTGTAGCAGATCACCAGAAAAAAAATCAAGTGTTAATTTATGGGAAGAAAAATGAGTAAAATGTGCCAGCTTAGATGCCTGCTGTTAATTATTATTTTTTTCCAAGTTAAATGGGTTGAAACACATGAAACATACCTTTCTTGCATTGTACCTTGCACTTCTAACTGCAATAGAAAGGAATTCTAGATAGTTTAACCAGTACTTGTGCCCATCGGTCATGTCTTGGCTCTGCTGAGTATAATGAATTTCTTCAGTTCAAAAACATATTTTGGCACATTAGGAAGAAGGATTCACCTTTTACCAAGGAAATGCTTCAGTCTTTGAAAATATTTTCCAGGGAAATACTGAATATTAAAGACACCTTATTATTTTTTTCATTTATTTTATGGAAAGTCTCCAGATACTAAGGTGTATACACATGGATGCAAGGTGTGTATACACATAAAAAATATATGTATATGCAATACAAAACAGATGCTGACATACAAAGCTTCAAAGAACTCATGCAATGGAACTTCATCAAGAAAAGTGACTGCATAATTTTATTTCAAGAAGCATGACAAATGCTTTAATAACACACGCGTAGTATGTACCTTGGGTTCCAGAGATCCCAAACAGTGTGGATATAATGCAAGAGCTCAACTACGATCTGTGGAAATAGATTCTGCATCAGTTTGAGTACTGATTGTGTGTAACTCTGAATGGAGCACATAATTATTATCCTCACTGCTATTTTTATCACAATCGATGTTATGACATCACTGAAGTTATTCAGGTAATGTTTTAATCTAACCATGATATTTGACTCTAATTTTCACAGAGATTGTTTCTAGGGATTCCCTGTAGTCTTCTCACAAATGTCCTTTTATCTCTGTAAATATTAATGCATATATGAAAATAATTTTATGGATAAATAGACCTTGTGTTATTTCTGTATCCCTGTAGCTCAAACAGGGGAACAGTTGGAAGACTGGATTTAGGAAAGAAGGCATGCCTAGGCAAACTAATCTAGAAGAGGATTATGTGTGGATGGTAGTTAGTGTGTACAGTACATAATTCAGTAAGTAGAACTATCAAGGATGTAGTTGGACTGGTTTATGACTGGCAGGTGTTAGTGTAAAAAACTGACTGAAGCTCAAGAAATATAG
Organism: Columba livia; assembly: GCF_036013475.1. Classification (NCBI taxonomy): domain Eukaryota; kingdom Metazoa; phylum Chordata; class Aves; order Columbiformes; family Columbidae; genus Columba; species Columba livia. The sequence continues at coordinate 239,280 of NW_027043811.1, forward strand.
AGATCTGTGAGAATGCGTGGTTGTCAATCTGGAGAGTCATGGAAGGATCATTGTTTGACTGTAGCTAATTCTTTAAAGCTTCTTCCCAGGCATGTAGTTTTTAGCTTTGTAGCTTATTTTCCCTCTCATTTGTGAGCCTGTGAGGGAGAATGCAGACAAAGAAGATTTAGTCCCTAATGACCTGTCCATTTGTGTCACGATTCTGAGAAAATTGCATGACAAACAAACAAAAATATATCTAAAACTTGCAGTTCCTAATGTTGGTATCTCACAGTGGCAAATCCCACATCCCTTCTTGCAATGCTTCTTCAGGTGAAATGAACAGCCCCTTTCTCACAGATCCATAATTGCTTTGTTGAACAGGAGTGGCTGGCATAAATAAACTGTCCGTATAGGGAGGCACAGAAGAAGTTGTCATATAACACAACCCTAGCAAATTAAAAGATATGGGTTAATTATGTCCTGATAAAATAATGTGATCTATATTTGGACCATTTGTAATCATACGTATTTGACACTGGAATGTAGAATTATTTCCCCCCTTAGAGCTATTTTATCTGTGCTAGGTGCTCCTTTTGGGTCTGGTGCCTGTGATAGAGCTGTATTTTGCCACCCATTGTTCCTTATACAGGACACTAATTTGGAGCTCCATAGGAGATACTATGGTCTCCATGCTCCTTTGTCATTGCATGTATGACAAACATGGGAAAGTAAGAGGAAACACAAGTTTCGTATAATTTATGGGGCCCATTGGATAGACCCTCACTGGTCTTAAGTTATGAATGCTTACCAATTTGTCACTTCTTTTGAAAAAGATGTTCCATCCTCCCAGTACCAACTGTTCCTTTCGGATATGTATGATAATCCAACCCAGTAAAACTGTGAATCCTGTGGCAGAGAAATCTGTAGGTATGAGAAAATCATCACAACAATATTTCAAAAATAAGACCTAAGCTCCTGTATCTTCCAGCTGTGAAGGTTCTGCAACCAAAGGAAGTAATTCTTACTCAATAGGAGGGTAACCTGTTGTTTGTGCTTGTATTCCATGAGGCAGTGCTGACTGCTCTGATTACAGGATCATTTGAATCCCATTGTTTATTGAATTGTCACAAGACAAATGTAACACGGATGTGTAAAAACACTGCTTCTTTAAAGAAAAAAACAACCAAACAAAAAAACCCCACCCAGCTTTTTCTAGTCTGCCTTTAGGTGTCTACACTGCCCTTAGTTATCTGTGGTTCAGATGTAGACATGCGAGTGCTGTTTAAGCCCTAATTAGAGTCGGCAGAGATCTGGCCAACAGATCCAGTGGAGCCTCAGAAGTGGTTCATCTCACCCCGTGGGATGTTACTGAACAGTGACTGGCCAGATCTCCCACCGGCTGTAACGGAGCCTGAGGAAGTAGGTCTGAAGTTGCAAATCACTTACACTGTAGGTGCTTGAAGGTAGGTGAGATGAATCCCAGCCTAGAGGACAGAGCCTATTGCCTAAATACAGGCCCCTAGCACCTTTTGAGATTCTCCAACCTGTCTGAGGTCTTTACATATGGCTGACAGACAAGACCCAGAACCTATGGGACAGCTGTGCCTTGCTGAGGCATTATTTGGAGGTCAAAGAGAATACCCCTGGGCATTTCAGATCACCCTGGAAACCTGTGCTTAGGCACCTAGCTGTCTAAGTGCTACCCAAGAGGTTTCTCAGCATCTTAGCCTGTTCAGATCCTCCAGACACTCTACTGTTGCTCAGTAGCATGTTTAGGGACTCATCCAAAATATAGGAACCCTATCTGGCTTAAATTGATCTGGCCTCAGTCTGGCTGCAGCCACATATACAAAACACAGAAGAAAAAGCAAGCACCCAGACATCTGGAATCAAACTAGTCAAAGACTCATATAGCATACCAAAATCACCTCTGGAATTCAGCATTGAAGATGTAGTGTTCAGGTGTCTCCCAACAGTGTGATCTGTGATTCTGTCCTCAGGATGCTGCTAAATTCGATAATAAACTGTTTCTCCCCTTTCAATTTTTCCCTTCCCATCTGATTTTCACTTAAATAAAATAATCCAAAAGGACAGCCTTTGTGCCTTAAAATAAAAATGCTGAGAACCCTCAACTGAAATTAACTTCACCTGGAAAAAGGAGGCAGATTTCCAAGGAAACTTCTTTCCTTTTGAAAGTTTTAGGTAGCAACAAGAAAATAAGAATATTTGGGCTTTGTGTAGGCTTAACAGCTGTTGAAAAAGAGGTTGCCATATATCTGTGTACAAAAAGGGAAATATGGTTGACAGCAAATTACAGATTTTTCATTAGTCAGAAAAATACACCCAAATTAGCAAGTCTAATTAAAATTATTAATTTCATAAACCTTTCCCAGTCATCACAATATAATTCTCTGCTGTCTAGCCTTTATGCCGTCATTACCACCACTCTTTGAGGGTCTAACACAAGGCCAGAAAGCAACCTTTTGTAGTCACATTGCACTGCGATGTGCGAACAGGACCATGGTGAATCATCCGCTCTCCAGATTTTGACACTGGGACCCCTCAGTAATAAAACTTGTGGAAAGAGATAACAAAAACATGCATTCTGTGTGCTGGGTCTCTCCCTCATGCTAATAATATGCATTTTATTTTCTCTGTGAAGTATTAACTAACTAAGGTGTTTTGTACAATGGCTTATTCTGTTTATCTTAATAGATAATTTCACTGCTTCTCACAGCACACAATTTAGGAAGTGTTGCAAGTCATTACAATCTTGCGACTTGCAGGAGGGCTACTTGATTCAGAGAAAACTAAATACAGGCACTGTAAATGACTAAACTATTTTCTGCCTGCAGGATTGCTGTAAGTTAAAACACATGACATAAAAGAATGCATGAAGTTAAGACTGTACCATCTTTGCTTTGTCTTTTAGTACAAGAAGAGTGGAGTTTCTTGAGGAACAGAACTCCTGGCTTTGCTTCCATGTTTTCTTCTGCTTTGAAATGTAGAAGCAGTTGTCAGCTCCGCTGTTTTGCCAGCTTGCTGGACAGAGAGCACAGCTTGTTTCTAAAAATCAGAGAGAGTATTATGCAGAGCTGCAAGGAATACAGGGCCTTTAGCTACTGGTTTGACTGAAAAAAGATTAAGTGCAGCCATGAGTCAGCTGAGCTCTTAAGGGATGAGAGACAAGTTGTTTTGCATGTCAGTGTTCACATATCCATATCTCAAATATTACCACAGTTAAAAAAGATACTAACTGATGAGGCCTTTCCCCTGTGATTCTATAGTCTTTCAGTCAGTGGGCTCTGAAAAGAGGGAGATTTATATTTATTTACATAACAACAACATTTACCATTTTTCTCCTTCCTTTCAAAACACAATGCTTCCCTCATTTCCTGCAGCTTTTTTCCTTCCTCAGGATCTTTGGAAATCTGAAAAACTGAAAGGCATGGAAGTGTTTATCAAAGATTGTTTTTTAAAAATTGTAGTTTTAATTCTAGCTTTAATTTGTAGCTTTTGGCATTTTAATTTTTTTTTGTCTACTTCATATGTATGCCCACCATTGTGCGTACATCATACATTTTCTTCACCAGGAGAGCTGTGCAGCTCTGGAAAAGGTCACCTGGGAAGGTGAGGGCCCTTGAAGATTTTCAATAGTCAGCTGCACAAAGCTACAGATGAGTTTATCTGGGATTGGTGGTAGTCCAGCTTTGAATGGTGGGGAAGAAAGGGCAGGTGTCAGATTAGAAATATGAAGAACTGCTTCTGAGCTAACATTTCTGTGATGACACAGGCCACCTTGAGTGTTTATCTTGGGTACTTACAACTGCTTCCCTCCTGCCAAAAAAGAGAAGCCAGATACAGCCTTTCTCTCCTTCCAAATGTAATGTGTCATCAGCTTTGTTTTTTAATTAAAATGTTGCTGTGGAAAATCTGCTGTAATCGTTAGGCAAATGCATCAGTCAGTCACCACACTTTGATGTCAGGTTTTCCTTCCCTGCAAAAAGCTTGCAATCCAAGAAAAAGAGGGAACTGTAATTACGAAATATTCCGGTATCAGCCACAGGGGGGCACTGTTACCCAGACAGTACGGCCAATGAGGTTAGCTTCTAGCTGTGAAAGCGAAGTGTTTCAGCCATGGGTTAGGGTCAGGGTTTAGAGTTAGGTTTAGGGTTAGGATTAGTCAGCAGTTAGGGTTAGAGCTAGTGTTAGGGTTAGGTTAGTGTTAGGGTTAGGTTTTAGGGCAAGGTTTAGGGGTTTAAGATTAGGACTAGGGTTGGGGTTAGGTTTATGATTAAGGATAGGAATAGGGTTGGGGATTATCTTTAGTGTTAGAATTAGTGTCATTGAGGTTAGGGTTAAGGTTAGAGGTTAGGCTTAGTTAGGTTTAGGTCTTGCATTAGTGTAACCCTTAGGGTTATGGTAGCTGTAAATGCAGATATTACTGAGTGCAAGTTATGTGTGCTGACACTCAGCTGTGGGACAACTGCTGCGGGAGAGCCACACTATTGCCCTTCTTGCTGTATTATTTCTGTTGTGGGAAGAGGGACACCAGGGACAGTCTGCAGGGGCAGTAGAAGCAGTTGTACAGCTGGAAATCGCTCCCACAGCAGCAGTTTGGGACTCTACAGTACTTACACAAGGCCAGCAGGGCTACCAGCCCTATCAGCAGCACCAGGCACAAAGCGAGGAAAGTAAAGGCCACTGGTTGCCATATAGGAGATGTGGCAGAGGCTCCTGAAACAAACCAAAACCACATTCAGCAACAAAACCAGTATCTCTCCTCACCACACAGTGGTATTACCTCCTCTTCGACATTGCCAGTTCATCTTTTTCCCATCTGCAGAGCCTCTTTTTTTTTTTTACTACAGTTTTTGTTATTGCTGTTCTGAATTTCATGCAGTCATTTCGAGAAATATCTATTTATTCTCTGAGAATGTCTATTAACAGTGGCTTTAGTATTTTAAAGTAAAACTTCTCATGAAGGAGGTAAACAGATTAGATTTTGCAGTTTCCACAGTATCTAAGATTTCTCCAACTTGAGAGGGAAAAATTACCGTCTAGCTTTGGATAATTAATTCTGGAACCTGTGATTGGGATTTCTAAATGATTGCAATGTTTGAACACTAAACTGTGCCTATTTCTTCAGGCTCTTTCTCCAGTTTTTCATTGAGGTTCAATGTCAAATCAAGAATAGAGTTCTCAAGAATTTTATAGCTGATTTTCAGCTGATTTTCCCCTGATTAAAATATTTTCTTTATATACATATACATATACATATACATATACATATACATATACATATACATATACATATACATATACATATACATATACATATACATATACATATACATATACATATACACATACTGCTGTTTGACAAGAAAAGGAAGAATCTCAAATGGGATCAATTTTGCAAATGACTTGCTTCTATAAAACACCGTAGAGTGTAGCTCACAGAAACAAAATAACAATAAGAAGTCAAACCCAAGAACAAAGTCCTAGAGGCTCTGCTGTGTCATTGATGCAAATAACTTGAAGATCCAAGGCTTATGGAAATTAAAATGTCATGGTTCAGTTCAGTTGTAGTGCTTAAAGTTATGTTTATTTCCTGTTATTTGTTCATGCAATCTTTAATATACTCACAAATGTCAAGGTAAGTGCTATTCTTGTTCATTAAAACATTTTGTGCAACAATGCTTTCATGATACGCAAGGAGAAAACAATCTTCTCCATTATTTTCTGTTTTGACTGACAAATTAACTTGCATACACCTTCAAAGAGATTTGATTATAACAGACACATATCTCTTTTACCATATATTATAAATATTCATTAGAAGACATGAACACACAGTAGTTGTTCATGAGGCAAACCCTTATTAGAGCAATAATTGCAGTGAGAAATATCAGTTAGCCAGTTACTTTATCTGTCTTTTTAACCTGTTACACTTGGAGCTTGGTAGCTCTATAGCAGATCCTCTTCATTATTTTCTTGTGTAGATGTGTATATATATATATATATATATACATGCTTTTTTCCCTTTCATGAAGCAGTGCTCTGAAACTTTTTGTAATACAATTTCACAGGTATTTAGAGTGTTCAAGTTAATTGAAAAGTATTACTTGAGTCCAGTGCATCAGAGCAAGGACCTCCAGAGAACTAACCTTTTGTTAGGTCAGAAGAATTGCCCTCCAGAGGTTCCTAGAAGTCCAGATAGACTTGGCAACTAAAATTTACATTGCCCAAGTTAAGGGAGATTACCTTAACCCTCACCAGTTAAGGTACTTTGAAGAAACTGCAGATAACATCACATCATGGTGGTGATTGATATGCCAAGAGGGTAGGTCTTCCTTTTAAAGTGACCTAAAAATCCTAGGAATGAAAGCAAATGTGAAGACCAGCACCTTTAGTCTCTCTGCACCAGTATCTCTCTGTACCAGCATCTCTCTGCACCAGTACAGGCAGGGGACCGACTGGGTTGAGAGCAGCTACGGTCCTGGAGGGACCTGGAGGGTCCTGGAGGACAAGTTTAATGTGAGTCCTCAAGTGTGTCCTTGCAGCAGTGAAAGCTGATCAGCATTGGGCTGCATCGACACGACTGCAGCCAGTAGATCGAGAGAAGTGACTATTCCACTCTACTTGACAATCATGAAGCCACATCTGGGATACTGTGTCCAGTACTGAGCTTCCCAGTTCAAGAGAAACGTCAGCTAACTGCAAGGAGTCCATCAGAGGAACAATGAGTTCGTCAGGGCCATATAGAGAGGCTGAAGGACCTAGGCTTGTTTAGTCTTTAGAAGAGGGTGCTAAGAGAGAACCTAATTTCAGCCCTCCACTACCTAAAAGGGCTTTATAGATGGAGCCAGACTCTTCTCACAGAGGCACAGCAAAAGGACGCAATATAACAGTCACGTGTTGCTTCAGGGAAACTTCTGATTAGATGTAAGGAGAAAGAATTCTTCCCCTGCAACAATGGAACAAGTCCCAGAGAGGCTGTGAGATCTTCATCCCTGGAGGTTTCCAAAACTCAAGTGGACGAGGCCCTGAGTGACTTGATCAGACGTTAGAGCTGGCCCTTTTGAGCAAAAGATTGGAAAAGATGAACCATAAAGGTCCCTCCCAACCTGATTTGGTCGTAAGACTGTCTACTATACGTGTTCTCTGTGCAAATCAAAAGACCATTTAGAAAGTTTTCTGAGCTTGCCAACCAGTTTCTTTCTGAGAAGCTCTGTCCCTAGATCACACTCCCTAATATTTTATCCTTGGTTTTCTGGCTGCTGCTTCTCAACAGTTTCTCCTCCACCCTCTTCGTTCAAGTCGTCTTCCTCAACATATAGCCCTAGATCTTTTCCAGACAGCACCAGAGTGATGTCACTTTAGTCTTTGCTCTATTCAACCTGCAAATAGCAGAAATGATATTTATATCACCAGTAAGCCTTGTGGTGAATTTATGAGCAGGAGTAACAGTACTCAAGTCATCATTTTACAGTCTCAGGCATTCTATGGGCATAATCCACTACCTTAGTTAACACTCAGGCTCTTTATCAGGAAACGTTAAGTATAAACAAGTAAAAATATATGCCCCTATCAGAGCTTATATTAACTGTTAAGACTGATAAACAAAGCACCTTTCTACTCCCCATAGCTAAGGAAATTGCTTCCATTTCCAGGGCCTACATTATTTCATAAAAATATAGTGCCTTCCTTCCAAAAAGAAAAAAAAAAAAAAAAGTAGGAAGGTGTGATTTGTCATTTGTGTTGAAGCAAATGGACAAAAATAATTGGAGTAAAGATAGGCTTTGGAAAGAAATATCACCTGTCATCATAAACAGCACACAAGACATAATGATTTTTCTCTCTGCTGTTTCTATGTACATTTATCTAAGAACATACTATGAAGTTTAGAAAGATTTTAAAGCAACCATCATGAACCTGCAAATGCATGTTATACCCTGATATAGATAGAAAAGTTAATTTCCATCTGTACTTACTGTCTACTGTAACACAACTGGCTGGAGCCTTAAATGCAGAACATTTCTTGCTGCTCAAGTATCCAGGAGTAATAACTGAAGCTGTGGGTCGTAAATTTAAAGCAGTGTAACCTTCCTCATCCTCCATCTCCAGCCTGTCACACTTCTTTCCTGCAATAGCAGTACTTTGGGAGTAGGGGCACACTGCAGTGAGACCAATGCTGAGGCGATGGGAATGGTTCACATTTCAGCATTTTCAGTGAAACCACAGAGGAAGCTGGCCCTGTCCTGATTACCGTGTCATAGTAAAACTGTAGTATATTGAAATCACATCAAAGAGTTAAAGTGGAACTGTCAAGAATGGGTGTTCTCTTCCCAAATATGAAGATCAGGAGTCTTTGTTCCTGGTTGGAACCTAAGACTATTTCATTTAAAAATGCACCTGATCTGACCCTATAAATACAGCAAACATCAGGATTTTCTACCTCCTAAAAATAAGATGTTCTATAAATAATCACTGTTTTGAGTTAAGGTATGAAAGATATCTCTTGATGTATCAGCTGCACTGAAAGCAATAGGCTACAATTCCATACAGTGCTATGAAAAAAAATTAAATTATTTTACAAAAATTAACTGAAATAAATGCTAAAAGGGGAAAAGCTGAGCTAAAAGGTTGGTGAGGGCAAGAACTTGGCAGGATTCATGCGATCACTCAGCCTGTGTCAGAGAAACCTCTCTGAGGTTCTGAGGACCTCTCTGCTGCTGCGCTGTGTGCAGAAGTGGCTTATCCATCCCCATTCTCCATCTCTGTCTCTTCGCAGTGCCTTGATCCAGTGCTGAGCTGTAGTTCTTAAACATCTCCAGTGACCCACACTCCTTAACAGAGCACTTGCCCAGACATGATGAGTCACGTCATGGTGACAGGCTTGAGTCACAAGGAAATTGCAAGATAGGAATTTCTGGAGTAACTGTTCTTGCTCTTTTGTGTAAAGCTTAGAGTCTCCCGTTTGCAAAATAATATCAACAGACTGGAAATACACTCTAATGACTGGGATATTCTTTCTGCCTTGCTGTGCAGATTATAGATATTTTCCAGAGCAGAAATATATCCGATTGCATGCATTTTTTTAATTATATTTTATCCATATCCAAAGAGAAGGCATGAGGTAAGGGTTGGGAATTAAGGGTGCAAGGAGTAGCATTCACTGTGTATTCATGGTGTATCTATAATATACTCATAAACTCATGCTAAATATGGTGCAAAAATCTTTGTCTATTGAGCCCGAAAACTGTATGTTGGAACTTCAGTGTAAAGAGGGCTTTTCTGCAGAGAGCTGGTAGTCAAGCAAATTTGTTGTACGTTTTTGTGACAGTAACCTCTTCAGTCTTAGCAACAACTTCTCAAGCAGGTAATGAATCTCCTTTGGGGGAAACTTTTCTCCAACATGATTTTACTTCTGAAGAGAAAACAGGAGGTAGAATAATTTTCTTGTATTATTTTTCTAACTCTGAATTCTATAAGGAGTTTTGTTGTGTGGTTGATTCGTTGTTCTGTTTTTTGGTTTTTGTTGGGTTTTTTTTGTTTGTTTTTTTTGTTTGTTTTGTTTTGTTTTGTTTTTAGCTTTTTGGTTTTTGTTTTTTTTGGTAATATTTTAAAACAGATCCTGCTGCAAGAACAGAAGTAGCAAAAGGGTTAAGATGGAGTTTCACCATCATATTCTCTCTCTGTTCTTGCAACGGTCCAGGGCAGACAAAATTTCTTGTTCTTTCAGACTAAAGTTATAAGAAAGGTAAACTAAAGCAGGAAGTTTGGGTCTCCATTTGAACACAGCCTGTATATAAATGTCATCAGGCTGGACAAAACAGCTGTGTTTATTAACCAAAATGTGATCTTGCAAATTGCATTAGATAGAGTTTATGACTGTAGTGGAGGGGATGCTGGGAGGAGTGGATTTTAGACTTGGGAAACGCACTGTTGTATGGAACTGTGACTCAAAAATGCCATCTCAGCCAACACACAAACGATACATTTCTATGTCTCTTCCCCTGTAAGGAAAAGCTCATTTCAATGGAAAAGGGGACACAGTCAGCACATCCTTAAACCCTACCTGGTTGCATCCCTTGCTAGTTGCTAGTCCCTTGCTGGACAAGGTTTTTTGCTGCAGCACTCAAATGCCTGTAGTGAATGGTAGGACACTGCTTGATTTCTCTCTTTCCTTCCTTTCTTCTCTGGGGTGAATTTTGTGTGTGTGTGTGTGTTTCAGTCATTATTTTTGGAGGAGGACAAGAAGTTACCTCTTTCTGTTCCAGTAGCATGGTGCACTGTGAAACTGTACTCAGACCCCACCTGCCTTTAGAGTTACAAATACATTCACTGCACCAGAGATTGCTTTTGGGCTGACTGTAAATTGACCCAAAATGTCAAGGCCACAGCAAGATATGATGTAGCCTTGTGCCTGCCTATCAGTGCAGGGAGATGTCAATCTCAGTTTATGTTTGTTTTCAACAAACTGCTGAAACACCTAGGATTCATGCCTCTGCTCTTAGGCATGCCTTATTAATGAAAAAAACATCCTGGAAATATCTTTCCTGTTTCCTCACAGTCACTGTAATGTAAAAGAGAAGAAGATCAGAGTGCTGTTGTTGTTGTTTTTTTTAATTTTTCTTCCAAATTACAGCAAAGCCATTCATTATCAAGAAAGAATGAGCCATGAATACCACTCAGGATACCTTCCACATGAGATTTCTTACATCAGTGTACCTGGTATGAATGCTGTGAGACACTCTGGGAAGTCACCAAGGCTGTGTCTGCACTGCAGGACAGAAGCAATCTGCATTTTCACCCCAAAAGACAGCAACCACTGGGAGATGAACTGAGAGGAGCAGCTAGGACATGTTACATTAGACATGCAAGTCATGAGTGTAAACAGCAGAGAGGAAGAGAAATCCAGTAAGGTTTACGGAGCATGAAATTGGTATTCGAAAATAACACCAGAAATGCTCGTGTGGGTGATCAGAAACTGCTGTGTAGTGCTGAGATCACTGAGACACTAGAACAGCACTTGAAGGGAAGGACTAACACTTTAGAAGCCCAGCTGTTACACCAGTGGTACATGATCTACGATAAATAATCTGGGATGAAATTCACAAAGAATACACAAGCCTCCAGAGGGGACCAAGCTAGGAGCTCGTGGACTTCTTTCTCAAATCAAAACACTCTTATGGAACAGAGGTGTCTTATTTCAGCTTGACTGTCATTGTTTTATGGAGATGTGGAGGGAGACATTCTGCTCTTTAACAGTGCTTGGGGTATTTTCACCATGGTTGAGTTTGTAGACCTTTGCTCAGTGCATTAAGGTAGAAGTATGGCATTCCAGGAAATATCACAAAAATACATAAGAGGAGGTTCTGTTCATACCTTTGGCTGAACCCTAGTGTAATTCCTGCAATCTTGCAACAGACCAATAAAGTAGAAAATTAGAAAAGAAGAGCAGAAAAACTAAAAAAAAAGAAAAAAGAGAACTAACAGTGCCAGGAAGAATTATAGATCATGGAAGAGAACTAGACATGCGCAGATGAAGGATACTGAAGGATATCTTATCATGTGAAACATGCACAAGTACTTGTGAGAACTATGAATCCCTGCACTTCAGAGCAAATGCAAGAATATTAATACAGTTTGGGAACACCTTGGCCCACCTGAGGATAACTGTGTTTGTGTGTTGTATTATTTGGTCTAGTAGTGTATCAAAGTAATCAGATCAACAATCCATCAGAAGTGTCTCCTAAATAGAGATGTTTAATCCACATAACTTGTGTTATGTGACAGCTGTACAGTTTTTATGACTGTATCATTGGACGCTGGGAGAGGAGCAGTACCTTTACATGTTTGTATAGTCACTGTGCTTTTTTTCCTGGCCATCACTTTTGGTCATTTTGTCCATCACTTGTATTGGTTAAAACTGAGTAATCATTTGGCAGTTTTGTATCTGGAACAACAGACTTGGGTCACTCCTGGAGTCCATCACCATGCCCATTTCTTTAGTATGAAGATATTTTTACGTATGTCTGAAAGAGAATTAAAAGGGGAAATACAATAGGTCCGATCCAACATATTTACATTCTCATGTGATAGTCCTGAAATACAAAATAATATATTCCAAACTTGCAGAATGTCTTCTAGCTTCTCATAGTCATTTTGATCTAATAAACCAGTCCTCCTGCCAATGGTTGTCATGTCGCTGTAATCGGATGGCAGGCTTTTCACAGATATAGTAGAGCTCTTGTTTACATCGTTGGCTATATATGGTATGATAATAAAAATATCCACAGTATTGAAAGACGCTATCCAGTCTTGTCCTAAGAAAGAAAAATCTTCACTGTTACATCTTACCTCATCCAAATGGTGCTCCTTTGTCCCTTCCAAAAAGAGCTGTCTTTGCAAGAATTATTTATGTGGCTTTCACGAAGAATATATACTTCCAAGAAAGAAATAAAGTGTTCAGTGACATTGTGCACCAACTCCTAGGAGGGTGACGCTGTCCTGAACATGCCAACAAGCACCCCTTGCAGACTCTACAGTGGATCCTAAACCGTTTCTTGTACCTGACAGTAAGAAACGCCAACTCCTGGGTACTGACTGGAGACTGTCAGTGGCTGTTTCAACAGAAATGTTAAGAGGAGACTGCCTAATAATGAAAAGGAAAATTGCGAAAGCAGGTTTGGAAGTGAGAAGAAAAATATATTGTATTTCTGAAATAACATGATAAACCAAAGTGAAACTATTCCAGAGAGTGAACGGTGTCTTATATAAAAATAAAGGAGTATAAAATCAGAAAGCATGAAATGAAACACCTTTCCATTGGGGTTTTTTCCATGTGTTCTCACTGAAACAAGATGTCAAATACAAGAGAATCATACAACATCTATGGTCAATCTGAAACTAAATTGCAAAAATAAACATTTCCCACCCCCTGCCCAGTAGTATTGCTTAGATCACCCTCCAAGCAGTCCTGGCTGCATAAAAGTTGGCTGCTCAATGGTCCCTTTGTGTCGGAGAAACTGGGAGTTCCATATGGGCAAGGACCAACTTTATGTACTTCAGGAAAGCTGCCCACTTACCAAGACTTTTGTTCTTTTGTAAGAGCTGTGTTGTCTTCCCAATACCAGTCTCTCTGTTTGTCTCTAAATGTTAATCCAAACAAGAATTGGCTTTCAGGATTTTTTTTTTTTGCCAGTTCCTACGTAGAGTAAGCACAATTCAAAAGAGATATTCAGTAAGATATAACAAATACATGTTTAGGCTCAGAAGTTGCAAACATTGATGGAAATTGCTTAAAGAACATAAGTGCTGTGGGAAACTGCAGCGGGTCTGTGGAATCCTTGACAGAAAATATGAGAGTAGAGATCAGCCTTGAGATATTAAGATTTACCCTTGAGAAGGATGGGAGTAAAGGAGTATCCAGAGAGAGGAGAGATGTACCCGTGAGAAAGAAGGGGATAGAAGAATAACATGGATGATAGAAAAATTAACCAATGAGATGTTAGTGCTGTAACTTGTAACCAATAATGAAAAGACACATGAACTGGTAGAATTGTATAAAAATGCACTTGTAGCAATAAATGGCATCCATTACTTTCATCTTGAAAGAACTTGGTCCATGTCGCTTGTCCGTCTCAACCGCGACAAAGTGCCAAAAATTGTTAATCTGTCAGAACAATATCTACTCTTAGTGGAAAAGTCTAGTATGAAAGGAGAAGGGATAGTAGAGCTGTTTTTAATGGAAGAGAAGATACATTTATAGCTCTGAAGGGCAACATCATCCTCATCAACCTGATCTAAGCCCCCTGGGTGAAACACTGGATTGTTCTCCCCCCTTTCTGTCCTTAGCATTTGTCAACAGTGAAAAGGAAGCCTCTGCAGGAAGCTGTTTGGTTTGATTTGCTAAACTTTCACACTTGGTTCTAGCATCGTTTACTTATTGCCGAAACCTGGACCATGGCAACCAGAGGACATCTTAAAATTAAGCATTTAATGATATCTTGTTGTTAAAAAATACTCTGAGCAGAACAGGTAAGAACGTAATCTTAAATAATGCTGTCTTTCTTACTGCTGATTGAGGGAATTATCTGAAGATAGGAATTGGTTTTTTTCCCTGTTTTTCTCCTCCTTCCTTATTGTCACTGCCAGTGCACTTCTCCATTTTCTCTTTTCCCTCATGCCTCTCAATGCTGTGATTAAGTAAGCTAGAACGGACTGCACCTCACAACCTTTACTGTTGCCAGTTTGGTAGGGTGAGAATAAAGCTGGTCCTCTTTTCTTTCAGGAGAAAACAGCCTGCAGCTCAGTGAGAGGGGAACTGGCATTTGTCAAGTGCTGGAGAGCAGACAGGCCCATCCCTGACTTCTAGCTCCTGGTGCATCTTTTTTGCCTTCGGCCTGCCAATATGTCTGCTGGCATCCAAAGGCAAAAGTGCTATTTCGCTCTATACCTGGCATTTTCTCTTCCCACCTCAGTTTGTTTTCATTTATTAAAAGATTGAGCCAGATTTCAGCAACTCTCTCCCAAGTGTTTTAGTTTTGATTTAAAAGATGAGATCAACTTTTGTGCAAAGAAGTTGCACAAAATGGGGAGGACTATGGTTTGCCTATGGAGAGACCAGGTTTTCACGCTGATGTCTTACCAAGTCCTTGTATGGAACTCTAATACTTGCTAAATTAGTGAAATCATTGCCCTCAACAAAGCAACCATGAACCTGCATTCTCCAGTCATCCCAGTAAGTAGGCAGTCACGGCAAGCCGTGGCAAGATGAGCTGTCTCCAGCTGCCATGGGCTTGAAGGGCAGTGACTTGTGTGGTGATGACCCTAGTCCTAGCACTGCCCAGGACAACCCAATCACTGTAGAAAAACTCCTGCCCGCAGTGCCATTTAAGAACATTGCATGTGAATTGAGTAGCTGATAGGGTGCACAAATTTCGTCCATGCTAAACAGAGTAAGAAGCCAGTCCATACCAGCTTCTCTGCCTCTTTTATCAGAAGAAGAGTAGAGTTTTGTGCGGAACAAAACTGGCGACTCTGTTCCCATGACTTTGCTTCCTTGCCGTAGTAGTAACATGTATTGCCACCTTCCCAATTCCAGTTTGTAGGGCAGAGTACACAGTTCTGGCCTGGAAAAGAAAAACCATTACCTCATTTCTGTTCCCAGGCTGTCCCTCCAAGAACATCACTGTTGGCCTGTGACAACAAGATCTGTAGGGACTGTAGATGTTTGAGACAATCTTCATTCAGTCAAAATCCCACTGTGGTCCAAGAAGGTGAAAGTAATGAAAGAGATGAAAACTGAATCATCCCACTATCTCTCCCATTCCTTTAGCACTGAGAGGATATTCAGGAGTTGCAAATGGGATTTATTTTGCCTCATTTTAGGAGTCTACAAAGGTGATACAAGTCAACTTATCAGGTTGCCCATTTTAGTCAATGGATAGAAGTAGACGTGTTTCACGCATGCTTTTTCTGTCATTTCGGGTGTCTTTCTTGGGAGGAAACAGACTGTATCTTTGCATTACTAATTTCTCTTCATTGACTAAAAGGGAGACCTATAGGCAATTAACTTGTCTGTGGAACAATGTCCAGACAAATGAAATCACCTCTCCTAACAGTCACAGTAGGATGCCTTTGTCCGATGTCCTACTCCTCAGACTATAACTTCTGAAGAGAACTAATTCTGTGGCTGGCTCATTGCCAGATGCCACTTAAATAACCAAGCTGGGCAAACTGACTTCAGAAACAGACCTGCACTGGACACAGTCAAGAGACAGGGAGTGAACTCCCTGGTTGATTTAGCTATGCTTCAGCACACATCACTTCTAACTTTGAGAGACTCCAGTCTTACCTGAGGTGGGTACTAGCATACTTTGTGTGTGGATTGCTGTTCCCAGAGTGCAGTAAGTTGTTTAACTCCCAGGCATCACTGTAAAATTGTCTATGAGATGCAAATGAGCATGTTGTAGAGTTCTCTGAATGAGTGCTGTCAGGAACTGGCATGTCCAGAAGGCAACCCACAGAACCCTTTTCTTATGGAAACTAAATCCTGAAACCCTGGTACCACTGCCAGGCCCCACACCAGTGCACATGTGGCCAGGCTGGGCACCTCTTTCCAGGCACTGTATGAGGCAGAGATGCTCATCGCCTGCTTTCTATGCAGTCACATCCGAGAAGACACAAGCTCACCTCAGGAGACAGACCTGAATAGTTACAGTAGACACATCTCATTTCCTTCCTTGCCATGTTGAAAGATAAGCCCTCATCAAAACTTGTTGATTTACCATTATTTTTAAGGTTGGTTTCCCCTTCCAAGCACAGTTGATTTCCTATTGCCAGTAGCATGCTTGAGAAATTTGCATGCAGTTCATTCTTTGTCATTTTGAGGTCTCTAAGTTGTGTCTTGTAATACTTGGGAATCTGGAAAACTGAAATTCACAATAAGAAATTTTCAGTGCTGTCCTTCAGAAAGGGTGGGACACAGATAGACATGGCAGTTTGATGTTATAGATAGACACAGAAAGAGATGTCAGTCCGATGTTATTTGATAGCTTGAGCCCCGCCCCACCCCCCGCCCCCCGCAAACAGAAACACATTAGTACTTATGTAAAACTGCCAGGGTCACCAGAGCCGCCAACAATGCCAGGCACAATGTGAGCAAAATCAGGACTATTGGCCAGCAAGAACGGGACGAAGTAGAAGGCCCTGGGAATAATTCAGTCATGACAGGGATGTGCAATTCTAAGCCAACAGTGAACACATTAGCTTCATTAAATCACAGCCATCTCTGTGGTGCACTGGTCAATAAATAACTGTTTTTACTTTACAGTTGTATATTTTTGTTGAAGAATCTCTGCACCAGCAAAAGATGCCCAAACAAAGAGAGTGAGAGATCACAACAGCTTAGTGGAGAATGTGGACAGCCTGGGTCCTTTCAAAGGTAAGAAGGACTGTGATAAAAAAGATACCGGGAAAGCAAGATATTGCAAAATCTAGAAAGCTGATTGTTGAAAGCCGAAAACAAATATGTACTGTATGGTTGTAATTTTTTATGTGTGTCATGTATCTGTGGTAATCTGGTTAAACTGAAGGCTATAGTAAACTCCTCCAGTCCCTTATGGTAGCTTGAGATTTCTAGCTAGGAATTCACAGCAAATTTTTCTGTATTAAGGGTTATAGCCTAGATACATAAATTAGCACTCAATGAGGAGAAAAAAGAACAATCTTTTCCTGAGCAAAAGAAATTTTAAGCATGGGGGCCATCCAAAAGATACTTTGTTTATAGGACCTGTAAGATTTCATGGGTTAAGATGCATTGAAGGAGGGAGAAAAAGCATTCCTTTTGTCAGGGAAGCACTAAATCTCACGCACATATTAAAATTGCCACTATATGGACATTGTGGAGAGCTGCAACCAGATTGAGTTAATCCAATAAAGGCAGTAGAATGGGAATGTGGAGAGGAAGTAGCTAGTCTAGAAAAAGTGATTTAAAACTGGAGACTGTATTCCTGAAGGAGTAGAAAGTGAAATATAGTGTGCCAAGCTGAAGGAACAGGAATGGAAACTGTAGTGTGCCTCTTCTACAAATAATCTGTGGTTAGCTTCTGTACTGAAGTGATCCTGGCAGAATGCTGTACAAGACCTCTCTTAATGGAAACTCAAGTTGATGAATTTCACCTGATGAACAGGTGAAAAAAGATTGAGCAATGGATGTTGTCTTGAATGGGGACACAGATCACTGCTGGTTTATATTCAACCTCCCACTCACCATAAAACCCAGGTTCTTCCCAGCAGAGGCCTTTGAAGCCTGCCTGTTCCCAGTCTGTACCAAGGCCTGGGATTAGTCGATCCTCAGTGCCCAAAAACTTGTGGAGCTTCATGGGATTTCTGCTCACCCAGTCCTCAAGTTTCTCAGGGTTCCTTTGTACTGAAGCTCTACCACTTGGTAACATCAGCTGCCACCCCTAGTTTAGTGTAATTATAAATGTGCTGAAGACACACTTTGTGTCATTGTTCAGGTCGTTGTTGAGGATATTAAACAATATAGGCTCAGTATTAAGCCCCAGGAACCGCTGAGAGACTCTGCCACCAAACAGACATTGAACCGTTAGTCCTCTTCGAGCCTAGTAGTCCAGTCAGTTTTCAACCCACCTAACAGTCTACCATCCAGCCCATACTTCCTCAGCTTTAAAACGACAATGCTGTAAGCGACACTGACAAAACTCTCGCTAAATAAGTATTACATCTGTCACTCTCCCTGCAACTGCATTTCATCACAGTATGCAACCCCAGCCTAAGGAAAGTGCTCCAACTGCTTTGTATTGCATAAAAGAGAAATACCTAGACTCATCAGGAAGAGAAAGAACACCTCCCTTGTGCATTATTTTCCCAGGTTATTCTCACAGTTATATGACAGGTACACTCCGAGATAAAGCCTGCACAGGAGAATCACATACCTTATAGAATCTAACAACACTTCAGGATACGTTGACTGCTGGGCTATGTGGACATTTTTAGGGTCAAAGTGCTTCTGTACATGCTCTGAATACTGAATATTAGGTGCCTGGTGAACAACGGTAAGAGAAATCTGACTCCTTGAGGCAGGCTGTTGAATAGACTCATATGAATTGGAACTAAAGGGCAAAAATAAATTGTTCCAACTGCTACAAAGTCCCAGGCCAAGCTCAAGACTGAAAGCTTAGTCCATGCTTCCTGGAGCTTTTAGATGAGAAAAGAAAAAGATTCTGTAATTTGACAGTGAAATTTCATAAACAAATACAAAATATTTTCTGGGCAGCAATATGAATCAAGACCAAGCACTGGTTTTTAGTTTTAGCTGTGGCTGTTTTATTTGAAGTATAGTATAAATAAATCAAGTATTTCTTTAAATTGTTTACCTATTCTTTAGGTAAAAGTTAGGAAACTTTTACTGTACTGTACTTCGTAACCTCTCACTGCTTGTGCTAGATCTAGCACAGCAGAAGGGGCCTTGGTCTGTACTCCTTCATGTACAGTACTCCCATGGTCCAGAAATGGATATATTTATTCATTGTTGTTTTTTCAATTTGTTGTTTATGAAACGATGCACAGACTGTTCTGTGCCCTCTCAGAATGGTGCTTTCTCATAATGAAATATGTGTTGTCTGCCCTGGAACACAGACATGGGATATCTGGAGACATGAGGATACTGGTATTATTGAACGCTACAGGAAAAGAAACCCAGAGCTTAACACAAAGACAGTTCAGATTTATTTTTACCTTTTTTTTTTTTTTTTTTTTTTTTTTAGCCCCAGAGTTATATTTCATCAATGTTCAAACCCATTACTTAACATAATGTTGAAAACACATAGTGTTCAATGACATAGCAGCATTCAAAACCATTCTTTGACACAGAACTGCCCAGACAATTCCTTCTGAACCACAAGCAAGTTGTCCTCTTGCCTGTAAACCTCTTCTCCAGAGTGTGATCCCCACAAACATGTAGTACTTTCTATGGTCTCTTTTCCCATGAGTTGCACCGCTCAAATCTAGAGCTCTTCTTCACAGGTACTCTTTAGCAATTTAACACAAATTAAGTAAAATTAATTTTAAATTAGTATTGAAAATACAGTATTTAAAAAGCATTCAGTCCTTTAACAGATATAGCCATTTCAAAGACCAGTGCCTTAATTGTGGCTAGAACTTCAGAAGTGAAATAAAGTGAGTCAGTTAAAGCTAATTCAGTTCTAAACTTGAATGTAAAAGCACAGAGAAATTAAATGGAACACATTCACTTTTAAAATTAGTTCAAGTTAATTCTTTTGAGGTTTAGACAATTAGGACTATTTGTGGAGATTACAATAACTCTCAGTAATATGGTTTTCCCTGAAATAATAAGATTACTATTTTAGGTATGCCTTTCAAACCCTAAAAAGTTCAGGCAGAAATTATAGCAACAAGAACCAGAATACATTTATAACTAGTATAATTTTTCTGAGAGTAACAAAGTTAATAAAGGCCCTTTGAGCATCTAATTAAAAGTATTTCCCTTCCCATCCCATCCCATCCCATCCCATCCCATCCCATCCCATCCCATCCCATCCCATCCCATCCCATCCCATCTACTTTAGCAGGAATAAAATATAAAAGCTTCACAGATACTATACCTTTTTCCTTAGTATTTCCAGGCTCTCTGATATTATCCAGCTCATGACTGTTTTCAAATTTCAGATTGGCATATATTATTTCTTCTGTCATAGCTGGTAGAAAGCATCAGAACAAAAAGGCAGAAAAAGATCTGGCATTTGCAGCTAGCAAGCTAGGAAGAAAATCTACTCCTTTGCAAAGTTTCCTTATAAATTAGCAGACACAAATGAAGCAGCAGAGACATCAAGATACATCTGAGCTTCCTCAGTCACAGTATTGCCAAGAAAATGTTCATCTCTCACTCATTGCTATATTCTCTTTCTTCCTCTTTACCTCACTTCTGCCCTTTCTGACGGTCATTACTGAAGAAAATGCAGCCACTTCTGTATAACTTCTTTTTTCATTAGAACTCTTCTTTTGTATAGACAACATTTAATCCCCGATTATATCAAGTTCAGGCATGAAACACAGAATTTAATAAAATGATTTACAGCTTTGAGGCAGCTGTCCTTTAGTATGAGCATCCATGTTCAGCAGCAGATTTGTGATGATACTCTGGTTTCTGTTTCCTAACAAAATGTGCTCAAAGCAAACCAGAAGGTCAACTTGCATCTTAAAGCTGGCAAATTGTGCTCCCATCCAAAAGAAATAAGCACTTGTGCTTGAGGTTGGCACTTCATCTAGGTTATGTCAGGGTGTTGGCTCTTGCCTTCCATGCCAACTTCCTAAGTGATTGTTTGGCCTGTGAGCTCACAGCTACAAGCCAGAAGGACCTGTTGACAAAGGCTACACCTCAGAATATATTTTCTTCCACTCATTTTTCTGACATTAATGTTTTATTTCCATTTCTGGAATAATTTTCTTTTCTCTTCATTTCTTCTTCAGATCTATGGCATGAGGAAAAGCATACACTAATACTCAGAACTTGAGACTGCACAGAAAAGTGAGTATTCAAGAAAATACATTTCATATCTGTCCCTCACAGAGATGGACACAGCTGTAGAAACTACCCTTCTCTGAGGTGAACGAACAATGCTACAGAGGAAAAAAAAAATGACAGGGAGATTTGGTTAGCCAAGCAGGGAGTCCATGTTTCCTTGCATGAGAAATTGGGCACCTGCTCTACTGCTGTGTGCCTCCTGTGAGTCTATTGGTCACTGCATTTCTCTGGAGAACAGCAGTTCTTTGTTATCCCGGTAGGGCAGGGCTTTGCTGAACTATTGCTATTATCTGAAGAATTGTCTAGGGCAAGTTTTATAACAGCTGGCATAATTGTGACCATGAGACAGGATCTTCTTGAGCAAGAGCAAAATATTCTCTTGATGCCCAAATGTCAGTGATTCTACCTGGAGTAGAAAGGCAGACAGACATACTCCTTAACGAAGACAGGAGCAGGAGTCTAGATATCCAAGGAGTTTTAAACCCCTCTTCATGAGATTTTTCAGCACAATTTCCACAATTTCACAATTTCCACCATTATGAAACCTTAAATGTGCATGATGAAAGCAGGATGTCTGGAGTTTCTGGTACAATTTGTACAATTTAGCAAAAACGATGAATGGAACAGAAGCAGATTACACATGCACATTACTGCCTGAGTGATTAGTATTAACGGATGTGAGGCTTACATACGCTATTCTACCCTACGTTAGAAGTGTAAAGCATTCTAAAAATGAGCAGGAATATAAACTAATCCTCTTTTGTACTTCTGGACCTGCATAACTGAGACTTAGGCCTTCATTTTCCATTTTACTGAGAAAACTAACCAAGCATTATTCTTTATATCAAAGCCAAAATCAGAATGACTAGTCTAAATTAACAAAAGAGACTTAGATTGCTAAAATACTATGTAGATTGAATATGTATTTTACTATGTAAAAGCTATGTAGATGGAACATTTAAAAAATTATTTAATTTAAAATATCCAAAAACTAGCCAAGGTTTCCAGAAACCAAACTCTACTAAAAATCACCCTGTCTTGGGTTTGTTTGTTGGATTTTTTTTGTTTCTTTGTTGTTTTGTTTCTGTTTGTTTGTTTGTTTTTGTTCCACAAGTGTGCTTGTTTACAAAGTGTCATTGGTAAGACAAGTTTATTTGTAAATACCTAAAATGATCCATCAGCTTTGCAAATAATTCTGGAGATTTTGAAAGTTTCACTCTACATCCTCTCTTAGGATTTCAGCTTTCAGAGGATCTTTATTGACTGAAGGGAGGCAAGCCAGCACCCATCACCTCTGAACACTATAACGTTTTCATGTAGTCATTAAGAAAAACAAGAATCAGTATAATTATATCCTGCTTAATTTTTTATTGTGTATTATAATTTAATATTTGACTATTGCTTCAGAAAATCAGAAATTATACTGTTTAAGAAAAAACGTATGTAAGGTCTTAAATGAAGAAAGTAGATAAGATTCTAACAGAAACCCCATGTAGTCATCCTATTGTAGTATGAGTCCTTGTCAGCTGTGTCAACTGACCCTTATACAGAGTGAGAAAACTTCTGTCTGTTTGAAGCATTAAAAAAATGGCATAAATGTGAGAATTTCAGCATTGGTTTGATTTAGGCAGCTTACTCCAACATGAGCTTGGAATAGTCAGAGATAAAGTGACTGCTTGGAACAACAATTTCACGTTGTGGAAATGACTGTGAAATTGGTCACAGGATGTGTATGGACCATTTGCATCCTGTGAGCACGATAAACTTTGGGAAATGTGTTCCTAGCAGAAATAGAGACAAGCTGGTGCTCAGGCTTGGCTCATCTAGAATGCCTTTACGGCTAGAGCATTTCTGTTCAGAAAAGGTAAATGAAAACTAGAGTGCAGAAAAATGCTGTGCTAGTGACAGGAATGTGAGTCCTCTCTTACAGGAGAAAGACTAAAAGTCTTATCTCATTTAGTTTGACAGAATGCTGTCTGGAAAAGGAAAAGGTTGGTCTCTCATAGAGAAAGGAGGACTAAACATCAGTGGAGAATGAGATGTTTAGGTCTGTGTGATCTGACATCTATACAGGCAGTGACCACAGCTGGAGGAGCAGGAGAGGACACTTTCAGCTCTTCTGCTTCTCACTCCCTCTAAGGGCACCACAGTGTGACATGGGCAGTTTATTAGAGCAGACAGAGTCATTGTTATTTCTGGTTTATTCTATCATATGGAAAAGAACCAACGGTAGAGAGAAAGGGTTTCAGTCCTTACTGCTAAGGTTGGCCTTGTATTTCTGAACACTGCTTAATAGCAAGAACATATTTCATCCTGCTCTTCAGTTCTAGAAGACAATTCAGCAAGTGTGAGGCCCTGCTGCCATTTAAAATAACCCTGTTGCAAATTACCAAATCACATTATGACTTTCCAAGGTTCTAAAGGCTTGAAGCCACAGCTCTAATGATGTTCGAGTCTGAGAAACCAAGACTAACAATCAAAGGCTGGAACTTAACGGTTGTAAAGTTTGAGGGCTTCCAGCTCTGATGATTGACCTGTTGATTAACTACTTCAGTTGATGTTTTCTCTTGTACATCTGGGTTACTCTGTATGTTGTAGGCACTGGTGTGTACTGTTAGCTTTATTCTTCACCACGTTTTAAACTAAAAATTGTATTATGCAAGAATATATTTTACAAGGCTGAGACAGAAAGTAAGCAAAGAAAGCAATTCTCAGATCAGTCACACCAGAAAAGAAAGTCAGGAAAGACAAAACCCACAAAGAAATATCAAGACGAGCTGAAGAAAGTATGATTACAGAGCACTATCTTGCAAAACACCCGAGAAGGAGACAGGACATGAAACTGCCTTTTGCAGGTCATTTTGAAGAGAGAGAAGACCAAGATGAGCAGCTCCTCCAGGGCTGTGTGACCCACAAAGACAGGCAGCTGTGCAAAGGGAAACAGGCAGCAGGTATAGGGCCTGGGGCCCAGTGTGTCTGTCTGGTTGCTGTGCTCTAGTATTTGACATATGAGACTGTAGACACAAACAAGGAAGTTTCAAAGCAAAGCAAACCAGTGCAGTTCTCCATGGCATATTCTACAGATTGTTAAAATATATTCCACACTTAAGAAACAGATGGTAGGCATCACCATCTGCAAGGCAGGAGTACACCAAAGAAAGAAATCAGTTGCCTCACCTCTCAGGAAGAGGAATATTAAACAGTCAGCCATAAGAAGGATTGCACATAAGAGTATCACCTTCAAGTGCAAAGAAAGCAGAAACTCTTGTCCCACATCAGCAAGGCAAGGCAAGGCAAAAGCTGTCCCATGTGCAAGGCCTTTGCCAAATCCAGGAGTATGGTCTAAGGGCACAATAAAAGCTCTTGCAATACCATATTCTGTCTGAGGCATGCCCTGTGTGTTTTCAGTAGTGAAGTGTGAAGAGGAAGCCCAGGAGACAGCAACTGGCTCTTGGCCACTGGGAGAGTGCACCCTGGAGTGGGGCAATTCACTTAAACAGCAACACTTGCGCACTGCCCTGGCAGGGAAGTATCTGCAGAGGGACTGCTCAGGGTCCATGGATTTGTTTTGGTATTTGAACACTTGAGCCCCAGAGCAGAAGCAATGTTCTTTTACTCTTGGACTACTGCAGCCTGTTCTGCCAGCTGGAAGGTCCTCTTTGGGGTCCTTCAAGTTGCAGTCTAGTTGTACCCCATAGCAAGCAGCTTCCCTGGGCCTTGGGGGACAGGCAGGAAGAGGGAAGGCGGAATGGGACATGTGGGCAGGAAACATCCTGCCAGATCAAAGGTGGATGTCCTCCTCTCAGGGCACGCATGCATGCTAGCCCTCCCTGGACCCTGTCTAGAGAGTGCTACAAGAAATCAATGACATCATATTGCTGTGGCCAGGACATGACACCTTTTGTGCTGTGTGTTGGACTAGCATCTCCTGGCTGGACAAGGGCACACAGCTGGGCATGGGCATAAAGCTCTTCAAAGTGAGGCTGCGGGCTGCCCCTGCTGAGAAAGAGGGCAGCAACCTGCTTGGAGGGCAACTGGTCCTGACAGGCACCACCTGCTTCCAGCTCTGGTTTGCACTTCGTCTGAAAGCAGCTGAGAGAGGAAGAAGGGATCTGCCCCCAAAAGGGTGGGCAGCCTCAGCCTTCTGCACCATCAGGCTGTGAGGGATGGTGAGGGTAAATGTTTCTGGAGGAGCAAAGGAACCTTCATGTCCTTCCTGCACAGTCCCGAGGGGGAATAGGAGACAATATCTGAAAGAAAATTAGTTCTTCTAATGTTATGTTGATGCAGGCAGGCCCTGGCAACCATTACCATATGGTTATTACAATAAGGGGAGTGCAAGTGGGAGCACCTTGGAAAGGCTCAGGACAAAGCAGGCTCTCAGAAACCTTGTTTTCTCCTTGAACAAACCACAAGTAGCAAGAAGTAGCACTGGAGGACCTGAGGAACACAGAAAGGAGAAGGGAGGCAATACCTCAGACATGTGAGAACAACCCAAGTTCTGCATCCCCACTGGTAGATACCCTTGAAGGTTCCTGGTTTTCTGCCAAAGTCTTTGCTACTCTTCTGTTTGGTGAGGGTTCCTGGCTGGCTGAGCACATTGCTTTCAGATGGATAAAGGGAGATGAAATGGCTTCTCATTGGTACCTCAGCTTTTTGCACCATCAGTCTGGCCATGAGCCCCATTGATCTAAGCCAGTGCCCTGCCTTCCCAGCCTGACCTTGCACCTGCCTCATCACTGTAGACTTGCTTGATGATCACTGTACAGTGTCTGACCCTGGTTGCTGCCTCTGGACCTGCCCTGCTCACACTGCTTGGGTACTTCAGGACTGAGCCATGCTGGCACAGTCATCCCCTCTGCCAGCCGTGTTCCTGCTCTCAGCTCCCGGTACCCTGGCCCTTGCAGAGTGGCTGGCCCTTGCTGCTCCCTGACAGTTTGCACCAGCTGAATTCAGAATCAAGTGTGGTTTTGACACTGGGGTTGCTGACTCTGGCAACCCAATAGAGCCTAGGCTACTAGAGTTCCATGTCCCCAGGTCCAGGCAGTAGGAACACTGAGAATGGATTATTAGCAGGAACACCTACACATGTATACATGATACATACATACCTGTATGCACAGGTGGCAACAGATTCGCACAAACAGAAAACAGCACTCACATAAACATGAGCAGCACCTATGGCCTCATCCTATTCCCCTCTGTGGCAGCTGTACCAGCCCTGGTAAGGTCCAGGGCTTTCAACATGGCAGCCACTGGCTCTTTCATGCCCTTATTTTCATGCCTTCTTCACCCCACCATGGCTGCTGTCACATATGCACTTTGGTGGGTTGCCAACCTCCATGTAACTCTCAGGGCACAGTGACTCCAGGCACGCACACCCCTCAGCTGGGGGAGCAGGAGAGGCAGGACCCTCTGGTCAAAAAACAGAGTCCTCAGACAATGAGGCACCTCATCCCAGGGAAGCTTCTGGACCATGCCCATATATGACCACAGCTTAGATCCAACCTGCTTGTAAATGGGGCCCCTGCTGGAGAACCCCTTTGACTGGTTTGCCTTGGAGCAGTAGGGCTGTGATAAAAAGTTCTCCCTTTGGAACTGGGACACCATCCAAGGAAATGTCCCGGGACTGAGTGTCTTCACCAGCCCCTGTCCCACTCCTCTTGGTGAGTGGTGGTTTCTTCTGAATATATCTTTGAGTGAGCCCTCGAGTCCCCCTGGATGCTCCGTCACCACCCACACCACCAGGTGAGTGATTCTATCTTCTGGGTACCCTAGAGTGAGAGTTTCCCTTTGAGAGCGAGTACATGCACACTTTGGATCATCATTCTTGTGAGCTGTTGTGCAGCAATAATCTCCCTGACTGGTACGCCAAACTTGTAGTGTGTTAAAAGTTGTCGGAGTGTTGTTTGAGTTTGGATTACTCCCTTTATTCATTGGTTTCTGTTTGGTTTCAGTTTTGTGATGAAATAAAGTTTGTTTGAGTTTACCCTTTCTTTGGGTTAGTTTTGATGTACATCTGTGACAACCTCTCGAGCTGGTCAGGCTGAAAACTTGTTAGTGGAAATAGGTGTTTGTGTGTAAAATATTAATATTTATAATATTTACATATTTTCATATACATACATATGAAAACATAGATTTCTTCAGTAGCTGATCTGAGACAGCCAGTCTAATCAGTAGTTGGCTCGGGGATCTCCTGGTCTCCTCAGTTTCTGGTATCTCAACAGAAAAGACCCCATGAGCTGCAGTGCCATTCCAGTTGCTGGTATTCAGACCTACACACATGTATGCACGGACACCATATGGATCCCTCTAATAACTGGCCTCAATCTATGCTTAATCTATTCAGTAACTGGCTCCTGGATCTCCTGGTCTCCTGGTTTCATCCACACACATACACAAACAAGTGGCCTTCCCAGTAGCTGACCAGTCTCTCCGTTAGGTGGCTTGGACCTCTTAATTCGTCCAGTATCTGGCTCTCAGACCCTCTGGCCTCTCCAGTATCCAGTTCAGACTTAGAGCCACTCCAATACCTGGCTGTCAAACCTCTTATCCTCCTTGATGGCTGGTCCAGCCCGATATCAGCTAGTGACTACACACTGACATGCACACAGCCACACCCACGCCATAGGCACACTCTCCAGTCTCCCTAGTTGCTGGCATCTGACACTCAAGACCCTTTTTGACCCAGGGGTCACTCACCAGTGACTGGCACTCAGACCTCCACACACATAGGTGCACACAGAATAGACAGCAAATCACCCAGAAGAGTCAGGAACAAGAGTTTAATAAGATGACAGAAGAGACTGCAGTGACCTGGCATGGCCAGACAGGTGTACTGTTCACAAACAACCAGCCCCTTTTATCCCATTTTTCCTTTGTGGCAGATGCAGTTCCCTCCCATCCCTGAAAGCAACAGGCTGATGGACCACTATAGTCATGCACATGCCCCTTGGTTGACAGACAGGGCCTTTGACCAATTAGATGCCTTGACTGAGAAAAGTTTCTGGACAACTAAAATAAATGGCCACAGCTCAGATTCAACTAGGGTATAAATGGAGCCCACACTGGAGACCCCTATTGAGGTGGTCTTCCTCAAAGCAGTGGGTCTTCAGTGAAAGACTGTCCTCCTTAGTCTGTCCATCTAAGGATCAATCTGTGAGGACTGATACACATTGCCAAACTGGTAAGCAATCTTCTGGGTACCCTTGACAGTCCTCACTTTGTAAGAGCGCGAAGATGCGCATTTTGAATCATTACCCTAGAGTTTTGGGATCTGATCCCCTGACTTTGAATCAGCTGTGTAGTAACTGAACTCCTAACTGGTATCTGAACCTGTGTTTTGTAATGTTGTTGGAGTGCTGAATAATTTTGTATAAACCTAGTTTCTAGTTGTTTATCTGCTAAACAGCTCTGGTTAAAATGAAGTCTGTTTGGAGCTTATTGTCTGCCTAAATTGACTTTTGGGGTGCCTTCATGACACCTTTTCTTTTCCAATTGTTCCTCCCTAAAGCACCTTGATTCCTCCATTAACACCTTTGATTCTTACCCTAAATATCCTGTAAAATGTCTCACACAATCTCAAAATGCTCTTCCCATGATCCAGTAATGAGTTCTGTAGCCCTAGGCAGTCTGTGAGTCCCTACCACTGACTCACCTGGTGGGTCTCAGTCCTCCACAATGGTCACTGTGGCAGCTCTGGGAGGACCCAGGTCAAGGTGCTTTGTGTAGCCGTTGTCAGGTTACCAGGGTTTCCCCACCTGCTCTTGTTCCTTCTTCTTAATTCCATTCATTGTGTTTGTGGGGATGAGTGTTTAATCACACAACTTTTCTACAAGGCAATGCTTTATCTTTCAGCCTAGGGAAGACAGCAGTAATACACCTACCTGGCTGCACTGTGAATCAGTCATGCAGGATGCCTATCTGTGAGACATGAATTAGCCACTATACATGCCTCAACAGATCTGTTTTACCCATTTTCTTTGTCTCAGGCTGTGTGGAAGCAGGACCTGACACCTCCCCTCCCTCCCCAGATACTCTGCAGATGGAAAGCTGCCCACTGCTGCTTCTGACCCGTACTGTGGAAGACCACCGTAGGTCTCTGCTGCCCATTTCTACTACACTGCTTCTCTGCCTTCTCCACACAGCTTTCCTTTGTTTGTCTCAAAAGTTTTGGTCAGGAAAAAGATTGCATCACACCTCTCAGCTAACTGAAATACAGGTTTTCCATCTGTACGGATTTTTCAAATTTACTCCCTGCTAAATTTCATGGGCTCCAAAGATTTGTTTTTCACAAGAAAGCTTTTTTTGGGGGATGCTACTTGTGCATCTTTCTTCCACAGGCTGTACACTGGTGGTTTCAGCAAGTGAGTTACCACTGCGTAGGTGATAGAAATCAGAACACCCTCATTCAGGATATACCCGGGGTTTGAGCTGCAAGTAGATGATGGAGGCACGTCCAAAGTGCTAAATAACCACAGTTAAGTTAGACACACAAGTGGAGAAGGCTTTCCACCTTCTCTCAATGGAAGGATCTTTAGAATGCTGTTGAGAATTAGAAGGGAAGAAAGCAGAATGAAGCAGAAGGACCAAAATACAGGCAAAGCACAAATGAGAAAAATAAGTGTTTATGCAGTTCCTGGCACACACCAGCTTAAGATGTGCTGCCAGAACACAGACGAAATGGATAGTTTTATTCTACTTGCAGAAAGATAAATGATGCATGTCTCTGTTACTGAGAACAGAAATTCAGTCCATGCTGAAAAAGTTGCAAGCAGAAGGCGGAAGCTGTGGTTTATGATGACATAATTGCAAGGGCCTGGATACTGACAAAGATCGTAACCAACTGGTGCTCAAGAGTATGCAATTGGTGGTGTACCAAAAGCCGAGGCAAAAAAAAAATCTAGATAGGATGTCCCATGAAGGAAAGGACCTTTTGGTTTCTTACAAAGTATGCTGGGGGTGGTGACAAAGGTATACTATGTCTCTGAGAAGGGCAGAGCAGAGGGGAAGGAGTACATGGAGAAATGAGGGAACAATCTACCCTTATTATCACCACTATATGAATACTGCCAGTGAGAGCACATGGAGAACACCAAAACCAGCAGAATTTGTGCAATGAAGAAATGAGGAAATCCAGTTTCCAGGAAGAAATCAGGAAGAATTCTGTCATACTGGTTTGGGGGGAGGCTGAGAAACTGTTCCCTCTGCTGCATCCTCAGATTGCAGATGTGGTGGACTCTCAGCCCAGGACCTGTGCTGCCTCTTCTTGGGGGCGCGTTTATGTTTGAAAAACTCTCATGTCAACTGCTAGGGCTGCAGGCACATGCAGGCTGCTGACTATGCCCTGCCCTGAGGTTAAACTAACAACCAAGGCATCAGAAACTACTGGCTATGGCATGAGAAATTGCCCGACATAGCAAGAAACAGCGTGGGAGGTTGAGAAGAGTTACAGACATCACCATGAAGAATGGTTGGATTTCTCAGGTTATTAAGGGGCAGTTTAAGTGAGAAATCATTGCACTTCACCGATAATTGGAGGGAAGCACTGGTGGCAAGAATTTTGCAAAGCCAGCCATCATTAGATTATATCAGTAATAACATATAAGGCAAAAATTACCTAGATAACAGTATCATAAATCTAAAGTTAGGTAACACACATATTAATATTGGGATCAGTGAGAAAAAGTGAGAAAAAGTAATTAGGAGCAGGAGGAAGCAGGCATCTCCATGGAGACCTATGGAGGAAATTGCAGCGGAGAATGGGATGGACAAGGAATGGGATAATCAAGTATGCAAATCATTATTTGGGCTGCCCAAGAGTACCTGATGGGCATCCCTCCCCTCGATTACCACAACCTAATCAGGACCATAAAGTAAACATGTTGTTCTGACACATGTCAAAACAACTTGTTCAGTCGGAAAGATACGGAAAGAGCAGGGTGCTTTCAATGGGTAACAGGAGGATATCTGAGGCAGACGTATCAAGCATACTGGTATCACCATACTGATGCCTGTTGCAGGTCTGACTGCGTCGGCATCCTCCTAATCACTTCTTAAAAAACACCATAAGGAGCTGGAAATCCTAGAAAGATTACGTTCTAGAGGGGACAAAAATGGCACAGTAGAAGGAAATCTGTGTTCAAGCAGTTGCCTAGGAAGGAGAGTTCCAAATACTGCTATCCTGTATGGATTTCTGAAGTCATGCTTCTACTGTCCTCCGTTCACTGGAAGTTGTCTTGCATGACAGTGATTCCTGAGGAGCACTTAATTTGCAGAACATGCTGAACAGGCAAGATTTTGCCATTATGCATTTGATACCACAGCCTTTTCTTTCCATGACATTGTTAGATTGGGTCAGGAGTTCTCAAAAGGTTAAACTAGCTTTCTAAATGAGCCCTAAATATGCTCTCAGTAAACTATTTTTAGCCAAAGGTCTTAAGGGCCAGTTGCATGTTCTTGTTTGTTCAGGATACAATCTACAGAGTTTAACAAGTAAGTTGTTACAGTATAAGTAACTGTCCTGGTTTTAGCTGGGATAGAGTTAATTATCTACCTAGTAGCTGGTATAGTACTGTGTTTTGGATCTAGAATGAGAATAATGTTGATAATACACTGGCGTTTTAGTTGTTGCTAAGTAGTCAAGGACTTTTCAGCTTCTCATTGTCCTGGATTTGTTAAAAAACAAGTTTCTCTTTTAGTGAATCTGCCTGTCAGCTAAAGCCTTCATATTAGCTGCATTTTCCTGGAGAACCAGATACATGTTTTGGTAAACATAGCAATGGAATGCGAAGTTATTGATAAGCATGGATGGACATCTCGTGAGAGGGGCAACGAGAAACAGGTGACCAAGAAACTGACCAGCTGTGTATAACATTCCGTTCACGTGAATACTTCATATAAAAGTGGGAGATCACGAGGATCTCGTCCCTTTTTCCCTTTTTGCTTATGGCTGACATTTGGAGAGGACCTTGCTAGTCTTCCCTGCAAAATGAGGCCTAGTGACAGACTGAATCCAGCTCCGGTTGGCTGCAGAGTCCAATCCAGGACTTTGGGTGCTGGCTCTGCAGTTGCTGAGACTTTCAAGATTGGTTTTGTATATTTTGTATTATTTCTCTATTCTTATTAGTAGCATTAGTAAAATATTTTTAATTTTTCCAACTCTCTTCTCTTTGTCCTTCTTTTTCTCCCGATCGCCTGTCCTTAGTAGGAAGCGGGGAGAGGGAGGGGCGAAAGGGGGAAGTGGGGGGAGGAGAGGAGGTTAACAATACATCTACCAGGGTTTTATTGTCACCCCGCAATCAAAACCTTCGACACATGCTGTGTCACGTGCGCAAGAAGCTGAGAGGGGGTGCCGCGGACAGCTGACCCAAACTGGTCAAAGGGATATTCCATACTGTATGAAGTCATGCTCAATATACATTTTTGGGAAAGCTGGCTGGGGAACCACTGCTCAGGAACTAGCTGGAACACGAGGAACACAGGAACAAGGAACACAGGAACAAGGAACACAGGAACAAGCTGGAACACAAGAGGTTCCACTTAAATTTGAGAAAAAACTTCTTCTCAGTAAGGGTGACAGAGCACTGGAACAGGCTGCCCAGGGAGGTTGTGGAGTCCCTTTCTCTGGAGACATTCAAAACCCACCTGGACATGTTCCTGTGCGACCTCACCTAGGCGTTCCTGCTCCAGCAGGGGGATTGGACTAGATGATCTTTTGAGGTCCCTTCCAATCCCAAACATACTGTGATACTGCGTGTGATACTGTGAATATTGGATGGCAGGCGGAAACCTGGGAAATTTAAACAGGATTAATTCTGTTGTGAGGATTTGATTTCCTTTTCTCATGTATGCAACAAAGTTCTGCTGGAAAGAATGATCATAAGAAATGAAATCATACTATCACAAGTAAATCAATTAGAAAAGCTGCTCTTTTCCCAAATACATCATTGTACCTTGAAATACTACAAGGTTTGAAAATATTTCACACTCTCAAAGAGTCTTCACATAAAAATAGCTCTATGAGTATTAATAGTAATAATAAATTAATATAGTTTCTTATTTACCTGCTGTCCAACTAAGACTCCAGGGGAGTTTAAGCCATGTACCTAATAGCTTTGTGACATGAAGGTCTACATACAAAGATAAAAACTGGGAAACTTCAATGAAAATCAAAGGAAATGAGAAAAACAAAGGCCAATATCTTCTGGGAAGAGAAGGTATTCTTCCCTTTACCCAAAGATTTGTTTTTAAACATCCTTCATCA
This sequence comes from Columba livia, assembly GCF_036013475.1. Lineage (NCBI taxonomy): Eukaryota > Metazoa > Chordata > Aves > Columbiformes > Columbidae > Columba > Columba livia. The sequence goes on from NW_027043811.1 coordinate 272,612, forward strand.
CAGTATCTGTCACATAAGTGCAACTTCTCAGACACAATGTCAACGACTCGTTGAAACTTAACTCACATGGGGAGTCTCTGCATTTCTCTCTCACACACTTGACACAAATAATAGAAACATAGAATAGTTTGGGTTGGAAGGGACCTTCAAAGGCCATCTAGTCCAACCCCCCTGCAATGATTAGGGACGTCTTCAACTAGATCAGGTTGCTCAGAGCCCCCTCCAGCCTGGCCTTGAATGTTTTCAGGGATGGGCAATTTGCCACTTTTCTGGGCAACATGTTCCAGTGTTTCTCAACCCTCCCTGTAAAAAAAATTTCTTATATCTAGTCCAAATCTCCCCTTTTTTAATTTAAAGCCATTATTTCTTGTCCTATTGCTACAGGCCCTGATAAAAAGTTTGTTCCCGTCTTTCCTATTGACTGTCTTGAAGTACTAACAGACTACAATAACATCTCCCCAGAGCATTCTCTTCTCCAGGCTGAAGAACCCCAACTCCTTCAGCCTTTCCTCATAGGAGAGGTGTTCCAGTCCTCTGATCATTTTCGTGGCCCTGCTCTGCACCTCCTCCAACAGGTCCATGTCTTTCCTGTACTGAGGTCTCCAGAGTTGGACACAGGACTCCAGGTAGGGTCTCACAAGAACACAGTAGGGGGGCAGAATCATCTCCCTTGACCTTCTGGCTGTGGTCCTTTGGATGCAGCCTAAGATATGATTCGCCTTCTGGTCTGCAAGAGCACATTGCCAGCTCACGTCCAGCTTTTCATCCACCAGCACCCAAAGTCTTTCTCTGCAGGGCTGCTCTCAATCCCTTTATCCCCCAGCCTGTGTTGATACTGGGGATTGTCCTAACCAAGGTGCAGGACCTTACACTCGACCGTGTTGAACCTCGTGAGGTTCGCATGGGCCCACTTCTCAAGCTTGTCCAGGTCCCTCTGGATGGCATTCCATCCCTCAGGCATGTCAACTGTGCCACTTAGCTTGGTGCTATCCACAAACTTGCTGAGGGTGCACTCGATCCCATTTTCTATGTCATTGATGAAGATACTGAACAGTACTGGTCCCAATACAGACCCCCGAGGAACACCATTTGTCACCCATGTCCATCCAGACATTGAGTTATTGACCACTACTCTCTGCATACAACAATCCAGTCAGCTCCTCATCCACCAAACAGTCCACCTATCAAATATGTACCTCTCCAATTTAGAGAGAAATTGTGGAGGACCGTGTCAAAGGCTTTGCAAAAGGCCAGATATATGACACCTGTAGCTCTTCCCTTGTCCATTGATGTAGCCATTTCATCACAGAAGGCCACTAGGTTGGTCAGGCAGGACTTGCCCTTGATGAAGCCATGCTGGCTGTCTTAAATCACCTCCCTGTCCCCCATGTGTCTTAGCATAGTTTCTAGGAGAATCTGTTCCCAGGCACAGAGGTGAGGATGACAAGTCAGTAATTCCTGGGGTCTTCCCTTCTACCATTTAAAAAAATGAGTGCAATGTTTCCCTTTTTCCAGTCACCAGGGGCTTCATATAACTGCCATTGGTTTTACATCAGCCAGTTCCCTCAGGACTCTGGGATGCATCTCATCAGGTCCCATGTTCATTTTCCTCAAGTGGTCACAAACCAGATATTCTCTTAGTGTGGGAGGGACTTTGTTCCCCCAGTCTCCATCTTGCAGTTCGTCCACTCGAGAAGTGTGGAAAGAAGCTTGCCAGTGAAGACTGAGGCAAAAAAAGTTATTGAGTACCTCAGCCTCTCCTCGTCCACTGTTACCAGTTTGCCAGTCTTGCTAATTGGGGGGGTTACACCTTCTCTGACCTTTCTTTTCTGGTTGACACATTTCTGGTTGACATACCTGTAGAAATCTTTCATGTTATTCTTTGCATCCCTTGCTAAGTTCAGCTCCAGCTGCACCTTGGCCTTCCTGGCCTTATCTCTGCACAACAGAGCAGTGTCCCTATCTCTTCCCAGGATACCTGTTCCTGCTTCCAGTGCCTGCACATTTCCTTCCTGCCCTTTAGTTGGACCAGCAGGTCTGGACTCAGCCATGCCAGCTTCTTGCCTTCCTTACCTGATTTCTTACACCTGGGAATCTAGAGTTCTTGTGCTCTATGGAAAGCATCTCTTAAAATCTGCCCATCTGTTCTGCTCCCTCATCCTGGGAGCAGTTTCCCAGGGGGTCCTATTGACTAATTCCTTGAACAGCTGGAAGTTGGTTTTCCTAAAATTCAGGGTCCTGACTTTACTCTTTGCCTGACACATATTCCTCAGATCTGCAAACTCCACTGCTGCCTGACCACTGAAGCCCAGGCTGCCTCCAATCTGGATGTCACCAGTTAGCTCACTTGCATTGGTGACCATCATGTGCAGTTATACATCCCCCCCTGGTAGGGCTCTTTATTACCTGGCTTAGGAAGTTATCCCCAATGCACTCCAGGATTGCCTACAGCTCATCGTGCTACTTTACCAGCAGATGTCAGGGTGGTTGAAGTCCTCCAGCAGAAGAGCCTGTGAGCACGATACCTCCTGTAGCTGGAGGAAGGAGGCTTTGTCAATAGGTTCCCCTTGACAGGGTGGCCTGTAGCAGATACCAAATGCAAGGTTCCCTTGTTGCCTAGGTCTCTAACTCTTGACCATAAGCTTTCAACCTGTTTGTGGCTATTCTTCAGAGACATCTCTTTGCACTCTATCCATCTCTTGGTGTAGAGGGCAACTGCTCCACCCTTCCTTCCTTGCCTGTCCCTTCAGAACAGCCTGTAGCCATTGATAGCCACACTACAGTCATGGGATTCATCCCAAAAAATTTCAGTAACAGTGACTAGGCCATAGCTTTCTAGCAGCATGGTGGCTTCCAACTCCTCCTGTTTGTTCCCCATGCTGTGTGCATTGGCGTAGAGGCACTACAGCTGGACTGTTGGCCACGTCACCTTCTCAGAGGAAAACCACTTAATTTCTTTGAGGTGTTTCACTGGTGTTTCCCTGTTGGCTTCAATTACAAGGTATTTTTACAGGAAAGGGGCAAGACTGGAATGGAAGAGGGGAGAATGGATACTGGCACTGAAACTTTTGAAGTCTAGGCTTTGTTACTGCTTAATAAGCCTCTACAAATGACACTTCGGGGGTGATATGTCTTGAAAGGTGGGACCCATGACAGCCTGTGGCTCTGGTATCCCATGACATGGGGAAGGAGATCTTCTCCCCAGGGGTGGCAATATGGGTTTTGGTTGGAGGCGACAGGCAAGTGCTGAAGGAGAGCTGTCACTGGGTAGAGCCAGGGAGAAAAGCAATAAGTGAGAGGAGAGGAGAGGAGAGGAGAGGAGAGGAGAGGAGAGGAGAGGAGAGGAGAGGAGAGGAGAGGAGAGGAGAGGAGAGGAGAGGAGAGGAGAGGAGAGGAGAGGAGAGGAGAGGAGAGGAGAGGAGAGGAGAGGAGAGGAGAGGAGAGGAGAGGAGAGGAGAGGAGAGGAGAGGAGAGATGGCTATGTAGCAGCTCCTCCCATGCCAAGCCTCTCCCATGCAAAACAGGAGTGGAGCTGCTCCCTGAGCTCACCCACAAAGGGCAGAGGCAGCAGGGAGGATGTCACAAGCGGGGAGGTGATGTCATAGAGCAAGTCCTTTCCTATTGGTCTCTGCCCTAGTAGAACGCTTGTTCCTGCTGCCCAGGTGAGCAAAGGGCCTGAGCCTGCACAGGAGAGGGGCTCAGCCTGAGCTCTTCTTCCAAGGGTCTCGGCCAAAGCGGGGTCTGTCCTGTCCAGAGCCCGTGGGGACGTCCTGCCCAGACAAGGCTTGGCCAGGCCAGCAAGGACAGGTGCAGGCAGCCTGAGCCCAGAGGCAGGAGCCACCAGCAAAGGCCAGCAAGGAGGACAGGTGGGCAAGGAAGCAGGGCACGGGAAGACGCAACAGGGACATACCTGCGGGAGCAAGCTGCAAGCAGCATGTCCGGAGAACAGGAGGTCTGCACAGTGTCTGAGCAGGCGAGGGAGCCTGAAGTGACACGTTCTGAGGAGCCCTCCAAAGGCACTGAAGCCAAGGCCAAAAAGAGCCGCTCCTCACGGTCCTCCCGGGCTGGGCTGCTCTTCCCTGTGAGCCGTGTAGACAGGCAGCTGCGCAGAGGCCACTTTGCTGAGCGCCTTGGAGCCAGGGCCCCCGTCTATCTGGCTGCAGTGCTGCAGTGTGTGACACACAAGACCATGGACGAGGCTGCAAAGATTTCCAAGGAGAAAAAGCAGCAGCGCATATCTCCATTGCACTTGAAGATGGCAATGCAAAGGAGCTTTGTGCTCAAGAAGCTCACGCGAGGCAGCATGCGCAGGCAGCATGGCAAGGCTGGCCCCCAAAGCCAGCGCCTGGCCGCACGCTCCGGAAAGAAGACAACCAAGAGTACAAAGAGGTGCCCCAGGCAAAGGGCTGCACCTGCCACTGCCACCGCTGTTGTCAACTAAGGAGAAAGCAGAAGCTCTTGCCGCACACCAACCAGGCAAGGCAAGGGCTATCTTGTTTGAAATGCTCTTGGCAAATCCATCTCTATGGTCTAAGTGTGTAATAAAAGCTTTTGCAAGGCCATGTGGGTCTTGGGGCCTTTCATGCTGTGTGTCAGACTAATGTCTTCTGGCTGGACAAGGGCACACAGCTGGGCATGGGCATAAAGCTCTGCAAAGTGAGGCTGCAGGCTACCCCTGCTGAGAAGGAGGGCTGCAACCTGCCTGGAGGGCAACTGGTCCTGACAGGCACCACTATGTATCCTATACATTTAGACTGAAGTTAGTTTTCCCTGGAACTCCAGGAGAGTAGAAGGAAGAGAGAGGAAGTGCACATATGCCATAGGAAGCCTGTTGTCTAGTTTCCATAGGTGAGTGCATCCCATTCAAAGCTGTTACAAACAGGTGACACAACTCGTTGAGGGATTTTATAGAAACTCAGGGCACGACGAGCTTTGATTCAAGAATCGTTGAAACACATTCCCCTTTCAATCTTGTTCTACTAACGTGTTCGAGAAGTGGTTTCCCATGGAGACAAAGAAAGACACACATCCATCATCTCCCATTGTCTTTAAGCCTCAGAGACAATGCGTAGCACATAAACATCTCTAGGCAGCAGGGAAATTATCCCAGTGGCACCAGAAACTTCTTCTTACTCATGTCAATGGTACTGACATAAATACTGATACCAAGGGGAATTTACAAAACAGGTATTCCTGACTATTAATGAGTGCTCCAGATGTGACAAAGTCATCGGCTACAACACTGGGAGATTGAAAGTATTTTCAGTATTTAGAGTCAGCCAAAGGATATAAAGAAAACACTCCACACCTAGAAATCTGAAAATAAGCCATGGATAACCCATGTTTTGGTGCTCTCCTTTCCTGATACCTGGAGCAAGGTAACCTGGTATATCCTTTGAGGTGTGTTAAATAACTACACTAAGATTTCTGTCCCGTAAAAGGAGTTTTCAAATTTTTCAAGAGAGAGTAAGTCTCTGACCATTTATTCCTGACAAGGATTTGCTTTCTCCTTTGCTTTACAACCATTTTCTGCACTTGTTTAGTTGCAAGGTATATTTCCTAGCTATGGGGCAAGACTGGAGTAGAGGATGGGAGAACAGATGCTGTCTCTCAGACTTGCAAAGTCCAGGCTTGTCACTGCTTCCAAGGTCTCTGCTAATGGCCCTGTTGGCTCAGTGGCTTCTAGTCCTCTCCCTGAGTTCAGCCCCATTCTATCTTCCTCCAGCATGGCTGTGACAGGAGGAAGCAGGCTTCTCCAAATTAGTGGGCTTGTTCCCAGTGCACGGGGCACTGTGGGAGAACACATGACAGTGGGACTGGGCAGTGAATGGGGCATGTGGGCTTAGACAGTTTGGCAGAGCATAGGGACTCTGAGGGGGCACTTGCAGATGTGCTGTAAATGGCATCAGGCATTTTCAGAGCCTTCAAGGCAGGTGAGGGGAGAGGAAACAGATGCAAAAAGAAGAAGGAAGCAACTTCAGAGAGGAAAAGGGGTCAGAAATGGCACACAGCTGTAGATTCAAGGTTTTGGATGAAAGGGGACCCTGAAGCTATAGAGAGAATTATCACGGCCAACATGGGAAAGTGGGAGAGGACAAGATCCCATATTTGCTGGGGCAAGACAGAGGAAGAGCTAGAGATAATGACTGGGAAGAGCCCTCTGTCTTACCCTTCTCATGCATAATGAAATGTAACGGGGCAGTTTTGGTCTTTCCAAAAGAGTGACCCTTGCTTCTTGATCCTGATTACAGTCCAGTAATCCCAATGACAGTAACACAGCTTTGGATTCAGCATAACACCAGCACGAGCTGAGCTTTTATTCCTGACATGTTGCCATTAAAATAAATGTGTAGATGCATTTGTGCATGTGTGTGCAAACAGAAGAAGGGTTACATTTATTACAGACATGAGAGTGGACGAGGCCAATGTTGAGGTGTGTTTGCACTCTGCACAGGCATCATGAGATCAATAAGGGTCACTGGGAAGGTAAACAAGGAGGAGCTACAGCAAAAGCTGGGGGCTTTCTTCCCCCACCTTGTCTGCCATGCCCACGATCCCTGCACCCATGCCTGCAGCAGCTGTGCTGAGAGACCCTTGGGCTGTGGCAGGAGGAGAAAGCTGCAGAGCAGGTGGTGCTGGCTGTGCATGGCCAAAGAAGGTCAAGAAGCAGAGGTCATCATCTGTCCTTGTCTTGGGGAAGGAACTGTCTGCTGTTGCGCTGGCTTTGCTCACATCCCAGGGTCTTCACCTAGTAATGTCTGGTGGCCCTGTGTGGTCAGCCAGTAACATCGTCACCAGCAGACGGGTAAATGCTTTGCAATAGAAGTCTTAACTTTTAACAACCCCCACTGTGGTTTGTGTCCCAGCAAGACAACAGCACTGGGTATTCACCTGCACCACTTGCAGAAGCCCCATCAGACTTGTTAGCATTGAAACACTGGCTCCTTAATGACACTTTGTGAAGCTCCTCTTGGGTGCCGTGGGACCCTCCCCTGTGCCGTTTGGGCAGGCAGAGCCTCAGCCTGCTGGCTTCACTGCCCCAAGTGCTGAGTAGGGCTGTGAGACCCACACGCTAGGTTCAGGCTCTGGCAGGGTGTTGCCTGCATGGCTGGTCAGGCACAGCCACCGCTACTGCTGTAGCATTTGTTACCCGTTTGCTGTCAGATAGAAGCCGGGATTTTACCCTTTACTTAGCTCAGGTCCAGTTCCCTTCCTAGCCATTGCCTTCTGTGTTCTTCCATCCACTTCTCCATCTATAACTGCTCCCTGGAAAAGCCATTGTCACCTGCTCCTCCCTTCCCTGTTGTGCTCTTCAGCTCTGCCTCCCGTGACATCCTAGTGATGAAGTGACTCCTATCAGATACCCACACTGAAATCCCTCCCCAGTTCCAAACCCTAGGCCCCAGAGGATGGCCCATAAGGAGCAAAACAAACAAGAGATTACTGCTGAGAAAACCACAATGGACTGTGGGATGTAGAGATTGGAAAAAAACACCTGATCACTCAGCATACCAAAAATAAGCTGCAAGTTGCATGCTCAGATGCTCTCGTGGACCTGGCCTTTGTTGAAATATGACAGGTGAAGTTCCTGTAGACCTCGCCTGTGATGGCGATTATGCCCTGTGGTTTGGTGGAAGGTCTGGAAAGAAAGAGGCCAGCATTTTGTGCACTTGGCTTGGATCAGCCATAAGGAGTCCACTGGGACATAATGGCAGGGTGGAGCACAGGCTCACATTTTGTGGCCAAAGGGAGACACACTGTCAAGGATGAAAGCTCAGGAGGGATTAAGCTCACAGTTACTTTCAGAAGAAAATGTCATTAAAGATAAACTTCCTTTTAGTGATGCCTGTCACTTATCCTAATGAGTCAAGGCTAAGTTGTGCGGCAGTCTTTAAAATGGAACAGGCAAAATCTTGAGGGATGCTTGGAGCTAGCAGAAGTGCATGCTCTGAGAGAGTTATTCTAATGTGTTTTGCACTGTGGTTAGAAGGGCATTTTAGCTGGGCTTAGATTGCAGGTGTGCAGGAAGGAAGAAATTCGGATTCAAACACCCCTGTTCTCAAATGAGAAAAAGGTACTTACACAGGTGCCAAATGACTTGATGTTTGCTCGTAATCTTGCTGAATCTGACCAGCAAGGAAGATATGAGGGAGAGAAGTGGAAATAAGCCTTGGGAATGAGCAGGAAAAGATCCAGCCCCTGAGCAAGATTTTGGATCCACATCCTGCAGATACATACTGCTCCCTCAAGCTCTATGATGGGTGTATGCAGGACAGTGTTTTGCTGGGTGGTGTAAATAGGGCAGATGCTTTCCTGTTGAGGAGCATCAGAGATACATCAGCTCCCTGGCTGGACTTAACAACAACTTAGTCTCTCTCTCACCAAGACAATGGGCACAAATCATAATAGCAAGACCAAGTCACAGTCATCATTGTCCTTTTCTCTGGCTGTGTTTCATTTGTTGACTGTAAACTACTGACATAGAATGGAAGGGTATAGGAGAGCCCATTTGTTGAGAGAACCGGTACGCTCCAGATGAACAAGGTGTTCCTTGATCTCACACCAAGAGCCAAGAGGAGAAAAGTCACAAACTTAGTCGTGTTGTCCAACTTCCTCAGCTTGAATGGAGCAAAAAAGGACATGGACCTAATAGCCACCAGCTTGAGGGCCCAGGGGCACACTGTGGTCTGATGAAACAGCAGGAGCTTTTGTTCCTGGAGGAGAGGCCATCATCAGCTGTGCTGAAGCAGAGTTGTTCTTCACTGAAAAGCTCGACACCCACCTAGGCTGTAAAACAAGACCATTCCTCTTCCCTACACAGGGTGGTACAAAATGAGGAACTGGATAATGTTCTTCAGGACCACGGTGGTGTTGTCAGGGCCTGGCAAGAATGACACAGACATGCAAAGGAGTGTGAGTCAGGGGGTACCCTGCTTCTGAAGTGGGAAGCTGGGCCAGGTGACTCCCAGAGGTCCCTTGCAGTCAAACTTCCTCTATGGGTCTGTGTGTGCAGGAATTCTCTCTGGATCTGAGGAGAAGGCAAATGCAGGGATAAGGAAGGACAATAAAGGCCATGCAACTCTCTTACAGGCCAAGTTATCCAAGTGTTGTAGGTACCATCTTGATGCTGCACTGTGAGGGGAATGACAGAAGGAGGTGGTGTGGGGTTCTTTCTGTATCTTGGTTAGAATGATTTAACAAACGACTTCTTCTGTTTTAATAAGATAGAAGAAGAAGAGGCAGGTAGGCAGCAAGTAAATCTTACGTCCCTTCAGATGCTGGGAAGATCCTGACTGGTAGAAATATCCTGGAACTGGGGAAGATTCAATATGAATGCATTTCAATAAGGTAAGCAAGGGATTAGAAATGCTAGTCGGTTTAATAGTAGAACTGGAATTATTTTGTGAACTGTGCGTTCATTTTAATGTAGACTTAATTTAAAATAACTGTTTTCAAGACATTCTGTTTTCACCCTAATTGACACTTGTCAACTTCATCATGACGGAAAGTTGTTATTTTGTCCAACACATAACCTCCCCCCCAAAAAAAAAGAACCCCACAACAACCCAGAAAAAGAAAGACAATAAGGGCAAGCTATACAGTAAAGTTCTGGAAAATTATTCAAAACTCCTCAAAGTTTGTGCAGATATTAGAGAGATTAGATCTCGCAATTCAGATCTACATTGCTCACTATGGTGAATATGGGTAGTATTCACCTTCCACTGGAGTCAGAGGGAAAAAGAGGGAGAACAGAACTGCAGTGTGAAAAGTAAAGGGAGGAACATTCTTAAGAAAACTTTCAATTTTCTTTCTTCCAGATCTCTATGGTTGCACTTTGTGCTGCCTTGCCTCCAGCACAGCATGCAGAATGAAACATCTGTCACAGAATTCATCCTGCTGGGGTTCTCCAGCAACCCAGCCCTGCGACTCTGCCTCTTTGGCCTTTTCTCTGTACTCTATTCTGCCACTCTGATGGAAAATGTACTTGTCTTTGTGCTTATCTGCCCGGACTACTGACTCCACAGTCCCATGTATTTCTTCTTCTGCCACCTCTCCATTGTGGACATCTGCTGTGTCTCCAACAATGTCCCCCGTATGCTGAGGAACCTCCTTGGACAAGGCAGAACCATCTCCTTTGCTGGGTGTGGGACACAGATACATCTTTATTTAATCTTTGCACTTACAGAGTGCATACTGCTGGCCATGATGTCTTATGATCGCTATGTGGCAATCTATCATCCCCTCTGCTATGCCCTCATCATGAACCGAAGGGTGTGCCTCACCCTCGCCACAGTTTCGTGGGCTTTGGGGTTCATATTTGGTACACTACAAGCCTCTCTGGCTTTACACCTGCCTTTCTGTGGCCTCTGTGAGGTTGGCCACTTCTTCTGTGAAATTCTTGCTGTCTTACGGCTGGCCTGCACTGACACTACTGCCAATAAAATCCTGATCTTTGCTGTTTGCATATGCTTTCTGCTCTTCCCTTTAGCCTTAATTCTAATTTCCTACCTGCACATCCTGTCCACCGTTCTGCCCATCCACTCTGCAGCAGGATGGCACAAAGCCTTCAACACCTGTGCCTCCCACCTGACCGTGGTGAGTCTGTTTTATGGAAATGCCATCTTTATGTACATGTGGCCTGGGAGCAGTAACTCACCTGGGCAGGAGAAAGTTCTTTCCCTTTTCTACAGTCTCGTCAGCCCCAGTGTGAACCCGCTGATTTACAGTCTGAGGAACAAGCAGGTGAAGGAAGCCTTGCTGAAGCTTCAAATGAGGAAAAGAGTGTTTCGTTCCATGTAGTTCCAGCTCTAGGCTTTCACCTGTCTCTTGTCTCTCTGCTTTTTCTTCCTGAGCCCTTTGGGTATTCCTCACTGAGTTTTAAGGGGTTAAAATGTAACACAAGATATGTATCTCTATACGGTCTAATGAATACCACAACACAAAATGTCTAATTATTATTCCTTTTATCAGAGATAACTAGTTTTTCTTCCTCATATGTGGCCATCCTAGGTAGGTTGTGTGTCTTACCAGAACTATTGACTGATCTGGGAAAAAACAGTCTATCTTCTTGTTTCTAACTAGCACTCAGAATAAAAATACTGTTGTAGTGGGATTTTTTTTCTGAGTATATCAGTTGACCTAATTTCTATTAGGGTGAGAGGAAATGGCCTCAAGTTTCAGCAGGAGAGGTTTAGACTGGATAACAGGAAAAAATTCTTCACGGAAAGGGTTATCAAACATTGGAATAGGCTGCCCAGGAAAGTGGTTGAGTCACTATCCCTGAAAGTATTTAGAAGACATGTAGCCGTGGTGCTTAGGGATATGGTTTAATGGTGGACCTGGCAGTGCTGGGTTAACAGTTGGACTCCATTATCTTAAAGGACTTTCCAAGCAAGACAATGCTATGCTTCTAATAAGACATTATTTTTTCCTATCATATTTGTATTTCCTATATCCTTAGGATGCTACATCTTCAAGTCTATTTTTAGAAAGAAAATAGGGAGAAAATAGAGAAAAACCCAGTTCACAAAATAATTCCAGTTCTACCATTAAACCAACTAGCATTTCTAATCCCTTGCTTACCTTACTGAAATGCATTCGTATTGAATCTTCGGTTGTTTCATCCATTATTCTATACCTAACTGCACTTCAGATTGCTGAACAAAGGATGCCTTGTGTAGGATGGCAAAAGGCTGAACTAAAGAAAGCCCCAAACAGAACTCCACCAAACAGGTCTCCATCCCAGCTCTGACAAAGAGAGCATGAGAGCGCAAGAAGATCCTGACTGTCCTTCAATAGGAAGCATGATGCTAATGGCATGGATTATTATTATTGATCAGTCTGGATGTCAGTCAAGCTCTGCCCCATCTATGCCCCCCTTCCCAGCTGCCTCACACCTCTGGGCAGAGTGCTCAGTATGTCCTTGGCTCTCAGACCAGAGCAATTAAAAACATTAACTCTGTCCTGGGGTATTATCTTTTTCTCTCAAACTAAATTCAAACAACAACTGTGCTAGCTATGGAAAAGAAAGGTCTCTAACTGCATGAAGAAAATTAACTCATTTTAGTCAAACCAGCACAGAACATTACTAACATTTATACAGAAGAGTTCCCTTACCTGTAGCATTTGGAGAAACGTGATTTGTTTAGCTCTCTGTTTTTGATCAGGGAAACCTTTATAGAAAGTTATGTGTATTTTCTCAAAAAACAGGCAAAACAAAGAGCTGTTCCACTCCTTATATTCGTTTGTTTTTAAAAGCAAAGTTTTCTGTATAATATGTCTGAAGGGACACTGTTTTGATTGCCCACAGGCAATATGAAAATCAATCTCGAGTATAAATCCCCAGAGTTCTATACCTGAACTCTGGAGATCCTTCCTGAAGTAAACACCACTTTATTCTGAAATGGGCATGGCATTGTACTTACTGGCCCTTCATTCATATGGGTTTCTTTTCTGTTAAACACAGTCTCCTCCATCACTTTCCCCTTTATGCCTTGGCTGACTCTCAGAATTTCCCTGCCTCCAACAGCACACAGAGCTTTTTGTTTCTGACATATTAGCATAGGATAAATCCTACTGTTAGGAGTTAACAAATCCAGTATCTAGATGCAGTACAACACTCCTGCAGCTCCATGTCCCCATATTCAGCCAAGAAGAGAGGCTGAGCAGGTTATCCAACTGGCACACATACACATGAATACATATACCCTGTCACATAGATGCATATTGATTGAAAAAAAAGCACTCACACAAATACAAACAGCACAAAAAGCCTTGATGATGTCCCCTCTCAGGCTAATCAGGATGAAGATCACTCAGTGGAAAATACATACATACGGATACACAAAGTCATATGGGTCCCATCAGACAGTTGAACTATTCAGTACTTGTCCCCAGGATCCAATTGGTCTCCCAGTTGCCTCAAGTTCAAAAACACATCCATACAAAATGGTCTCTTCAGTAGCTGTTCCAGAACTTTAACCTTACCAGATCCTCTGGTCTCTCCTATAGCTGGCTTGGGCCTCCCAGTCCCTCTAGTATCTGACTCTCAAACCCTCTGTTTTCTTCAGTGTGTGTCCCAGACCTATGATCACTCCAGTCCCTGGGTCCCAAGCCCCTTATTCTACTTGCTGACTAGTCCAGCTTGATGCTTACTAGCAATTGCACACACTGACATACACATCCTCACAATATGCACACACTGCAGTCTCCACAGCTGCTAGTGCCTCAGGTCCATGGTCTCCTGTTGCCCAGGGTCCCCTTCCCGTCACTGGCACTTAGACATTACACACTGTGCTGGTTTGAATGAAAGCGAGTTAATTTTCTTCATGTAGTTAGAAAACTTCCTTTTTCCTAGCTAGCAGGGTCATTTTTTGGATTTATTTTGAGAACAAGAAGATATTGCCCCAGGACAGAGTTAAAGTTTTTAATTGTCGTTTTCTGGGAGCCAAGATCTTTCTGAGCACTCTGCCCACAGGTGTGAGGCAGCTGGGAAGAGGGGCATAGATGAGGCAGAGCTTGACTGACATCCAGACTGAACAATAAGAGTATTCCATCCCATTAGCGTCATGCTTCATATTGAAAGAAAGTCAGGATATTCCAGATAGGGGTGTAGTCAGGATACACAGAGACCTGTTCTGGTTCTGCTGCATTTCAGTGGAGTTCTGCTCATGGCTTTCTTTAGTTTGGTCTTTTGCCATCCTGCTGTTTTGCAGAGGCCTCTGGGCCTTTCTGCCTTTTTCTTTCCTCTCTCTCTGGGATCAGGCACTGCTTTCTGGGACTGGATGCTCAGAGCAGACGGAGCTTGTGAGGAATTGCATTGAGTATCTTTTTTTTATATTCTGTTTCCATTTTATATGTAGTAGTAGTAGTATATTAGTGTTATTTTGTTATTTTACGGAATTCTGTTTATCTCAATCCATGAGCTTCTCCCTTCACTTTTGATTCTCTCCCCTGTTTCAGGGGGAGTGAGCAATTGGCTATTGTGGTTACATTGCTACCTTGGGTTAAACCACGACACACACAAAGTAGGGACCTCATTCAGAAAAAGAGAAATGTTGTTTAATAAGAAGTTGGGACAGATTGTGGTGATAGCATGAGCAAATTTGGGTTCTGGCTTCTATTTAACATCAAACAAGATTAGCCCCTACTTGATTATTTCTTGCACACACACATGCACACACACACACACCGGGAGGTTACTGCAGGTCTGGGAAGAGTCAGGCAGAAAGTTGCCTTCATTCCTGCTGTGCAGCTGCTCACCGTTACCAGTTTTGGAGGTTGCTGGTTGTCCTGGTTTTGTTAAAAGACAAGTTTCTCTTTTAGTGAATCTGCCTGTCAGCTAAAGCCTTCATATTAGCTGCATTTTCCTGGAGAACCAGATACATGTTTTGGTAAACATAGCAATGGAATGCGAAGTTATTGATAAGCATGGATGGACATCTCGTGAGAGGGGCAACGAGAAACAGGTGACCAAGAAACTGACCAGCTGTGTATAACATTCCGTTCACTTGAATACTTCATATAAAAGTGGGAGATCACGAGGATCTCGTCCCTTTTTCCCTTTTTGCTTATGGCTGACATTTGGAGAGGACCTTGCTAGTCTTCCCTGCAAAATGAGGCCTAGTGACAGACTGAATCCAGCTCCGGCTGGCTGCAGAGTCCAATCCAGGACTTTGGGTGCTGGCTCTGTAGTTGCTGAGACTTTCAAGATTGGTTTTGTATATTTTGTATTATTTCTCTATTCTTATTAGTAGCATTAGTAAAACATTGTTAATTTTTCCAACTCTCTTCTCTCTGTCCTTCTTTTCCTCCCGATAGCCTGTCCTTAGTGGGAAGGGGGGAGAGGGAGGGGGAAGCGGGGGGAGGGGAACAGGAGGTTAACAATACATCTACCAGGGTTTTATTGTCACCCCGCAATCAAACCCCTCGACACCGGTCAAGGTCCCTGAGCATCCCCTGAGATTTGTCTCCATGCAGTTCTCTGGTCTTCAAGATCTTCCCCAGTTCCAGGATATTTCCAGCAGTCAGGATCTTCCCAGCATCTGAAGGGACATAAGATTTACTTGCTGCCTACCTGCCTCTTCTTCTTCTATCTTATTAAAACAGAAGAAGTCGTTTGTTAAATCATTCTAACCAAGATACAGAAAGAACCCCACACCACCTCCTTCTGTCATTCCCCTCACAGTGCAGCATCAAGATGGTACCTGCAACATTTGGATAACTGGGCCTGTAAGAAAGTTGCATGGCCTTTGTTGTCCTTTCTCATCCCTGCATTTGCCTTCTGCTCAGATCCAGAGAGAATTTCTGCACACACAGACCAATAGAGGAAGTTTGACTGCAAACCCAGCATACATCATTGGCAACACTCAGCGTTTGAGTGCCAAGAAAGCCCTGGAGCAATTGAGACAGGACAAGCCCAGCTCTGAATCACCACTTCTGAGAAAGCTGCTTTAGCTGAGGGCAGTACCTTCATGTCCCCTGCCATAATTTTCACAGTTACATTCAGAAAACTAGACACCAGGGACGACAGTTTCTGGAATACTGAAATGGCTGAGAAACCAAACTCCAGCTTCAAAGAAATCCGTGTCACTTACAAATGTCCTTGTTAAAAGTCTGCCAGAATCTTAAAACTGAAAAAGTTGCTAGCTTATTGCCATCTATATGCTTATTTTTCTCTTTAAATGAACAGTCCAATTTTCAAGTAGGAAGAACTAGGCCAGGCCACCCTTACACTACTTGGAGATTGCCCTGCTGACGTTCGCTTTTGGTTCTCAGATGAAAATGCTACAGTCTGGCAATAATGTAGTGCATTAACAGCTGTCTGACACACCTTATTCTGTGAACACAAGCTCAGCAGAAATTATTTCCTGTGTTCCTCCTACCTTTCAGTTCCATCTTAGAGAGACAACAGCTGAAAAGGTAATTTTATGTGGTCCAAAGCAAAGCCTTGCTTGTCTAAAGCTACAAGTGAAGAACTCAACCAGTGTCACACATGTTGAATAGAGACAGAGTGGCTTGTTGTGTAAAAATCAGAGCTCAGCTAACTGGCATGTGAGTTTTCTTTCTCCAGCAGGATGAAGAAATCAAACTCCAGAATATAACTTGGTATCATTAAGTCCCTTTGAAACCATCTTTGCAGCATCTTTTTGCTGCATGTGAAACAGGTTACAGAAGTAGCTTTGAATACTAAATACAAAATACACTTGGATTCTGGTGTGTTTCCTTATGGCTGATTCAAAGCTGTTCAAAGTACAGAAGTCAAGAGCAAGCTTTAGAATCTGCAGAAAGCTGGTCAGTTGGAAAGATACTTTTCCAACTTCCTTCAAAATGCTGCAAGTAGGAAAATCTATCCTGTAAATCTTCAGAAAAACTAATTGGCCTATCTATTATGTTTGCTATTTCATGTGACCAAAAGCATCTTATCAAGGCACACAGTGATATAGCTCACTTCAGTGCTCACTCCTCCTGGAAGTGCATCCCACAGCAATTCAGTAGCATTGAGAAACACTATGGAATAGCTCGTAACAAGTTGCAAATTCAACGTTCTACTGAAATTTCAAAGCAGACTGAGCAAAGGCTGCTGTTTTATTCTGTCTTCTCTGAGACACACCACTGTCTTAACTCCTAATTCAGCAAAAGAAGAGGGACATCACCTGCAAGAGACAAAAGCTAACATTCAAGGGCTGTGCAAGAAGGTTTAATAAAAAGCACCACAACAAAATACATAACGTAAACTCCAAGCCAGCATCAGCCTGGAACAATCTTCACCTGGAAAAGTGAAATTACAGGAAAGCTCTAGAAAGAACCAAATATCCTTTTAAGCAGGCCCACCATTACAGACTGAGGCTTCAGGAAGAAAAGTACACATGGAAATATTAATAGCCTGACTCAAGATTATCTTGATAAACTGCAGTAGAGACAAACTTACACATCAATTTTGTTTTTCTAAATAATGACATGCTTTTAACCTGCCAGAACAGTTTAGTGCAGAGCTATGAATTAATGATGGACTGCATTTTCCTGAAAGTAGCTGATGTCTTGTGAGAGCTGCCAGAGACATTTAAGATAAAGTGCATCATATAATGAGAAAAATGTGTAAATTATCTGAGGAGTGAGCCTTTCTACCCCACTCACAACTTTGGAAATTATGGTCTGCTTATTTCCAAGACCTGCTCTTCTTTTTCACTGAAATGCTCCCTAGCTCCCTCTCTAGCACAGATTAAACCAACTCTTACTCCTTGCTTCAGCATCTTGTGTCATGAGTTTACAGAGCATTTTCATGTTGGATATGACATGACATGCTGCTTGCCCACTCATGCCAGAAAGGTGCATTGTAACTTTGCTAGCAGCACCTCTGGGTTTTTAGGCTGGTTTGGCTAGCAGAGGCACAAGAGCTATTGCAGATCTCCTCACAGCAAGGAAATACATTTAAAGTTACAATGCATTGCTTCCACACCACTGGCTGATGCCCACCCTCCAAGCCCTCATTTTGGCACTCTTCAGTGACCTGGCCACCCCAGGTCACCTTGCAAAATCCAGTGTCCTCAAATTTTTGGTAGTCCTGCCGAAAGAGACCCCTGCAGCGGCTGACAGCACATCATAGTCAGTACAAGGAGAGGAAGAAATAAAGCCAATGAGGAGATGCTCAGCGGCGTGAGACACATGGTCTTAATTGCCAAAGCCCATCAAGGGGACTAGGCTTTCATCATCACTGCTGCACTGACCACAGAATTTCCAGGTACACTTCTTCCATGATCCTCAGGAACAGGGGTGCCTCATAATGAAAGCTGCTTCCCCTACTTGCACGAGCCTTACCTCATCATGCCAGGGCCTGGCGGCACAAGAGGAAGGCAGCAGGGTGCAGCTCAGGGACATGCCAACTCCAGAAGGTCCTGTCCCCTCAGTTGTGCTGAGAACCAGAGCACATGGGGCACAGATTACCCTTATCAGCACTGACCACCCCAGCCTAGCCCTTCCATGTCCCTCCCCACCAGCCCAGTTCTGGGCACTTCCCCACTGTGGCAGCCAAGGCAGCTGGCCTGGGGTCACCTAGGGAGTCTGCCTGCCTGGCCATTTGCCTGTGACTTCCATCAGGCTCTGTCCCCTTGGCTCTCCTCAGCTGCCAGGGGCCAGACAGGGAGGACCAGCACATTGAGTCTGGCAACAATCTGCATCCCAACAACTCCCTTAGGGGGAAAAAAGTAACAGAGAAGCAGATAAATGACAGAGACTACTGACTCCATGTACTGCTATGGTAAATTGTGCTTCTCTCTTCTGGCCAAAGCTCTTTGCCTGCTGCCTGGAAAGACAGAGACTCCCTATAGGCACAGGATAGGGAGGTTACAGGTGCCATGTTCTTGTTGAGGATGTCTTCAGGAGGCTCCTGGTCTCTCTGAGACATCAGTGCCCCCCTGTGCCCTCTAACCTGCTGACAGAAAATTTGCCTGGGGTCATCTCCACCAACGTGCCAACATTCTCTCTCCTCTGTCTCCTCAGCATGCTTTCCAGTCTGTCTTCTTATCAGCCTTTGTGTTCTGCGCTTGTCAGTATTTGCCCTGCTCTGTTTGACGCAGGAACATTGATCCAGTGACAGCTTTGCATTTAGTTTCCCTTTGCTTCCTGATTGCTTGTCTGTGCACCTCATGCCACACCCTTGGCTGCCACTCCCGATTCCTGGCAGTCCCAGAATAGCCAGGGACGTCATTTGAAGAGCTGTGCATGATTTATCTTTAATTACTGGGTACTCATCCCTAGATTTAATCATTGTTTATAATTATGCTAGTCCTGCTCATCGTGCAAGAGTGGTTTGGCACTGCTGTCCAAGGGCCCCTGGCTGCAGCATCACCTTCATACCATCTCTGCGTTGCATTGTTGGAGGGGCTCATGCCACTCTGTGCAGGAGAGTCTTGAGTTATGTGGCAGGACCCATTGTTTTCTTCCCTCAGGGACTGCTATTTTTATTTTTTCCTATGCAGCCTGCACAAAGGTTGGAACACTGTAACACAACAGTGTAATCCAGGATTATAAAGAATATACAACTGACCTTCACAGTACCATGGGGAAACCATAGAATCATAGAATGTCCTGAGCTGGAAGGGACCCACATGGGTCATTGAGTCCAGCTCCTGTCCCTGCATATGACAACCCCACAGTTCACACCATGTGTCTGAAGGCATTGTCCAATCGCTTCTTGAACACTGTCAGGCTTGGGGCCATGAAACCTCCCTGGGTAGCCTGTTCCAGTGCTCCACCACCCTCTGGGTGAAGAACCTTTTCCTGATGTCCAACCTAAACCTCCCCTGGCACATCTTCCTGCCATTGCCTTGCGTTCTGTCATTGGTCACTAAAGAGAAGAGTTCAGTGCCCACCGCTCTTCCTTCCCTTGTGAGGAAGCTGTAGACTGTGTTGAGGTCTCCTCTCAGTCTTCTCTTGTCCAAGCTGAACAAATCAAGTGACTTTAGCTGCTCCTCATACGGTTTCCTCTCCAAACCCTTCACCAACTTTGTAGTACTCTTCTGGACACTTTCCAGTAGCTTTATATCCTTTCTATACTGTGACACCCAGAACTGCACACAGTGCTCCAGGTGAGGCCGCACCAGTGCAGAGCAGAGCGGGACAATCACCTCCCTCGCCCGGCTGGCAATGATGTGCTGGATGTGCCCAGGACACGGTTGGCCCTCTTGGCTGCCAGGGCGCACTGTTGGCTCGTATTAAACTTGTGGTGGACCAGATCTCCCAGATCCTTCTCCACTGAGCTGCTTTCCAGCATCTCAGTCCCCACTCTGTATGTACAGCCAGGGTTGTCGTGTCCCAGGTGCAAAATCTGGCACTTGCCCTTGTTGAACTTCATGCACATGGTGATTGCCCAGTTTTCCAATTTGTCCAGATCCCTCTGCAGGTCCCCTCCGCCCTTGGGAATGTCAACAGCTCTCCCCAATTTTGTGTCATTCGCAAACTTACTAAGCAATCCCTCAAGTCATTTAGTTCCCTAAGTCATTTATAAAGACATTGAAGAGTGCTGGCACTAAGATGGATCCCTGTGGAACCCCACTAGTGACTGGTCACCAGCCCAACATAACCACATTTGCTAGATCACCTTGAGCCTGGCATGTCAGCCAATTGCTCACCCACTTCATTGTGTGTTTACCCAGCTGTGTGCTGGACATCTTGTCCAGGAGGATACTGTGAGAGGCTTTACTGAAATCCAAAAAGATTGCATTGACAAGCTTTCTTTGGTCAACTAGGTGGGTAACCTTGTCTTAGAATGAAATTAAGTTGGTCAGGCAAGACTTTCCCCTCATGAACTCATGCTGGCTGGGACCAATGACTGCATTGTCGTTCAGATGTTTTTCAATAACTCCCAGAACAATCTTCTCTGTGATTTTGCCAGGAACAGAAGTGAGGCTGACAGGCCTGTAGTTGCCAGGTTCATCCCTGTTGCCCTTCTTGTAGATTGGGACAACTCTTCAGATTCCCGAGAGTGTTGAAAAATCACAGAGAGAGGTCTTGCTATGATGTCAGCCAACTCTTTAAGCACCCTTGGATGAATCCCACCAGGCCCCATCGACTTGTAGGGATCTAGCTGGAGTAGCAGATCCCGTACAAGTTCCGGATTGATTGGGAGTTTTTTGTTCTCGCAGGCATAGTTTTCCAGCCCTGGGTTATGGGGGCCCTGAAGTCCATCATTGGTGTTGAAGACTGAGGCGAAGAAAGAATTGAAAGTCTCAGCTTTGTCCACGTCCCTGTTAATAAGCTGACCGTGCTCATCAGTTAATTGGCCAATGTTATTTCTAGCTTGCCTTTTACCATTAATATATTTTAAAAAGCCTTTTTTATTGTCCTTCACAGTATTGGCCAGCTTCAATTCTAACTGAGCTTTGGCAGCACAAGTTTCCTCCCTACAGTGGCGAGCAGCATTTCTGTAGTCCTTCCATGTTACCTGATCTTGCTTGCACTGACCATCTACTTTCTTTTTTTGCTGTATTTCAGAAGAAGATCCATGCTCAACCAAGCTGGATTTTACCTTGTCAGCTAGATTTTCGGTATTTTGGAATGGCCTGGTGCTGTGCTCTTAGTAGGTGGTACTTAAAAAGCGACCAACACTGATGGACCCCAACACCTTCAAAAGCTTATTCCCAGGGAATCTTACTAAGTATTTCTCTGAGCAGCCTGAAGTCTGCTCTCCTCATATCTAGTGTTAAGGTCTTGCTGGAAGTTTTCCTCCCATTAGCAAAGATTTCAAACCTGACTTCTTCATCGTTGCTGTGGCCAAGGGAGCCACCAGTTGCCATATCTCCCATGAGACCCTCTCTTTTAGTGAGAATCAAATCTATGAAGGCACCTTTCCTGGTCAGTTCCCTTAGTACCTGCACCAAGAAGTTATTGTCCAGATGCTTCAGGAATCTTCTGGACCTGTTGGTGTCAACTGTGTGATATTTCCAGTTGACATCTGGCAAGTTGAAGTCCCCCATAGGACAAGAGCAGATGATTTGAAGGTTTTACTTAGTTCCTTAAAGAATAACTCATTATTGTTGTCATCCTATTGGGTAGCCTGTAGTAGACACCCATGATGACATCTGCTTTATTTGTCTGACCCTTAATCCTCACCCAGAGGCTCTCAACTTTGCCATCACCAGCTGCCAGCTCCATGCACTCCAGCCCCTCTGCTACATACCGCGCCACTCCCCTCCCATCTCTCCTACCCTGCCTATTCCTTCTGAACAGCCTGTAGCTGTCCATCATGGCACACCAGTCACAGGATTCATCCCATCAGGTTTCGCTAATGTCAGTTATATAATATCCATGGGACTGGGCCAAGGCTTCAATCTCATCCATGTAGTGGCCAGTGTCACTGTGCTGATAAGGATTTATTCTTTCAGTTTCAGGATGTCCTTTTACTTTACACTTGACAGAGGGGCTCTGAATTCAGTACGTTCTTTTTCCATGGCAGCACCAGTCTGCAAGTAGACTGTTGTAGACTGGAAGGCGACAATAACCAGTTCTAGGGATCTTTACATTTTCCTTCAGTTGTCAGTGGTCTAAAACATTTGCTTTCAGCACTGATCAAACTGTATTTACTGCTTCAAGAGAGAAATTCTTTGTTCCTATCAGATTCAGCCATACTGAAAATTGGAACAATTACTAATCTAAGGCTTTGGGTCTTCTTCATACAATTAAAAAAGCTTCTACTAAAAATAAAGATGTATACAATAAAATGCAGACTTCGGCCACACCTAGACTTATTATATTTTTCTAGTTGTTGCTGCAAATGTCTTTGTAAGGTTTTTCTCAGCTACGAAAAAGTAAAGCTCCTGCTTACTGGTATGCTGCCTCCAGACATGTAGTTTTCAGTATAAGACCTCCCCATGTTCAGTTGTGCAGTTACAACAGAGTTCTCTAGGAATACTGTTTACAAATTATATTGCAAAGCATTTCTTTGCTAATTCAAGGAACCTTTTTTTGCACCGTGGCCTTATTTTTAGAAACTCAGCAGCTCAGAGTGATAATAAATTCCTAAGATTTACACTGGTGGATAGAGAGAGACTGGGACACTGGTGCTTCTTCTCATCTTCTTAGGAAAGGACCTGAAATATGAGTTTACAAAGAAGTAGTTTTCAAATAATGTAATGTTTTGTTTGCTTTTGCCACAGACTTACAGTAGGTTGTCTTTCAATGTACTGCATTTTACAGAGATCATATATGAACACACTGAAACATGTTTTGTGCAGTGATTGGTGCAGGTAAAACTGAACTACAGACTCTCACCTTATTCCTGTATAGCCAGAACAGCACAACAGTTGTTTCATATCACCAGGAATAAGTTTTCAGCAGGCCATAAGCCTTTGTTGAATGAAATGACATGCCTGAAAAATATCTTGTACTAAATGGAAGTCTTGGAGTTGCAAGGCATGTGTTGTAGCCATTACTCATGCATTGCTCAAGAGACTAGGAAAAACAGGTCTTAAAATACATTATGACATCATTTTATAAGGCATCTCTTATGTGTCTATGTCTCTTATGTCTCCTGAACCACTAGCAGTCCATAACATTGTATTAGCTCGTTCTTAGCTTATCCATAAGATCATCTAGTCTTTGTTGTGTTTCCAATTAGAAGTTTCATAATCAAGATGCCTGATTACCTGCACGATGTAGTCCACTTGACTTTTCATTGAACCATGCAACCGGGGAGCTGTCGCTCATAGACATCTGTTTTGGTTCTATTGTAGCTGATGCTACAGAGTCAGCACTGAGAGTCTTTCCTGGCTAATGGACCAACTGCAACTTCAACCTGTACAGGACTTGTGAAATGGTGTACCTCTCTATTGGCAAAGATTATCCCTGAGCAGGAAAAGCAGCAATATTTTTAGGTTTCAAGCCTGGCTTTCCTGTGATTGCAAAATATATTTTTGAGTTATAGAGTTTGGATGTTTCCAAGAGGGTGAAATCAAGAGGATTCCAACAAATGGGAGATTTCTGAGTGAGCCAGTGCGGGGGCTGGTGTATTGTTCTCTTAAAAAAAAAAAAAGAAAAAAAAAAAAAAGAAAAAATAAAGGAAGCAAAAAAAAAAAAAGAAACAAAAACAACTACTGGATATGAAACCAAAATGACTGCTTTCTCCACAGGGAGATAAATGCTATTTAGAATCTGAATCTGGAGGGAACCAATTTGGATTAATTTTCTTTGTAATTGTCACCATTTAAGACTGGGCTGGCAATTAGTAGGTGACAGATTTTTTCTATTAACCCCCACCATCCCCACCAGGGAAAGAGAAAAGAGAAAAGGAAGAGAGAATTATAGGTTGAAAATTAAAACAGCTTTACTACTACTGCTACTAGAAACATTGCAAAATATGCAAAATCAATACATAGTCTCTCTGATGATATGAAAATCTTGGAACTGTGTGCTGCCAGGGCTGGTACCATCGATGCTGCAGGGCAGGCACTAGGAAGTTGTGGCCTGGACTAATCAGCAGATGGGTACCAGATTCAGAAATGCACAGGTTAGGATCAGATGCAGGAAAACAATGAGCAGGGTCCTCCACGGGTGCTGGCCATGGAAGAAGAGAGTGAGACCCTAGTGATGCCTCAGTTTTAAATGGAGTATGATGTGTATGGGATACAATACTTCACAGATCAATTTTGGTCACCTGTTACGGCTACTCCTCTTACAAGTATGACCCTTTTATGACCCTTTGCTTGTGGAACACAAGGGGTTTGTCAGAGACCTTTGTTTCTGTAGAAAAAAGTATAAGCAGGAGCCTTCTCTGCATACCATTTCAATGGTTAACCTGTAAACATTTGACATTATCAGTTCTGGGAGCAGACATTGTCTGAAAAAACATGTAGCCAACTTCAGAAAGTGTAGTTACTTAGAAGAAACTTAAGTGAAAGGAAAAAATGCTGAAAGGAGAATTGGTCCTGTTCTAGCCAAAACCAGAACAGTAATAGAATAAAAAAAATTAAGATGGTGACATTTCAAAAGGGAAGCTCTCAATTCTGTTTCTTTGTTTTAATTAAATTACTGTTTGCCTTTTTTAATGCCCTGTGCATCAGTATGCCTGTCTCCACCTAAAGTAGCAGAACAATATGACTAAGGGAACAAAGAAAATAATGAAGACAGGAAAACTTTTCTACTGAAGGAAAAATTCTTTTTACCCTTTAAAAGGCTTCCTGACACATTTTCATCCCTTGTGATCTGTGAAATACGCGTTCACAGTCTCTTAATGCAAAGGTCTATAATAACCAAATCTTAAGTTAAATTGATATGTCATTGATTCAAGGTTTTGAACCAATTCAGAGTGCCAACAATATAATTACTGCACCAGAATTACATCATCCATAGATTTTTGACTATTTTATTTTTTGAAAATTAAAATTTTATATCAAATGGTTTATTTAAGTACAGTAATATTAAATACTTGTTAATAAAATAATAGGGAATAATAGTTATTGTTTGTACTGCTCCTGCACTCTTCTTGATTTCATCTTCTATCCTTCTCATTACATGTTCCTATGGATTCTCTGGCTGGCTTTGTTTTCCTGTTGGTTTTGAAGACAGGTTGATTATTAGATTTGTTTGCCTTTGCTAGTATTTTTAGAATATTTTTTCTGGACTGTCTTGCTATGTTTATGTCCCATTTTCATCATTTACACACAGCAGGGGGTTTTCAAGTATGTCTATATACATTACACTTTCTAGATCAAGAAAAATAGATTATATGTTTCATGCCATATGAGGTTGCAATACTACAGTTCTCATAGGCAAAGCCAAAATATGTTCCAGAAAGATAATGTTGAGAGAATACTTGTTAGTTCACTATCAGTCTGTAACAAAGATCTTGCAGATACTGAGCAGTGTGCCATTTACTCTTCTCAGTATAACAGTGTTCCAATAATTAATATTACCTGATTTTTATTATTACAGAATATGAGCAATATCAGAAAAATATTCCATCCATTCAACATGAAATAATACAGCATCCTCTACCAAATGCACTATAAGCTGCCCATTGCCAGCAATCATTTTGAGAAATACCTTCACTTGCAAACCTAAAAGCTTGCAGATGGGGACGTGCCTTGGAAGAGTGGAAGTCTGTGAAGGCAAATTGATCCAAAGTATCCAGACTCTGAGACATACATAATGCTATTCAGAGATAAGTTGTTTTTTTGAAACAAGATGTCTTGTCAGAGTGGATTTGATAAATGTGTCATGGGGAAGGATTTCTCATATTGCAGTAGAATTTCCTGAGGAGATCACAGGCTAGCAAATAGCCTGTTAATGGGGGTATTTTTGTGTAAGTGAAATGCTAGCTGAGTCTCTGACTCCATATCTACCTGTTTTAGAGAAAGAAACCAGACAATAAAACAGGTATTGTAGTGTGGGATGAACTGTTTGTACTTCATCTCAGGTGAAGTAATGACTTAGAAAGTACTCTCAGTCCTTAGATATTGTGCAACTATAAAGTGAAGCCATAGAAGAGAAACAAGTGATTATGTATTACTCATTCTTCTGGAAAATCCAAGGCTTCACTGCTGAGAGCTGCTCATATTTACACTACACTTTCTGCTATTTCTCTGACACAAAGGAAAACAGACATGATTTATATCCATATTGACCAAGAATTTGAATGTCTCAACTCCACTTTCAGATTATGCAGTGCTCTGAATGGCAAATGGACATTCTTTGTTGTTTTTATTTTCTAATTTATGACTACATCTAGTGTCTAGATTCTGGACATACAGCTATACTGGGCATTTTGCAACAGCATAGGGACTCTGAGATGTTCTATACAATCTAGCTAGGTATCAGAGGTTGGCTAGTCACAACCTCATAGAATTCTCTGTTGTGAGTGCAGTGTATGTGCGAAACACTGAACTTAACTGCTCTCAGAAAGTGAGTAATATCAGTGTTAGTTGGAAAACTTTACATTGCCATGCCACATATGTGTGGCCAGTGTAAAAGGAAAAAAGAGGATGGGTACATCTGATGTGATAAAATGGATAGGCAAAATCAGTTTATTTAGAGGAAAACTGAATTGTGAAAAACATATTTCCAATGCAACTGCACCAATCATCCCTCTGACTCATCTAGACAAAGAATGGGGAAAAAAAAACCCTGTATGTGTATATACAATTTCTTCATTACAGAGAGTAAATGCAGTAACTTTCTAAAGTCTGGACTGAGTGAATTGAAGACATCTTTATCCTCTGCTGTCCAAACAGCCTGCAACACGAGTCTGCTTTGAAAACCAAGTATACATGTGATACTTAAGTCTGTATTTGCATTGTTTTGGTCTTGAAGGGCATTTGGCACTGTTCCTTGTTTCATCAGTTTTCTAGCCAGACAATGATTTCAAATGACATCTTTCCTTATGCCAATACAAAGCAGTGCCAGTCTAAAATCAACAGATTGGTTTATTTTACATCCAGTATAAAGGTACCTTCATTTTGTCTGTCATGTAACAACTGTTTAGTGTGAGGTTCATTATCTCCCCCATGTTAAATCTTGATCTTCATGCTTCCAGATGATTAATAACCCCCTGCTCCTAGCTTCTTAAACGTACAACCCAAAACTTCTACTTTTTCCCTCCTACAGGAGACAACTGGAATAATTTCCCCATTATGCTGTGGTCTTCTTAAGAATTTTCCCTGACATAGTAGTGATGTTCGTAACAGACCTGAGCTTACTTTTTTATCACAATGTTGATACAATACAAAGAGTTCCTCTAGGATCAGTAAGTTCATAGAAACATAGAATCATAGAATGCCCTGAGTTGGAAGGTACCCACAACGATCATGGAGTCCAACTCCTGCCCCTGCATAAGACAACCCCAAAATTCGAACCATGTGCTGAGGGTGTTGTCCCAATGCTTCTTGAATATTGTCAGGCTTGAGGCCACGACTACCTTCATGGGGAGCCTGTTCCAGTGCTCCACCATCCCATCACCCTCTGGGTGAAGGATCTTTTCGCTAAAGTAATGAATTCAACAGCTTGTTTCCAGGGAAATATATGCACTTTAGTTGATCTGACCATCATGGCTTCTAAGATTTCAATTTCTCAAATGCTTTATCTTTTTTTCTTTTTTCTTTTTTTTTTCCCCATGTCCATGTATCAAAAAGAAAACCCTCTTACATTCATGCTAAAGGAACACTGTACTTAAAGGATGAGCTTTTGCACCAGGGCCCTGGAATTGATTTATATTTCCTTCTTCCTCCTTAATACTTTTTTTGCCTATTACTTTAAATAAAATAAAATTAAAAAAAAAAATAAAACACAGAGTCTGAGGCATTTCAAAGCTGAAAATATAAACATGTCGGTGACATGCTCTTAGCTGTCTTCTGCCCTTACTGCAACTAACACAGCAACTTTCTTCACAATGTGGCCACCCTGTTTGCACACGATCCATCTGCCATGCAGCATTGTCACTTTAATGTTGGGTTGTTTTGGAAGCTGTGTGCAACATTCCTCACTAGTAACCCAGTGGGAACAGACAGTAACTCCAGCAGCACCCGAGGCAGTTTTCTTTGTGCCCTAACTTGGTCAACAGAGAGC
The DNA here is from genome assembly GCF_036013475.1 of Columba livia. Classification (NCBI taxonomy): domain Eukaryota; kingdom Metazoa; phylum Chordata; class Aves; order Columbiformes; family Columbidae; genus Columba; species Columba livia. The sequence continues at coordinate 300,665 of NW_027043811.1, forward strand.
TTCCGGGAAAGATGGGTAGGCAAGCTGGTTAGGCATGGGCAGTTTTGGGTATCGCCTCTGCTAATGGAAAGAATAAACCCTGTACAGCTGAATCATCAGCAATAAAGTATTACATCATGAGAAATGAAACTGGTAGAATATGGCCTTCAGTAATCCCACATCCATTTGAACCACATCATGATAACAGTCCTCATTTCCTTCTCCTACCCCTTACCACTGAAATAACTTCAGGCCTACTCTGCATTGCCTAACCTTTTTCAGTGACTCTAGCTCTCTTTTATGTCCCTGGTTACTCCTACTGTACACTCAGCTTCCTCTTCCCGTTCATCACCTGTTTGACCGAGAAAGGGAAATTGCCTGTTCCTTCTTCTAGGTTGCAGTTACACACATGTTGGTAGGCTATGTTATTTTGTTTTATTGTTTCTTTTGTTTTGTTTTCTTTTCTTTTCCTGTGTAAGAGTGTGAATACAGTCCCCCATGACATGGTTGGTTAAGCATGGGAGCTGATGTCTAGAGATGATGTGAATTCTCCATCCTTGGAGACATTAAAAATATGACTAGACAAGTTTTAAATCTAGCTCTTCTTGAAAGAACAGATTGGACCACCTAATGTCAGGAGGTCCCTTTGTGCCTAAATTATTTATTATTCTATTTCTTGATTGTTCTGAAACTTCTTCACAGCCAGATTTACTTAAAATGCATCAGTAAGGCTTACAAGTTATTTGATGGAGGGAGCAGGAATAGGGAGAAAAAGCAGACTAACAGACAGAGGAGTGAAAAAATTAAGTAATGCTGTAAGATTCCTTTCCCTAGAGATATGCTTGTCCTGACCTCTGACAAAAATGATAGACAACCAGCCAACACCATTCCTTGTTAATTGTTACTGTGTGCAATAAGAAATCCAGATTACAATCAGAAGTTTTTTTCTGTGCCATACTGAATTCAGATATAGTCTGATGCTCTGTTATTACTGCCCAGGCCCCTATGCAGCCATACAACAGCACTGTGTTATGATTGCTTCTGCTTTGTGAGATATATCTGTGGGAGATCTTCACAGAACAAGGAAATACTTGAACAGTGGCAAATACAGGTTGAAATATTAAGGAACCTTCAGTCAATGACACAGTAATCAGAGAGGTAAGCGTCAATAAAACATTCAGATGGGCAAGAACCGGTTTGGCTTGCAATACCTCACAAAGCTATGTGAAATATGAGAGCTTTCCTAAGCTCCAGTTTGAGAGTTCAAGGAGTGTGAGAACAGACAGGAGAGAGGAAGATGAACCTATGCAAATTTTATGTATGTATCTCTTGTTAGAACATGATTGAAGCCATGGAGGAGGAGCTCCATCTCACACCAGTTTAAAAACCAGTATACAGGCTGTCCACTTGAGATCAGTTGTCTTTCTTCTTCACAGACAGAGATGTGGTCAAGAATTCTTCTGAGTATTCTGTCCTTGAACTGGATTTCCACAGTGTCTTCTGAACTGTAAGAGATCATACATTCTATGTTTTTATGATAAAATATTTTATTATATTTCCTAACAGTTAATTTCTTCTAGGACGTTGCTATATAATAAACAGAATGTTTGAGACATAGGTTCTGAAATGTGTCTGGAAGGGAAGTAGAGGACATTGAAGGATGATTTGGAATTATGTTCTCCATCATAAAACTGCTATAAAATCTGTTCTGAATGGCAGAAACCTAGAACTGGAGTAGATAAATTCTGAATTGCATGGATAAAGTAAGGAGGAGATTCAAGACTCAACTAGCAATTAATACTAGTGATCAGAGTTTATATGTATCAGTAGTACAGAGAAACCATGGTGTATGAGCAGATGCTGCAGGCCAGATAATGTCTGATACTAGGGACTATGCTGAATGGCAATCTTAGCATGTATTAGTATTAGTATTAGTATTAGTATTAGTATTAGTATTAGTATTAGTATTAGTATTAGTATTAGTATTAGTATTAGTATTAGTATTACGCCTGCTGTGCTGTCACAGCTTATACAGCACTGTTAATGTCCATGGCTTTCTTCAAACAGAAGATTTCAACCACAGTTTTCAAAATTACACCAACATTAGCCCTTAAATCCCCTTCTCAAAAGTTCTAAAGGAAAACACTGTGAAAGTCAGAGGGTTTAGCTTACTCAGGAACAGTGTTGGTTTTAATTATTTTACTTTTGGCCTTTGAATATCGTGCAGTCTGAACTGCGCAAGTGAAAATAACAGTAACAACAGTACGAGCAAGCAAAGCTGTGGGAGGAAAAAAGGGAAAGGATTAGATTACCAAGAAAAGATTGTGCCATTCAAGTTGTGCTGCAGAACCAACTCATCAATTCTGTCACACATTGTTTGCAAAGAGCATTTTGGGCAGCAGAGAGCCAGAAGCCAGCAACAGACCCTTAGCCAAATATATCAGATCTGAAGGAATGTTTTTCAGAGGAAGAACTTGGGGAAGGAAGACTGCTCTAATTATAGATAGTAGTATAACTAAAAAAGCCCAATGGAAGAAAGAAGCAAAGGAAGCAACACAGGTTGAGGCTGGAAAACAGAATAGAGCATGCGGGTTAGATTGGGCATTCCATGGAATATTCTGCAAAATTGAAAAGCAGGATAATGTCTTATGTGTTATGCTGATTGACGTACGATATGTCAGTTCTTATCTGGAAGGGGAAATATCCAGAGAAAAAGAAATAAAAAAATTGTTGCAAATATTAACCAGTATTTTTGTAATTGATCTCAAAAATAAGCTAAATATCAGTCCTCATTATGGGAGTTTCCAGAGGTTTAAGTAGTACATATAAGTCACGGGAGGATAAATGTAGCTATGCTTGTCAGATCTTTAGACACTTCAGCAGCTGGAGCAGCATAAATACCAGGAATGGAAAGATGTAGTATAATGCTGGGTGAGAGACAGCATAGAATGATGCTGGTCTCTCAGCACAGAAAGAACTGCAAGGGACAAAAAATTTTTGTCTGTAGTTTCTTAGCATATTGTTCAGAATTCATTGAAAGAAATGGAAATCCTTCCACTGGTTTAAACTAGCTTTAGACCATGTCCTCCTTCATACGTATGGCATTTCTGCAGTATTTTTCTCTTGTGTTTTGACTTTCCTCCATGACTGCACTCCCTGGTCTGGTTTTGACTTCCTACAGTCAGTATGTGCTGCTGGTCCCGACGGTAGTGCGGAGCGACTCTCCACAGACTGCTTGTGTGCAGTTCCACAGCCTCAGCGAGCCTCTGTCCCTGAGCATCATCCTGGAATATGGCAGCATCCGGAAGACTCTCTTTGAGGAATCTGTGACAAGGAATGATTACTTCAAGTGCCACGAGTTCAAGGTATTTTCTCTTTTGAGACTACTGAAGAGCATGTAGAAGCTGGAAATACTTCTGAGTGCAACTCTCCTGGTCAGTGAGGGCAAGAAGATGAAGAGTGTGGTCAGTGGATGGGACAAAAAAAGATAAACTTCTGGAAATACTGAAAATATAGGCAGGAAAAAAGAAAGACATACGAGTTGTAGGGAGGAGCTGAAGACAGACTTTCCATCTCCATTCATGGAGTGAATAGAAAAAAGCCACAGGTGTATGTGGCCTATGGGACTATCACAATTGTCAAGCTGGAGAACCCAGCTGGGACATGCTTATTCCCTTTCATCAGACTCTGCAAGATTTGGACAGATACAACAAAAAAGTCGCAAGGTTAGGTCTTGCAGAATGCAGCAGAAGAAAACACTTCAGAATTGAGCTATATGGCAGGGGCAACCTGCATATAGGCAGGTAGCTACATGAAATAAGGAAATATATAGGACAGGGCATAACTTAAAACCCTAGTATGTGCTGACAGATTATGGGACTTGCACAGCAGAAATTCCCAGAGACTATCTCACTGGCAAAGATGAGGCTTCTCGTGACTTTGCACAAGCTATTTATGATTCATGTGACAGTCAGCATCTTACTCAAGAACCCTGGGCTTCAGGGGACCTCAACATATCTCATTTACCACTTTTCCTCCACGTTTTTTTTCTCTCCAGGTTCCTCCTGCTGCTTCTGACCCCCTGGCATTCATTTCCTTCTCTGCCAAAGGCCCCACAGTCAACTTAGCTGAGAGAAGATCGGTGGCAATTCAGAATGTGGATAGTACTGTCTTCGTCCAGACGGACAAACCCATCTACAAACCAGGGCAAAAAGGTGGCTGGGGAGTCTGAATCTGCTTGTGAACTGGGAAATTGAGTGCAAGGGTGGGTCCAGAATGACAAGGACTTCCCCTTGTGCAGGAAAAGATCATGGACTGCAACAGCCATGAACAATCCTTCAGGCAGTGTATAATGGTCATCTGAGGTTGGGCTCATCAGAAGTCAGTGAAAAATAGAGCCAATTCACAAAATTGCAACAAATGAGTAGAATTCATGTGTTTTTATTGAGTGAAATGCATTTACAGGATCTTGAGTTCTGCAAGGTTTACTGAGGCCAGTCACATCATGTCCTTAAAAATTCAGAAGCTTGGTATTAATAAAATTCACTTCCTGTGAACAGCTCTTTCTACTCAACTGCTAATCTATTTCACAGCACTGATTCCATCTTGATATTTAAATGAACGTACGAGCTGTGGTATATTTACTTATTTCTTTAGTATAATTATACTTTAGTGCTGCACAGGGTTTACACTTAGAATAGAAAAATTCTTCCTTCTCATTGTTTTTTTTCATTAAATTGCTTTTGTATGGACAGTTTTTTTAGGGAATGCTCCAAAGAACGGAGTCCTTCAAGAAGAATTTAAAGCAATACAGAGTATTTTTATTTACTTTAGATGTTACTTTAGTTGTAGTGGGTCAGAATTGAAGATCTTTCAGCTGACAAGTTTATTTTGGTTTTCTTTTGCACTTGCTAAGATAATAAAATCCTTTCTAGTGCTCCAGGGACTCTTTAGTTCTCCCTAAGAGCCTGGGAAAACTTCGTTTTAGTTGTATGTTGAAAGTGACTTACCAATGCTGAAGTGTATGATCCTTTTGTGTCCTACATCTTATTCAGTGATGTTTCGTGTGGTCGCTTTGGACAGCCAGTTCAGACCTGTTCAGGAGACAGTAAGTATGAGTGATAGTCAAGATTTTTCAAGCACCTTCTTTGGGTACCTGTTTGCCGAGACTCTTTCTCTTGGAAATTGAATAAAAGCCTGGGGTAGGCCTTCTGATGTTTTTGGAGAACTGCTGTAATTCCTTACACTCTGTCCTTTACCTGCCTTTATAGAGGGCAAAAGGTCTGAAAGCACTCCTGGAAATCTCTCACAGCACTCAGATTTTATAGTCACCTCAGTTCACCTGCCCCAGATATGGAGAAAAATACTAGATGTTTTTTATAGAAAACATAAATTCACAAACAGGTTATACTTTAAAAAATATCTTGTTAATTACAGACATGAGTTTCCAAGTGTTTCCTTGACCCAGTTTTCTGTATCCAGAGAAAGCTGTTCACAGCCTTCTTTATGTTCTGGTATTTTTTTAACTTCTACAGTTAATTTCTTGATTTTTTTTTTTTTTTTTAATTTTTAATTTTTAATTTTTATTTTGTTCTCTTTTTTCCTCTTCTAGTATCCCCGAATCACCATTGAGGTAAGATATGCAATATAACATTAAAACACAAGTTGCTTTGGAAAGGCTATGTATCCTTCATCATTCCCCGTAGTGTCAATAGCTAATGGACACCCACTCAAAGCACACCATCTAAAGCCAATGGATTTGAGGTTGAACAGTGGCAGTACAAATTATCAGACACTACAGGAGAAAAAATCAGCTGGACTGGAGATGTTATTCAGAGATTACATGGGGTTGTCACTGTGTCTTTAGGATTCACACAAGAATGTTCAGCGTAGTCTTACTTTGGTAGGACTACAGTAAATTGGCTGGTGAAATAGCCTCATTCTCATACAAGCAGAGGAATAACAACTTTCTGAAATGTCATGTTCTGCTGGGGGACAGGCTAACAATGAATCAGTTTCCTACTGCTTTTCACATCACCAGATCTCAAAGCACTTTCTAAAAGAGGCCAGTGTAATATTCATAGAATCACAGAACCGTTTCAGTTGGAAGAGACCCTCAGGATCATAGAGCCCAACCATAACCTAAACCTAACTCTAGCACTAAACCATATCCCTAAGAACCTTGTCTAAATGCCTTTTAAACACTTCTAGGGATGGTGACTCCAACACTTCCCTGGGCAATTCCCATTTTACAGAAACAGTTGAGTCAGAAAGACTTACGCTAGAAAAGCTACAGATAAGCAACCTAAGTCCCAACCAGGTACTATTCCTGTATGATCTGAGATCATTTGGCAGTGTAGCTAATTTCCAGTTAAACATAAATTTAGACTTCTTTAATACACAAATAGATCTGAAAAATTAATGGGAAGTCAGAGCATATGTCATCAGCCCAAACTCACAGTCACACTGTGGTGCACTTAGCCTATATGCTAGGACACTAAACTTAAAAGAAGGCAACAACAAGAAACAAGGTGATAAACATTTTGGTGCATCTCTTTCTTCCACTCTCCAGGATCCGGAGCAAAACAAGATATTCCAGTGGCTGGATGTAGCACCTAAGCATGGAATTGTCCAGCTCTCCTTTCCACTAATCCCAGAGCCTATTCTGGGGTCCTACCACATCATGGTGGAGAGGAAGTCAGGTGAAAACAAGTATCAGTACTTCACAGTGGAGGAATATGGTAAGCAATGGCTGTGAACTACCCTGCACCAGCAGTGAGGTTGGCTCTTCCTAAGTCTAATGCAGAGTCTAAGGGCTTTGAATTCTCTACTTCATGCCTTGAGAATGAAAGGCTTGAAGAGGGCTGGGTGGAGAAAGTGAAGGCAAGAAAGAGAAAAAGGAAATGCTGAGAAGGCAGCATTTTTCAGGAATTAAAATAGGAGTCTAATTCTTTTCCGGACTTGGCATAAAGTCACTGTGTGACTTTGGAATCCAAGTCCCATCACTTGGGCCTTACACTTCCCATCTGTTCAGAGGCAAAATGAGTAAGTCAAGCCTGTCCTCTTTCGTGGCGGTCATCACCATATGAAGAGCACTAGGCTAAAATATGCAGAACAAATCTGAAGATATCATCTATCAGATAGATTAAATATTAATAACAGGTACCAGATTGTTACTAGGGGAAGCTGGATAGCCAGTGGAAGTGCAAGACAGAAAACAGTGGGTAATGGAGGTGCCAAAGCCCTCATAGTGATCTGTTTACTCTCTGGAACAGACCATATCAAGGGAGTTGCTAAATTAATTTTAGCTTTACAAGTTTTTTCATCTTTTAGTGGCAGGTTTTCCTTAATAGTCTGCAGAGGAGGCTTGACCAACAACTACCAGTTGTTTAGTTCTTTTTGTAAGTGTAATAAGGCACCTTTCCTGCTTACTTTCCAGAGCTCTTTCATACCTTCCAGTCTCCTGTGTACAGGTGTGCCAGAAAAATGCCTTTTCCAGCTATATTGTCATTATTGCTGGTGACCTGGGGCAAAGGATAAGCTGAAAAGAGGGAGTGACAGTGACCTATTTGATTTTACTATTTTACTTTATCTGTTGCCTTTCTCCTTCAATGGGGCTGGATTGCATTATAACTTCTGTTCTCCAGGAGATAACTAGTTTGAGACATCAGCATTACTCCTACATTTCTCTTGAGGAAAATGTATAGCAAATTAAAGTGATTTATTACCATTCTTATAGTGGCTGTTATCAATATCAATATGATTATTATTGCATTTTAAACAAGTTATTCATCTTACCACTAAAAGTTATTTTTTCTCTGATGATATCCTACAGCCAGTTCCTAGGTAGACTTTTCTTTGAACCATTCCCTCTCCCTCGTTGGTGAAAATGCCATTACCAGCTGGTTTTATACTGTTTTACACACACACCTACTTATGGCATGCAGCTGCTGATCAGTTGTATTCATGTTGTGTCCCCAGTGCTGCCAAAATTTGAAGTGATAACCAGTGTGCCACAGAGGATCTCTTTCTTTGATGAAGAAATCAGGGTGAATGTTTGTGCTTCGTAAGTATCTGAGCTGAGAATGACACATTCGTGCACAAGAAACAGCAGAGAGAGGATGTTGTGCCATGCTGGAAAGCTGAGACCCTGCTGCTGATTCAGAGTTAGAGGAATTCCTTTAGCTATGACTTCTATGACATGAAATGTGATAACTCTCCTCCTGCTACATAGAAGAATTAGAACTGTGAGAATTTGTGTGTCCCACAGTTTGAAGGTATCAAGTGGTCCATACTTGGTAGCGGTTGTTTTATGTTATTACAGAAAAGGAGAGAAGGAATACAAAAGGAGGGTCTATCACTGAGATTGCCATCTGTAACACTGCCAAAGGGCAGGGTCTCATGAGCTAAAAGGTTGAACAGGGATCTTTCTGCAGTATGTACTGCTTTGCATAAAGAACTAATGAGAAAAAACAAGCAGCAGGGAAGCCAAGCCAAGCCTCGAGCCCATCACCACTTTCCAGCTTCAGGCATTGAAGAACGACCACACAAAGACAACAGCAAAGCAGACTTTTTTTAACAAGATGCCAGAAACAGCCTAAAAATAGCTGAAGCAAATTCTGCTAGGGCTAACTAATCCCCAGCTGCTCTTCTGTCTGTGGTCTGGGTGCTCCTGAGGGGTTTAGAGTCTTAATTGCTCTGCAATTTTTGCAGATTTCATGCTAAGTCCACCTGATTGGATTCTGGTGTCTCTTTCTCTCCTAGGTACACTTATGGCCAACCGGTACAAGGGAATGCCCAAATTAACGTGTGTCAGCAGCACTTCTATTATCCACGATGTGAGCGAAAACAGAAAGAAGCCTGTGAAGCTGTCACTGGACTGGTAAGACACAGCACCAGGCCTTTCTTCCCATGCAGCTTTACTAACCAACATGTAGAATGGTGTTTAGTGGTCTCATTCTTTTTCTGGACAACATGACAGAGACAATCCCAGAGGCATGTTTTTTTCTCACTATTTCACAGGCAATGCTGGAAGATCATAAAGGTAGTTTTTACCAATGACCTTATTAGGGGACTTTGGGTTTTCCCTCAGAAGGAGTCAGTAGGAGGGAAGGAAGCTCATGAAGCTGTAAATTTGTGACCATTCCAAAAACACCAGAGCTGTGTTCTTACAAAATGTAATTAGCAGATCTGTACTGGGAGTCTTTGAGGACACTTAATGTTAAACTACTAATTAATTTCTCCACTAGATCAGACTCAAAGTGCTCTGGTCATATAGTCCAGGCATCATGCAAAATGGGTTTGAAAAGGGATGTGATCACAGAGAGGACTACAGGGAGTGAGAAGGGAGATTCCCAGGTGCAAGGGTAGATAATATTGAAACAATGAGCTGGGAAGGGAGCCAGGAAGTGAGAAGTGTATAGTAGGAGGTGAGCGAGTAGAAAGTAGGAGCTGAAGATGTGAGAGGAGGCATGAAGCTCTTCCAAGAACCAGAAATACAGATTCAAGAGCAATTTTCCAAACCTTGAGAAAAATGGGCTTTCCCCTTTGTGCTCCTTTTTCAGCTGGGGAAGGATGGCTGCCTCAACACTGTCATCTCCATCAAAATATTCCAGCTTTACCGCAGATACACCAGGATGTATGCCAGCCTCAATGTAGAAAGTATCGTCACTGAAAATGGAACAGGTAACACCAAGTGGAGACTAGGAGTAGCTGATTAAAGCTAATAGGTGGTACTTTCTGAGAGGAATCTCCTGGATCCCGCTCTGTGCAGCAAACAACTGACAATCACCATTTTCTTGTTTAACTCTCCCTCCAGCGCATCTCTACTCCTATAGTTTTCCAGAAGAAACAGTTTTCTGCCCATGTCTGATTTCTGTTTCCTCCCCTTTATACCTGGTGTATCTTAAAGGTATCCAGATGAAAGGCTATGACTATGTTGCAGTCAATGAAGAAAATGACAGAGTGATCTTCAAGAATATGGATCTCTATTACAAGAGAGGAATTCCTTACTATGGTGAGGTGGGTACCTGAGATGGTATATTTAGATCAAATCTCCCTGAGGTTCAGCATGATGATCTCTGTGTTGTTCCATTTACAGATGTCACCTAACACTGTGCTGACAACTTCTCATTATAATGTTTTATAACAGTGACTGCTGCATAGTTCTTTCGCTACATTAGGTGCTCCTAGAGAAAATAAGAAAATCGTATTATACCTGCAGTTTTAGGATCTCTCTTTTGCCATAATTAGAGAATGCCTAAAAGGTGGTAAGTGAAAGGTCATATGAATAGGGGAGAGTCTGCAAGAAGCTACTTCAGCAACAGTTGTGCCTAAACTGAACATAGAATTTACCCTGCCTTGCATCACCCAGTCATAGGGATTTTTACTTACAGCAATATAGGTGTTGGAGCACATTTCAAATCCTTACCAACCTTCACATGCAGGATAAACCCAGGCAGAGAAAAGAGGATGAGCCATACAGCATCATCCTGATACGCAATGGGGACAGAGGTATGCACAGGTGCCCAGGAGATGCGAGGTGTTACTGAGCTCCACAGGTTACCTGTGGCCACAAAGTTATCTGATTGCTTTAGGCTTATTAATCAGTGACCTCCAAAGAGTGTGTCCTCTGGAGTTCCCCTGTTTCTACTTGCTCAGAGCATGAGGTAAGAATTTAAACCATCATCTCTCACTCAGTAGTTTTTAACTTATGTCGTGGTGCACTGAATTAACCGTCACTGAAGAGAAACAGAGGACTGTTCATTAAAATAATCTTTTATACAAGATCACATTTCTTCTCCATCTATGAGGCATAATTTTTCCTTACATTAATGGGAATTTCCTATCTTTGCTTGTCACAGAGCTCCTGCTCCTTCAAAATACTGAGGAGCATTTGCCTCTTATATATGTTTCACTCTTGATTTCTATGCCCTGCACCTGCCCTCAGTAATTAAGTGAGCATCCTCTGGTGAGCACCACATTTCCAGTTTGGTTTTGTGTGTGTGGTTTGTTTTGTTTTGTTTGGTTTTGCTTCTGTTTTTTTTTTTTTGTGGTTGGTTTGTTTGTTTGTTTTTTTCTGAATCCCTTGGGTGTTCTTTGTGTTCAGATCTCTGTGACTAAGATGGATGGTGAGCCCATTCCCAATAGGACTGTCCTTCTGGAGCTCAACGAAGAATACCTGGCGAACTATACCACTGATGAGAATGGCACTGCTGCTTTTTCCATTGACACATCCAACTTCTTTGATCCCAATCTTAAGTTGCGTGTAAGTGGATACAGGTTTCAGTCTAATTCCTGAAAAAATACTGAATTCGAAAGAAGGACTAGAAGCAATCAGTGGGTACTGGCAGGATTGTTTCAGATGAGGAAAGTAGGCAGTCCACCAGCACCTGCAATCTGTATGAAATTAATATGAGAAAGAATCAGTGTTAAAAAGTGGCAGACTGTGTTCCAGGTGTGTTTGGGCTCCAACAATCTTCATCACCTCCCTACTTTACCCTGTGCTCAGAAGCCCTTTCTCCAGCCATCTTCCTTCTCTTTATTCTGTGCACTAGAGGACCTTCCTCACAGACTGCCCTGCCTTCCCCTCACAGCCTGGAAGCACACCAGCTTCCTGAGAGCAGTAGCGTTCTAGCTCCTAACAGTTTATACAACCTGTCCTAACCCTGCAATAATCTGAAATAATCTCTTTACTGCTATGTGCCATAGGTGTCTGGATACATTAAGGTGTCCAGAAGGCGCCCCACTCTGGGCTGATGAAGCACAAGTTTTTCACACCAACTCTTGCTTTTGGCTTAAACAGCCCCACAAAATCAACTTCCTGATAAAATATTTTAGAGGGAAGATGCGTTTGCCTCTCACCTTCCTGTCATTTTCTCATTTTCCGCTTTGTTGATTCCCCATCTATGGCTCTTCTGCTTCACAGGTCAGGCAGGCACCAGATGACTGTGAAGACTTCCTCATCTGGAGCAATGATAATGAGCCCCAAGCCTTATTCTTTGTCCAGCGTTTCTACTCACGGACCAACAGCTTTGTGAAAATTGAGCCAATGAAGGAGCAGCTCAGCTGTCACCAGCAGCGAAGGATCAAGGTTCACTATGTCCTGAACAGAGATGGCTACAGGAATGCCAGGCACACAAACTTCTACTATGTGGTAAATATCTCTTTTCTTTTATCTTCTCTTGAACACCATACAAGGCAGAAATCTCTAGGCCAGACAGTGGTTACAGATCACAGCTTGACTTGATGGCCTTTGAAGCGTCTCAGAACACTACTCAAATCCAATGACTTCGTGGAGAAAGGGAGAATGTGCTTTTCTGTCTCATAAGTTTTTTTTCTGTGTCCAGGTGACGACAAAAGGAAAAATTGTTCTCAGTGGCCAGAAGCAAATCAACATCTCTGGTGGTAAGTTCTAAGCTATATTACAACTAATACTTCAGAGCATTTTTCTGAGTTCCAGAGCATTAGTAAGTTTTGTAAGAAGGGATGAAAGCAGAGAACTGCATCTTAAACTCCATGACCTGTCACCACTCACAGTATCATTTGCTTTTGCTGCAGCATCTAGACAATCCCCCATATCATACTGAAATTCATCTTGTTAGTTGAAAGATGAAAATTTCTCTGCAATTGAACAGCAAGAAAACTAAGCTTCTTCTCTTTTATTTCTTGCCAAGGAGTATTTGCAGTTTCACAGTTATTCTATGACATCCAGGTCTCTCCAATTAGAAGACTGAAACATTTTGAAGTTTGAAATAGGTGTCCCATTTGAAAGGGGTATTCAGCAGTTAACTGCTTGGAATTCATTGCATTTTTTGAAGTCTCCAAATACCCACAAATGACAATGAACCTACCAATCACAACAAACTGAAATTCATTCTTTCATTGTTAAAAATACATTTTCTTGCAGAACCTGGTCTTCAGTAGGTGGCTTCAGTAAGCCTCACTCTACCTATATAACTTGTTCCTTAGTATTTGCCATCTTTGGTCTTTCTGTGAGTATTCATGCACTGTGACTGCATATGTTCCCCTTTGGTTTAGGGAAAGGCAATCCCATTCATCAGAAGACAGCTATGTCACATATTTTCCCTTCATGAAATCACCTTGCAGCCATGTGTTTTTTCCATATTATTGGGGGCTAACACGAAGGTGTGTGGTAGTGTGTGATTCATCACTGAGTGAAAGCTTAATTTCCTGTTCCTCGTCTAGTAGTTGTCATCCATGTAGATAAGAACTTCTTATTTCCTAGTGTTAAAAGAGCTCTCCCTTAGTTCAGGAGATTAGCCTATCTCCTTTGATATAGGACATTCTAGGCTTGAGGACCAAAGGTAATGTTGTGTTCTTCTCATAGCAATCATGCACAGATTTACCTGTCCAACTTCTACTCAACTCAGACTCCTCTCTGCAAAGCACCCTGTTCTCAGCATCTTCCAGTTTGTATCTGTTGTCTTGTTGATGGGAGTTGTTCCTCAGCCACTGGGAGATGAATCTTGCAATATCCAACTTCCCTGTTCTTAAAGGTTCTGTTAGATTATGGATAAATATGTGGTACTTCCACTAAAGCTGAGTTTTGTTTAATGTCTTTTGTTGGCTTCTCCTTCCCTGTTCCATGTTACTTCCACAGCTCCAAAAGGTACATTCTTCATCACACTGACTGTCACTGAGAAGCTTGCCCCCAGCTCCAGGCTGTTGCTCTACACAGTGCATCCTCATGGGGAGATAGTGGCTGACAGCTCTTGGATACGCAGCGATGTATGCTTCAAAAACAAGGTTAAAACCTTCATTTTCTTATTAAGGGATATATCAGCTGGTTCTTTGTTTAGGGGACAATGATTTTATCAAGAGCCCTGCACTTAGGACGGCCTTTAGGAATAGAAAAGGTACAGATGTGCTTGGGAATATGAGGAGCCATCTCTAGAATTGACACATATGCTCTGACTCAAACTAAGGTCTTAATGGAGAGTGGAGAGGGAGGTGACTAGGGGGTTATAAAAATTGTGGTGTTTTACAGAAGAGGGATCCAGAAGGGCCATCTAGCGGTAAGAGCTTTTCCCCACAGAGAATATAGTGCTGGTGAAAGGTGAGATTTAGATTTATGTGCCAAGCTTATTCTCCTAATTTCTGTGTATTTGTCTTGGATTTATTCATTTCCAGCTCCAGCTTGAGTTCTCGGAGAAGCAGGGTCTCCCAGGCTCTAAAGTCAGTCTCCACCTTGAAGCTGCTGCCAACTCCTACTGTGCCCTGAGAACTGTGGATCAGAGTGTCCTTCTTCTTCAGCCTGAGCAAGAGTTATCTGCTGAAAGTGTAAGCCACATCCCCAGTCCCGTGTTCTTTTGACCTAGGAACATCCAGAATGACATTCTAATTCCCATCTGTGATCTCTCTGCTGCTGGCTGTGTTTTTATTTTTCCCTTGGAAATAGACATCTCAGTGATCAAAGAAAGGTCTATTGCAGTTGTACACTTAAAAGCCAGAAACTGATAGTGGAATATTTACTTTTGGAAAGTATGGCAGTGTAAGACATGTCCTAACAATATGCCTAATGTAAATCCTTAAAAGCGTACTTCCTCCTGAGGAGTGATTATATCAAAATTATATTTTATGACTCGCACAGGCCATGGGCACATAACAAAGCTGTAGATGTCAGCTAGTATCTTGTTGGACTCCAGCCTCCTCTCTGCATAACTCAAGAGTATATCTGTTCTTTTTTTTTCTTAAGTTCACCCCAAAAAACCATTACACCTCAGAAGAAGGGGTGTAGAATCTGCTGCTTCTTGTATATCAGCCAAATTGTTCATTCATCTCTAGATAGGCATCACTAGGCAAACTCACTGCAGTCCATGGGATTGCTCACGGGCCACCCCATAACTTTCAATATATGTGATTTTGCACCTGCCTGGGACCTTTCTTGTGCTTAGACTAATTGTTCTCACCTCCCAGGTGTACTACCAACTTAGTGTGGGTGATTTATACGGCTACTACTACAATGGGATCAACCTGGAAGATGACAAGCCAGAGGGATGTACTCCAGTCAAAACCACCTTTTTTGATGGCTTGTACTATGAACCTGTAAATGTCAGTCGTGATGGTGATGTCTACAGGATTTTCAGGGTATGTTGTCTGTGCAGTTTTTTAAGTGGGAGATGTTCCAGTAGAATTCATGCACATTAGCATTAAACTTTCACAGGTGGTGGTTTTTACTGCTAAGAGAAGGCAGCTGATGCCTGGAACTTCCTAAAGTCTCTGATCACTCAATTTCTGTCTTCTCATCCCCACCTCTTATTCGAGAGGACTGAGAGTCACTACTAGATATATTTGCTGGGATTCTCCTCATACTTTAGTAGACATTTCCTAAGCAGGACTATGGCCTTGACTCATGACCTCAGGCATTCCTAGTAAAGATCTGAGTCCATGATGCAGGCTACTTGGTTCCTGATACATTTGCCTTCATTTCCACTGGTCCCATGGCCTAAGACCTAACATAAGTTCCATCATTACAGCTCTTCACAGAAAACCAGGTGTCACTGCTCTGTAAGAAAGATATGGAGGTTGGAGAGAAAGAGTGAGTCGTGACATTGAGTGTTGAAAGAGTGGGATATGAGGAGGAAGGAGAGAGATGAGGTGTGATAACCAAAGTGGAAGAAGTGGCATGCAGTGGTAGCTAGTGCATGACCTGAGTGACATGATTGATTTTTTCATATTCAGGATATGGGTTTGAAGGTTTTCACCAACTCTGTCCTACGGAAACCAGTTCTATGCAATGAAGACAGATCAGAAATAGAAGACCACCCTGTCTATTTTGACCATCGTGTCACCCCTTTCAATGTCCATGGCATAGGTAAAAGAAGGTTCATACTGTATCTCCAGTTCTAGTCTGCCTGATCTTCAAAACTGTTGCCTATTTAAATAACAGCCAGAATACTGAGGTTTTTTTGGGGGGAATAGGTCTATGTGTCACAGTTTGCCAAACTCTTTCTGACAGTCCTTGTAGTAGAATGAATTCTCTCACACTTAGGTATAGGGTGCACATAAAAAAAAGACAGGGAATACTGGTGTGCTACTTTCTTCTTAAACTGGTGTCAGTTTCTTACCGTTTTTCAGGTTTCATCAAATCACAATTCAATTAAGTATTTAAAAGGAAATGTAAATGTAGAAAAATAATGGCAATTGCCAATGTTAAGAATCCATACAGCCCTTAGCATAGACTCCAAAGCACTTTATACATCAGCACGAGTTATGATTATCTTCCTCCAAATCAGATTGATCAGCATAAGAGAAAAAGTAGCAGTCATAGGTTACCACAAAGGAAAGTGCTATTCAACACTAGGAAACAGTTATTCTCCATGAGAGTTGTGCTACTCTAGGAGGGGTTCTCCAGGAGGTTTTGGAATCTCCATCACTGCAGGTGTTCCAGCCTGAGCTGGACAAGACCCTTGAGTAACATGATCTGACTTTGTAATTAGTCCTAATTCAAGGTGATTGGACTAGAGAACTCCACATATTCCTCCCAACCTAGATTTTTTCTATGATTCTGTGATTCTATCATTCTAAGTTCAGCAAAATAAGGAAGTATTGTTACTTTCATGATATGGGTAGGAAATCTGAGGTACCTCCATGCTAAATGTGTTGTTGGACATCACAAATGAGCATGTGTCAAAACTGGAAAGACAACTTTGCTTCCTAATATCAGACCTGTAGTTTGATTATGTAAACAAAAGTAGTTTTCCAATCGGCTGGATATTCAGCTCCATTTTTTAACTACTAGGTAAGAATGATTGAATTCTGAGGGAGGTTTGCAAAGCATTATAACCTTTCGTGACAATACTGGCTACTGTTGTCCATTTGCATATCAAAGAGAGCCATTGGTAGAGGAGGAGGGACGTGCCTTTCTAACTGGATAATGAGACATTTCAATATTAAATGACATGAAATGTCTTGTGAAATAGCTACATTTTCTAGTGTTTTCCCATGAAGAAAAAGAATAGTTAAGAAATTCTTTTTTTCCTGTGCCTTATATCCATTGCAATTTTTTTAATGGGGAAAAAAATGGAAAAATGCTCAAATGAAATACTTAGTATTAATTTCTTCTGTTTAGCATGCTTCACAGCAGTTCAAATTCTTCTGGCCTGATGTTTCTAATATTGTACTTTAACTAAACACAATCTTCTAGCTGAGTCAAAGATCATTGGTGGAAGTGCTGGTGGTAGTAACACTGTTCGGAAATTCTTCCCCGAGACCTGGATTTGGGATCTGGTTCATACTGAGTGAGTATTTTTGTTTTCACTTCTTACTTTTCAAGTGGATTTTTGAGTTCATACATGTTGCTGAAAAGAGTTATGGGAAGAAGCCATGGAACATACGTCTGCTTTGTAGATGCAGGTCTCCTTTTCCCATGTTGCTCAATGGCCATTGAGCTCCTGACCCTGTACACTGTGTAAAATCTACTTGAACTTTGAATGACATCTGATCTGTACTCTGTCGCCCATCCTTCTGATGGGAAGAAAGAATACGGGCTAAGAGTAAAATAAGAGCATCTGCTTAGGAGAGACCAGGAGCAAAACTTGTTATTTTTAATCATATTTTTAACTCAGCAGCAGAAAACTCAGGTCATTTTGTTTTTCTTTCCAAGATGTCATAGCATATGCAATGAGAACATCTCCATCTTAACTATGCATCCAGGGTCTGCTCTAGAACATTAATCCAAATTTATAGGTTCTAATCTCTGTGTTTGGGCATTATGGTATTTAAACAAATGCTATTTCTAGATTTAAAAAGCTGAGTGTTTTTCCAAGTACTTTTTAACATGCAATTCACTAGCACATTCATCTTTACTTCCAGCTTTATAATACTTTTTAAATTTAGAGCAGTATCTTGCAGAAAGTGAGATGAAACCAGAAATGCTGTCATGGTTTAACCCTAGCCAGCAACTAAGCACCACACAGCTGTTCACTCAGTTCCCCCTAGTGGGATGGGGGAGAGAATCAGTAGAATAAAAGTAGGGAAACTCATGGGTTGAGATAAAGACAGTGTAATAAGTAAAGCAAAAGCCACACACACACAAGCAGAGCAAAGCAAGGAATTTGTTCACTACTTCCCATGGGCAGGCGAGTGTTCAGCCATCTCCAGGACAGCAAGGCTCCATCACGTGTAACTGTTACTTGGGAAGTCAAACACCGTAACTCTGAATGTCCTTCCCTTCCTTCTTCTTCCCCCATCTTATGTACTGAGCATGATGTCATGTGGTGTGGAATATCCCTTTGTTCAGTTGGAGTCAGCTGTCCCAGCTGTGTCCTCTCCCAACTTGTTGTACACCCCAGCCTGCTCACTGGCAGGGTGGTGTGAGGAGCTGAATAACTAAAACATCCCTGTATTATCAACACTGTTTCTAGCACAAATCCAAACCACAGCCCTGTGCTAGCTACTGTGAAGAAAATTAATGTTATCCCAGCCAAAACCAATCCACTAATTCAAGCAGGAAGCCTATTCTACAATTTGGATTTAAGAAGCTAAAGAACATCTCTCATTCTGTTTGTTTTTGTTTTTTTTTTTTTTTTATTTTCCTCAGTTCCAGGGGAGAGGTCAATGTCTTTTACACCATTCCTGACACCATCACAGAATGGAAAGCCAGTGCTTTCTGTGTGCAGGATGATGCTGGCTTTGGCATCACCTCACCTGTTTCACTGACAGCATTCCAACCATTCTTTGTGGATCTCACCTTGCCATACTCTGTCATTCGAGGGGAAAAATTTAATTTAATAGCCAATGTCTTCAACTACCTCAACAAATGCATCCAGGTACATCAAGTTCCCTTTTACTTCCTACATAGTTTGTCTATTCCCCAGAGATCCCAGCATTCTCCTGCATAATGCATCAGAAATGCAGAAATAAGTGTTTAACTTATGCTTTAGCCTGACATACTCCTTTCTCACCCTCTCTCTCTGGACCCATCCCTGTGTCATAACATTAGGAAAATGTGGCCGATGATAACTGTGGTTGGTCCAGAGAAGATAAGAATTTCCTCCTTAACCCTATCTAATTTAATTCTTCTTGCTCCAAGGATGAACTTGAGTAGAGGGTATGGGTCCTATGCTGTGCAAAACGGAATACGTATTGGTTATGCTGCATGCAGCAGGAACTCATAATAAGACTTGACTAACGAACACCGACACCTAGGTATACTTCTGTCAAAGCCAGACAACAGTGGGCAGAAAAGAGACGGGATTTCCATTTCCTCAGAGAAATGCCCCATCCTTCTGTCCTGATAGCATCCCACAGATTCATATGACAAATAGCTTCTCCAGCAAGTCTCCCTTGCTCTGCAGCCTAACTTTAGGGGCAGCCTGCTTCATTTGTAAACTTGCTGCTTCTTTCTTTGTCTCAGATCAGTGCCATACTGGCAAAGTCGAGTGACTACAAGGCAGAAATCGTTTCACCAGAGGGCAACACAGCAAGGGTGTGCACCAATGAAAGAAAAACCTATATTTGGGCTGTTAGCCCAAACAAAATTGGTAAGTTTGTCTTTTCATCACCCTGTTTAATCTTTCTACCTCTGTCACTCCCACCCTTTAATGCAGCATCAATAGTGCACATGCAGGCATTTTAGGACAGTTCCATTACTTGCTCCACAAATGTAATATTGGACCTCTGCTAAAGTTCCCTTAGATGCACTGAATAAGCAGTCAGTTGTTCTGGTGTTTTATCTCTTCCAAGTTTTGGTAGTCAATTTCCTGTCCATTTTAGGAAGAATTCTTCACTTATCACATTATGTATGAAATACTGGCAGAATTTCATGTGCCTGTGGTGATTCAGCTGGCAGTTTTGCATCTGACCAACTGTATTCAGTAAAAATTAAATTTGCTAATAATTTTTGACTGGATCTTCAATGGGCAAAGAGGACACTGCTCCTTCTCAATTTTACATCTGTTTTAATTCACACTGCCTTCAAGTCAACATTGTCTTTTAAAAAAACAGTTACAATGGCTTGCATATGTAAGTGCCCCAAAGGTTACAAAACCTTTTAATTAGCAAAGATTCTTCTCAAAACTAACCACATATTGACCTTTTCTTTACAAGGTTTTTTCTAAAACCCTATAATTGATTTCCTTCAAACTCACTGAGAAAGATTCAAACTTATAGTGAGGTGAAAACTGAATGTACAGTGAAATAATACTGCAGAGCTGAAAAAAAGAAAGCTGGTGTCTCTCCCTGGTAATGATAACGCATTCTATTCCAGATAAAAAATTCCTTTGGATTTCCAGTTTGCAATGTTTGCAGGGGTTAAGTAATGCCTGCAAAGCTGATCACTTCAGGGTTTGGTTCAAATTGGAACACAAGAGGTTCCACTTAAATTAGAGAAGAAACTTCTTCTCAGTAAGGGTAACAGAACACTTGAACAGGCTGCCCAGGGAGTCTCCTACTCTGGAGACATTCAAGACCTGCCTGGCCACATTTCTGAGTAGCCTCATCTAAGTGTTCCTGCTCCAGCAGGGGGATCGGACTAGATAATCTCTTGAGGTCCCTTCCAAACCCTAATGTTCTGTGTGCATGTGTGTGTGTGTGTGTGTGTGTGTGTGTGTGTGTGTGTGTGTGTGTGCATGCTCCCCAGTCTTGCTCCTCAGTGTTGTCCTTCAGTTAATTAATTCCATCTGAATGAAAGAGGCAGCAGGACTATAACTATTGCAACACTGCCCTAGGCCAGCAAAAACTCAACACAAGGCCAAGAAGAAGTGGAAATTGGTAGAGAGTACTTCCCATTGTTTGGCCAGGATCACCCCTATTTTGTTCCTCATGCTAGGGCCCCAGGCAACCACTCCTTGCCACTAGCAGACAGATGTGGAGCCTTAATGGAATCTGTTTCTATTGAGCTGCCTGCACAGAGAATACTTTTCTCAGTAGTCCATCAGCCTAGTAGAGGTGGCAAAAACCAGGGTTAACTGTAGTAATTGAAGATAACTTTCTTTTCTTGGGTGGCTTTCCAGGTGAAGTGAAATTCACAATTACTGCTGAGGCCAAACTGAATACCATAGGTACTGGAAGCAGCACATCCTCAGAAAATGAGACAATTCACAGGGACACCCTGATTCAAACTCTACTTGTTGAGGTATGGTAGGAAATCTGTCTGTGCTTTCTGCTTTGTGGAACTGCAATTCCCATAGCTGTGGGTTAGAAGCAGTTAGCTAATGTGAGGAGGCAATACAGCTGACACAGATGGAGCTATGTACAGAAGGCTTCTCCAAGTGAAAATGATAGTGTAAATCACAATGATCAGTGGCATCCACTGTCCTTCTGTTGCTGTCTCCTTCCTGGGACTACAAGCATACATGCCTGTAACTCCATGGATGTCAGCAGAGATGTAGCCAGAAGCAGGGAGGTTCCATACCTTACCTATAAATGCCTTTAGCCTGTGACTGTAATACTGAGGAGTTGGGTGGAGGGCACATATATAAGGAAAATTACTTATCTTGAGCATTATAAAGCAGCACCCACCTAGGATTAGCTGGACAGAGGCCCTCTCAGGGGCTGGAAATGTCTATTTTATAACTGCTTTCTTAGAAGGAAGGTTCTCTGGACAGGGTGTTGGGTAAGAGAGGGAGCCATTGACCAAGAGATATTCTAGCAGACATAGGGCAGGACTGGGTACAAGGGGTTCACTGTCTAGATAGACACATGCTGTTTTACACTGCTATCTTGCTCACAGTTTTATGCTGATGTTCTACACTTTTTTTCTCTCTCTCTTTTTTTTTTTTTTTTTTTTTTCTGATCAATTCCCTGCAATCAAACAGCCCGAAGGTATTAAAAAAGAATTGACTCAGAGCTCTCTTGTCTGTACAAAAGGTAAGGCAAGTTGATTTGTTCATTCCAGGGAGCTGGAGGACCTGCTTCACTATCTTGTAGTTTTTGTGCTACAAAATCAGAGACCCTTCCAGGGGAGGAAAGAAGGTCTCAGGGCAAAGGTACTGGGCTACAGTTCATGATTTTCAGAGATAGCTGTGAGCCATTGGGCAAGTCTCTGCAGGAGTTTCTTTATCCAGACTGCAGATCTTAACAGTCACTATAAGTAATGCTTACAAAGTGAAGACTTCCAGAAAAAAACATGATTTTAACAATTCTTGTTGTTACATTTTCTCATCAGACATAACGACTTCAGAACCAATTTCTCTCAGCCTGCCAGGAAACATGGTGCAAGGATCAGCCAGAGCTTATTTTTCTCTCATTGGTACGTTTAGCATTTAGGTTAAAAATAAAACTAAATGATGATGTTTGTCTTGTGGTGCACCATGTATACGTATGCAAAAACTACTGCAAAGTTGAGGAGATAACTTAACCTTGACTTTAGAGAAGGTGTTTCCTACTTTGCAAAATGGCAATGAAAGACAAAAGTTGGTCAGAATTCTCTTATATCAAAAGAGGACAAAGTAGTCAAATCATTTCAATTTATATTACATTTCAGATTATACTGCATTAGCATATTGCATTCTGTATAGTAAAACAGTTAATTCAGCTGAAAAGTAAGATAAAGCAGATTTCATTAAAAAAAAAGGTATTTTGATTTCTTGGAAAGAATACTTCAGAACTTTGCTGACTGCTTAATTTCACATTTATGTTTTCACGTAATGAAAAATATTTGTCATTTTACTAGTTCCCATAGAAAAGGACTTTCAGGTCCAAATCAGCTCTGCTAACCTTAAAGTAATTATTAAGACTGACAGTTCTCTTCAGTGAAAGTTTTTTGAGGTCTGAACTGAGATTGCTTTCTAAACAACTGTTTTGTGTACCAGGGTCAGTGTGAGGTGTGCTGATAGTGTGCAATACAGCCTCTGTATCGCACCATCAACACCATACTTCGCATCTCGTTCTCATATGTACATACAAAAAGGGGAGCAGGCTGTAAAGAGCAGGGAACCCTAATCCTTCTAAAGGTTCATAGAGTTTCTCAGAACCTATGCCAGCCAGTATTGGTGCTCATTTTTTTCTCAAATTCTCAGTTTCTCCCAGGTGTCCAGCATTAAAATGAAAAATTAAAAAAAAAAAAAAAAGAAAATAAATGGGGGCATTTCAACATTTCTTCTAAACTGTCTTTGGTTACTGTGATTTATTCTATATTGGTTATTCCCCTTGGGTTCATAATAAGGTGATATAAAGCAATGTATAATGCTGTGTAATAAAAACATATTTAAACTGAGCTGACTCCTTATATCTTATATCTTATATCTTTCTCCAGGAGACATTTTGGGTACAGCCCTGAGGAACATGGAGAACCTCCTTCATATGCCTTACGGCTGCGGAGAACAGAACATGGCCTTGTTCACACCCAACATCTATGCCCTGGATTATCTGAATAAAACTGGTCAGCTGACTGAAGAGATTAGACTCAGGGGTACTGGATACTTATCCACAGGTGAGAGGCTTTCAGGTTCCTCCGTCTAATATTGTGATTGTCTAGATTGAACTCTAAAGTTCTATGTGGTGAACACTGATCTCTAAATTCTAGCACCACATTTATTGCATAGGAGTAGACAACAACAGCACCCCAAAGAAGCATGTCATACTTCCAGGAGCAAAAGCAGCTAGACCAAACATACTTTACTTAATATTAAATCCAAAATTCTTACTGTTTCAGTTGAATAAACAAAAAAACTAGTTCCTTTCTGTGATTAGAAAATACATTATCTCTGTTGTGTTTTCAGGTTACCAAAAACAGCTGTCATATAAACACCGGGATGGAT
Organism: Columba livia; assembly: GCF_036013475.1. Taxonomy (NCBI): domain Eukaryota; kingdom Metazoa; phylum Chordata; class Aves; order Columbiformes; family Columbidae; genus Columba; species Columba livia. The sequence goes on from NW_027043811.1 coordinate 324,367, forward strand.
CCTACAGCTCCTTTGGGACACGAGATAGGGAAGGGAGTGTATGGTAAGTTATGACACTTTCTGTTTCCCTCATGCAGGATCTTAGGCTTTGAAAAATGATCAAACTATTAATTGATTCTTATTTTTAGTACACTAAATGAATATAGCTCAATACTTTGATCCTCTAGTAAAGGAGAGATTAATAAACTGAAGAGAGTGCAAGAAAAAGAATTATAAGATGATTGGTGCCTGGAGTACATAATGTTCGAGAGGAGGCTGAAGGAACCATGTTTGTTCAGCCTGTAGAAGAGTAATATAATGGGGAATCTGGGTAAAGCTTTCCACTACCTAGACAGGGACTGTAGAAAAGACAGATTCTTGTCAGGGGTACACAGAGTAAAGGCTAGAGTTTGTCCTTACTCAAGTTGCAATAGGGAGAACTCCACCTGGGTAGAAGGAAAGAAATCTTCCCCAGGGGAAGGCTGCAGCACCAAGACAGATGCCCAGAGAGGATATGGATATCTCTATCCCTGGAGATTTTCACAACATGATTGGACAAGAGACAGAAACCTGACTGAGCTTTGAAGCTGGCCCCAGTTTGAGCTGGTAGTTGGACTGGAGACTTCCAGAGGTCCCTTTCCACCTAGTTTATTTCATAATTCTATTAATGAAGATTAGAAATTACTATCATCAGTCATCAAGCTGTGTCTATACCCCTGCTCTGAAAGAATGGTTTCAGCACAGTAATGGAGAAACTTCTGGTTAGTTTTTCGTATCAGGATTTCAACTGTCTTATTTATTTAAAACTTATGAAACACTTGTTTCTTTTACTTCAGACATTCTGGAGTTCATTTTATGTCATTTTCTATGCATATCCATTTTCTGGTAAGCCTTCTTGGTCTTATTCACACCTTACCCACTTTCTATTTCTGGTTCACCTGCAGGCTCACTGCCTTTGTGTACAAGTCATTTGCACAAGCCAGACGCTACATCTACATTGACGACAATGTCCAGTCTCAATCTTTGATCTGGCTGGCAAGCAAGCAGAAGTCAGATGGCTGCTTTGAAAATGCTGGTTCGCATTTCAACAATGCTTTGAAGGTAATTGAGACAAGTTCAGTCCCAAACTTCCAGTCCTGGCACTGGGATTGATTTGGATTATTTCTGCCAGACACAAGCTTATCACCACACACTCTTCCTAATACTGTTCTCTCATGTCTCCAATATGCAAGCGAGGCATGATTCTTTTGTCTGCTATTGATGGTGAGGTAGAAACAAGTATAACATTCTGAGTCAGAAGTCTCAGATTTTATTTTTCATCACTGCATTACGCATTCAGCCATGTGCTTTATTATGTATGTGCAAAAGCAAAGAAAATGTGTAAAATAATTCTGGCTTTATCCAGTGTCAGCTTGTTTGTTTTCATTCCTGTACACACAGGGAGACAAAAATTACTTCTGATCTCAAATCTAACTGTTATCTGAGCTATGAGTTAATTCATAATTTGCTTCTTTCTAGGACATCTGTACTGACCTATTCTTTGCTTGTGCTTTCTTCAGGGTGGAGAAGAAGGTGAATACTCACTCACAGCCTATGTTGTGGCAGCGTTGCTGGAGGGTGGACACTCTGCTGCTGTGGGTATTTGATGCTGTTATGCACTGTTAGTCCGATCAGCAATTTGTCGGTGCCCAAGTCACAGTCTTCACATCTATATTCTTTTACAATGTGTTAAGTACTGATTGTAGGACAGTAGGGGCAGCTGAGAAAATCCAAAAATGTTTGCAGAAGTCTACAGTTGCCATAAGCATTTGATGAGTCTTATAAATTAGTTATGTATCCAGTTCCTATGGATTAATTTGAAAAAAATTCTTAATTGAAGATATCAATTGAAAAGTAATTTAAAATTCCCTTAGGAATCCAGTTGTGTTAAACAATGGTAGTCTATGTAGGTGTAAAATCCAGAATTAATTTCCCCATTCCATTCAGAATCCAGTTTGGAATTTTCTCTGAATTCACCCAGTCCAAAGTCCAAGCTATCCAAATCTACAGTCCTACAAACTTTCTGTGCATTTAGTTTCAAGCTCTGTTTCCATTTCCCTTTATCACTGTTAATAATAGAAGGAAACTATGAGTTGTTTGTCGGAATACTTGCTAAGCACAGCTGAATGAGAGCCTAGTTCTGTTCTCAGAATACACTTCCTGTATATCCTTGAGACCCCATCTTTTTGCTGATTTTATTCTTTGTAAAATGGAGAAGGTAAGAACTGTTCCAAATTTGACACATATGTTCTAGGCATAGTGGGTTTTACAGGTCACTCAGATACTATGCTATGGGTCATCATTTAAGTACCTGAGACCAGCAGGATAAAACATTGTGCAGAATCAAATAATTCTTCAGCAACATGAACTTAGTTCCCAATATCTTCATAAGAAGTTCCAGAACCTAGTGTCACATCTGTAAGTGAAGCTGCATATACAGGACATGGTTAGTAGTGTGCTGGTGATATCTGAGCTGAACTAGAGCTCACAGAGATAGTCTGTAAGGCTAAAAGGGCTGAAGAGATTTCTCGATAGCTATAACTAGCAAGTGAGAAAGAACATTCATCTAAGAGAGCCTGCCTCATCATGAGGTCTCAATACCCTCTACATAGTTCTGTAAAAATGATCCACATTTTAGAACTAAATCAACCAAGAGACAAGGGGTTCACCTGCATAAGGTCATCTCACAAGTCAGGAAAACAATAGTGCTCTGTTAGTCTGGCCATGCTGCCTCTAAATAAATGCAGAAAGAATGCAGCACCACTGGAAGGGGATTTTTTTACAGGATACATACTGTAGGCCCTTAAACATGCCAGAGATGATGTGTATTTTTAGCATGAAGGATCAGTGATGGTAGCTTAAGCAGTGATGGAAGTGCTTAAAGAGAAGCTGAGACACAGTGTCTGACAACCCTACCATGTTTTGCATTACCAGCATCCCATCATTCAGAGCGGCATGAACTGTTTGGAGACTGCATTTGGCAATGGGGTCAACAACCTGTACAACCAGGCCCTCTTTGCCTATGCTTATGGCTTAGCTGGCAAAGAGAAAAGACGCCAATTCTTCCTTGAGAAGATGGACAAGACAGCTACCAGAGATGGTAAGTGCAGTATGGCCATGATACAGACAATACAGTTGATGGAATGGCCTGTTGTATGATGTAAGCTATTCTGATAAACAGAAGAAGAACAGAACAGCTGTAGCTGTTTTCTCATTCATGCTACTTGCTTCCCATTTCATTCCTGCTATGTTACTGAGTTTGTCTCCATTAACTTCTCTGCCTGTCTCTTTTGGCTGCAGAAAAGAGTGAGGTGTGACCTGATTATTTTAGAATTATGAAATACTGTAGGTGGGAAGAGACCCCTGGAAGTCTCAGTCCAAGGTAGTGGAAGATTGCACCTAGTTACTCCATTAGCCTTCTCTTCTCCATGCTGAACAAACCCAGTTCCCCTGACTATGTTGTGTACTCCAATCCATAACTACCTTAGCATCCTTCTGCTGCACTGCCTTCATTTCAAACCCTCTTTGACTTATACAGCCCCCTTTTATTAGTTCCCCTTCCATCCCTTCCTAACTTCTGGGTAAGGGCAGAGAGGGAATTGTATGCCTATCTCCCACGTGATACTGTAATGGCTTAAGCAGCAAGTAATTTTTCCATGCTTTTTACACACCACTTTTCTGTTTTCAGGTAGTTCCATTCATTGGCAGAGAGAAAATAAGCCACCAGCAGAATATTTCCCTGCCTTCTACTCCCGTGCCCCTTCTGCTGAGATTGAAATGACCAGCTATGTGCTTCTGGCTATGCTCAACAGAACCAAACTCACTCCAGAAGACTTATCTTACATTTCTCGTATCGTGCACTGGATTGTCAAACAACAGAACCCATATGGTGGTTTCTCCTCCAGCCAGGTAACAACTGGGTGTGGTAAAAAAAAAGCTTCTGGGAGCAGTCCAGCCTGCAAGATGGATCTCAATAGTATGACTGCATATTTGCTTGAATAATATTTGATAAATGGTGTTTGCAGAAGTCTCCTTGTCAGGGCACATCATGCTCTTCATTGGCAGCTTCATACATATTTGAGTTTCAGGAAATGAGAATTTACCTGAGTTTCAAGTTAGCAGTAGACAGCAGTCACTGTTGACAGAGCATTATTCCAGGTTTTATGGGATAATTCCAATCTATTGCCTCAGAACTTGTATCTTGTCTCCTTTGCTTTTTGCAAAGTCACTCTCTAATTATGTGCACTAACAAAGCGTCAGGGAAATAGGAGCTGTGCTAATCTCATACTTCATCTTACAGCTGGGTATCTATCTAATTAGGAATGGTTTTATTTGTTTCAGGACACTGTTGTTGCACTCCAAGCTTTAGCTCAGTATGGGTACCTCACCTTCTCTAAAAAAAGTCTTAACACAGTCAAAATCAACTTCATGAAGTCCCCCAGTGAGACTTTCCAGGTGAATGACAACAACCGCTTCTTACTGCAGCAAGCTTCCTTACCCACTATTCCAGGGAATTACAGTGTAGAAGTGAATGGCACTGGCTGTGTCTATCTGCAGGTAAGCAAGCTGGAAACTCAGAACCACCCCTCTGAGAACAAAGCAGTGGGTCCTTCATACCTCATTCCTCTCTATACCTCAGTCAAAAGCCACAAAAGCCTGTAAGTTTGTGACCATCCCACACTTCACATCTCTTTTAGACTACCCTGAGATACAACGTCCATTTGCCAAAAAAAGTTGCAGGATTTTCTCTCTCTGTATGGACAGCCAACGTATCCTGCACAAGCAACTTCCCACCAAAGTTTGACCTTGTCCTCTCCACCAGGTAACTACCTCTTATTTACCTAACCCCTTGTATTCACAGTTTGGTAAAGCATCCAAGGAAGTAAATTTGAGTACAAGCAGTTAACTGCTTCTGTGCAGCTGCAGGAAGACAAATAACATCATTGGGAGCTGACAGTGTAATTCACTGGTCTCTCCATTTACAGACCAGACTAACAGAACTTTTCTCATTTTAGTTACACAGGAAACCGCAGTGTCTCCAACATGGCTATTATTGACGTGAAGATGCTCTCGGGTTTTGTTCCTATAAGATCTTCCCTGCAAAAGGTAAAGAATGGGAACACAGTTAATGGTAAACCCTGGAAACATAGGAAGTTGATAAAAATAAACTCTGATTAGCAAATTGGAGTTCCATGGGAATTCTGCAAAGTCCCTGGGCGCATCCTTCTGTCACATTTTCTGTGTCTCAGACTCGTAGGTGTTCACCTGTTGAAGACAAATCTGTTAGGAGTTGCTGAATCCAGTTGCTTAGCAGAAATAAGACTACTGCAGCTTAGTATTCCCAAGTCCAGCCAGCAGCAAGGCCAAGTGCCTATTCCCAATAGGCAGACAAGTATACTATATGTACATCATATATGTATAAACGTATATACATGGCTGGCCACACAGATCAACAGAGGCTGAAAAGACAGTACTTACACCAGCACAGATAGCACAAATGGCATTATCCTTTTTCCCATTTCTGGCTGATCAGACTGAAAGCCAAATTTTGGAAAAAATAAATAAATATACGTGTATTCATACACACGCACTTGTATACATGCAAATACATGTGGACCCCTCTGGTATCTGACCTCAGACATTCAGTCTGCCCTGTAGCTGCCCCTGGATCCTTGTTGTACCCAGTTGCTGGTATCTGGACATATGCACCCTTGAGGCCACAGCCAATGGCTGGATCTGAGACCCACAGCACCCAAACATACACATGGTATGTACCTCCAGTAATCAGCCTGAGACATGCAATCTCTTCAGCAGCTGGGCTTGGATCCCCTAGTCTTCCAGTTGCCTCATGCAGACACATATACACACTAGGCACACACAAATGAGTCTTTGGTAGCTGGTCCAGCCCAATGACCCGACCAATATCTGCTCCCAAGACCTTATTGTCCCTCCAGTAACAGGCTCACATCTTTTGATCCCTCCTGTAGCTAGCTCAGATTCTCTGGTATCTTCCATATTTGGCCCAGACTTCTTCTTCAGTAGGTGGCTGCCAAGCCACGTAACTTACTAGCTAGACCAGCTTTAAATTCACTAGTGATCACCCACTGATATACACACGCACACACAACAGGCCTGAAGTCTGGTCTCTCAAGATGCTGGCACTCCAGACACATGGTTCCTGTGATCTGTGATCCCCTCTCCAATGACTTGCACTCCATGTGCACAGGTGCACAAAAAACAGAGAGCCCCTCACCAAGGAAAGTAATCAGGAACAGAGTTCAAAAAGAGAGAAGAGACTGCAGTGACCAGCTGCAAGGCATGGAAAGACAAGCATACCGACCACCAACACGTTTATGTGCAACTGTTCCCTTTTTTTCCTGTTTTTCCACCCTTATATCCCATTTTCTCACCTTTTTTTCCCTCCCAGCCTGACTTTATCCCTCCCTTTGTTAGTCCTAGTTTTCCCCCTAAATATCCTGTTTCTCAGGCCCCAGCACCCCATGCTCAGCCCCATGTCCCTGTAGGCAGCATTCCCCTTAAGTCACTGAGGTGATACAGGGATACTCTGCTGTTGACTCAACTGGTGGGTCTCACTCCCCCACAATGGGTCTGGTCACTGCCGTGTGGCAGCCCTGGGGAGAGCAGGGTCCAGGTGCTCTGGTGGGTCTTCTCATGTTACTGGTGTTTCCCCACATGAAAAAAAGGATGCAATTCATTGTAGAGTCTACTCATAGCTAGGTGTCTTCAGAGCCACTCAGTATTCAGGACTGAACTTATTTTTTATTAGAACAGTATGAAATGAGTAACTTTTCTTTGGAAGTTTTTTTCCATTGAGATGTGACACCGTTTGGCATCCTACTCCTGTACTTTATATATACTTTTTGTACTCATATGTACTCCTTTTTCTATATATGGGAAAAATTAGTAGGTTTATAACTTTTGGAATATTTTATTTTTGCATACTTTTACAGTAAAATAATTTTGCTCATGTGCTTTTCTACAACTTTTTTAAACTTTCAGTTTTTAAAATATGCAATGCACTAGAAAGTGAGTTAACCTGAGCTGCAGAAATGGTCATGTAATAGTGAATTCTCAATGAAATGAGAGCACCCTTAAGTTCTTTATCAAACTCACACACAGCAAAGCTGAGTAGTAGAACTGTTTTTCATTGTGGTTGGTTTCCGCTCGTCATGTTATGAAAATACTCAACTTACATTTCTTATTTTGGCCACGAGATGTCAGGGTGGCACAAGAGGAGCATGGCAGCCGCATTAAACATCTTTCGCTGTGGAATACCGGTCTCCTTGCAAAGTTTCTTATGTTAACATTGCTATCACTTGCCTTATTTAAAGCTCCAGTACCAGAATTCTGTTGTGGATCGTATAGACACCAAGGACAACCACATCTTCTTCTACTTTCAGAATGTAAGTTTGAGACGTTTCTTTTTGGTTTTATTGATTTGAATGTTTACAACAGATAGATAAAAGAATAATCTCATTAATAGCAGATTAGCAATACAAGTCTTAGAGATGTAAAGGGACTTCACTCAATCCAACATCAAATATATACAGTAGTTTTAGTCTACAGTGAATAGAGATGCATTTGTTGTTACTTTTTTGGAAGATGCTATATGATGAAATAGCATTTCACAAACACAGCTAAGTTGCATTCCATATTGCAGAAGTTCCCAGTCTACATAATATTCTCCAGCCCCTAAGTGATGCTTCTCATCAGTTGATCTGAGAGTGGTTTACAGGCATCAGTATCATCCTCTCCCTTTTAGAGAGGTTTCTGTATGAAAAAACAGCCCTCCCACATCAATGACTTTAATAAAGGGAATGAGAGAGAAGGAAGATGAAAATCAGAACACAAGGGATCTTAAAATACCAAGACAGGAAGGAGAGAGGAAGTAAAAACAAACAGTAATAATACCTACCTCTCAAACACTAACTTTTATTAGTTGGTCTCCAAGGATCTAATAAGGAAGACTGGAGTCAGCATTCTGAATTCACAGAGAAGCTGAAATACTGAGATGTGAAAAGTTTACCCAGCATGGCACCAGTGATGCAGAAAGCTCTGCAGAGCCACTGTCCATGGCTCCATTCCTGTAGAGATCAGCAAGATAAAAACAAGGACAAAGGGAGAAGAAAGCAGGGGCACAGTGCCAAGCATGCAGGGGAAAGGTTGAAGATGAGGAGGATGAGCAAGGAGGAGAGTTTGGAACGTTTGGCTGAAAGAGTGTGAAATGAGGAACTGAACCACAGGCAAGGATAGGGATCTTGAGTTCAATGTGATTAAAGAGAGAAAAGTGGGGAGAATATTCATAGGGATGCTGAAGGTGATGTTAGCTGGGAAAAAGGAAGGAAAGAAACTAACAGCAACTTTCAGTGAAAGGGTGCATGCTGATGTGCTGAAAGCCACATTAACCAGGGAATTGTTGGGGTAAATGGCAACGGAAATATGAAAAGGAAGAAAGAAAAGAGCACACAATTTTAACAACAAAACATATTTACAACAGCTTTTAAACAATTATCTGACTCAGCCATAGCCTCAGGGGTAGGTATGATGCATTTTCTTGCCTTGTCATTTCCAGGTCTCCCAGAAGGAAATCAGCTTCTCCTTCAGCGTGGAGCAAAGTCTGCCTGTCTCAGATATCAAACCAGTGCCAGTACATATATATGATTACTATGAAACAGGTAGGTGACCTCAGTAGGCTGGAGAAAAACCTGTAAAATTGAAGTATTTATCTCAGCATTTACAAGTTGTGGACAATGTATTTCCCCTTGCTCTATTTGTGCAAACTTACCTTCACTTTTCTTCATTCGGTGCCTTTGTTTCTCAGAAGAGACAAGATGAGAGCCAGCTAGCAATTCTGCTGCTTTATATTATTAGACTGTAAAGGGTTTGCAGTAGCATAGACTGTTCCTGTTCCCCTGTCCTTTCATTTCTTGCTTCATTTCAACATAAAGCATTTTAGAAACTTATATGTCAGGAGCTGTTTTCTTACAAACTACATGCAGAAAAAAGAGTGGTTTCACCTTCTAGAGTTTGAACATGATGGTTAAAATCAATAAGTCAAAGGCAGCAATGTTCTTGACTTCCCTGCTCTGGCTTATCTCATATTTTTGCTTTACATTGCCATAGTAGGCTGCAGTCAAAGAACTGACCCTCAGGGGAATTTAAATACTTAAGTAGAAATGACAGTCCCATTGAACCCAACAGGAGTTTAAGCACCTAACATGAAAATTAAGTGCCTGGCCACCTTTCCCCATCTAGCTTCAAGGAACTAAAATCGTATCAGATATTACCCAGTTGCGGAATTCATGTTATCAAAACAGTGGCTTAGGTTCCCCCATGCTTTTCTCAAGATTGGCACAACCTTTGCAAACTGCATCCTAGCAGATTAGCAGCAGTAGCCAGAGAATTGACCCTGAGTGCATGTTCTGCCATCTGATCCACCTCCTGCGTGGTCACAGCAGTGATGTGTCCAGACACGCATGACCAAAGGAGTGCACTAAGATCCAATTGTGGACCCTACAACTGTGTGCCCTGACAGCTGGAAGATTACCACAAAATCTATCGAATGTTTTTTTTTGTTTCATAATGTGTTAATTGCAGGTGCACATGGGCTGGGGTCAGAATGATTTCTTACTGTTATGCAAATGTCACCTTCCTTTCTTCTTTCCAGATGAATATGCCCTTGCAGAATACAAAACACCCTGTTCCCCATTTTCCAACTGAAAATAGATATGTGCCAGAAGAGGTAATGGTTCAGAAGGTATCAGGCAAGCACTTGTACAGGAAGAAGAGGATGAGAAACTTTGTCATTTCTGGGAGGGCAATGAAAGCACATAGAAGAATGAGGAATAAGCAAATCCCAAACTGCAGTAGATCAGAATGACCATTCTGGCACACAATTCAAAAGAGCTTCGGGTCAGTGTGGATCAGGAACTCCAGATAAAGCGCTTTTCCTAACAAGGGAGATACTAGGCAATTGTTAACCCTGGCCATCCATCTTTTTGGAAACACATGACACATATTCCAGTGGGAGCTTTTTATAAAGGTAAACTTCTGAAACATATATTCTTGGTCACAGATTCCTTCTAAGAAATCCAAGATTAGGAGAATAATCTGCTTCTGCTGCATCTGTATATTTTATTTGTTTTGGTCTTTTCATTTATCCTGAAGGAAGAATCTGAAGAAATTACTCTGATCCTCACCTTTTTCAGTGATTGAACTGTATCATTTACAGATGATAGAATTCTGCTCACAGCAAGACAACTTTTATGCAGTTTTTGCCTCTTTTTAGAAAGTTTTCCTTCAGATTAACATCTCATATTTTACTGTTCTTTGTAATAAAATCTTCTGACTGGCAATGCTATTTGTCCCAATTTCTGCTTCTATTGTATCTAAAACTGGGTGCTGTAAGGTGTCTCATAAGCTAAAAAACTCACACTTCAGACAGGTCCATCAATGACAATCACATCCTGACACTATCAGTGACATCTTGTGGCACAGACAGGTTTGGGGCCCTGAACTATGTGACAGAAGCCTTCTACCCAAAGCCGAATGGTGGGAGAAAAATGGGAGAAAAATGGTGGGAGAAAGCTGTAACACAGAAACTCTTTGAAAAGGGGTTAAGGAGGAATGGTGGATCCAATGGAGCCCTTCAGAGAGATAAATGAGAATATTTGGAGGGAGAGAAAAAAGAAGAGAGCCACAGGGATCTTATGATGGGGTGGCAAAGTACAAGAAATTTCCTGTTGTGCTTTCTGCATTTATTGAACAGGTACCACAGACAGCCATACACAGGGGCTACTGTTCCTCACAGGCTGCAGTGAACTGACATGACCTTCACCCTGATCAGATCACACTGGTGGAAGGACACAGAAACCAACCACATATCTATAACAAGCTGAGCAGACATTTGCCAATTGAATCATATCACTGAGCTGCTGTTTCTTTAGTCGGGATGTTAGACATAGTCCTAGTTACAGTCTTGGAAGAGACTAGCTTATTTATCATGAAAATGGGCTTCCCAAAGCAGGTTTTGATTCCTACACTTTACCCAACAGGAACATGGCTGCTATGAGGCAGACCACACAATAGCACAGGAGGTGGTAGGAGAGGAGTAACCCTTTGTGCACCCGGAGAGCACTGTTCAGTAGGGTGTCAGGCTTGCCCAGAGGTGGCTCAGGTGAAACTCATCCTACTGCACTGAGCAGGGCAGGAACCTTGGTGCTAAGGGGTAGCCACGACAGAGATCCACAGGCTTGAAGTAATCCCAGGAAGATGCAAAAGAAATTTGGAAGCTGTAGAAGCACATAATTGTTGGTTTGGAAGGGACCTGTGGAGGACATCAACTGAAACATCCTGTTCTAAGCAGAACCATCCAGTAGAAACCTGCAACTCAAAGCAGGAGAGAGCTACAAAGGAAGAATCTTCACTGTCTTCCCAGGACCTCAGCACTGGCTTGAGGGATGCTAGCTCTGTGAGATGAAATACAACTGTGAGCAGCATATCAAGATGCATGACTCGGGCAACAAAAGACATCCAGGCCTGCAGGCAGATCAGTCTATCAGTTCTTCATTTCTGCACTGCACTTATCACTGTGGTTCAAAACAATTTCCTAATGATAGTTCTCATTGGAGCCAAAAGTAATCATGTGTAGGTCCTTCATTGCACTGTAAAAGGCAGTCATCCAGGAGATTCTCTAAAGAAGACCCAAAGGATGAAGAGAAAGAAATTGAAGACATTTTATATGAACATCATAAAAATATAACCTATCATCCCCAAAACAACTTCCTTTCTTCTTTATGTCTTTCACTAGCTTTCACACACTTAAAAAAAAAAAAAAAAGACCTGTAAAATGATTTAGCACTAGATATTTCCACTGAGATATGATTCCAGAACCCAAAGCCCAAAGGTCAGCAGAGGCTTAATGACATCACCTTTCTTGTTGCATCCAGGACAGTAAAGTGCTACTTGTCCCTGACCAGCTAAAGCACAATTCTAGGGACTATCTAGGCTGAACTTCCAGCCATATTGTGTGAAGCAATACTTTTCTTCAGGGGGTTTTCTCCTGAGTCACACATTAACATATGCGTATGTACACATAACCACAGATAAAGAGCCTACTCATCAATCTGTTACTCCCAGTACAGGTATTTCTTGGCTTGTTGCTCAGAGTTTTCTACAAGATCAGACATGCAGTAGGATTCCTGTTCTCTGACATGAGTAGGATTATTACAGCTATCTTTGGTTTACCCAAATACAATATCCTTCATTACAAACCTTACCACTGCTGTGAGTGAAGGGATTGTGGGGATGCAAAAAAATCTCTGATCTTGTCTTGGACAGTCCTTGTGAGTCAACCTCTGCTCAGGCACTTTCACAGGTAAAAGCCAAAGCCAGGAGAATGCAACTTCATAGAGAAGATAGACTTTTCCTAGAGAAGCTACAGATGGGACCCCAGTCCTCTGGGACCCCAAATCATGCTGCAGTGACACCAGCCAAACAGGTCCTGCTCACCCTTTTCTGTCTTTGCTCCCTTCCGTGCTCTTCCAACCTGTAGGGTGGTGCTTAACTTGACCCCACAGAGAGCAGGTCAGAGATAGGGATGCAACTCAAAACTGACAAGATTTAGGCAGAAAGAGTATGTTTCTGCCTTCTGTCTGCTTGAACAGGTTTATCATGGGGGCAGAGAAGCAGTAGGAAGCAGGCAGGAAAAAATGTACTGTCTCTTTCAGCAAGGTATGGACACAGCTCAACTATATCAGAAAACTGTGCTGTAAATCTTAGGAGTTTTTGCAGAAAACTGAGCAGGCAATGTGTCAGTACTCCACCTCATACCCCTACCGACCTTCTTATGGCACAGCCCTGCCTCTGTGTGTGCTCAGTGGCTCCTGCTCAGGGTCACAACTATGGCCTCCAGTTTGGCTTCTTGTAACAAGTCTTGGGTCTATTCCTCTCTCCATCCAAAACCCCAGCAATGGGATAAGATTTCGTTTCCATTGCTATAATTTGCCTGCTTGTGTTTGTGGACCTAAAGACAGTGTCCTGACCCAACTTAACAAAGCCGGAGATCTTTAATCTCTGACTGCTCAGATCACAAAGGCAGTAATGGGAGTGTGCCTTACCTAACCTTTGACAGCCTTGATTCCCAAATACTAGGTACTACTGAGAATGAGAAATAGTCTGAACTGTGGCATTTCTAGTCATATGAAAGTCCACTTGTATTACCTCACATGTCCTATGAAGTTGTAGCTGTAAGCAATTTGAGCAGTGCTCTGAAGACATGAAGCACATAAAAATAACCCACTCTATCAAACAATTAAACACCTCTTCTCTGAGCATCCCAGTTTCTGCTGAGTGTCGAATTTCAAACATTTCCACAATCTTCTCTGTGAAGATGGTTTCATACACTGAGACCAAAACATATCTCTGGCTGTTTCCTAGATGTGTCTGCTTGGACATGCATCAACAGATGCAAACAAACCCAAATCCTTCTGCCCAAGTCTGGGTGGGGAAGACAGGAACAAGCTGAAATCTTGAGGTTAACTGGCCTCTTTAGACATGTCCATAGTCTGCTTCATGACCAGCTACTCTGATTCTTGTGTCAAGTCAAAACCAGATTCAGGTCTTCTGTCCAAAAACACAGGCAACTTCACAAATAATTTCTGTCACAGACAAACACCATTGTCACTGGATACCTAGCCCAGTGGGGGCACAAGCACATATAACAACTCCAAGAACTCTCTTTCTGGGTGCCTTTTGTCTGCATTTGGAGGTCTGAGGCAGAGGAAGAGTTTCTACAAATCAGCTAGCAGGGGCATGTTCAACTTTAGAGTAGCACTGGGGTCCAGGAAAAGAAAAAAAGCAGACTTCAGCAAGTCAGCAACACCAGGACATAGGAAACATTGGGTAGCAGCTGGAAAGTTGCTCTAAACAGCCAAGGAACTGGACTCTTTGTGAATTTAGATCCTGGCTGATGTGAGCTAAGTGCCTTAACACCCTCGAGAACCTGACCCCATGCTCTCACACTTCTCTCAGCTTTCCAAATACACCACCTGACATTTGAAAGCACCAGGCATGTAGCAGCTTTTCATGTGGTAGCACTGTGCATGCAGGCAAGCCTGAATGGGAACTTTGATGCACTTTGGTGAAGGGTTTGGAGAGGAAGCCGTATGAGGAGCAGCTAAAGTCTCTCGGTTTGTTCAGTCTGGAGAAGAGGAGAGTAAGAGGAGACCATATCATGCTTCCTCACAATGAGAGGAGGAAGCATAGGTGCCAAATTCTTCTCTTTAGTGACCAATGACAAAACCCAAGGGAATGTCAGGAAGATGTGCCAGGGGAGGTTTAGGTTGGACATTAGGAAAAGGTTCTTCACCCAGAGGGTGGTGGAGCACTGGAACAGCCTACCCAGGGAGGTGTCATGGCCCCAAGCCTGACAGTGTTCAAGAAGAGACTGGACAACACCCTTGGACACATGGTGTTAACTGTGGGGTTGTCCTGTGCAGGGACAGGAGTTGGACTCGATGATCAGAACACTGGAACAGGCTGCCCAGGGGGGTTGTGGAGTCTTCTGCTCTGGAGACATTCAAAACCCGCCCGGACACCTTCCTGTGTAACCTCATCTAAGTGTTCCTGCTTCGGCAGGGGGATTGGACTAGATGATCTTCTGAGGTCCCTGCCAATCCCTAACATTCTGTGATTCTGTGATCCTTGTGGGTGCCTTCCGACTCAGGACATTCCATGATTCTAAGCTGTGAATACCTAGTGACAGTTCATCATCAGTTCATCAAAACAACATTTATGAGTACATGTCATGCCATAAATATTTTTGGGTACTCTCCTTAGGATGGACAGAAATATGGGAATGGAGCCCTCTGCTTTCTTTGGGTTGAATTTAAGCTCTGCTCTATTGAGGGACAGGAGTAGTTTCTTCCCTGACAACTCTGGTGGAATTCTACACAGTTCAATTCATCAGAGTTTCTATCTTTTGAAAAAAGAATGACATTTTGAGAAAATTATTTCGTGAGTTGAGTAGCTTTCACCTCTTCCAATTCTCTTCAAAACCCAGAGTTCCTATCCCCAGCATTTGTATTCCCATCAGAAGTATCACAGTATCACAGTATATTCGGGATTGGAAGGGACCTCAAAAGATCATCTAGTCCAATGTCCCTGGAACGCCTAGGTGAGATCTCACAGGATCCAGGCGGGTTTTGAATGTCTCCAGAGAAGGAGACTCCACAACCTCCCTGGGCAGCCTGTTCCAGTGCTCTGTCACCCTTACTGAGAAGAAGTTTTTTCTCAAATTTAAGTGGAACCTCTTGTGTTCCAGCTTGATCCCATTACCCCTTGTCCTATCATTGTTTGCCACCGAGAAGAGCCTGGCTCCATCCTCGTGGCACTCACCCTTTATATATTTATAAACATTAATAAGGTCACCCTTCAGTCTCCTCTTCTCCAAACTAAAGAGACCCGGCTCCCTCAGCCTTTCTTCATTAGGGAGGTGCTCCACTCCCTTAATCATCTTTGTTGCCCTACGCTGGACCCTCTCCAGCAGTTCCCTGTCCTTCTTGAACTGAGGGGCCCAGAACTGGACACAATATTCCAGATGGAGTCTTACCAGGGCAGAGTAGAGGGGAAGGAGGACCTCTCTCGACCTACTAACCACCCCCCTTCTAATACGCCCCAGGGTGCCATTGGCCTTCCTGGCCACAAGGGCACAGTGCTGGCTCATGGTCATCCTGCTGTCCACCAGGACCCCCAGGTCCCTTTCCCCTACACTGCACTCTAATAGGTCATTCCCCAACTTATGCTGGAACCTGGGATTGTTCCTGCCCAGATGCAGGACTCTACACTTTCCCTTGTTAAATTTCATCAGGTTATTCCCTGCCCAACTCTCCAGCCTGTCCATGTCTCTGGATCGCAACATAGCCTTCTGCCACCCCTCCCAGCTTAGTGTCATCAGCAAACTTGCTGATAGTACACTCTATTCCCTCGTCTAAATAATTAATGAATATATTGAATAATATTGGCCCCAGTACTGACCCCTGAGGCACTCCACTAGATACTGGCCTCCAACTAGACTCCGCACCATTGACTACCACTCTCTGGCTTCTCTCCTTAAGCCAGTTTGCAACCCACCTCACTACTCTATTGTCTAGACCACACCTCTTCAACTTAGCTGTGAGGATGCTGTGGGAGAGTGTGTCGAAGGCTTTACTGAAGTCGAGATAGACCACATCCACCGCTCTGCCATCATCCATCCATCTTGTTACATTCTCATAAAAGTCAGTGAGGTTGGTCAAGCATGACTTACTCTTGGTAAAGCCATGCTGTCTGCCCCTAATAACCCTCTTATCCTTGATATGCCTTGAGATGGCACGAAGGATAAGCTGTTTCATTACTTTCCCAGGGACAGAGGTGAGGCTGGCCAGTCTATAATTACCCAGGTCCTCCTTCTTGCCCTTTTTGAAGACTGGAGTGACATTTATTTTCCTCCAATCCTCGGGCACCTCTCCCATTTCCCAAGACTTGGCAATGATGATGGAGAGCGGTCCAGCAATGACTTCAGCCAGCTCCCTCAGCACCCGCAGATGCATCCCATCTGGACCCATGGATTTATGGATGTCCAGACTATTTAATTGCTCCCTAACCCAGTCCTCATCGACTAAAGCAAACTCCTCCATTGACCTGGCTTCATCCGGGGTCTCAGGTTTACAAGGCTCCCCAGGACAGCCTCCGGCAGAGTAGACAAAGACAAAGAAGGCATTCAGTAATTCTGCCTTCTCTGTATCTTCTGCCACCAGGGCATCCACCCTATTCATTAGTGGGCCTACGTTGCCTCTGGTATTAGTTTTATCTGCTATGTATTTGAAAAAGTTCTTTTTGCTGTCCTTGACCCCTCTCGCCAGCTGCAGTTCTAAGGAGGCCTTGGCTATCCTAGCTGCCTTCCTACATCCTCTAACAGCAGTCTTATATTCCTCCCAAGTGACCAGCCCCTGCTTCCATGACCTCTTCTGCTTGAGCATACCCAGCTGATCCCTATTCAACCACGCAACGCCTCCTGGCTCCCTTCCTTGACTTCCTACATGTGGGGATGCTCTGATCCTGAGCGTGGAAGAAGCAATCTCTGAATGCAATCCAGCTATCTTGGGCCCCTTTTCCTTCAAGCAGTCTTGCCCTTGGGATTTCTCACAGCAATTGCTTGAAAAGGCCAAAGTTAGCCCTGCTAAAGTCCAGGGTTGCAGTTCTACTTGCTATTCTGTTCCTGCCACACAAGATGCTGAACTCCACCATCTCGTGGTCACTGCAACCCAGGCAGCCCTCAACCTTTACTGCTTCAACCAGACCCTCCTCGTTAGTGAGGATGAGATCCAGCAGTGCACCTCTCCTAGTCGGCTCCTCCACCATCTGCATGAGGAAGTTATCGTCAATGCACTGGAGGAACCTCCTGGACTGTGGCTGGCTGGCTGAATGGTCCTTCCAGCAAACATCAGGGAAGTTAAAATCACCCACAACAACCAGGGCCTGTGACTGTGAGGCCACTCTCAGCTGCCCATAGAAGGCCTCATCAACTTCCTCAGCCTGATCTGGTGACCTGTAATAGACGCCCACAACAGTGTCACCCCTGCCAGCCTGCCCCGTGATCCTGACCCATACACTCTCAACTCGCTCGTCATCCGCTCCTGGGCAGAATTTAGTACATTGTAGTTGCTCTCTCACATAGAGAGCAACTCCACCACCACGCCTGGCTGGTCTGTCTTTCCTGAAAAGGGCATAGCCATCCATGACCACATTCCAGTCATGTGAACTGTCCCACCATGTTTCTGTAATTGCCACCAGATCATAATCTCCCGACCAAACATAGGATTCTAACTCCTCCTGCTTATTCCCCATGCTGCGCGCATTGGTGTACAGGCATTTCAGGGAGCGAGCAGAGCACACCAGTTTCTCCCTAGGGGCATAGGAGGCCACCCGGTCCTCATCAGTTTTAGAATGCTGCCCCACTGGGACAAGCCCAGCTACAACCCCATCCCCTTTTGAGCCTAGTTTAAAGCTCTCCAAATGAGCCCAGCTAATTCCTGCCCCAGCATCCTTTTGCCCCTGCCAGATAAACCTTTCCCGCATAACACTGTCCGGACTGGAGTCTTATAAAACCAACCATTATCAAATGTACCCCCTGAGGACAACACTTGACCCAAAAAGTCACACTGAAAGCAATGTTTCTGTGTTTGCATGAGACTTGTGGGTGACATTTTCTACAGACAGACACATTCTGAGCTATGATTCTGAAGACGTTAAAATGCCAAGTTACTTTTAAGTGACCCTGAACTCCCCCCTTGCTCTCCTGTCCCTGTCAGCAGAAAAGATTGTGCATGCTTCAAGAGGGGTCAGTCAGGCTAGTTCAATCCACCTTCTTCAGCTGTGTACACTCAGCCTCCTGCTAAACAAAAGCCTTTGTTTCAGTGAATGGCCAACTGCAAGCCTGGTCAGATGGAAACTGATATGAAACACAGACTCTTTCCAAAGAACGGCATTTAAATTTTGATACAAATTTCCCAAACATTAGGCTGAGAGGGAGTGCCTGGGACAAATCCAGCAGTATCTAGCAAAATCTGCATTTTATAGCCTTCTTTTACATCTATAACTCTTTTACCTCCAGCACAACTAGTGATCCAATTTTTTTCATCATCATGTGAAGATGTTGATGCAAGAACTTGGGAGTTTGCTTAGCCTCAATGCAAGTCAGAAAAGTTGAACTATGTCCCACACTCTCACTGTATTGAGATTATTTGTTCACCAGAGGTAAAAACAGAACTTTGAGGCTGTCTGTTTTGGGTTCACTGTGATATGTCTGTATATATTTCTCTAACTCATGCAGTAAATTTGAGAAATTTGGCTACTTAAACATTATGCTGTTTTACATTCTTCTCCCTTACGTGTTACTACCTAAGAAATTTTACTGAGAATTGGTCTATGAGCTCCATAAGAAAGCTGTGATATTTAAATGATGCAAAATGTCAGATGTTGCACAGCAGACTACAGCAGAAGTCTATCACATGCTGTAACAAGCATGACACCTTGTCATTGTTCAGTCAGTTGTGCACTGCAATCCCTTTTCTTATGTGCTTCACCTCTTCTCCCTGCAGCTGAGCCACCCAGTCCTTACCATTGCCTCATCAGAGGGGAACTCTTCCCTGTGGAAAGAACTGATGAAACTCTTAATTGAAGTGGTGAAGTAAAGAATAGAGAAAAATGCAAAACAGGTACAGAAGGAATCTCTGGAAAAGCCACATGAACCTGACAAATCAATTTGGGAGTGCCAGAGGATTCTCACTCTCGATATTTCAGATAAGTTGGTAGAAGCCATGCTAATGTCATCCTTTGGCACAAGTAGAGGATGCAGCTTTTGGGTTGTATCTCAGCCAGTTTATGAAAATGTTCATTTCCATGTTGTTTGCAGTCCTGCAACAACACCTGTGAAGGTCTTTTTTTCCACCTCAAGCACTGGGAAGGTGCAGTAATCCTCACCACTATTTGAAACTGCAATAAATACATGAAAATCTGAGCCAAAGGATCTTCTTGATAAAATTCCACATGAAAAGATGTAACGATTGACAGGAACTTCAGATACTGAGATTTTAGGATCATGTGGATCAATCAGACAAAATGGTAAGGGACACCACCCATGTCCAAAAATGCCAAGCATCTTGGTATTAAGTGCCAAATACAATATGTTTACTCTCAGTTCTTTAGTTTGAACACAGGCACTAGTCTTCTGTGTATGCATATTTTCCTATAAAAACAAGTCATTGAAATGGTCTACCTGTCTAAAATCCTAAACAACAATCTGATCTTTTTAGGAACAACATCTGGTTGCCAGGTAAAACTTCAAGAAATGCCTCCAACTCAGTGACCGGCAGCATGAAACCTTCAGCACCTTTTGGAATCTGTTGATCAGTGCTGGAGGCTCTGGTGAACTCATAGCTAGTAGATTTGACCTGCTCCATAGTCTGTCCCAGAGCAAACACACGCAGCATTACTTGCTCTGTTTCACTCTTCTTGATTTCTGCAACTTGTCTACAACAATTAAGTTGCAGGTTTTCTTTCCTTTAACATTTATGGCTTGATGTAGTCATCTATAATTACTTTTTTCATTGTTGTCTCATGACTTTTTCATTCTTGTTGACACTTGCTTTGGTTGAATATGAATGCTTGGAGGGGATTCAGTGATTTAGCATTGTTCAAGTTACGCTCCTCCTGTTTTTGCCTCAAACAAACAGCGATGACACGGATTAGAATGATCTGAGACGTGATCCTGTAAACAGTGGGAAAAGTGAAACCATACATCCATACATGCCCCTAGCTTTCACAGTTATATAGACCAGGAAGACTAGGTGAAACTCAGAAAGAAGACATAGAGCACTGAAACTAAATAAAATTATCTGGGGTAGATTCTTCCTTGTTTCTTGGTTGTACACAACTCCTACCTTTGATTATCAGAAGAGGCCAGCCCCTGCATAAAGTGGTGTAAAGAATGGCCACAGGTATTTCAACCATTTCAGTAACAAGCTGGTCACTCTGTTCTGACATTAGGTACATTTCTGAAACATGCTTCATGATTTGTAGTCAGCCTTGGACTCAAGTTATGACTAACAGGCTTGCTAAATAATTATGTTCAAACTCATTCCAGACCTTTTCTGTCTCTACCAGGAGTATAAAGTCCTGATAGTGTCAATGGAGGGCTCACAAAATAGCTCAAAGAATTATAAGCCTGTTGGTATATGCTGCAAGGAAAAAGAATTACTGAAAGCCAGAGCAAAAAGAAGCCAGAAGAATTAAGAAGCCAGCAAACTATGTTGAGGCTGAGGCCTTGCATGCTAGAGGTGATAAAGAGAGCACATCTGGGGGATCCTACAGTGCCTAGCTGCTCCTGCATTTTAGTTTTGTCAGATAAAGCAAGAAGATTTACAGTGACTTTACTTTTTTATCCTCACTGCATCTCTAATGAAGCAACATTAGAGCGTTCTGAACTCAGAGCAGTTCCTGGGCTGCAGCCATCGCACATCACAGAGACTCTGTCTGTTCAGCACAGCTTAAGGGAGTCACCTCTCCTAGGCTTCAGTGTTGCTCTGCCCATCCAAAGTCTGGATCCTACCAAAGCCAGTGCAAATGTTCCTTTCTACCTCTCTGGGATTTGACAGGATTCAGAGTCTGCTGAGCCCCTACACAGGACTGATAGGACCCATGGCTCTATTGTCACAGCCAAACGTGCCTCAAGCTTTGTTTCCAGCTGACAGGCTCTGTCTTAAAATTAAGTCAGCTGAGTCATGTTTTCTTACTCTTATTGCTGTAGTTAGAAAGATACTCGAGAACCCTAAAACTGCTGTGAATCAATCTTCCCTTTAACTTTCAGTGTAAGAGATGGTCACCCATCCACTTCGACTTCTTCCAGCAGTTCCTATGGGATCCATCTGCTGCAGCCCATGGGAACATGACAGGAGAGACTCTGGAGGCTTTCCTCAGAGGCGTGAGCAGCCAGGACTCTGCCACTGCTTTACATAATGGCAAAGTGCTTGCGCTCCCCTGGGGCTAGCAGCTAGGGGTGACATTAGACATGGATGTGATTCTCCAGTCACTCTCTCATCCAGTGCCCTCCAGCACACAGTTTTGCCTAGCACTGGTCATTTATGAGGCAGTAGCCTTGAAAAACACCTAGTTCTTTAAAAGGGAAAACTATGCAATGAGGACTTTCTCTGACTCCCTGCTTGCCTGAGGTCAATTTGTTTGCCTTGACTTGGAAGCCTCAACTGTTTATAAAGGTAATAGAAGATAATGAAGAATGACAGCTCTTCATCAAGGACACATCCTCCATCTTGTTTTGTACAGTGCTCAGTAGTTCAATATACAGATGCAGAATATATTATCACTGGAGACAAAGCAGAAATAGCCTTTGTGTGTGGGGAATTAATCCAAAAAACCTTTCAGACATAAGGTCAGGGGTTGAAGGCACAAACAGGCTCTCCCTGGGAGGGATCCTTAAAGTAGTGCAATTAATATACTGGGTAACACAAGAGTATTGTGTTGCTGCCAAGTAGATAATAATAACAGATAAAGCAAGGGAAAGCTGCAGGCTCTGAATGGGATTTGTATGCCTCCCATAATGTATCTGGAACAAGTTTAATTTCTAGTATGTCATGGTGGAAAGAAAAAGTCTTTACAATTAAAAAAAAAAAAAAAAAAAAAAAGGATTTAGAAGCTAAATACTGGTAAATGGCAAAAAGCTCAAAGTAATGCCATCATACTTAGAAAGGGACTGTAGTCTCCAACATTTGGTGTTATCAACCAGTTGCAAGAGACTCCATTCCTCATTCTATTTTTCACATCTGAGCCCTAGGAAGATCATGCCTACACAGGAGACAGAATTGAAAGAAATGAGAAGAGATAGCACCTGCTCTTGAAGATGTAAGTCTCGTTTCTCTGATGAGCTCTTAAAACATCATCTTACCACCTTGAAGTGACTACACCAAGTTCCATAGTTTCCCCATCAGAGCATCTGGAACAGCCATACAGTATTTCCCCCCAAAAAAACATGTTTGAGAAATGAAGCACAAAGCCTGGCAAAGTGGTATTTCATTTGGCCCAGGTCCATACCACAAAGCCACATGCATTTTACCATGTCCAAAGGAGCATGTAAAGACATTACTCCTCCACAGTTCCCTTCTCACAGGCAGCCCAACCTGCTCTTCAGAGAGACGATTCACATCTGTTATGTCAACAGTGGCTGCAACTCTATGAAAGGACTTTAGGGGTACAATTATGTCAGTAAAGTCCTTGTAGGCTCTGTAATCCGATGGCTGAGATCCCAGGTGCAAAGCAAAACTCCTGGCTGACCCCTCACAAATCACTCTGAAGAAGGACAATCAGCCAGGGAAGGCTACTCTGTTGTTTAAAAGTGCAGAGAAGGGAAGGTAAAGAAGAGGCACTACCAGTCTCAAACACTTCTAAATCTTTTGTTACAATGTATTTGTGAGACATTTCTGCAGAATGAAATTAAAAAGTAGGCTTTCCTTAAAGCAGAGAAAAGCCATTGCACCATGAAAGCCTCAGACAGCTACTTCATTCTACACGTGACTGGCACAAGTTCTCACCTGAACTTAAAGCAAATGCTTCTACCTGCAGAGTGCAGAAGTTGCAGGTCAGAAGAGAGGAGACTTGTGTGTCTCTGTGAAATAGCAACAAAGGTTTAGGATTTTCCTCAGAGTCTGAAAGGTCAGAGAATGCATTTTGCAGTCTTCAGCATGAAAGAGATGTTTTGGCCTGCCTTTCTGGTAGCCAGAGAGCAAATACATGGCAACACTGTGTGCAGTTTGTGTCAGCTTTTGGCAGACAAGATCATTTCTCAGTACCAGCCATGAGCTCATTGCTAGTATGGGAAGTTTAGGGAGGCCAGCCTAGTTGTCCTACCAGAAGAGATGGTTTAATTACCTGTGTTTTCAGAATTACTTGTAAAATGTTCCCCTCTTGATACTTCTTGTTAAGCATTTTCTTCCCCCCTCTGATAAAAACTTTATTTACATTTCAAACTGTGAAGAATGAAATTACTAAGTATCAGAGATTTTTCTGAGGCTTATACAGATATTTTTTAGTGACTTCTTTCTTTAAATTTGAACCCAACCCTTGCTCATGCCTATCAAGACCACAAAGAAAAGAGGGTTGAATAACCCTTGGTCCTGCCCATACAAGGACAGTAAAACTGCAAAGAACTCCCAAAAGAACTGCAGACTAACTTGCTAGTCTAACTGTATCACTGTATGTACAGCTTAGCCTGAGCTCTGCCAGGCAAACTGTATAACTAGGAAAGTTAATTTCATTAGTATAGCAGCACCCAGTCCCAGGCTTGTGCAGGTGCAGTGACAAAAGTCAGATTCCACTTTCACCCACATTTGACTGGCACTTTTGCCACCAAAACTGCACAGGAAATACAGTCTTAAAACTTTAGTGAACACAGAGCTATTCCTGCTCAGACCTCAACCTTTTCACATAGGAGAACAAAGGTCCCAGTTTTGGTTCTGGATGACTCATCCACACTTGCACGAATCAGCTGGTATAACAGAATCCTTGAAACTGGCTGACCTTCACATATCTTCATCTTTTACACCATTGCATTCTCCAGGAGTGAAAACATCATAGACCACTGAAATAAATTGCAGTTCTCCTTCCACCACTCACTTCAGTGAGAGAAATTCCATCACTCTTCAAAATCACTGCAAGCTGTGACTACTCCTCTAGGGATATACTTATTTTCTTTAATGAGCTTACCATCCTCTGAGCTTTACTAAGGTCCACGTCTTAGAACAATGAAAGAAACCTTGCATGCTTGACTGGAGACCCTATTGACTAAGCAGGACTTTACCTGTAGTTACTATGTTTTAGCATTGTTCCCCAGCCACCTGGGCCAAACCAAGCATTTCGACCTTTACTACGCCTTAGCAAATTGTTACAATCTAATATGCTTAAAGAAGGTTTTATAGGAAGCAGTCATATTCAAAGTCACAGATTGCTTTGGTGCTTTCCAATTAATTTTTGTTGATGATCCTCTTTTGAATGCAGCAATTAACCCATTTACAAGAAAGGTGTCAGTGTCTACACCACAAAGGTATGGCTACAGGTCTTGCAGACATATCCAAGTTGTACTCAGACTGCCAGCGGGGGTGCTGCTAGTACAGCAATCATGCATCTTCTCAAATTGGCTTTGCTAGAGGTCATGCCACTACCTACTGCAGTGCTGAGCTATGTCATTCAAAGTTGCTCTGCTAGGCTGTGCAAACTCACAGAATTACTACTCTCCTCTCCCCCACTGCTCCAGTAAAGTATAAGGAATGGTTGGGTGATGACAATAAACTGCAAGATTAAGTAGTACCATAATGAAATGAAATGTGAGCAGCTACAAATACTGCAAAAACAAGAAAAAACATGGAGGTCCAGAGACTACTGGAATTTTCCTAGAGCCATTTTATGACTCCCACAGGAAAGCAATAGGGCTCTTTGCAAGAATAGTGAGTGAAATTTGAGGTAAGGTCATTTCTTGACACAGAAATCACTGTGAAAACGAAAGCAAAACACCAAAACTTGCAGTTGAGTGGTATTGCTATAGTCTATCATAATCAGAGAGCTTTTATTCATAAATATAAACTTTTACTGATAGAACACATCTAGTGCTTCAAATATCCCAAACCACAACCATAAAGGCACAATTTTTAAAGTCTAACTATGCCTGCAGCAGGGCTGTTTAAGTGCCAGAATTGGCACTGGTGGGTCATTTCTTAACGAAGTTAACTAAATCAATCAGCTTGTTCTAGCATTGTAAAGGCTTCCTCTCATTGCTCTCCATCTGCCAACACACAGATCTAGCCAAGTGTGGTGCTACTACCAAACAAGGCTAGCTAAGGTCTGAAGTTATGGCTTAGGTGACACTCGAAGTTGGGCAGACAAATAACTCATTTGGAGTCAAGAATGCAAGATAATCCATCTGTATACTGCTATTTCTTCAACATTACTTCACAGTTCTTAATATATATGCTCAGAAAGATCAACAAGTTCTTCCAAAATCTCCTGGAAAGAGAGAAACCATTTTGTTTTATCAATTGGAATGTTTTACATTTCTGTGAAAGACGAATGACTGTATATTATAGCCAAGAAGATGGGATGACCTCTAGTTTCCTTTATTGTGATAAGATGTAGTGACTTTTTTTAATCCAGGGTATTTGATTGCAAATGTACTAGTCTATTAACTTCTAAGTTCCAGATAATTGCACTTTATTGTTTATTTCATTACTAGATGCACCTTATCTGTTCTGGTGAGTGAAGAGTTTAAACCAGTGTAGTGAGTTACTGGGATGTAGGACACATGGATCAGTTTGGTTCTACATTTGGTTACCATTCAAAAGGCATGTATGCACAGAAGACATCATGACTAGTGCTAATTCTTGGAGATACAAGTGTGGACTTTTTACCAAAGCCACAATCCAATATATATTTGGGACAAAAACCTGTTCATTGTAAGACTAAGCTATACACAGCTACCCTCTTCTATCTTTACAGCCTTTGAATGTCACCTAACCCACTTGATCTTTTGATTCAATTTTAAAAAGTAGCCTCAGAAAACTTCTTGCTGCATAAGGATGTGGACTGTGACATTTATCAAACTGGCTTGTTTGGTATGAATAATTACTTATGTTGCAATAAATTCATAACTACCTGGGAAAGCCAGGAAGAACAAGAACATGCAATACTGATCATCTATTTTTTTTACAATGGCAACTCAAGTTCAAGCCTTTGTCAGTTATTTTCTGTTCTTGACAGCTCCTGGTGGGGGGTATCTCATTGCAAAGTGAATCAAGCCTGATCCCTAATGAAATTCCCAAGCTGCAGAAGCTGGTAGAGACCCTCTTTAATAGAAATGACAGAGAGCCAGGCTTTCAGAGAGGAACATCAGACTGTTTTCTGTGGTCGAAGCAACCAAAGCATGCCACCTCTGGGGGACCACCTGTTACTGCTGCCCTGTTCTCATATGGTTTGACACTTCTGTAAAAATCTGAAGACATGGGTGAAAACAGTTTCATAGCTGCCCTATGTGGCAGGTGCTACCATTGCCTGCTCAGATGCTAGCAAGAAACCAGAAGAGACAGTCACACAACCTATTGGGAGATTAGAGAAAAGCATGCTCCCATGCAGTTAGTCAGCCTTTGAAGCCATATCTCTCTGGTTTCAGATCTACAAAATTTAATCACGTTAATAACATACAGTGGTGGATTGACCCCAGCCAGCAGCAAAGAACCCACCCTACCTTTTGCTCACTGCCCTTTTCCTGGGAATGGGGTGATAGAACGAAGGCAAAAAGACTGGTGGGTTGAGATAAAGACAGCTCAATAAGGAAAGCAAAAGGTGTATGTGAAAGAGAAGCAAAAAGAGGAATTTATTCACTACTTCCCATTGTCAGCCAGATGTCCAGCCACTTACAGAGAAGTAGGGCCTCAGCACATGTAGTGGTTGCTTCAGAAGACAAACATCGTAACCACAAATGTTCCCCTTCCTCCTCCTTTCCCTTACTTTTTATTGCTGAGCATGATGTCATCTGGTATGGGATATCTCTTTGGTCAGTATAGGTCAGCTGTCCCAGCTGTGTCCCTTTTCAATCTCTCATCCACTTCCAGCCTGCTAACTTTTGGATGGGAGGTAGGGGAGATAAAAAGCCTTGACACTGTGCAAGTACCATTCAGCAACAGCCAAAACACTGGTGAGTAATGAACACTGTTCTAGCCACAAATGTGAAGTGCAGCTCCATACAGGCTACTATGAAGAAAACTGACTTCATAACTTCATCCTGGCCAGACCCAGTACCAATACGAATGGAAAAAACCAAATTACAGTTATCAAACAACATTGCTTTTCTTGTGAGGAGCAACACACAGAATGCTTTGTATTCTCTCAAGAACACAAGAGAACAAAAAAAGGAGGTAATCTTTCTTTATCCTAAAAGAAGTTCTTTAGATGAAAGCAGATTTTTTTCTCCCTTAAAAAAAAAAAAAAAAAAAAAAAGAAAAAGTTTCCACACAAGTATGCAAACAAGAAACCTGGGGCACTAGCAAATTTACATGGATCCATCAACTGGCTAAATTCAAGCTGAAATGAATCAAACTTCAACAACACTGTAAAGTGCTCAATAGCTAAGGTAGAAACAATTAGGTCCTTTCCGTTCTCCTTCTGTTTCTGGCTGCGTTATTATCCCATTTCCATTTCAGTGATATTCAAAATACTTATGAAGCAAGGGAAAAGGGAGACCAATACGTTATTTTAACCAGAAACAGATGTCAAAGTATAAAGTCAGTCTACTTCACCCAGACTGTCAATCCAGATGGTAAATTTCAACAACCATGGGGAAAACTCTCAAATGTTTATCTGGTTGGACAGGCTTATTCTGCTTTAGGTCACTTTGTGCTTTTCTATGCTGTGCCAAGCTTCAGTGTAAAAAGTAAGAGTGTTGCCTTGAAAACAAGACCACTAAAGATATTTTGTGTAGACAAGTTCAGACAACTGCCATAAAGTGTTACAGTCTGAAGACAGTGGGTTGGTTTTGGTTGTAGTAGGGTTAGGGGAGGTTCCTGCAAGCAGTGGAATAGACTGGGATCTCCACCCCTTGCTGCAATTATAAAGGCACTAACATCTAAGGAAGGAGATGGGGAGGAGTTGAAGGGCCAACTCCTTTTCTCTGGAGTTCTTGGTGAAGAAAGTTGTAGAGCTGTTAAACTAGTAGGCAATGAAGTGTTTATTGGGAAGAGAGCTTATCTCTTCCTTCTGTTTCCCAGTGAGAAAAATGTGGCTGAAGTTTCTTTTGGCTATTCTTCTCCTGCATGTAACAGCTGCAAAGGAACCTGAGCCGTAAGAACTACCATATTATTACTAATAGTATTCAAGATAAGGCTTTAAAGACAGTGATAATTAGTGCCACTAATTTTACTTCAAGTATTATATACTACCAGGACTCATCTTTTATATCTGAAGAGCTAAGTTAAGCTGGAAAGTGGATGACAAGTGAATGGTTCTCATTTAATGCGAAGCAGACTTTCTGCCTATTGCAGAACTTCTATAGGAGTTGACCTGTGTGTTCAGAAAAGATAATAGCAGTAGTAACAGCAGCATACTTGCTAAAATGAGGTGGGTCCAGGACTCAGATAATGAGCAAAAGGGCAAGAGTGGGGGGCTCTGTCAGAGCTGTCTGGGGCATCCAGGGCTGGGCTCGCTGGGAGCTGCAGGGCAAGAGTGAAAGGCACTGGCAGAGTGTCCTGCATTTAATCTAAACCATTCAGTACGTACTGAATAATATCAATGTTTTGTATTTGCTTCATTTGGCTGAGGCTGTTTCTCCTTTCTCTATGTTGTGGTCACTTTAATATTTGGATCTCACAGGCAGTATGTCCTGATGGTGCCTGCTGTCCTCCAAAGTGACTCTCCAGGTCAGATTTGCCTGCAGTTCCTTGATCTCAATGAGACAATATCCGTCAGAGTCATCCTAGAATATGGTGCTGTTAACACTACTATTTTTGAGAAAACCATGACAGCAAGCAGTGGCCTACAGTGCTTCAACTTCACGGTAAATTAATTTTAATTTATGTCCTAATGGAGAAGAAATGTAAGGAGGGACAAGAAAAATAGAGCAGAGAGCAGAAGAGAGCAACAAGCAACAGAAGAAATAAGACTTGTTGAAGGGAAAGGGCATCAGAGGAGACATATATAGTAACAAACAAGGTGGTATTTTTAATAGACATAAGAAATAAGAAAGGTCCAAGAAAGGTGATGGAAGGTGAAGTAGGTGGTAGAAGTGAGATGGGTGTCTCTTTGCAAGATCCCAGGCCACAGGCATAGCTGTTCAACAGGCTCTGGTGAAAATGACTTCAAGAATAGCAACCCCTGCTTGTTTATCTGTTTCCTCACAGATTGTTCCTGTCAGTTCTGTCCCACTGGCTTTCATTTCCTTCTCTGCCAAGGGTATCACAGTCAGCCTAGAAGAGCGGCGGTCAGTGATGATCTGGAACATGGAGAGCATTGTCTTCGTGCAGACAGACAAACCTATCTACAAACCAGGACAGAGTGGTGAATATCTATTTAGTTTATAACATGTCTTTTAGGAAGTGATTTCTTCAGACAGAATTTCTCTGATGAGTGTGTTTCAGACTCAGCTACAGCATAGGCAGTTTCTTCAGTTCCTGCAGTTCTTTTACCAGCTTCTCTTAAAACCATTGCAAGTATTTCCTGTGGAACTCAAAGAGTCATCTTCAGGATGGCAGGAGACTCTCATCCCACAGTCTCTATTACTTTCTTTGTCCCTTCCTCCCCTCTGATGGAAAGGGGGAGCTTTTACTGTTGCTGTTTCATTAATGGTGACAGGTCAAGATAATGGAAAGAGGTGACTAGGTCACTACTTAAATGCCTGGCATAAAACAGTTCTTCTATCTGTGATGCTGGTCAGCATCAAAGACAGTCTGAAGACTAACAGTGAAATCCATTATTTTAAGATTAATTATAAGTTTTTAAGCACAAAATCATGCTATTTACCTTCTGGGTTCCGATGGTTTTGGACTTTATTTTTTCATGTTGTTTTTCCTGCTCTTCAGCTCTTCCCCTGTCCATACTTCTCATCCGGCCATCAAACAGAGCTCCATGTATGCAAAGAACCATATATCTAGATCCATTTCTTAATTAATTTCTAGGCTTTAAGGTTTCTAGCACACAGCTAGAACACTGTTGGAAACACTAGGAGAATAGTTCCTTCCAGAGGTCAGCCAATAATATAGCTATTAGACTGGATCAGCTATACTTTATTTAGGGATGTGTTCTATCTACATAGATACATAGCATGAAGGAAAGTTTACCGATCAGAATGTGGTGCCACCAAGGTATTAACGAAAAAAGTCTTGATTATTTGTCAGATGACTTGGTTTTGAGGTGAGGGAAACAGTAGATTAAATTAAATTAAGAAAATGTAACAATTTACAAGGACATTTTTGAAACATGTTTTTATGTTTTTCCTTGTGCAGCAGCTCATTGTTCTCCTTTTAGTTTTCCTCCTGCTAAAAAAAAACAAAACAAAACAAAACAAAAAAACCCCCACACAACTCAAAAAACAACAACAACAACAACAAAACTGTACAAGATGAGAACAAACTGAACCAAGAGGAATTACACTGCATTATGAAAAACTGACACTGCACCTACTTCCAGTGATATTTGGAACTTTCATATGTTCAAAGCAACAAACCTTGCTTTAGAGAGGGGCAAATTAAGAGGAACAAATTTGCCTACATCATGCTGTCCACTGAAAGAGTTAGGACTGTCAGTGGGGACTGCATGACCTGCATAGGAGTTCTTATTCATTCGGTCATCCATTTTCTCTGACATTAAGAAAACTTTCACGAAAGAATGTGAGAACTCAATGCTTGGAAAAAGTCCCCTCAGCAAAGTCTGTGTTGGATTCTTTTACCTTCAGATGTATTTTATTACATGCATCGTGTGCAAATGGGACCGTTATAAGATCCGGTGAAACTAGGAGTACTAATGAATGCAAAACATCATGCTCAGCCATACAAACTACTACTACTACTACTCAGCCATACAAACTACTACAAATGCCAGCAACCTGTTCCTTGTCTTTTCAGTGATGTTTCGTGTTGTTGCCCTGGATTTCAATTTTAAACCTGTTCAGGAGATGGTAAGTAGCCAGTAATATTCCCCTGTTTTTAAAATTACTGGGCGACAACCTCTTCTCAAAGTTTAGATAAACAGTTGCTGTGGATAAAATGAGATATTGAAGAATCTAAATGCCAAATAATTAATATGATTTCCTAAGAACAAGCTATAAGCCTCCCTTACGTTAGAGTCACAGGGAAGAGTACAAGTGTGTAGCAGGTTGGATTCCTGACACAACAGCTCCTGCTGTTGCTGGGACAGAGGCTCAAAAACCCCTCCACTTTGTTGCTGCAGACATTATTTTAGCTCTGACCAGAAAGCCCACAGTTCAATCTCCTGCTATTACCGTTCAGCAATTGTTGCTTGCAAAAATTCTTAAGTCATCCACCTGGTACTTTGTTCATTTTAGAAATGGGGAAATGAAAACGGAAGTTGTTACCACAATCCCTTATCTCACCAGAGGTACTTTTTCGTTGCCAGCAAGCTGTCTTTATGTTTATATGACATAAGCCAAGAGATGGAAGGGTATTTACCGGCCACCTCTCATGTGGCTGTAATGCAGAAGACAGCACAATATTACCAAAGAGCTAGTGTTAATAAGCAGAGCAAGAATATAAGATCAAAGAAGCCTGAATCACGGTTTACATGCACCTTTACAACTCTAACTACTCAGCTGCTCTGCATTAAATCCAGTATGAACAGAAACTGCCCCAACATTTCTATCTCTTCCTTTCATGTAATCTTATTGAAGTAAATGTGCTATTAAAGTGATTAAAATAAAAGATTAGGATCTGTGATTACTGGTATTATACTGATTATTTTTTATACATTTCTCACAGTCCTACAGAAAAATAAATTTTGTTTGTTCAGCCACCTAATCTCTTCTCTCACTTTGTTTTTTACTCTTTCAGTATCCCTTGATTGCAATTCAGGTAAGAATTTTTTTTCTCTTTGTACTGTGTTATGCATCTAAAATTGTAAGGCACG
This sequence comes from Columba livia, assembly GCF_036013475.1. Lineage (NCBI taxonomy): Eukaryota > Metazoa > Chordata > Aves > Columbiformes > Columbidae > Columba > Columba livia. Next base: position 356,629 of record NW_027043811.1, read on the forward strand.
TGTGTTTACGTTGGTTTGTATGTGTCACATAGCCAAATCTTCCTCCTGAGTACACTGGCAGAAAGTAACAGAAACTTCATAAAATCCTAGAATGCTGTTTAAACCTTACTAACATGGAAACCATGCCTATGTTAATTTCAGCAGTCAAAAGCTGTACTGTTCCTATGTGTGCCTTTAACTCCCCTCCACCTCCTCCAGTTTGTTCAAGTTATTTTGGGGTAGAACTTTTTGTAACTCAAGTGCTGTTTATGAACAGAAATCAACTTTCCCTGTTTCCTTCTTTGTTTCTGGTTTAATGTTCTAGTAGCAGTAGATTTCCAAGGTAAATAATCTGAGTCTGTATTCTTTTTTTCTTCAGGATCCACGAGGCAACAGGATCTTTCAGTGGCAAAATGTGACGTCAGAGGTGAACATTATCCAGATTGAATTCCCACTAACAGAAGAGCCTATCCTGGGGAACTACAAAATTGTCGTAGTAAAGAAGTCAGGAGATAAAACAAATCACTCATTCCTTGTGGAGCAATACGGTAAATGCTACCCATTGTTTTCAATGAACCCTTTTGATCGCTAAAACTTCAAACAGATTCCTGGTAAAAGAAACTTCCATTAGCTGTCATTAAGAAATGGAAAGGAAACAAACAAACAAACAAAACCAGTAAAAGGTCAAAGAACAAAAATTAACCATTTTGCACAAATTCAGCTAGGAAAATAATCTATACAACAAATCAGTAAGTTGATTGCAAATTTCACTGTGACAAACTAACCTTCTCCTAGCCATGTCCATGAACTTGCTTGACCAAAACTCTGCAAGTCATCTAGACCTCACAGGATTCACCTCGTAAGTCTTGACTTCTCTTCAAAGCTTTGTAGAAATATGTTAGTAAGCCTTCACAGGTCAGGCCACTTCTCGACAATGTTGGCACTCCCATTCTGAGATCCCATTCCATCTGTGATTAACACTGATGATATATTCTCATTTTCTCTTTCATTTCAGGAGGTCCTGCAAATTTACGATATGCCAGTATTGGGTTTTTTTCTTTTCATTCTTTGTCCTAGTGTTGCCGAAATTTGATGTCACAGTCACTGCACCAGAAAGCCTTACAGTCCTGGATTCAGAGTTCACAGTGAAAGTCTGTGGAGTGTAAGTACCAGGTGCAGAGTGGTTAGGAAATATGATAAAGAGCAAGAACTTCCCAAGGACTGGGAAAGAGACAGAGCTTAGAGAAAAGACAAAAATAAATAGGGCCTCAGAAAAGGTTGGTCAGTGTTGACTTGGTGGTTGAAGCTTTCATTTACTTGTGTGCTTGTGTCATTTTATTGTATGAATATTCTCTTCCAGCTGATGTTTGGTGGATTGAATAAATATTTTGAGTGATAGACTGCTAAAATGGAATGTGTCCGCTTCCAATAATCCATTTCAGAGAGAGACCTTCATATAGCACAGCATTGTAAATTCCAGCAGGGGTCTGTCTTTAACTGTCTTTAGCTGTCTTTAACTCCCCCTCCAAGCTTAGTCCTTCAGGATTTTGCTTACTCTAACACCAAGATCTCATAATTTTGAATCTGGGTTGAAATCCTTATACCCTTGCAGATATGAGGAGATTTGCTTTGATTTCAGTGAGTCTAGAACTCCAGTCTAAGCTGAAGAGTGGAGATAACAGTCATAATTTGGTCAGTAGCTATGTCTGTCCATCACGCTCATAGAGGTATTTTTTTTTATGTTTAAGGTGTCGTTTTGCTTTATGGGTTCAGGGGTAAATAGAACTCATTAATACTTAAACTTCTGAGTCGTATTATCTTTTTGTAACAGCAGGAGAGTTATGAAAAAGCCTGTTAAACTATTCCATTCTGTGGCTTCCCAGCTCACTGCTTGGTTTGGGTCTATTCCTGCATATATTAGCTTAAGTCAATTTTTCAAGCATCAGTTCATGGGCCTATTTCCTCTTCCCCTAGGTACACCTATGGCCAGCCTGTTGAAGGGAAAGTCCAGCTTAGCGTGTGCAGGGATTTTGATTCATATGGGAGGTGCAAGAAAATGCCAGTTTGTCAATCATTTACCAAAGATGTATGATATGTAATTATTATTCTTCTTTGTGCTTGTCCTCTCTCCTGTGTTCTTCCTTCTCTCATTTTGCTCATCACACTTCTCTTTCTCTCTTTGTTGCTTCACTTCACTCTACTCATCTATTTGCTTAGATCACTAGCTAGGAACTCAAGATAGCTCATTTCTCTTCTTGGTTTCCCACAGATCTGAGTTCCTTCCTCATGTCTCAGTTTCCCGTGTAAAAAGTGTAGACAGTGATGTCTCCATCTGTCCTGTATAAATCACCTTAAAAGTAGGGGGAAAAGACATCACTCACTGAAGAAGGCTCCGTGTATTCCATTGAGAGCAGTGATCCTTGGTAACAGGATTTTTTTTTTTCCCTTTTCACAGCTGGAGACAGAGGGTTGCCTCTCCCAGGTTTTCAGCTCCAACACCTTTGAGCTAAATCGCATTGGTTACCTGAGGAATCTTGATGTGAAAGCCATTGTCACAGAGAAAGGAACAGGTAATCCCTTCTCAACAGTCAGAAACAGCATCAGTGTTGTGGTCAAAAAGGAGAGTAGGAGATACTCAGCCTCTGCCTGCTGAGTACAAAGTTGTCTTCCTGAAGAAGATCCATTTTATAAGCGCTGTGACCATCTCTAGGCAAACGTTAACTCTGATGAAGCCATATGCAAGACAAAGTATATCTTCTCTTGACTCCGGATGTGTCTTACAGGCCTGCAACTTACAGCCACTCAGTCCATTTCCATAACTCGGATAATGAGCAGTATAGAGTTCGAGAACATGGATCGCCACTACAGAAGAGGAATTCCTTACTTTGGACAGGTAAGCAAGGGCATAGAGAGCTTGCATTGAAGATGACTGACAGGTATAACATGACAACGTTGATGGGAACATTTGGGGGACTGCTTGGAGTGCGGGTGTTCTCCCAAAGCTTTTTCTTTACATACAGTGCTCTGTTGGTAATTCTGAATACTGAAGAGTATTAGTTTATTCTAAGTTTGATTCTGCCAGAAATGCTTTCAATCAAAACAATCCGTTAACTGGCATTTTTCTAACTCACTTTTTAAGCTTGATAGAAATCACTGCCTATCCCTTCAGAATTGACCATCATATGACAGCCAGAGATGAATGAAAAAAAATGAGGAAGAAAGAGTAAAAGCAATTTAAGGAAAAAAAATAAGAAAATAGCAATTATTCCTGTCTCAAAAAACTTTTTCACTGTTGTATGTTTCATGACAAACGCCACATCACTCTGTCAGCAGTTTAAAAGGTAGGGATAAGTATCTCTCTCTCCTTTAGTTTAGCTTTTTTTCCATGAGAAAATATAAGGGAACATCTTACCAGCCTCACTGAAAGAAGAGAAGACATTGTCTTTGAAAGATTTTTTTTTTCCCCCCTCTGGGAGAAGTCTATATAACTTTCTCACTTGGTTTCCACTCCCACTCTGTTCTTCAGACTGCTGTGTACCTTGCCACTCCTTACTGGAGAATGAGGGTCAACAGGTTTCCTGGGGAGATGTGCCACAGTGAGTTCCTCAAACACACACATTCTCACACGTGCTAGAGGTTAAACATGCTGAAAGACATGTGGTAGAAGTCTAGAATGTCACATCTCAGAGATAAAACTGCTGATGACAGTTTCAGGCAGGTTCTTCACATTTGTGCAAAAAAACCGAACCTACCAAAACCAAACCAAACCACACACACACACACAAACAAAAAAGTCCATGACGATTACAATATAAGTTTAAATTCAAAGACTTTACAGTTATTCACATTTTGAAACAAACGAACAAATAAAAGCTAGAGGTGATCTCCTAGCTGTGTTCTACTGCTCAGCATTGAAACTCATCATAGTAATGATTTCTTCCTGCACTCTCTGAAAAGTCTCTTCCAGACTCATACATTTCTTTAATCTCTTTTTAGATTAATGGTTTTCCCTACATGACTTCTAGCTTTGTCACAAACACTATTCTCCTAATAGTCAGTCACAGAATGAAGGCCAGGAAGGACTATCTCCTGAAATTATTTTTTTACTTTCTTTCCCACTTGTGTACACGCCTTTTTCTTGTACTATGTCAATTGATACAAAGCTTTGGCAGCTAATAGTTCTTGAAAATCTCCTCAAAGTAATTGGTTCTCAGTCTACAACTGTCTTGCATGTTCAGCTGCCTCACCAATATATCTTTCTAGATAACCTTCTCGTGCAACTTAGAAACAAATTCTTCATTTTTCTCTGTATTCTCCCAATTTTTTTAGTTGCTCTAGCATCTATATTAATCAATAATGCAACTCTAGCATATTTTCTAATTATGTTGTTTCCTGTTATTCCCTCCTTGCCTGTCCGCAGCACATGCTACTATGCTGCCAGTTTCATTTATACATTATCTCCAAAATCCATGTCTTTGAATTTCCATTGTGAAAAGTCCTGTCAAGACTCAATAAACTGTCACATTGAGTACTATAACTCCATGTAAAGAGATTGCCATGGTCATCCCTTTGGATGACCCAAACAAACAACCCAAACAAACAACCAAACAAAAACCCACACACAGACAACAACAACAACAAACACTTGAGGATCATATCAGGGAACTACTGCCTGGAAGCCACTGATACTCATACTTTCTCAAAATGCAGCAAATCCCGGTACCTGTCCTGGTGCCACCAGATGCTATTTATGCTCTTTCCCCGCACTATGAAGCATTTGTTGCTGGCTACATGTTGTATGCCTTCACTTTTGTTGCATCCACCTGAATACTTTTAGTTCCCTATTGTTATTTTTGTTTCAGATGTCGTTTGTCTCCATGCTGTTTCTGCCCAGTGAGGATAGTCATTCTCTTAAGCTTGTATTTAGTATTTTATTACTTCTGTCGCCTTTTTCTGAAAATAACTCAAAATGAATGCTCTGTTCTAGCAACCTAGAATTTACTTAATGGTATCTGTTATTTTATGATTATTATTATTGTTGTTAGTAGTAGTAGTAGTTTAAATGTTTAACACATAAACACCAGAGGCAGTAAGGACAGAATCAGAAAAGTGTTCAAAACAAAGATCTGGAGAAAAGGCCTTCTGATACTTAAAGGTATCAGCAGCAGACTCTCAAGACTAAGAAAGGAAGAAACAGAGGAAAGGAAGTATATCTCTAAACTGGGAATTTGTAATCAGAAGGGACTGACCAGGGAAGAGGTGAGTTCTTGCTCTACAAAATAACATTATCAATGATGTAGCAGATGCTGAGGAAGTTCCTGCTCTGAACCTCGTAAGATAGCTGAGACAGCTGCCAGAAAGTGAAGACGGCCATTTTTGTTCTTAATTATTGCTTTGAATTAAGAAGAAAAATGAATTCTACTGTGTGGAGAGCAAAGGAGTGCAAAACATTAGTATCCACATACAGAAAGATAATTTGCTGAACATGTCTCATGTTCTCTTCTACAGGTCAAACTGGTAGGCAAAGACAACTCTCCTATTTCCAATGAGGTTATTCAGCTATTTGTCAATAACAAGAATGTGGACAACTTCACCACTGATAATAATGGAGTTGCACCATTTAGCATTGACACATCTGAAATGTTTGATCCTGAGATCAACCTGAGAGTGAGTATAAAACAAGGCTGAATAGAGACAGAGAGAGAGATTACATCTCTCAAAGTAAACCTGCAAAAGATGAGATGAGGTTTGAATTCTGGTAATAAAATTGTGCTTTGTCCAGCTTATTTAATGTTGTAATGCTCTCAAAAGAAGTGAGGAAAACAGCAGTTGCAATGCAATGGCCTGCTGCAAGGCTGCAAGATCATTTTGCTACTTTTTCCTTAACAGTTTCGCTTTAGATGCCATTCTTAAATATATGCATTGTGTGAACTAATCATTCTGATGTCAGTATGTGATGTTTTCCCTAGTGACCTATGTTTATCTTCCTTTTTTTCCCCACTCCCTCTCCCGATCAGGCAACTTATAAAACCAATGAGCAGTGTCACTCTGAAGGCTGGATAGAGCCTTTTTATCCTGATGCGTCTCTCTTCATCCAGCGCTTCTACTCCTGGACTAGCAGTTTTGTGAGGATTGAGCCTTATTGGAAAGATCTGAGCTGTGGGAAGAAGAGGATGATCACTGTGCACTATATCTTGAATACAGAAGGATACAAGAGCATCAACACCATAAATTTCTACTATGTAGTGAGTGTGCGGTTGTTGCATGGTTTGTTGAAAGGGTTTGACCAGGCAGCTATGTGCCAGTCCATCCACAGCAATCAGGGCAGTGAGTGCTCTTCCATCTTTTGGTTTACCAGCCAGCACTCAGCCAACAACCCAAGGACAGAAACAAATAGAGGTGGTTTTGCAAAACTACCCCCTCAGGAAAAATGAACTCCATTTCTTGCCATGTTATGCCATTTCACAGTAAGGAACCACCTTCACAATGTCTCAGGCCAGGTTTCTTGTCCCCTCCTAGAAACTCTTTATGGTATTCTCTGCCTCCCTTTTCTCTTCCTTTTCCTTCTGCTTCCTGATCAGTGACAAGGACCCCAACAGTAGCAGTGGCAGCACCCAGCATGCCCTAAGGCTGCTGTTCAAGCATTTGAAATACATGCCTTGATTGTCCTGTCAATGTACATTAAACCTGACTGCTGTTTTCTCAGACAACCTCTACCAACCCACAATGTGTTGCTCTTTTCTGCACAGGGCATGGCAAAAGGCAAGATTGTCCTTACAGGGGAAATTAAAGTTAATATCCAAGCTGGTGAGTTAAGTGGCTAATCCATGTTTCTGCATTAAAAAAAAGTGTTGGGGGATAGTTGAACTGAGGACTGAGGAAAGACTTCCTGGATGTATTCAGCAGCTATTGTGAGGGCTGTATCTGTCTCCATCCATGCATGTGTGCATGATACTAGCACTACCACTAGAATCACAATAAAGTCATATTTAGTCCAGCAACTAGTTCATTTGATATGAGTTAAGAATTAGTGTCCTGTAAAGATCTTCCCAAAGGATAATGTAGGGAATGCAGAGTGTCTGTCGTAGGGGGCTATCTGAATCTCGCCACTTGTTCAAATCCACAATAAATCAGAGAGCATCTGGATCTAAACCCAGGCATGTTATCTCCTGGCAAATCCAGTATTTTTCAGTTTATCATCTAAGTAGATTGCTTCACTGACTGGTATAGCTATATGCCAGTTGAGGATGGCTACTACTGCAGCAGATCTTTGCACTTCTCTCCTTATTGGTCCCTTTCTCTGTTCTAACAGACCAAACTGGCACTTTCATGATCCCACTTATGGTCAATGAAAAAATGGCTCCATCCCTTCGGTTGCTGGTATATACTTTACACCCTGCCCGGGAGCTGGTAGCAGATAGTGTCCGATTTCCAGTTGAGAAGTGTTTCAAAAACAAGGTGAGAAACACTTAGATACAGCAAGTCTTACCTGCTGTCAGATAAATACAAATTCTTTGTGCACACATTCACAACAGATTTCCAGTTTTATTTCTTGTTTCCACCCACTTATCTCAGGATTAGTCTGCTGTCCTTATGTGTCTCCTCTAACACCACCTCCTGATGTTATTGTCAAATGGTAAATCCTCTTTTAATGTTAAAATCTACTTTTCAGGAAGCCCGCACTACCCCCAGATTGTTCCTGCCTTTCTTGAACTATATTAGTGTCTTATTTAGCTTAGACTGTTCTTTAGCAGAGCGAAGACACTTTAGTCTTATCCCACTTCAAAATTTAATGTAATTTTTTACACTTTTTTGTTGAAAAACACAATTTGTGTTTACCAGAACTAAATACATATAGAAAAGAAGCAAAAAACCACAACCTACAGTTTGAGTTTTCCTATGCTTTCTCCACTGAAACAATTTCCTCTGTGATTTTGAAATCAGATTTCACCTTTAAGATTTTTCTAACCTTCAGGTCTTCTGGCCTTTCTAATTTTCAGCTAAAAAGCCCCATGACACATTGGGAGAAGACAAAACAAATGAGGTTCAGTAAAATGTTTCCACTTACCTGACGTGGTCTTCCCCTCCTGCTTGTTCTGTCTTTTCTAACATGTGTGAATAGATACAAACCAGAATCTGTTCTGTATTTCCTAAGGTGATCCATGGATCTAGTAAAAATCTGATTTGCTCACTGTAGTGTTTTTTACACGCAGTCTGTGTTATAATAAGATTTGATTTAATAACAGAATATGGCAGAATCACACTTCATTTTAAATCACTTCAGGTAGGCTTCATTTAAACTATTACAGGAGTCCAAAAACACCCATTACAGGAGTCCTAAGCACCCATCATAGCAGAGGCCTGGACAGCAGAGCCAGTGGAGACCAGATGCTCTTCTCCACACAGACTATCTGTCCTTTAACAGAAGCTTCTACTCCTCTTCTTGCCCTCCATTCACACACACATCCAAAGCAGCCCCGAGCAGAAGGGATGAGCCATAACAATATCTGTTTGATAAATTTCAGGTCCAGTTGCAATTCTCTGAAAAGCAGATGCACTCAGCTTCCAAAGTCAGTTTAGTCATTGAAGCTGCTCCCAACTCCTTCTGTGCTGTGAGTGCAGTGGATCAGAATGTGCTGCTCCTGAAGTCTGAGACAGAACTGTCTGCAGAAATGGTGAGCTGCCCAAACGCATGTATGTCTGAATGGCCTAACATGGAGTGTCCCCTCTCCAGGGAAGGTTTAGATAGGATATTAGGAAAAATTTCTTCATAGAGAGGGTTGTGAAGCACTGGAACAGGCTGCCTAGGGAAGTGGTTGAGTCACCATCCTGGAGGAGTTTAAAATATGCATAGTTGAGGTTCTCAGGGACATGGCTTAGAGGTAGATTGGCAGTGTTGGGTTAATGGTTGGGCTCGATGATCTTAGAGGTCTTTTCCAACCAAAATGATTCTGTGATTGTGTCCTTCCCCTGAGGCACTGCTTCCTCCTCCTCCCTTGCAGTGTCTTACCACTTGAGACTGTTAGATGGTGTTAGACTGCCATTGCCTTTTTCATGTGCTGTTCATAAACCAGCTATAATAGGCAATACACAGCCCTTGTTTCTTGACAGATGGAAGTTCTCTTTCATGTGGTATTTGGTTTAACCAGTGACTGGCAGCACAACCCTCTGGTATACCAGCTACTACTCCAAGTTTTGTGTCATTAGCAAACTTGCTGAGGATACACTCTGCCCCATCACCCAGATCATTTGACAGGATTGAACCCAGTATTGACCACTGGAGTACACCACTAGTTACTGGCCTCCAACTAGACTTCATGCCACTGACCACCACCCTCTGGGTTTAGCCGTTCAGCCAGTTTTCAATCCAGGAAACAGAGTATTGTTTCAAACATCTCAGCTCTGGGAACTTGCAACCTGATGGTGTAATCAGAATTGATCTTTCCACATACACGAGTTGTGTGTTTCCCTCCCCCTTACAGATATACAGCCTACATCCCCTGCAAGACTTTCAAGGCTACATCTTCAATGGCCTCAATCTAGAAGATGACCCCCAAGATCCCTGTGTCTTACCTGACAACATCTTTCACAAAGGCTTGTATTACACACCTGTAATGTCTGGATTAGGCCCAGATGTATATCATTTCCTCAGGGTAAATGTTCTGTACACTACTTAAGTCTGTTGAAGTGAGTAGCTTTAGATATTTCTGCAAATGCAACTTTTACTAAAAGTCATATACCACAAACTCTCTTCATGGACATCTATTCTCAATTGGCTCTGGCGCTTACTGTGATTCTCCAGCATGCATAAAGGTCCTGCAGGTCTCTGCATAGATGTCTCTGGGCATCTCTGTGGTGGGAAGGCAGTAATGGGAAAGAGGGAGGACTAAAATAAACCTCAGCTACAGTATGGTTATGGCTAACCCTGAAATGTATTTTTTACAGGATATGGGCATTAAATTTTTAACCAACTCAAAGGTTCGGCAACCAGCTGTGTGTACTAGTGAGACTGTAAGACCTCCACCGTACTTCTTGAATGCAGGATTCATGGCTTCTTCACACCATGTCAAATCATCGGGTAACATAGGGGACAGGAAAGAGATTTTATTTTACTCCTTAAATGATCTTCACGTGACATGGATATGGACAGTACTTACGCAACACATTGGTACTGATACTGAACATTGGTCCGGCACAGAATGAAATTGCTTAGGATAATGGCCAATCCCCAAAAAAGCCTTTCAAGTCTACACTTCTGACTCATGTCCAGTTTCATGCTAGGAAGTGTTGGCAATTGGTAAAATGTCCCACAAAACTAACACTGTTTATACTGATCCTCTTTTTACCAGAGCTTGTTTGAATAGACAGTGTGACAGTAGATCTAAGAGCCAAATGACCTGACTTCTAGTTCTAGGTCTCATACTCATATCTGCAGAACAAAGCACTGTCTTCTTTCTCTGTGATACCAGGTTATACCTAACTCACAGATACATTAGTGGCATTAATTAATATTTGTGTGGCATTACCAATAGTCTCAGAAAGAAAGGAGTAAAAGCTAATAATCCTTCATACTGGACCATGCTAAAACCTGTCCTTTCTGAGAGTCTTTGTTATACAAACCTGATCTGACTGAATTCCTATTTTCTTACTAGCTGAAGTTGCTAGAGAGGAACGTGAGAAGAGACTTGTCCTTGAGACTATTCGGCAATTCTTCCCTGAAACTTGGATTTGGGATATTCTCCTAATTAAGTGAGTATTGCTCTCTTAACTGAGTACTGCCCTCTTTGCCTTGCTTTTAATTGTTACTAAGCGTGTCCCCTGATGTCCTGCAAAGTGGCAGTTCCTTGCCACCTCTTCTTACCTTTTGGCCTGGAAGATGTAGCTTTTTCAATCACCACCTGACCACCTGCCCTCTTCTTTTCCATGGTAAAATTACTCTGTTCCCAAGGACATCTATTCCCACAATGTGTGTACCATGAGTTATACTCCCTTCCTAGGAAGAGGGTCACCTCTATTTAAAATGTGATTCTGCAAAATGAAAATTCTGAGTTTTCTTTCAAAACTCAGGGAAATGATGGGCAGAAGAACTTTCAAATGGACTTTTCTCAGAAGATTTGGGTGATAAGTTCTGTGGGGACATGGATGTGGGATTTCTGCAAACAGAATAGGGATAGTGCTGATTTTCAAAGCCCGTAGCCTCTAGTGAGAAACAAGGTATATGAAACTTTCCCTTTCTAAACTTGTCCTTTATCCATTCCCATCAGCTCTACTGGAAAAGCCAGCATCTCGTACACCATCCCTGACACCATCACTGAATGGAAGACCAGTGCCTTCTGTGTGGAAGAGTTGGTTGGATTTGGTATATCTGCGCCTGCCACCCTGACTGCCTTCCAGCCTTTCTTTGTGGACTTGACCTTGCCATACTCTATCATCCGAGGAGAAGATTTCCTGCTTAGAGCAAATGTCTTCAACTACCTAGATCATTGCATTAGGGTGTGTACTTCTGCCCTCATTCTTAGACTTAACCCCATCTCCAAGGAAGCTGCAGCTAAATGATTGGTGTAGATGACTAGATCTGCCCCTGCTCTTGTTTGATCCACTGCTCATTCTGTCTGATGACAGATTATCCTGACCAGATTTGTCCTCCACTGCCACTACAAAGCAGAGGGAGACCTGTGTGAGCTGTGACTAGGATGGATGTATAAGCACTGTTTCTAGAGATCATTAGATGAAGGAAACAAGTGCTTTGTGGAGTATCATTCACCATCCACAGTCATGTAAGCCATTGTTGGTTTTAGTGGGTTCTTTACTTTAGATGTATACGGAAAAGTGTGGAGAAGTGAAGGGCTTGTACTTGCCAAACAGAAGGAAGTGGGAAAAGCAAGAAGTGTAGAGCAGACAAACTCTTCCTCTCCGGGGTGAAAGTACCCAAACATGGAGCACAAAAGTCCAGTACTTGCCCTACAGAGTTTCTGTCCAGCTAAAGGCTCTATCGCTCCCAGACACTGAGGGGTTGTACTCTCAATATTCAGTGCTTTGGAGGGAAAATGCCTGCAAACCACAGATGCATTGCAACTCTGGATGGAGGAACCTTACACACAATTTAAAGGATGCTTGAAGAAAGAAAAGGAGAAAGCTGGTTGGCTTCTTGTTTCTTGTGTTGTATCTAGAAATCCTGGGGGAAAAAAAAAAAAAAAAAAAGAAGAAGAAGAAAGTCTGAAGCCTAGATTTCTTCTGCTTGGTTTGACAATTAGGAATGCTCTTTTCCAAACTCTGTTAACAGCTTGGCCTAACAAAATAAAAGGCCTAGGGTTTTAAACATCCTAGAAAAAAGATCTCCATTATTGAGGCTTTCATCTTGCAACCTCATTTTTAGAGTATTCTTATAGCAACTGAAGGAAAAACCACTAAACAATGGTTTCCTTTGCAAATTAGTTCAAAGCCATTAGCACCAGCTCAACTGGACATAACATAACTCAATATTCTGATCAGGAATCAAATGTATGCATGGGATATTTAACATGTCAATCAAGAATGTCATAAGAAGCAAAAGGGAGTACTGTTAAGGTTACATCTGATGGATGATTCATCTAACACCATCATCCCAGGCCTTAAACATGCTCTACAATGTTTATATTGGACATAAGCAGAGACTATCTCACCCCCTCTAGCAGTAAAACACCATTTTCATATGGTACAACATCTTTATCTCATCACACTTCTCTTTCTGTTCTCAGATTAATGTTTTGCTGTCAGATTCCCTTGCTTATCAGGCCAAACTCATCTCCCCAGAGGATGATGGATGTGTATGTGCAAAGCAAAGAAAGACCCATGTCTGGAATATTTTCTCCACAGAAATTGGTAAGTGCCTTTGAATCTACCTGAGATTGTTAATAAACAATTTATACCTCACCTGCAAAAAAATAATCCTCTTCCAACCTGGAGAACTTGGTCCACCACTGGTGTTTCCAGCTGTATGGGCTAAAGAGTTCCTCCACAACTGCAGTGTGTTTATCTTTCCCATTTTTAGACATCAGCTCTCTTCCCATATGCCTGACCTAGAATAACTGACTGTTCATTATTTTGCACTATTTAATATCTGTAGATATTCATTATTAGATAAAATTTATTACTTTCATCATCAATCTGCATGAAAGAGGTCCATTTTTTTTTTCCTTTTCTGCCATTATTTAAGGTAATATAGTATTCAGCATTACTGCAGAGACCAAAAATAGTGGAGATTGTGGAGACAAAGCACCTAGAAACATCAGTATTGACTACAGAGACACCCAGATCAGAACACTGTTGGTTGAGGTACTGCTGACAGCTCTTACTGTTTGCCCTGTATTCCCTTCCATCAGGAAAGAAAAATGCAGCAAAAGTACCAAAAGCAAGTAAAAGTTTTTCATGTTCCCTAATGAACTCCTGGTTTGCCTCCACCTTCATCTGGCTGGGACAGGGTCTGGCCATTCAATCTAAGACCAAGTCTGCACCCATCTGACATCCTCTTCTGTAAGGATCAGTGGGTGTTGGTAAGTGCATATCTTCCTTATGCACAGGAGACACTGGAAAAGAAATTAGGAACTCCATCTGATGGGAACTCCCTTTTAGTAGCAATCACATCAAACATGAACCTGTAAACTGTTGCTTCAAACCAGCTGTCTAAGGATGCCGGAGGATGGGGTGGGGGTGGCTCTTCTGTCACTGCATTGCTTCTGCATGCTTTGTGCTCATCCACTGCATGTGTCTCTCCTTCCCATCACCATGCAGCCTGAAGGCATCAGAAGGGAAAAGACCCAAAACTCCCTAATCTGTACAACAGGTAAGGGTCTTATATACTGCTGTCTTGTGAGGAACTGAAAGGCAGGCTGGAGTTTGCACTCTTTCCTGCAGTGCTTATTGATGATGTCCTTCCTCTTTTCCCCTAAATTGCCCAAATGGCAGCTAGTGTGAGCACTTACAGTTCAATTCCCTGCTACAAACCTCCTGTGTGATCTGGTGCATGTCACTTAGTGTCTGTGCTGCAGTTAAAAGTGCTCAGATGTTGAAGAAGGCTTCTCTGGATCTATCATAGGGAGATGACCCATTTGTGTAAAATCTATTATGCCTTTCACACACTCAGCTGCTGTCGGCTATTGCATGAATAACTGTAGCTTGTAGCTTTCCACTTCTAGTGGGAGTGGGAGAGGGAATGTAATGTTCCCTTCCACACCACCTCAGTGCTGACAGCAAACAGTTTCCAAGGTTTCCTAGAAGCTCTGCTTAAAAGAAGCAAAAAAAACAACCCTGACCATCACCAACAAGCTTTTCCCAGTGTCTCACTGAAAAAATTCCCGGGGTTCACAGACACTACAGCCTGTGAGCACCAGCCTTGCCCTGTTCAACTGATTTCTGTTGAGCAGTGACAGTTAATGTTCCATTTAATCTAGTTTTCACAATTTTGATTTTGTTGTGCCCCTCTTTCTCCTTATGTTCTCAGAGACAGCTATGAGTTTCTGTCTATTGCTGTCTCTTGTGTGCAGTTTTGTGCAATTCCTACCAGGAACATTTCACTGCTATAACCAATGTTCCTATGCAAATGAGCTTAATATTTTTCTCCACAGATGATGTAATTATTCAAGATGTTTCTCTAGATCTACCTACAAATGTGGTGGAAGGATCAGCCAGAGCTTCCTTTTCTGTTGTTGGTAAATACATAACTAATAAAACAGAAAAAGAAAGATAATGTAAAAAATAAAAAATGAAACCTTTTTCAGGATTCAAAATGTTTGTGTAGGAAACTTGTGAGCAAAGAGACTGATTCTCATCCTGTCTGGCAATGCTCTCTGCTGCATCAGAGAAAACAAATTTAAATATTGGTTACATCCTTCTTCATTTTTCTGTTCAGATTTCTTGTATTTGAATGTTTTGGTCTGAAGTAGCACAGTTCTGAGTTATGACCTCAGCCAGACTCAGGTCAGTAAGACTTTTTTCCATTGACCTCCCTGCAAATCAGATATACCAGTGGATTCTTTTCGGTTTCTTCCTGGAAATAACCTGGAATTGGTTACATGACTACTAGTCATAAAGTCTTTGCTTTGTAATATTGGTCATTTCAGCTCATTACAGAAATTGCTTGCTGGGTCTGTGCTATCTTTCCTAAAGATAGCAATTAAGAGGTGGTCTATGATCCATCTGCATAACCAATGTTCCTTCTCAGCATTAGTTGTTAATTCTGAAATACATGGTTCACTGTAGCATCTCTGGGCTGTTCCCCCTCACTCCTCTGGAAACAGAATTCTCCTGAAGGTACTTCTTTTCATTTCTAATAAGAAGTACCTGCTTGAAGTGGCATTAAAATAGGTAGTGTTTCTGGTGTGGGCAATTTAGACTAAGGAGAGAAAGGGAAGGGATTTCTTTATTGACTGCAAAGCAGAACAGAACAGATCACTCATCACCAAGAGTTTCATGCTTGTTGGAAAGGCTTGCAACCACAGCTAGGCTTTCCATGACTCTGCCTACAGAACGGAAATTACTGTTTATTTCAGTGAACATGAGTTGTGTTAATACCCACTGGCACCTCCGCTTTACCAGGCGACATCATGGGCACTGCTATGCAGAATGTGCACCAGCTCCTCCAGATGCCATTCGGCTGTGGAGAGCAGAATATGGTCCTGTTTGCACCCAACATCTACGTCCTGGACTATCTGAACAAGACAGGGCAGCTGAGTGAGGAGGTCAAATCCAAGGCCATCGGATACTTAGTAAGCGGTGAGAGCTTGGTGCTTCCCCTATGATCTATACTGAAGATCCCATTGAGGCACAGTGAGCAGAAGCAGCTGTATGGCTATCGTAGCAGTACGGCACTGCTGCTCTGGCACAACTCAGTGACCCAAGGGACTGCCCTCATCAAGACATTTTCTATCTTTGCTCTATCTTCTTTCTTTTCTTGTCCTAATTTGGTAAGACTCAACTGTCATGTTTCTTTTGAGGTTTTGCCTTTCAGTCTCTTTCTCCTTTTCCATCCAAGCAAAGCATTTATCCTAATCCTGTTAGCTTAGTTGGAGCAGAGAGCTGATACAGTTCTGCCCATTCTGTGACCCAGTGTTTCTGCAGGACAAGATGTTCCGTGCTTCCATCTAAGCTTCCTTGAGGCTCCCCTGCCCACTGTGGTTTCAGATAAATCTGATAGCAAACAGAATAGTGTTTTGTTTTTAAATCAGAGAACACTTTTGTGTTTTTTGCAGGCTACCAGAAGCAGCTGTCGTACAAACACCCTGATGGGTCCTATAGCATCTTTGGCACCAGAGATAAAGAAGGGAACACCTGGTGAGTGACTGGGAGCAGAAATGGATCAGAGATGAATTTGCATTGAATTGACATGATGCAGTTAAGAGGTTTCTTTACTAGCTAAATCAGATATACAGAGCTGGTTAAGACTGGGACTCTGTAAGTACTAAGAAAAATGGCTCTCTACTTCCTGTCAGGTGGGGTGGGCAGAGAGAAAACAATCCCTAAAGGCCCATCTGATCTGACATCTTGATTTGCATTCCTGCTGTCTCCCATGAAACCCAAGGCACTGCAGTACTCTGTGGCCAGGATCAAGCCCAGAGTGTGCTGGACAGCCTTCCTGTGTCTCATCTAGCTATTCTTCCTTTAACTACTTTCTCTTGGAGGAGCACACAGAGACAAACGAAGCCACCAACATGTTTATGTATAGCATGAAAGGGAGAGACTTTTTCTGTTCCTGCTTACAGTGCTCATATCACAGTTTCATCTTTCCCTTGCAGGCTCACTGCCTTTGTGTACAAATCATTTGCACAAACCAGTCACTTCATCTATATTGATGACTATGTCCAAGCTCAAACCCTGATGTGGCTGGCAAGCAAGCAGAAGCCAGATGGCTGTTTCCGAAGTGTTGGAACACTCTTCAACAATGCCTTGAAGGTGGTTGAAAATTACTTCTTCTTCAAATTTCCACTCTTTCCATTAATGCTCTCTCCCATTACTGTCAAAAACTATACTTTACTCCAAACGTCTGTCCTCTGCCAAGGGCTAAGTCTCCACACCTTACAGTGATTATTTTCAGCTCAGTCACCTTTCCTGCACCATACTTTACATCTTATGAACACTTCAGATAGGGTTACAGGACTATAAACTTGAGGGAGTGATGTTTTTTGGGGTGGCAGCAACAGGCTTATCCTTACTCAAAAGCTCTTTAAGAGATTTGTTGATGCTTTTCTTCCTTTTTGGACTGCCTCCAGAGCTAGCCACACTCTCCCAGCTGGAATAAAACAATTCATATTTAAATACTTCTCACTCATGGCATTTACTGATTATTCCTCTGTGTTCTTTTCAGGGAGGAGTAGATAATGAGCTGTCACTTTCTGCCTACATCACCATTGCCATGCTAGAAGCTGGGCACTCCAGCTTGGTAAGGAGACCTTCAGCTGCTGGTATGCACCTGGAATTGGTCCCCAGCTGTTGACTTGGTGCGAGTGTCTGCTGCAAACTGGATAGCAGACTAGGTACAAACTAGGTAGTAAGGAGAGAGAGAGGGAGGGAGAGACAGCTCCCAGGGAATGTGACCCTGATCTGTATCTGTACAAGTTCCTGTGATAGATAAGGTCACCACTTCTTAAAGCAACAGTGTTCAAGTAGAAATTGCACAGACCTCTGATCTTCTATTTGAGAGACCCAAGACATTTAGTGACACATTTTAGTTTCAAATAAAAACATCTTGACAGGTAACAGCCCATACACTATGGTTTAGCTTCAAACATGGCTCAGTCAAGAAAGTAAGTTATTGCAGGTAAATCCATGAAGTCTACAAATGGAACTAAAAGTTACATTGAAAAGACAAAGTTCCAGCACAATGAAAAGCTGATCTGTCCTTTTTAAAAAGTGGCCAGTAGAAAGGAGACTATAGTGGAGATGTTAGACTTCAATATAAGAGTTTCTCTGCCTCCTATTCGTAATATCCTTTTTGAGGACCTTCCTGACTAGTGTATGAGTGAGGACACAAAATCAAACTATGTTTTTACTTGGTGTAAACCTAGTGCAGCTCCACAGAATTAAACTAAAATTGCACCAGGGTCACTGAGGATAGAGACTACTATGTTGGGTTTGTTTGAGACAAGACACTCTAGACTAAAGAAGTACAAGAGTGAATTGTTCTCATGGAGGTAAGCAGAGGAATTAGCTGTGAAAGAAACAGAAGAGTCTTGTGTTTATACACCAATATCTTCAAGAACACACTGAAAAGCTACTTGATTTGTATGATGTTCCAGTCTTAAATCCCTCTTTAAAGAATTCTGTATTCTCTCTGCTGAAGTATCTACACAAACTGAGGTGCCATTCTCATTACTGTGATAGCGACAGGATGAAGAACAGGTTTAAAGAAATTAAATTGTTGGCCAGGTGACGACTACTGTTCTGAATTAGACCCATATGTTACCTTTTTATTTTTAAAGCACCCTGTAGCCCGAAATTCCTTTTTTTGCCTGGAGACTGCATCTAAGAAGAATATCAGTGATGTTTACACTCAGGCACTCATGGCCTATGCTTTCTGCTTAGCTGGCAAGGCAGAAAAATGTGAATCATTCCTTAGAGTGTTACAGAAATCGGCAAAGGAAACTGGTGAGTTTCAGCCATTTGGGCAATTTGGGAGGTGGGAATAGGAAACGGGTCTCACTGGTGATATGTGGTCTAACCTTTACAATATTGAGAGTATATGCACATGAAGCAACCTCCACAAATATTCTGTGGAGTTAATTTACAGACCACCTGTTGCTCTGTGGAGAGTACTTGTGAGAAAGAGGCCTCTGAGGCAGCATAGACCTGTGACACCTCCAATCTATTCTGGTTGCTCCTCACCCTCTCTTTGCATATTCAGATGGCTCACAGCACTGGGAACAGGAGGAGAGATCTCCATCAGAAAAATCTCCCTCCTTCCTCGACCATGCTTCATCAGCTGAAGTTGAGATTACCAGTTACGTGCTGTTGGCATTGCTCTACAAACCCAACCGGAATCAAGATGACCTCACAAAAGCCTCACAGATTGTGCAGTGGATCATCAGGCAGCAGAATCCCTATGGAGGTTTCTCTTCCACACAGGTGCTGCAACTCCCTTCTACTCCCCAGGCAGTCCTAGCAATTTGGGCACTGGTTCAGGGTGCCAGTGGGGCTTTGACTCCCTAGTTTTCTTTTGTGTCTGCTGTCTCAAACACACAGAGACCAAGCCCTTCTCTTAGCTCAAATTCATTTTTTTATCCTCTTCTTCAAAACTATAGAAAGGTTAAGGACAATCAGGAGTAATTTTACTAGCAGCAAATACAGATATTTGTGTTGGGGATGTTCTGCAGTTCGCCAGAAAACACACGCTTCACCATAATGAAAAACTCTGGAAGTGTGCTCTAGCACTCAGACTTATATTCTGAGACCTTCATACGAGTAGAAAGATTTCTTCTACCCTAAAACACACATGCCAGAATGAAATGGCTCCTTATACATGGGAACCCTGGGATTATACACAAATTCAGAGTTTCTTTACACAGGATGAAGTGATGACTGTGCTTCATATTGGAACCATGACTTTGACTTCTTCTGCTCTGGTAATAACTTGTAGTTGATTTTTATTTTTCTTTTCCTTCAGGACACAGTCATTGCTCTTCAAGCCCTTGCTGCTTATAGTGAGGCCACCTACAATTCTGTTACACAAAATGTAGTCATGATTACTTCCAAAAAGCCTTTTGAGAAAGTATTTATTGTGAACAATGTGAACAGGCTCCTGCTGCAACAGAGCCTTCTTCCTGAGGTCCCTGGGAAATACAGCCAAACAGTGAATGGCAGTGGATGTGTCCTTATGCAAGTAAGTGCCTGCTCTCCTCTTCATTGTGTCTCATATTCCACATACAATACAGCCACACTTTTGATGAGTGTATATCCAACTTCTCTTTACTTTTTATTAATTATTTAGTTTCCCTAAACTATTTAAACACTCTTTTCCACATCCCACATTCTAACTCCTGTGGATTCACAGCATGATGAAAAAAGAAAGAAGAGTCCTTTCTGATCAGTAATTAGTTTCCTTCTGGGAAGTGGCTCTGGGTACAAGAAGCACCTTCATTGTTGTAGAGCAAAAGTGTGATGTGTCCACCATTGATGTAAGCAAGGATCTTCCATATAAAACCAAACGCAACATCGCCAGGAAGCTTCACTAAATGTGACACGTGTTCTTTGGAATGTCAAGGAAAACCCTTGACTGAACAAAAGGGTTTTTTCCTCTTTCAGACAGCACTGAGGTACAATATCCACCTTCCAAAGGGGGCCTTTGGATTTTCACTCTCAGTACAGACATCAAATGCTTCCTGCCCACTGGATCGACCAGCAAAATTTGATATTGTCATCATAAGCAGGTAATGAGCTGTCAACAAAGCAGCTGCACAGATGACAAGACATGCTGAGAAGATACTGTGTGTATTCAGTTCTGCTTATAAAGTCAAGAAACATGAGCTGATCAATGTGTTGATGATATCGGCCTGTGAGTCACAATATCCCAAAAGACCTTGTGACAGTGACTGATGGTGGTAGCATATACTTGGACCCTTCATAACAGGGGCCCCACAGTGTCTCCCATTTGAGCCAGTCAGCAAGTGCACATGATTCACACCAGCCTCCCTGTGCTTTGTGAGGCCAGGAGCAGAGAGTTGAGATTTGCTTCCCCAGGTATGGTCCAGACTGATGGGGTCCTCTTTTGTTTCAGTTACACAGGAAAGCGCAGCAGCACCAACATGGTTATTATTGATGTGAAGATGCTCTCTGGCTTTCTTCCTGTTAAGTCTTCCCTGGATAAGGTAAACTATAGGAGCAAGATTAAATGAGTCACCCCAGGTACAAAGGAGAAGACTGGTCTGAATGAAAACAAAGACCTGGTTAATAATCATTCATCCACAAGCCTTGTGAGCTGTTTGCATGGTTGCACTGTCTTCATTACTGGAATGCCCTATGGGGAGCTGTGAGCATGCAGACTTTCCTGCGCTAAAAACTTGGAAGGGTTCCTGCTATAGCCTGACCAGCTGGCAGCAGTAACTGCAACATCATACAAATTTATTTGTATGGTGTTCCCAAGCAGGGAAAGGTGGGAAATCCATCAGACTAGCTCTGAAACCCATACAACACTGGAGGCAGGCCATATTCTCCTAATGAACTGCAGTGCATCTCATGCACTTAAGAAGTGATCATATACCCCACAAAGTGGCAGGTTTTGCTGAGTCCCCTCTATCTATCCAGCAACATTTGGACTCTTAAAATCAGCTTCTGACCCTTGATACTTGGCTATGAAAAGTATTAATTCCACAGCCATGTGGTGGTAACATCTGAAGTAGCACTTGTTTTTTAATGGATTATAAATCAATCAATCAATCAATCAATCAGTTCATCTCCATTTCTTTGGTTTTAAGCTCATTGATGGTCATACAGCAATGCAAGCAGAAAGCAAGAAAAACCATGTTCTCCTTTATCTGGAAAATGTAAGTCCTGATCACTGATTTTCACTGATCATTGATTTTCACAAAGGATGCAAACAGTATGTAACAGATGCATCTACAGAGAAGACACACTCTATAAAGTGCATTTATTATGTTTCCTTCCCCATCAATTTTCCCCTGTAATCACTAAGCTGCTTAATCCTCAAACTGCTTGTAAGATCCCAATATTCCAAACACTTTTGAACTGACACCTGCCCTACTAGAAACTAGAAATAAGTTGATACAAAAAAGCACATAAAAATAGTCAGTATTCTTTCTCCTTTCAGTCAATAGCAAATCAACGCTGAAAAAGTTTGTAAACTTCAGTCCTTCCAACAGGACTACTTCTCTTACACTAGTTCATTCCCCACTCTAACCTCTAATCTAATCCCTGGATCAGAATTTACATATTGAAAGTACTTTTGCTTGGGACCCTGCAGAACTAACAACAGAAGCCAATATCCCAGTGATGCATGTATACTGCTTCCCAGTTTCTTAGTGACACGTAATGTTCATGTCTGAAATGGGAGGGGTTGGAATGTGAGTCTATCATCTTGACTTTTGGGGGATCCTGGAGAATTAAGCTGAGTCCTTTGGGACATTTTCTCCCTCTCTGGTAAAAGGATGCATAATAACTACAGAATCAGGCAATAGAAGCAAGATAAGAAACCTACAACTCTTCAGTTTCACTTCGGACTCTTCATTCAATTTCTGATCTCAGTTTGGCAGGCAGATAGTGGATGTCCCACATCTTGTTGTACAAATAAAAATACGTATGTATCCCTCCATTCCCAGATCCCACAGAAGAAAAGGAAACAAATAATTTTCTCGGTTGAGCAAGACTTCATAGTGAACCATCCCAAGCCAGCTCCTCTGCAGATCTATGATTACTATGAAACAGGTAGGTCTTTGATTTTAACCAGTATGAAATGGTGGGGAGGGACAGGGACAGCAGAAACACTGTGTGCATTACGGGAGACCTAGAACTAACCCTCCTGGAACAAACATTCCTCTGAACTCTACCAATAACTGAAATAGCATTGGGGGAGAGACTTATTGCATTTCAGTGAGCTTGGTCTCATGCCCAAAGTAACAAGTAGATGTGACTGAAAAGTTATGAAAGTGTCCCAGAATGGAGGAGATTTCAAGGATCTCCAGCTTAAGCGTGTATAGGATATATCCACCTCCAGGGAAAGGAAGTGGTCTCCGGGCTAATGGGAATGTTTCTTCCCTTCTTCTCCAGAAGAGTATGCTGTTGCTCAGTATACGTCGCCTTGCAAAGAGTCTGTTGCAGAAATGGACTAATGATTAGAAAAGGTAAGCGAAAACCAGGAAAAAAAAAAAAAAAAGGCAGGTGAGAAGGTGAAGTATAAAGCATGAGCAGAGGGATTGGCAGGGTGAGCAGTAACTATGCTCACAGACAGAAATGGAGTCTTCAGTCTCCAGCAGGTTTCTCAGGGAGCAGATAGAGACAGTAGCCAGGTCCTGTCCCATGACACGTGCTCAGTGGACTCTGCTGTTAATATGAACAGCTCAGTCTCTAGGATGAAAGCCAAAATGCGGATTAACGAAGAGACTGGGAAACACTGCCATGTTTTCCCAAAAACATCGGCACTTAGCCAGGAATAATCTACCTACAGCTATCCTTGAAAGCCTCCTCTCTGAAATCTGTGCTTCATGGGCACAGGCAGGGTGCTTTACCCCAAACCTACAGAAACCCCTTCTGGGCCAGCTCACACATTATCTGAGGAGAACACTTGGAGTGAAACGAATCATAGAAGTGTTGTGCTGGCTAGTCAGAGGTATGGTGCTGTCTTGCTGTAGGGAGGTCCAGGTCTGTGTCCTGCTCAGCACAGCAGTTGTGCTGGCTGTTATCTGCTCAGCAGCTCCCAGGAGGTAGGGGCACAGCTTTTTGCCAACCCTTGATCCAGCTCTTGTCTCTCTTGCACAGAAGAGGCTGACTACCCAGTATCCTGAAACTATATTTCATATCCTGCAGCTGTTGGTTTGTTCTCATTGAGGCCATTTTCTTTTGGATTTTCCCCTGCAGGACCATCATAAATGTTGAACAAGTGGTACATCACGCTATTTTCTTCTGTCATTAAGTCCTGGAAAAGGGCATTTCACCTTACTAATCACAGTGGGAGTTTGTGACCTCGTTTGAGCTAGTGTCTGATTCTGTTTCCTCTTGCGGGACATCTCTCCAGATCTGTATCATAATCATGTATACCTTTCCGTCAATAAACCTCACTTTTACATTGGTCATTGGCTTTTTCTCAGTGTCATAGAACAAACATTTTAATGGTATTCCACAAGTTATGACTGCTGGCTGGCAGAGGATGAAGAGAGAAAAATATCTGTCCTGCCTGCAGCACTCAGCCTGCTCTCCAGCTACAGCTGATAACCACTGGCAACTACTGTAACATGCAGCACAGTCAGTCCCTTCCAGCCACCTCCAGAGTTGCAGGGCCCATTGCCCATGGCTGCTGAAGAGACCCTCACCTTTCCCCAGCCCTGATAGGGTGCTGCCTTTGCAACTCTGCCATAAGAGTAGAGGTTTACATGAGGACATCATGCAGTGGCACTGCATCACATTTAGTAGAGGAGAGGGTGAAGAAAGGAAGAGGTTCTAGTCCAGGCTTGGTGACTGACTGGTCTCACATGCTGGATCTCCCCCCGACAGGCCCTCCAGTCTATCAGACTGGACAGAGCTTGTCCAAAAGAGAAGGTGACTCTGGATCAGGATGCCCTGTCCTAGCCACCAGTGACAAGCCTCCCCATTTTCCTGCATCTCTTGTCATTGTCCCACTTCCTAACGCTTAGAGTCGTGGTGCTTTCTGCAAACACCAAACGCTCTCAGTCTGCATCATACCGGAGTTAGTGGTTGTGTGGGAAGGGCGTGATCCAGGCACTACCGGAGCCCTGGCAGAGGGGACAAAGGGACAGGGAAGCATGGCTGGAGACGAAGGAGCAAAGCAGCACTGGGAGGACTGGATGTGGATTCTCTTATCCAGGACAAACCACCATGCCAGCAGCCCTTGTCCACCCAAACTGGGCTCCCATGGCCGCGACCGGGCATTCTGGGCCATGGGGCCAGCCGTGCCACAGCTGGTGATCAGCGAGACCTAAGCCCATGGTGGCTTGTTTGCAGGGTAGTGTGAGGTGACCGTCAGCCACACTGGAGTGGAGAGAAACGGATGGATCTGTCACGGAATGGGAAGGGGGGAAAGGACCTGCCACGGCAAGGACATGAACAAGCACATAAGCTAAGATGCAAGCTGTTCAAGTGCTGAGGACAAGTATGTGCTTTCAAAGGATGCATTTCACCAAGCAATTTACTAAAGTCATGCGTGGACTTGCATTTTTTTTTCAGTGAAAATTAATCATCATGTCTACATGAATTATCCCTCTTCCCAAGTATGTGTATATATATATATATATATATTTTTTTTTTTTTATATATATATATATATTTTTTTTTTTTTTTTCCAAAATGTACTAAATAATTGGAGTCAGTGGGGATTTGTGCTTCTGAGTTAGCCTGGCCTGGATGCTCAACAAATCAGATGTCTGAGTGTCTGCAGGCAGCAGAGTACAGCACAGGATTCATCAGTCATGTGTTAGTTTTAGAATTACACAAGGCTGGCCAATGATATGCATGATACTGATTTTGTAAAAAGCCATTTCATTAAGTTTCACAGATGAGGATTTCGTGGTGCATGAAATTGCTTTGGGTAGAGTGCATGTTTCCATGCTAAGTTACAAAAGTAAAACTTCACTGACAGTAGGAAGGAAGTAAGAAAGGCTGTGAATTTACTTTCCTGACACGCCCTGAACTGTAGCACCTGACTGGATTTACACAAGCATCAGACTGGATTAAAGCAAGAGAAATCAGTATTTACAGTAACAAGGCTGAAGAGGAGAGCAGGCTGAGAGGATGTGGATACAAGATGTGCATCTTTCTGGGGGATGTGAGGCCAGTTAAGCCAAGGCTTCAGGATCCCACATGGAACTCATAAAAATCCCCTCAGGTCTGGCCAAATGTTATTCTGTTCAGCCAAACATCATTTTCTGGGAAGAAACAAGGTCCTGGGGGAAAAAAAATCCTGCATTTTTGTCATTCTTTTGGAGCCTTCTTTTCCTCTTAGGCTAAACCTGAACTATTAAAACATTAGAAGCATATATCCCAGTGCAGACTCTTCCTCTGTATGCTGAAAATGTAATATTTATGACCTGAACTTATCCTGTGACCCAAACAGCTAACTGCCAGTTGCAGTCCAATCCAATAAATACCACAGGCTTATACTCATTTTTACATGTAGACCATGTTCTCCCTGGCTCCCACTCCCACAGAGAACAGCAATACTCCTTAAAATGCATTCCAATGACTCCCAGATTTCTGGAACCTGGGTGTCTTGTTTCAGCTATATGTTTCATGGCATACACCTGAAGCTGAAGCAAGTTTATTAATTATTGACTAAGCAAGACAGGGATGCCCACTAGACTGAATGTCATTTCTTCCTCTGCAACCGAATAATCATATCATTCAATCCCAGAGACTTGCTGAGTGTTCTAGGTCTCAGAAGGTCAGAACTTATTTCATTTTGGCAAGACATACAGGATAAGCAAATCTCTTTCCTGAGTGCGAGAGTATCAGGCTCACTGGCCCAAGAGGTGCTCTGAGCTACCACACTGTTGCCTCTTCGAAGGCACAGACACTGATTTACTGTGCTCAGTATTGAATACCTAAGTTTAAAACAGCTGCCAGAGAACAGAGAGAGATAAGCACCCACTGAAACTGTTGTGCAGGTCCTAGCACATAGTGTCAGCAACACTATCAGAAAAAGGAGATTCAGAACCTCGCTATGGGTGTCTGCCAGTGCCCTTATGCCCGCTCTGCAGCTTCTGGGTCTCACATTATGTGCTTTAAGAAGCACAGTAAAAGCTATTCTGAAATGCAGGTACTTACAAATAAAGAAGGGATAACAAAGAGAGAATGTCTTTGACTAAAATGTTCTGTCAAGCTTACTTTCCTTTGTATTAAAGCCTTCTCTGTAGAGTTTATTTGTGTCATGGGGGTTGCTTTGCTGCTCCTGTGGAGTTCACACTGAAGGATCTGTTAAAGGCTTATGTCACAGCCTAGTTGAAAAAGAAGACGACTTATAACAACCACACTTGCTCTGGAAACTGAACACAAGCTTTTCTTACTATAGGTGATGAGTCTCATCAACAATGTGGTCAGTAGGTTGCAAAATCTAGAGAAAAAACAAATAGATATCCTCAAAAAATAAGCTCCAGCATAGCAGCATTCTTTTGTTTAGGTCTCTCAGTGGCTTAACCAGCACTCCTGTTAGACAAAGGAGTCCTTGATCCAGGGAACTTGGTTGCTCCATCTTCTGGCTCAAATACTCTGTGATCCCTGCAGTGTCACAGGTAAGAATGCCAAACTATTAAGCAATGGCAGAGCTGTATGACTTCCAGATCTTGTTACCTTCTTGTCGATGTTCACATCTTCTCCTCGCCACTCTCCCTCTATTAAATATAAAGTGTTCAATATGAATGTTAGTGTTGACCAACCAATTCACTGATCAGAGAAGATGAGAAATGTGGCATAGGAATCTTCAGTCAAGAAATTATGATGTGTCAAAATGCTCTGAGGAAACAACTCAGCTGTGCTCTCTGGTTGTTCCTTTGTTGAGTTCACCTGCCACCTAGCTGGGAGGTGGGCAATTAGAGAGGTAGGACTATGTCTGCAGTCAAATGACCCTCACCACCTGATTCATCAGACAGGTGACACAGAAACATGGTCACCCCTCTGGCACCACTGGCTGTGAAATGCGTAGCATCAGAGAAGGGCTTCCTGAGAAACACCAGTCATGTGCATTTTGATTTTTTTATTCGGAGTCACAATGAAAAGTTTTCTAAAAAATTTTTCAAATGGAGAAGCAACATTATGGCATCTAGTTCTGTAGCTCTACACCAAAAGGCAGCTTCTTTCTGCTCAACCTCCTAAAGGCTCACCCTTCGACGGCCAAAAAAAGCCTAAAAGCAAGACATTAGATTGAATACAGGACCTACAAGCCTTCAAGAAAACTTCTCATTCTCCCCCTTTCTAATCCTTTGGCAACCTCAACAAACTGATCTCCTGATATGCCTTTTGATGCTGCCCTGGATTCCCCCAAACCCCCTTCCTGCCACATCCATGTTCCTGCTGGGAAAACCAGGACCTCCCTTAGACCATAATTTTAGCAGGTCTTCTGGACCCCATGTTGTGACACTGTGCATATAACCTGGCAGCTGGGAGACTTAAATCTTATTTGAGAAAGAAAGGAGGATAAATATGAACAAGGCAGGCAGCACTGAGGGAATAAAAATCACGTACTGTGTATGGACAGGGCTCTTCATGCATGCTACTAAAGTGCAAACCTGGCACATATTTTTCAGCCTCTGGCTCATTGGCTCAGTACCCACAGGGAAGTGAATGCTGGGTTATTACTGGAGGCAACTGCATAACCATGCCACGTGTTTTCTACTTCACGTTACTGGAAGTGACTAGCTCTAACCCTCGCTGGTTCCCCTTGCAGTCCCTCCTCTCAAGGCAAGGTGTGTCCACACTTACTTGGTTATCCGAGATCTGTGCTGTGGTAAAGCTCTGGGAAGCCCTGTGCACTGAGTGTGGGATGTACAGCTGGCTCTCTCCTCACAGCCCCTCACTGCTTAGGTGATATCTTGTCCTGTTCCCTTCTAACCACTTGTGTCCAGTGCAGGGTACCCCAAAACAGGAGGGAAGTACAGTGGTGTAATGCAGCCAGGGCAGACTTTCTAGCTGGACAAAGGGTCCTAATAAATGGGATGTTCTCCAGCTGTGTTACAGCATCACAGCTCACGCCCCTTTCCCTGACTCAAAGGGTCAAGCATGACCAGCTCTGCCTTGCCTAACAAGGTGCAACAGAACAAAGCAGAGGTGCAGGGGACAGGGTTAAACATGCAAATATCTGATTTCCTTGCCTTGTACTCCATTAGGACTTCTAGTCTTGCTTTCCTGTAGCATCCTCCATCTCAAAAATCTGGACAAACACTTATCAGTGGAATCCCAGCTCCTCTCTGCAATGGGAAAAGACACGTGTCTGGAGCACCAAATGACATCTGGCTTAGCTGTGGCACACAGGGAGGCCTGGACTTGCCCAGTGTTACCCAGCAAGTCAGTAACTAAGCTAAGCATAAAGCCCTTCTCTTCCACTTCAGTTCATCCAGTAGGCTCTGTACAGGCACCACAGCAAGCAGGTGTTGCACCGGGCAAGTACAGCATGGTCCATCCGGCAAGCTGCACTGTCACAGTCCTCTGCTGCCTTCTAGCATGGTCATTCAGAAAAGAGCAGTGATATGGGGTTTGATTTTTTATAGCTGAATGAATATCAAATCTAAATGGGAAAAATCTTTGAAATGCCTATGCCATGTAAGTACATTCTGTTTCTCTACTGGAACTCTTGCTCATGGCCTTGTGTCATGAAATTTGCATGGTCTCTGGGAATGGCTGTCCCATGGCACCTCTGGGCACTTGTTCTGTTTTTGTGTAACCCTTGAAAGAAACATTTTTTCCTTCCATCTGCTCAGCCTTTCTCTGTATGCAGCTTCGTCCATTGCCTCTGCTCCTGCCACTGTGCACCTCTGAGAAGAGCCTGGCTCCAACTTCATCCCACTTGCCTTGAACATCAACCTCAGGGACAGCAGAAGGTCCTTCATGAGATGCCTGTACCTCATATTAGGAAAGAGGTAGCCCACACAATAACACCACAGTTAAGCTAAAGACAAACAGGAAGTCTATATGCATTTAGTATGTCTTTTTATATGGTAAAAAGTTTTATCTGAAAAGATAAGTCGTATGACTCAAAGAGAGTATAGTTAATTGTCCCAAGTGTGTTTGCAGACACATTTGTAAATGCTTATACTTCTTCTCCCTCCTTCCTTGGCAACAGTCTGGGAATTACAAATGTATAAATGAAAATAACTTTTCATTCTTTACTATATCAGGGATTATCTTCATTTCTCCTTAATATAAAAAAATATATGTGAACGTGCAAATAGCTAGTTTCTTGGTTTTATGTTTTAAAATTATTAGACATTATTCACTAACTGCCTTTAGTGGATTTAATAGTGGGATTTCAAAAACTGATCTTAGTTTGTGTGTGCTGTGCACTATAAGTATCAGACAAACACACTGCAGATTTCTCTTGCTGCCCTTTTTGCAGCATAGAGTATAGATCTTTTTAAGGAAAGACAAGATCTATAAATAGAGGTCATGTTTGTTATATAGCTGGGAAAGGTCAATAAATTCTACTTTGTATAGGGCTGACCCTACAAAGGGACTAGCTTTACATCACACAAAATTTAGTCACAGGACTACTTATAAAACTCAGCTACCGATTTGGCTTGCAATTTATTCTACAAAGTGCATTAAAATGAAAGTAATTAATTGATGCATTTGCCATGCGTGAATCTACTCATTTGCTCATATGACAGCAAAGAAATATGAGCTATATTGAGCAGCCCAGCTGTCCGTGCCTGGGAAAGGCAGTTCATCTCCCACTAGGCCCTTGTCTTAGGTTAAGGTATTCAACAGGCCACTGAAGTGGATAATCTTTATTTACTCTGATATTTTCAGTTTCATTTGAAGTTTAGCTGATGAAGCATTTTTCTGGTGTTTCATTTCCTTGCATATCTTCCTTTACCTGCATGTTGCAACTTGTATAATGTTCATATTGCCTGAGGCTTTCTGACAGATTAGCTTCTCTTCACTATTGCCTGTGGAATATTTTGTCCCCTTCACAATAATAAACCCTTTTTATCTCTCCGAGTATTGCTGTGACTCCTATTAATTTATACAATTACTTCTTCTTGTAATGCTTTTTGTCATTTGAAATAAATTACTTCGAGTTTCTTTGCTTTAGATACATAGGCTGTGGAAACTAATATTGTTATTTGGATTTCCTTTAAAATAAAAATATTGATTTTTTTTTTCTTTCTTCTGAAGGATTTTTTCATCCTTAAGCTGCACATTTGACACAATTTTGTTAACTGGAGCTGTTAATATAAGTCTCGGGTTTTACAATGATTGTTTTCTCACCTGTCCCCGTGTACCACGTAGGTACTGAAGAGAGACATTCCTTTGCTAGAGTCACTGGTTTCCACTGGGGGTTCTTATGTGAAAGTGTATGAACCACGTTAGGTGTGATACCACTGTTGCTAATAACTGTTTCCTCAGCTTTTTCTTTTAACACATGCCTCTTCTTGAAATCCAAAGGTTGAAGGTCAGTTTGTTGCTTTGGTTTGGCTTCGACGGTTGAGCATTGTGCTACAGTCTTTGAGGAGGCAGAATGGGAAAATAATGAAGAAGCAAGTGTTTTCCTTGGGATTATTTACCTTTGGTTACAGTGGTTGCAAAATTGCTTAAGACTGCTGGGGCAGACAAGGATTTCTGCACATAGTAGTATTGTGATAGTACGAAGGGTATTTACACCCCCCCACAGACACCTTTTCTTCCTGCAACTGCAGTGACGGGTGAGCCCACTCTGTTATTGGACAATTGGTAGTCCTCAACTAAGTGGAACAACAGAAACTAAAGTAAAAGGAAAACATACCAGAACTGAGTTAAGGTAATTAAAATTGCACAGCTCAATATCTTACTTTCTTTTCATGGGAAAATATGTTTTATATAGTGGTGTTGAGGGTTAAGATTGCGGGGTGACAATAAAACCCTGGCAGATGTATTGTTAACCCCCTTTCCACCCTCCACTTCCCCCTTTTTGTCCCTCCCTCTCCCCCCTTCCCACTCAGGACAGGCGATCGGGAGGAAAAGAAGGACAGAGAAGAAGAGAGTTGGAAAAATTAATAATGTTTTACTAATGCTACTAATAAGAATAGAGAAAATAATACAAAATATACAAAACCAATCTTGAAAGTCTCAGCAACTGCAGAGCTGGCAACCAAAGTCCTGGATTGGACTCTGCAGCCAACCGGAGATGGATTCAGTCTGTCACTAGGCCTCAGTTCGCAGGGATGACTAGCAAGGTCCTCTCCTAACGTCGGCCATAAGCAGAAGGGAAAAAGCAAAGGCAAAAGGGACGAGATCCTCATGATCTCCCACTTTTATATGAAGTATTCACGTGAATGGAATGTTATACACAGCTGGCCAGTTTCTTGGTCACCGGCTTCTCGTTGCCCCTCTTGCGAGATGTCCATCCATGCTTATCAATAAGTTTGCGTTCCATTGCTAGGTTTACCAAAACATGTGTCTGGTTCTCCAGGAAAATGCAGTTAATATGAAGGCTTTAGCTGACAGGCAAAATTCACTGAAAGAGAAACTTGTTTTTAACAAAACCGGGACAAGTGGTCATAAACTTGGAGATGTAGAACACTTCACATTTTTCTGTCACCTTTTCTAGGCAAAGTGAAGACTGTGTAGCTTATAGGAACTTTATAAAGTTTTCTGTGACTGGAATTTATCGGCATTTATGATGGCCTATATTCACTTCTTAATTTCACCTTCTTTGTCAGTCTGTCCAACTCAAAATAACATATTTTTAAGTGCTGGTGGAAAGGAGCCTGAGAAGGGAAGTAGAACTGTGAGAAATCCAATGTGTCAGCACATGTAACTTACCGATACATCACTGCAACCTCTCTGAGAATTGTCTAGAATTAAGATAATTTTCCCTAGCGTTCTTTGGGACAAAATGAAATTTTAGAATAACGTTATAGTTTTAATTAAGCAGTGGAAATAAATAAGTTTCAAAAACCTTCTATGGAACAGTCAAAAGCTGTGTTACCTTTAAAAATGAGAGTAAATATATGTAATCATTCATTTTTAAGCAGGATGAACCAAAATAAATTGCAATCATTTGGAATAGAAATCCACTCTGCTTGGAGGGTTGTAAGAAGTTAGATGTAGAAATTTTGGCTATATCAACCATGATGTGGCCTAATTTAAATTCTTTGTGTTGTCTGTGTGCTACGTACATGATTCACTTATGTTTTGTACCACCCTAATATGGAGACTAGTTACTGAAGATATTAGGTACATACAAGTTTTCTCTTGGTCTGCCAGGTGTTCAGTGACCTCAGACATGTATGAAGTTATTACCATAAGAGGAAATTCTTCCCTGTGGTTAAATCATGACTGCCAGTTCACTGACACCATCACTGTGTGCTGCAAAGATGTTGGACTCAATGATCCTTTTGGGTTCCTACCAACTCAGAGTATTCTATGATTCCATGATTCTATGTTGTATGCCTTTTTCAGCAGTTGTATCATCTATTAGACCAGCTAGCCTTGTTGGAAGAAGTAGACAGTCTTTCAGACACACAAGTCCCAAAAAGCACCCAGAAGCTTTCAAGCTCAGTACAAGTTCAGACCACTTGTTCTGAACTCTGTGAGAGAGGAACCAGCTGAAGCATCAGCTGCCTGATAGTGCTTCTGGAGCAGAGTGGGCCTTGGGGTGTCAGAGAGCTGGTAAGTGGTTTCTGAGATGCAGGTATTTTATACCATGTGGAGGAGGGAAGAAGATGATAGTGAATAGGATCCCCATCGAATGGCTGGTTTTGATGGCCCTGTAGATCTATGAATTTTAGTTTTACATGCTCATCCTTAAAGCGTACTTTGCCTGTGTCCATTCAGATTTCTTTTTGGTTCCAGTTTACAGCAGCCTGAATGACAAGTAACTTGGGATGAGTCATATTTTCCAGCAAATGCCCAGGACACTATTGCTTTGAAAACTGCTACTTGCATGAGTTATTTACTGGAGAAGTCAAAGACAGAAGTGAGAGGACAGACAACAGGGGTATTTCTGGAGAAAGATCTGTGTGGATTTTATTACTTGGTGGTTACACAACCACATTTTTTTTTTACCAGCATTTCTATCCGTAACTGATAATCTGCTAAATCTTTCGGTTTGTGTGAGTATACGTTTACCCTTTCTCCATGTGACATTCATCTAACACTTCCCCCCAGCAGACACTGGCTGCCTCCAAACTGTTTTCCTAATTTCCGTGCTTTACAAAAGGCATTAAATTTTATTCCATGAGAGATTATGCCTGATTTTTGAATACCATTCTTAAACTTACTTTCATCCCCAGACATTTCTCGTGGCCTTTTGCACTGCTACTCCCTGCAGTTTTCTGGCTTAGTAGCCAGAAAAATCAGAGCCAAGACACGCTGTATAGCTAACATTCAGTCTTAACATTCAGTCTTTTCTAAAGCTTAATCTGTAAGCAAAGAGCAAATAGGACTGCCTGTGCTCTTGTAATCTAATAGGCTCCCTTGCACAGAACAGAGAACCTCTGCCATCAATGTGGCTTCACAGACACATTCAAGGTGGTTTATGATGAAGCATTTTCTCTCCTGGGTTATTCATACACAACACAAATCTTCAAAGGGATCATGAATCTCTATAAAGAGTGTTACTGAAACCTTTTACTGCACAGGCACTGGAGGGCATGTTGACAGCCCCACAGCTGCAATTTTGCAGATTTCCGTGGACTGGTACAAACACCCCACCTTGTCAGGCTTCTCAGGGAGTGCTTATAGTTTAGACTGAATATTTCTGTTCAGTGATTTGAAGGTATTTTGCAAACCTTTTTCTTAGTAGATTCAACTTCTAGATAAGCTGCTACACCTAGAGGTTTGCAGAAGACCAAGTCAAGTGAGCAGCACTATTTCTGAGTGACTTTTGTTACAAATGTGACACAGCAGCACAGATCTGAATCTGGCAAAGGGAAGGAGGAGTCACCTGCAGCACCTGGAACATCAGCACTCCGGGTGACACTGAATGACAGAGGTGATCATTGTGCTAGGGAAGCAAGGATGTCTCCCAATGGCATTTTGTAATATTTGTGCATGTTCACAGTGGAAACAGAACTCATTTCCATAAGTACTCCACCTCATTTGGGGTTATATTTCTAACAGGTTAGTTGTCTAACCCATGGTAGCTCTGTTAGTTACTGTGTCAGCAAACTACTTCAGTATTCTGTTAACATGATATGGACAATATTTCTGGCTGTGGGTTTCCTTTTATTCTTAAAATACCTATAAACCTGGCTTTTGGCTGCAAAAGATCACAGTATCCCACATTAGAGTGCTGTGATTAGGTGTCGCCCACAAAGAATATTACGTTGTGTTGAAGATGGCTCATTTCCCCAACACTGTGGATTTCTGATGGGTTAAAGAAAGCAGGGTCTGAATCATTCAAAGATTTCTAATATAAGCACTATCCAATAAATACCCTTCCCCCACTTGGAGAGCCTCTAGCTAAATACAGTCCCTCTGTTCCAGTTCCTCCTTACCGCCTCTCCCCATTTCCGGATGGGTCCTGGCCCCCAGCCCTTATCTCCTCCAGCCCCTGGGCTGTTTACAGAGAGCAGTTATAAAGAGGCTGACCCAGCAGAGTGGAAGGGAATTACAAGGTGCAGGGAAACAGCAGCACCGGGCCAGACTGGGTGTCTGCTTGACTCACCGTGACCTGCTCTGCACCATGGGGAAGGACAGGCTGCCCAGCAAACCAAATATCTTCCTCCTTCTCGTCTTCATCCTTCCTGGAAACACATTTCCCACCACAGAACCGTAAGCTACACATGTGGAGGGGGGAGGAAGGTCTTAGTGCTCTTTTTTACTTTCAATTTTATTCCTTTCTGTTGTTCTTCAAAAAGCTGTGCCCATTTCTTCCACTTCTGCTCTGCATCCCACTACTAGCCAAGCCCTGAGCTTCCTGCACATCTCTACTGGTGGTCCCCACTCTCAGTCTGCAGCCCCCTTGTTGTCCAGCCCTGCAAGCCCCCTCCAGCTCTGCAAGTGCCCACACTCCTG
Organism: Columba livia; assembly: GCF_036013475.1. Lineage (NCBI taxonomy): Eukaryota > Metazoa > Chordata > Aves > Columbiformes > Columbidae > Columba > Columba livia. The sequence goes on from NW_027043811.1 coordinate 391,969, forward strand.
CCCCGCAGCTGCCCGTTTGTCCAGCCATGGACCATCACAACACCTTTGCCTAAGTATATTCCTTTCTAGAAACCTTCAGGTGCCTTGTTTTTTTTGTGAGCATGATGCCAGAATCCATGTACTTACCTTTCCTGTAGTATCCTTGTTTCAATCACTGAGTTATTTCTCCCCATTGTCCTGTTGCTTTCAAGACACTTTGCTCCCCTTTCTCCTGTTTCTTTCAAGTCAGTTTGTTTCCCTTGGCAGCATCAAATGTACTTGTTCCCAAAGAGGATCTGTGACCTAGATTCTCCTCCTCCAGCACAAAGCCTGGTGCTGGCACCCTCCCCTGGGGCATCCACCCCAGGGCTCTGCAGACCAGCATCATGTCTGCAGTGCCCCCTCTGCTGAGGGCCCCAAGAGCAGGGGCAGCCTGGGCTAGTGGCATGGGCAGACTGGAGTCTCACCCCAGCCTTGCCTACCAGAGGGTTGCTCCAGAATCTCTAGTCTGGTTGGGAGCAGCCTCCTTCAGATCCTGGCTGCTGTCATGCTGTGCCTCTTGCTGTGCTGGCAGAAGTGCAGTTCTCACCAGTGCAGATTTTCTAATGCTTGCTACAGAGATTTCATGCCCACCAGCACCATGGTAGTGCTGGCAGCTGCAGCAGAAGGCACAGCATTACTGCTGCAGCTTACTGTGTGGTCAGGGGTGAAGTGATGACTGGCTCAGGCTGTGGATGACCTTTGACTCACGCTGTACCATCAACCCTTCATTCATTTGCTGTTTGGGTTCTTCTGGTGTGGATCAGCCAGCCAAGTCTGCTTTGGGGTCAGGCAGAAATCTCTGGTCTGCCTACAGTAATGTGATGCAATTAAGTAATTAAGAAATCTTAATTCATCCCACCCAATATCAGGGTGAAAGGGCATGAAGGAGTACTGTTCAGACCTCTCCTACTGTGAGCAACGTGCTGCTCTTTGTCTCTGACTTGAGCACCATTTTGGGAGGGGAGAAGGAGGAAGAGCTGAGAGAGGTGGAGGAGAGACAGGTGTAGGTGGGATCCACAGAATGAAGATGGGAGCCCAGCAGGGAGGCAGTGGAGTCTGGGCAGGTAGTATGAGGGGAGCAGTTTTTTTAAGTGCTGCAGGGTAGATCAGATGCTATGTACAACACAGAAGGGAACCTGCCCTTGAACTGAAGACAGAATGAAGCTTCCAACCCAGACTTGCTTACTGTGCCCTGTGCAAGTAGGGAGATTGCTTCTTTGAGCAGCAGCAGTTGCTGCTATTCCTGTTTCAGATGTGGCCAGCTGCACAGCAGACACAATTAAGGTTCAGAATATATATTAGAAAAAATTCTTGCTCACCAAGTTAGTGCAGCACTGGAAGAGGTGGCCCAGAGAGATTGTGGGAACTCCATCTATGCAGACCTTCGCAAAAGCCCTGTTTGAGAAGAAAAGTTTGGCTTGAGACATCCAGAGGTCCCTTGCAACCAAAACTTCTACGATTCTGCAAGATACTGACAGCAAGTTGGTTTTGTTTTGTTTTGTTTTTTTTCTTGCTTTGGGTCTGTTCTGGAAAAATTCCATAGGAAGTATTGTTCTCATATTCTGGTATGTGGTTGTTCATTCAAGCTGGTTTACAACATAGTAGACCTGCATGGGTATACACTGCAAACGGTAAGAAATGCAAAGTCATGATGGCAGTTGAATTTTCAGGTATGGATTTGGACTGATGGAGCTGATGAAATCCACTGCCTTCTTTGGTTGGGTGTTTGTTCCATGAAGTAGCTGAGAGTTAATAGGCAGACATTAGGCCATCTTAAGCTAGAGTATTACCTTCTGTATATAAACTCATAATTTTTGCCTCAAGCTCTTTCTCCAGATTCTCCTATTCCTTCTTGATGCCTGCTTCCGACAGCCGTGCCTCTGTTGTCAGAACAGTCCATTGCAAGCAGGCAGACTGCTGAGATCTCTTTTGGCACCCCAGATGCTTTTTGTCCTGGAATGTCTATACATGGATTTGAGATCCAAGTTACTTAAAGCTCTCATGGTATTTTAATTCATCTAGCTCTTTTCACCAACACATCCCAAACCAGCTAAAGGGAGGTCTACAAACAACGTATTTCATATCCTTGTTTCAAAGGAACGGACACTGGTGTAGGGAGAAGTTCTGTGTGTTGGCCAAAGTTTCAGTGGAACAGTGAACAGGAAGAGGAATCAGGCCAAATTCCCCATGAACTAGGTCATGCTGTCCTTTTGGTACACTGGATGTTATAGTCAGGTTGCCAGTGCCACTGACAGTGTGCAGGGGAAATGAGATTAGGGTGAAGCTGTGGTGAGAAGGCTGTGAAGGAAGGGGAGCACTGGAACAAGCAGATAGGCACAACCTGTAAGTCACTCCCTGGGTGGCTGGAGCTCCCTCCTTTCCCTGCTTCTGCAGCAGCATGGACTAACCAGAGCTGCTGGCTGTCTTCTTACCACGCTTTATCCTGTTGCCTGGTGGTGAGGGAAATGGAGGTACTGCATGGGTCCCACTGTCTCTACAGTAGCTTTAGGACTTCACAAAAGTTTAGAGCCCAGGCAATCACATAACTCTGGATGGGCCCAGCTATCTCTTTCCCCAGGGCTGGCACCAACTGGCAAGGTGCACATTAGCCTTCCCCAGTGGAGAGCCCATGGAGAAGTGGCATGAGCAGTCCTGAACACAGGTTTCATCCCATGCATACAAGGATTAATATGCCCTGCAGCTTGAATTGTCACCAGAACCTCCTGTTGCTTACATCTGGATAGCTTGAATGTGCACATGGAAAAAGGAATACTAGGCCCATAAAAATGGTCCAGCATAAGACCAGAGGACTACATTGGCTCTGTATTTTGTCTGCGTTGGTGGTCAGTCGTGGGTGCTGATGGACAGAGTAAAGGAGCAAGGCAAGTACTTTGGAAATGAGTTTCCTCTCTGCTGTAGACTTATGGAGCTTCTATCAGTGGTTCAAGGTCTTACTGTGGCAGGGATTCACCTGGGCTGCTGTTTTCTAGTCATTCCTTGGCAATGAATTTACCCAGGACATTTTAATGACCTTCATATAAAAAGTAGCTATCTTCTTGCCCTTATGAGCCTCAACCAAATTTTATGTAGCTGGTGCCATAGGGCAGACACGGTGCGCCTTGGAAAATTACTAGCAGGTGGGAGTGACAGAATCATAGAATCACAGAATCATAGAATGGCCTGAGTTTGAAGGGACCACAAGGATCATCAAGTCCAATTCCTGTCCCTGAATCGGACAACCCCAAAATTTACACCATGTGTCTGCGGGCATTGTCCAAATGCTTTTTAAATTCTTTCGGCCATGACTACCTCTCTGGGGAGCCTGTTCCAGTGCTCCACCACCCTCTAGGTGAAGAACCTCTTCCTAATATTCAACCTGAACCTCCCCTGGCACATCCTCCTGCCATTCCCTCAGGTAATTATGTAATTTTGTGCATTAGTGAAAGAGTTTCTGCTCCCTTCTATTTTTAAGACAGATGCTTAATATTTTCCCTTGGCGTTGTTTACTACAAATTTTGTCACAGGTGATGAACAAACCATACTTTCTTTTGTGCACATTGTGACTTTATAGCTTTCTGTCATATCTTTTTCCAAGCTAAAAAGTCTTAATCTATGTAGTGTCTCCTCCTATGGAAATCATTCCATATTTCAGATAGTCTCTGCTGTCTTTCACTGAATCTGTTCTGCTAAATCCATGTTTTAAATGCATGCCATTTGTGTGATGTGGAAGTATCTTGCAATTATACAAAGGCAAAACTATGTGTTCTGATTTGTCCTCTGTTCCTTTCTGAACACTTCCCTACAGTCCATTTGTTACTTATCATTGAATGAGAACTTTCCAAGCGTGATCAACAGCACTTATGCCTGAGTGGTAATAGCCCACTTAGTGATACAGCATATACACAACAGCAAATATACTGTTGGGGTAATTTTTTCTTCCTCTATTGATTATTTTCTCTTTGTGAACAGTTCATTTGCCATTTTTGCTATACAGTCCTACCATATGACAAAAGTTTTCTACAAATAGACTCATAGAATATATAAGTCAGTTTTAGATATTCTGTTATTCTGGACAGTTATCAGAAAATGGTACTTCCCAGATCGTTCAGAAGTGGACTGAACAACAGGGGTTCCAACACAGATGGAGATTTTCACTGGTTCCTACACTTTGTGTCCTACATTTTAACTAATTAATCCAGCTCAGACTTAATAATTTGATTTATTAGTAAAATGGTCCCTTTCATTGAATGACAGCTTACTTTAAGGTTCTTTTGTGAGAAACCTTTGTCAAAAGCTCTTTGAAGATGCAAGTATACTTGTGTTGCAAGAAAACACTGCTCTCTGAAATCCTTTGTGTGCTCATCTTAATAAGGTCCCAAACTGAAAGAGCTCACATTTTTGCTCAGCGTGAAAAGGATTTGGCAACCTGGATAGGCAACAGGAGAAACCAGACAAGTGGATAGTTTTTTCAACCCTAAAACTGCTGAATTTTCAACCCTTTTTAGCTAATGCCTTTGAATCTGAATAGGAGATTGTGGGGATATTAAAAAATCAGTTGACAGCCTTGAACCTTTCACACCATCCTTACTCCCTGTTGTGAAGCTGAACAAAAACATCCTTTGTAAAGGACTCTATATTAGCATAGAAATTGTTTCTTCCACTGCAAGCATTTTCCTGTGTTTAGGCTAGTTAGTCAGTTTAATATGTAAAAACCCAAATTAAAATGAATGCTCATGTGTATATGCACTGCAATACACAGGGACAGTACTGGATTAGGCATGCTGATTCTTTGATTTCCTTTCAATTAGTAGTTTCCTTAAAACTGTTTTACATTTCTGATACTTCTGATTCTTGCTTCCTTCTCTTCCTAGGCAGTATATGGTGCTACTGCCCTTTCTGATACATACAGATTCTTCTGAGAAGGTCTGTGTTCAACTGACCCACCTGAATGAGTCTGTGACACTGAGTGCCACACTCGAGTATCAAGGGGAAAACAGGAGCTTGATTGATGATGTGATGTCAGAGAAGGATGTGTTCACCTGCATCCCTTTTTCTGTGAGTATCTCACCCCTGTGGGATGACCCCTTGTGTTTATTGATGTGGCATATCAGATCTAAACAGGCAAGAAATGAGAAATAAGACATGTTGCAGTCAGAGACTTCGAAGCTAAGCCAAACAAAAAATGAATTTGATGTGGACAACTGACTGTGGTAACCTTATTAGGAATAATTTTATACCATTATCAAATTCTGTGTCCCACATATTTCTATGCATGTATGGCTTAGAGAACTATTTTTGGGATCCTTCATCCTATAACTTTGATGGACAGGACATACCCCATGTTTGTTTGATCTGTGTAAGCTTCAGAAGTAGAACAGTGAAGTGGAATGAGAACTATAGAAGCTGGAGAATTGTTAAAGACAGTGAGGTTCATTAGGTCATTTGTCTCCTTTCGGAGCTTACTCATGATTGTTTCCTGTAGAAGGCTGGTTGGTGAATAATGTAAGTAACTGGTCCCACCCTCTAAATAATTAATCTGGGTTAATTTCAATTTTAATAAATCATATGATGGAACAAGGCTAGATTCAATATTTCTCTAAGGAAAGTATATAAACGAAAATTTAAAGAACTACAAATTAAGGGAGGGAAAAGGCTTCCAGTATTGGAAGGAGAAAAAGAAGCATGTAGAAAACCAAAGGAAATGGAGAAGATCTCTTATTTCAACAGTTCCTGAAGGAAAAAAAAGATATTTTCTTGAGACAGAAGAGACAAATAATGTATTTCTCTTGCTTCCAGCACTAAGTCTTTGGTATTGCTTTAGGGAACTTTTGGACCTAGCTAATACTCAGTCCTTCAAAGGCTTAATGCAATGGGGTGAATTACTAAAGCAGTTCTCCTCTTCATTTTCCTTAGCTTCCAAAATCCAATAGCACATCAGTGGCATTTCTCACTGTGGCGGTGAAGGGGGCGACACTGAGGTTCAGAAGCCGCAAGTCAGTGCTAGTCAAGAATTCTGAGAGCCTGGTCTTCATCCAGACAGACAAACCCATCTACAAGCCTGGACAGACAGGTACAGGGAATTGGGTTGGTGTTGACTCTGACAGCAGAAAATCTTTCAGGATTCATTCCCCAGAGGCCCCAGACGTCTTCATGGTGGGAGTTAAAGTACTCAGTAAATCTTATTTCAGTCATCTGAAATCTAGGACATGTGGTACCTTCATCATTCCTATTCTCCATCCTTCAGCCACAGCATCTCAGCCAGATGTAGGCATAGGCTCAGATTCATTTGACTCAGCTAGATGCATGAATCTGAGATGACTTCAAAGCATAGTCTCCCTTGGCTGCACCTGAATCAACAAAGCAGGACAGGCACTCTCAAGGGACAATTCAGTTCAGCCAAGATCTGATTGTCCTTCTAAATTTGTCTACCTCTCACCATCTGCAAAAGAAAGAGCCTGAAATAATTGCTTCCATAACTTAGAGATCTCTATTCAAAGCCTGTTGATACATGGAATGAATCTGAGTCATAAATTACTGAAACTGACATTTTCTGATAATGGCGACGAATTTAACAGTGGAATTTTCTTCTTTTCCATTACACTCTTCAGTTCTGTTTCGGATCGTCTCTCTGGACAAAGACTTCTACCCGCTGAATGAGAAGGTAGATCCATCATTCCTTGTTGTTAACCAGGAGGTTAATTCCCAATTAACACCATTACTGTCATCACCCAGAACCACTGAAGACAGCCTTTACGGCATATGATACTTTATTACTCACACCATCCTTGACCCATTCCATATCTTGTCCTGGGACAGATTCCACCTGCCTCTGTTGACTGAGGAACATATGTCCTTTTTCATAGGGATATAGGTGTTTAAAACCAGATCTGCAAAGGATGTATGTGGCTACACATGTAGGCAGGGATCTCCTTATTGAATAAATTACCGGGACAAGTTTCCATTGGAAGTGACAGATGTGCAGTTGTTTCTGCAGTGAGTGCAACCACATGCTTAGAGGCAGAGAAAGCAGCATGACAAGGTCTTGGTTTTAAGGAACAGGTTAGGGGTATAAGTCAATCTTTTAGTTTATTTGGCAATCATCTCCTCATGCAGATAAGTTCTTTAAAAGCTCTTACTTCATCACATTTTCATACTGTGGTGAGATAAAGAAGCTGGGGCTCTGAAATATTATAGAAGAGATTCCCTTAACCATCAAGAACTATGGAAATAGAGCACATACACAAAAGAAAGAACCCAAAGGACTTCTTAGAAGGTTATTCTTCTGCCCTTCAGTCCAAATCTGGGAAATACTTCCATCCATATGTAACTAATATTTCTAATGCTGATTTTCCTTTGTTCTTTCTCCACAGTTTCCATTTGTGTATGTTCAGGTGAGTGGATAAATATATGTCTATTATCTCAGCAGAATGTGCAGGCACAGAGGTAGTAGTCTCCAGCAGTGGTGTCGTCAGGCTGAGGTGCAAGGGAAAAAATATGGGCACATGACCTTTTTCCTTTGTGTAAAGGAAGGCTGAGTAGTTGGGCATCAAATAAGTTCCAAGTTGGGCATCAAATAAGTTCCAACAGTGGTTCTTTCATTAGGGAATGTGCTGTAGGAACAGAGCAGTTAATCAGTGCAAGCCATGCTGTGAACAGAAATCTTGCATAGAGGTCATATCAGAATGGTTTATTCCTCTTGCCAAGCAGAACCAAGATTTTGTGTCTGCCAAATATGGTTGACACCACAGAGCTGTGTTAAACAAACTAGCAAAACAAAAGAAATAAAATCATGTAAGTAGAGGTCCCCTATCTTCCCAAGCACGCCCTTTTTGTCTGTTTTTGCTTGTTTGTTTTTGTTTTTGTTTTTGTTTTGGTGGTGGTTGTTGTTGTTTTTTAACAGTTGAACTTCAGTGACAGACAAAAGTTAATAGGAAGGATGTTTCTGTTAATGATTCAAGTGCTCACATTGTCAGCTGAGAAACCAGAATTTACAATTATTATCTGGGACATCTAGTGGAAAACTGATGGGAAGGACTCAGCAATGTACCCTGAAGCCATGATAACAGCACAAACAGTGCTGAAAGTAGTATGCACAAATCTTACATTGGTTTGTGTGGTTATGGGTCTGTGTAATCAGTCCTGTCATTGCTCCTTGCTGCTTGGGATTGCTGTCAGCATTCTGCACCGTGTCTCTCTAGATCTGGGGCTATTTTCACAACAGGGGAGGCAGAAGGTGGGCCAAAACCAGGCTATGCTCCTCTTTTCCACCCTCCTGTCAGAGTGCTTTCACTCTCCCCATCAGCAAACTTCCAGAACAGAGCTGCAGAACTGGTGGGCCACTGGTCATATGTGAATATTTGGAGAAAGAACAGTAAGAGAGTGTGTGTTGTGGAACTGCAGGTGGAGAAGGGCATTTCAGAACTACCTTCTGCTGAGGCTCTCCCATGAGGTTGTGGAACAGTTCCTTTCCCTTTCAATTAGATGATATTTGTCCAATTCCAGAAATTTCATTAAAGGAGAAAGAAGAAATAAATTCTATCCACTACCTTGAGAAATCCCATCTGCCTTTGCCTAACCAGCTGAATAATTTCATAACATTTTTTAATTTTTTTGTTAGTACCAATCAAAGGCTTCAATTCCAAATCACTAGGAAGACCATCCTGCGTTTTCAGCTCCAGCCTGTGAGGCACGGTGTTTGTCCATGTTGTTGATGCCAGTTTATGTAGGCCTGCTCCTCCACCCCCACCATCTTCTTCAATTCTCCTTCTCAGTCCAGCACTGCCCTTTGTTTTGCTTTCACAGATGTCTACAAGGCAGTCTTGTAGAGTGGGAAACTCATTTGGCAGCAAATTCACCATTTTTCTCTACTTTTTTTTTTTTTTTTTGCCAGATCAGATCTGGCAGTGCAGTTTGCCATGTGCTTGCATGAAATTTGGGCTGGCCCAAAGGAAATGGTGTCATGAGTGAAGAAGGGTGATAGCTTACAGTCAGCAGTGTTAAGGAAATAAATGTTCATCAGTCTACACCCTTAATATAACTAATTGATCACAGCCTGTCACAGAGGCAGAAGCTAGTGTGAACCTATTATTTCTGAACTATCATCCTGACCCATTGCTTCTGTCATAAAGAAAAGAAAAAACACACCTTTCTGAGGAAAACCAAACAAACTGGCTTTCAGGCCTTCCCTATAAATACATCACAGAAATGGCAACAAATTCACAAGCCCATCTGTAAACATTTTCTTGAATTCCTTCTCCAAGGAAGATCAGTGGTGTCTCTCACAATAAGTGGTGAGCTTTTCAGCAAGGTTGAAAGGTGACAATGAAGATGGTTTGGTCAGAGCTGTGGGATGTGTTATTCTGACAGTGCCCTTCTCCTGAGGTGCCTCTTGGGAAGAAGACCCCCTCTTCTGACCCCTGACTAGTGAACTCCAACTGGGGGATGTCATTCACGTCCCCTTTTCAGTAAGCCCTGAGATAAAATCTCAGTAAAGTAAATGCACAGTCACATATCTTGAGCCACATACCTATCTAAAGTAAACAGACTTTTGGTGACAACCAAGGTACAATGCAAAGATCAGGGAGAAAATGAAAGACTGTAAACATTAACCATCCTGATGAGGACACTGGAAAGGGTGCATGAAATTATGCAGCACCACTGCACTGGTTCAGTGACTTCTGCAAGAAATTTGGGGCTGAGCTGATGAATTTGGAGCATGGCCTATTGATAGTCCATTCATAATGGACAATACTCAGCTGTAGTAGTGATGACATTTCAGCTCCAGCATTAGGAGTGGGGAGAGATAAGAAGGGAGAGCTCTCAGCTGTATATGCATTCATGGGAAATACTTTACTCTGTTCCTCTCCCCACTCCCCCACCACACCGCAACCTTTGGACTCTTACAGATGTACATTTCTCAGTCCCATAGACAGACCAGTTGTCTTATTCCTCAGCAGATTATGCACTAGTACCCAGACAGTCTCTATTCTAGGCGTGGAAAAAATACTTTTGGCAGGCTGTATAGCGAGTGAAGAAGACTGAAACTTACCTCCTGCTATCCATCTCCTTGCCTTGTTACCTTACCAGTCTGTCTTTCCCAGCTTCCTGACCCCATCCTTCATAAACATGCAGTTAGAGCTGAGGGGGGGACAACACAGGACCTCCAGTGTTTAAAAGATTTATTGCATGCTAATTCTGTAGAACTGACAGGTAAGTGCTCACAGATCCTTACAGATTATTGAATAATTACAGGTAGGCATTTCCCAGCCAGGATGTATGTGCAATCCACTCCTCTGTCCCTGGGACTCTCCTGTGCTGTTTTGTACCCTTGACTTATCTTCACCTGCAGGATCCCCAGAGGAACCGTGTGTACCAGTGGCAGGGGGTGGAACTAGAGACTGGCCTTACACAGCTCTCCTTCCCCCTCACCTCAGACCCTATCCAAGGCTCCTACAAAATAGTCGTGCAAAAAAGCTTCTCATACCATGTGGAGCACTCCTTCAGAGTGAAGGAATATGGTAAGGAGAGGTGGTATGGGGTGCGAAGTTGGCAGCAATGCCTTTTACTTTGACCTCTCAATTTGGGATTCCCTGGGAATGGCATGGAGAAGAGAGAGACTGAATACACAGGCAATGAGGTTCAGAGAGGCTGACCCAGAAGGTGCAGAGCATCAGAGGTGGTTGCTCGCTTTATGGCACCTCTGCAACCTGCCTGAGCTTCTATTTGCTTATAGTGCTCTTGGGTGTACAGGATCTGACAGGCTTTCTGTGAATGGCTTGTGGGACCAGTTTCATTTGACTTGGTTTTAGTCACTTTTTGATCCAGCAGCTTGTTGCAAGTAGCACTAGATAGAAAGTGAGAGATTACAATATTTTGGTGACCCTATTTTGCATCTCTCATCAGCTGCACTAGTTTGGTTTTCCACTTGTAGTCCTCTCTCATCTTCCTCTTCTTCCTTGTTTCTGAAAAAGCTTAGAAAACACGTTTGGTAGAAAACTTCAGTTTAAAGAACACTCCACAAATGCTACTAGCAGACACAGTCTGGTGGTAGAGACTGAGTAAGGAGAAATGTCCTGCCCCAGGGAGTAGTATAACCCCTAGTTCTGTAATAAAACTTCTCTGGTGTTTATTAGACATGTACTCTGGCTAGACCCAAACAGTAGTGAAGACTGAGAAAACCTAGGGAAGGAGTAGCAGAGCTGTACTAAAGACCATGGAGAGGCGATTGTTCATATTAAGATGATCCTGGTTCTGTGTTTGGGTTGCTGCATAGTATACAGCTCACCTTCACTCTCGTCATATCAGACTTTCTCTCTCCCATCTAGTGCTGCCCAAGTACGAGGTCCTGGTGAAGCTGCCCAAGATGATCACTATTAAGGAAAAGGAGCTTCCAGTGTCCGTCTGTGGTTTGTGAGTCACAGAGCTGGAGTAAATCTCTCTTTCTCAACCTACTCTCCTCTTTTCTGCTGAGGACCGAAAGAAAAACTGGGGAAGGCTTTTCATTCTTTTCCCAGACATGTAGTGCATGATTGTTCCACCTTCTCAGTCCTGAGTCTGCTACTTGGCCTGAACAGTCAAAATGAAGGGTCTTCTCTGTGTTCTTTAAAAGATAATGTCAAACTAATCTGCAGGTTGCTCCTCCCAGTTCACGGTACATTTTCTGTCTTTACATTTCTTCAGTTAGAGCTTCTCTGCCAACCCTGAATCCTCAAATACTCAGAGCTGTTGGGTCAGACATAATTTAAAAAGGTGGTGTAAACCAAGTGTTCTCATTTTTAACTCATAAATTGCTCCTTCTGAGCCCCTGCTTGCCTTTCTACTTTTGCACTGAACCCTGAGCAGTTTGTGATACAAGGATACTCCTGGCTGAAGTAACTTTCTGTAATCTTTTTCTGCATTCCTGCAGAGACCTTCTACTTAGAATAGATTTGAATGGATGATGAAAGAATCTTACCACGGACATGATGGAAATATAATCACTAGAATCATTAAAATACCAAGTTAGTCAGCCTTTAAGATGAAATATTAGGAAGTCATCCACAAAGTTCTTTAAGAAGATGTTTCTGAGTGTGATTCTGACTGTCTCATCATCTAAAATATTGTTTAACGTTTTGTGATTAAAGGTATACCTATGGGAAACCTGTTCCTGGTTTGGTGAATGTCCAAGTGTGCCGAAAATTTTCCCATTCTGCTTCAAATTGTTATGGAAAAGAAGCAGAAGCTGTATGTGAAGAATTCACTAGGCAGGTGAGTCCCAAGATTAAAATGTAGGGGTCTTTCTTATGGGTAACAGGCAACGTTAAGGGTGGCCAAATTCGTGGTGGCTGGGAGACAGCACTCTGCCCAGGGTAAAACAGAGTAAGGCATGCTTAAGAAGAGGTGAGTCATTAAACTGGAAACAGAATTTATGAAGAAAACCCCACAGGTGAAATTCTGACCTGATTGAAACTAGTGACAGTTCTCCAGTTGTCAGCTCTGAGGTCCCTGCTATTGATCCCGAAACTGAGAAAAGGATCTGTGAAAGAACTTTGTAACTGTGGGAGCAACTGTCAGGGAGCAAGGAGCAAAGAAGAGGAGCAGGAAACAAGAAGGTAGTATTGTATATGGGTCAAGCACAGGAGAAAGGAGAAAGGAGAAAGGACAATGAGGAGAAGAGTGAAGACAACAGGAGAAACAGGAAGAAAAACAGAACTAAGGTAGGATCTTGTTAACAAGGAAACCAGTGTGTGCCTTGGAGAAGTGAGTGTCAGGTACCTCACAAAACACAGAAAATGTGTGGATGAAACACTAGGAAACAGACTGTAAACAAGTTCTGGTCTTGGAGACAACACTAGAACGTAAGGCTGGGATTTCATGAACAGAAGTTAAGCACGCTGGATTTGAGGTATCTATTCCTGTCTCACAGCCACCAAATTTGTTCACAGAATTCCAATTTTGTCTCCAATCCCCTGCTTAGGCAGACACTCGTGGCTGTGTTTCTGGTGTAGTAAGGACCAAGATATTTCAGCTCCAGCGCAGGGGATATGAGATGAGCATTGAGGTACAAGGCAAGATCACAGAAGATGGCACAGGTATGTACCACATGGAGATGTCAAAGTGATGCCAGGCCATAACAGGAGGGCCTGCCAAAGATGAAGAAGGTGGAGTAACATGTCTGGAAATGCTGCTTTTGCTTAATAGTCTCTCTTTACTGTGCCTCCTTTCAGGAACAGAGATGACTGGAACAGGCTCCTGTGGAATCACACCTATCATGAGCAAAATCAGCTTTGACCTGCTGGACTCTCAGTACAGACCAGGGATCCCACTCTTTGGGAGGGTAGGGAACTTCTTCTGAGACCCTGGACAATGAATGGCAGGGTATTGCAGACTCGCAAGTGCACAATCCCAGCAGATGGAATAGCAGTGTGTGCACATGACATGGTCCATTTTCCTGTGCCTTTGCACAGACAGATAAATTACTGATAGTTGAGGCACTCTGACAGGCACATGGCCCTGAACCTTCTGGCACCCAGCCCAGTAAAGAACAGAAGGCCTGTTGTTCTGACACATGGGCATAACATGAGAGAGCAGCAAGTCTGGGCTATTCCACGAGATAACGTTACCCAGGTGCAAAAGGTGATCACAACACAGGTAGGCATAGTGACCTGCTCAGCAAGATCCCACAGTACCCAACCAGACTGAGCAGAGCAGGGTTGGTTCCACCAACAGTCCAGTGTCCACCAGACAATGTGATGTCATGAGTCAGGGCTGAGCTCAACTGAGGAAGTTCAGTTAACCAGATGGGAACAGCAGGAGAAAGAGCTGACTATAGGTCTACCTCCAATGTAGCTTTAGTCAAGGACTGGGGAAAGGCACAAGTCTGAACTTGGAGTTCCCAAACCAAGAAGCAGATGATAGGTGGTGGAGGTCCCAAATGAGGCTGATCAGGGGAATGAAAATCTCCTGAGGAACATGGGGCCCTGACAGATAATTTCCCTGGGCCAATTAGATGGTCTGCTGCTTCAAACATTTCAGGACTCACCTCACACATTTCCACATTCATGTCTTTTTTTCTTCTCTGTAAAGAAACAACCTGCCTGGCAAGGAGGAAAAGAGGGAAAAGGCTTTAGGACTTGGGAATTGTTTTCTGGTTTTGGTCTAAAACCTGAAGTTTGCTTTTACTCTGTTAGGTGAAACTGGTAGATGGCACTGATGCTCCAATTGCCAATGAAACCATCACAATTTCTGTGGATGGAGACAAATACAAAGGAAATTACACTACGGATGAGCAGGGACAATCCTGGTTTTCCATAGACACTACCACCTTCACACAAGCCTCCCTGGAAATCCGAGTGAGTGACAGAGGCAGGGCAGAGGGACTGGGGTGAGGCTCTGTCTTTCTTACCAGCAGGGGAAATATCTATCCATGGGTTATCAGCCTTTCTGCCAGTGGAAAACAAAGCAATTTTCTTGGCAGGTCACCTCCCTTCTCTGACTCTCCTGTGCACGCTCTTTACCTTCTTCTAAGAATGGCAAATACAGAACATACCCAGAGTTTTCCTGTGGACTTTCATGTGACTTGTTACCTGGTTTTGGTCAGCTATTAAACTTTTATTCTTCATTATCAGGCTGATCATAAACCTGAGCTGAACTGTTATGACAACAACTGGATCACACCTTCATATGAGCATGCCATGCGTAGAATAAGTCGGTTTTACTCCCCCAGTAAAAGCTTCCTCAAAATTGAGCCAAAGCCTGAGACATTGAGTTGTGGCTCCCCCACAGAGATCCATGTGCACTATGTCTTCACACCAGAGGCCATAGGAGAGCAGAAGAAAATCGTCATTTACTATTTGGTAAGAAGTATTGGTGGTTACTTTGATCTATGGTCACAGAGAGCACTGTGACATACATAGCTGCTCTCCATGCTGAGCAACCACAGCACTGCTATACGCTCAGTCCTTAACCAGTAAAGACAGAGAGAGTTTGAAATGGAAAGCATGTCCTGTGGCAATGGGATTTAAACACATTTCCATAACGTTTCTAATGTCATCTTCTGTGTGCAGACATGAGTAATGGTGTATATGTTTTATTGACAGAATAGAGACAAAATGTTGATGCAGAGAGCACTGTCTTGGGCATAGCCATACAAGATGCACTTCATAATATTCCACTCCCAGTTTCCTCCTTTCCAAATTCTGGTTCATATATGGTCACAGCTCAGAAACCAGCATCCTACAAGAAGATGAAAGATGAGGAAGAAAGCTGCCTCTTACTCAGTTTTGTCCTTTGGTAGTCATCAGACCACTGAAACTAAAGCGACTCCTCTAACTACAGTACTAAAAAAGCCCAATAAGCTTAGAGCTTAGGTCGTATATCAGGCAATGATGGAAAGTTTGGGATATCACAGGAACTGGAACAGGGTATAAAATACTGGCATTGAAGATCCACAAATTGGTTCATTTAGGGGGGTAAGAAGAGAGACTTTTTCAGCTGTGACTGAACAGTGATCTATCAGTTTTGCTTGGGAGAACAGGAAGAATCAGATGAATATTCAAACAAATTCTTTCCCCTAAATTTGTGTTTCTGGTTATGCCATGTAATGGCACTGGCAGAAGAAATGGGAGTAGTCTTGGAGAGCTAGAAGAAAACCATGGAACAGATAGTAATGTTCTGATGGATTGTACAGAACACCAGGGTGGGGCTTAGACTGAAATTACAAAAAATATAATAGAAACCTGTGGTAGACATGGCCATGTGCTTATTTTCAAGACTGCTAACAACAAATTGAAGCATAAGACTCCTGTTTATTTTTGTAGCCTGGGAAAGCTGGTCTTAAGTATTTACATTAGCAGGTAACCAAACAATAAGGGAACTTACTTTTTTATAGGTGTGGATCCCACAACATGAAATTGAACTATGTTGCTATGGAATAGATATCCTACATGGAAATTAATTGCATAAAAGGTGGTTTTGACTGTGAAAAAGTAAACATTTACTAGAAATTAGGAAATTGCAGGTAACAGTCACGCTGTTGCTTACTGTCTGACTTCGGGTACTTTATTGAGGCTTGTATAATTTGCAGCCTGTGCTCTTCTATTCCATCTCTGTGTGAGTTATGAAACTAGTCTGGACTATGTTTTTCTCCAGGCTGTTTCATAATACAACTGAGAGTGGAATGTGTAGAACTTTTGATCCTCAGTCTGTTGCAAATTGCTAGAAATGTGCATATGACCTCCAAACTTATGTGTGCTCAGAGGCAAAGCCCATTTGAATTTGGTCTATATATGCAATATGTACAAAAGGGAAACCAGGTCTGACTAATAAGGAAACAATGGTTCTCCTGGAAGTGAATATTTTTGTCTCCAAAGACCCAGTAAATTCCAGTCTGGTGCTTTCTTGGTATCTTCTTGGTTTTGCTCACTGTTGGCAGTGCTATTCATACTCATACTTTACAGTTAATTCATTGAATATTCATTCTCCTTTTCTGCAACACCAGTACCGACAATTACAGGAAGGTTTCTCTGTCACACAGGTGATGGCCAAGGGAGGCATTGTATTAGCAGATACCTATGATCTGAGTGTGAATCCAGGAGATGGTGAGCAGAACCGTGCATTTTCAGCATATCTGATGATAATTTGTGGATGGGAGGATGTAGAGAAATTCCTTCAGTTCAAACATAAAATGTATTCTTTAAATGAAGTGGCTTGGGTTAGTTTTGTTTCCTTTGAGTTCTGTCAGATGCTATTTTTTTGACAAGAAAATGTTAGAAAATTCAACCAAAAATATGCATAAAGTTTTGGTCATTTTTTCCTCAAACCAAAGTTTTCTGCTGACAACTCTACCCTGTTCAGATTGTGGATGCTTAACAGTGTTGTGAGACTCATATATACAGTGAGCAGGAAGAAGAGCATGTTTCCTTTTATTTATCTCTCACTTTCCTTCATTTTTTTGGTACTGTTTCTCCCTTATAAGCATGCAAACACATACAAACCTGTATTCTAACGAGTACATTTAATTTTATTCATATAAATGTCCAAGGGTTACACAGTAACTGAGACTGGCTATGATGCATCTTTAAAAGTCTTTCAACAATAAGACTGTTGTCCCCAGGGAGACATTTTGGAAGCCTCTGAGAAGGAGTTGCACTGCAATGAGTGCAGACAGTATATGGAAAGATATGGATCTTGGTGTTGCATGTTAATAGAAAGTTCTGCATCCTTACTAGTAGCAGTGACTAAGCTAGCACCCTGGCTCATATCAAGAGATATTCTATCACCTTGTCCAGACTGTGACATGAACCATTACAACGGTCTCTTATTTCTATGTTTTTTCCCTCATCTATTTTTTGTGGCTTGCAGAAAATCTTGGAATTTGAGGAAAGAAGGGATTGGGAACACCAAGAAATTGTGCCAGATGTTAACGGGGGAGAATCTAGAAAGCAAGTTGAGGCCCACCAAACTCATCTCATTTGGCTATTACACAATCTGTTTGAATACAGGTGTCTTCAATGACAGCCATAGACTCCTGTCATGTGTCAGTATTCCTGCGTCTGCTAACTGAAAACCTTCAGCATGAGTGAACTTGGCTTTTTATCTGGATAAAGAAAATGCATGTACCAGAACTACTTGTATGCTGCTTAACCTTTTCTCTCTCTGTTAGGCTATGGGACATTTCAATTGACCTTCCCTATTGAGGCATCAGTTGCTCCCCTGGCACAGATGCTTGTATATACCACTTCACCCAGTGGGGAAGTTATCGCCAGTTCAGCAGATTTCCAGGTTGAACTTTGCCTCCCCAATAAAGTGAGTATAAGTCAGGGTTTATGCAATCCATGTTTGTCTTGTGGCCAGTAGTTCAGTTACGAGTTCCAGAATGGAGGCAGAATTCACAATGGGCTCATGAAATGGTCTGACTGGATGTTGAATGAGGATTAGTCACTGAAAATCCGGAATAAATTACAAAGCCATAACTATAAAAAGTGGAGCAAGACAGAACAAGAAAGAGAATCACTGGTGGATATTAATTACATCGGTCAAAGCTGAATATGTAATAGAAGAACTGGAAGGCACTAGCAGAGCTCAGTTCACAAGGCTAGATGCTTCAGTATAATAGCATGTAACAGTGTTTAGACAAGTGGCTACTTTAACTTCCTTCTGGGGTTGCAGGTCAGATTGAGTTTTGTACCCAAGGAAGGTCTTCCTGCCTCCAACACACGCCTGCAACTGCACACCTCATCAAGGTCCCTGTGTGCCCTCCGTGCTGTGGACAAGAGCGTTCTCCTTATGAAGCCTGAAGATGAGCTCTCTCCCAGCTCTGTAAGTCTTGACTATTTCTGCAAATGAGCAAGTACAAGAACCAACCATGTACCTATTAACACCACTGTAGACATGGGGACACATATTTTTATAGTTGTATATACTACACTTATTTTTTAGAAGCTGGCTTTTATCGATGGAGTGTTAGGTAGTGTCTGCATACCTGTAAGTGCTGACTTGCACGTTTTTCCCTGGTTCTTTGCATTTCCCCAGGTGTATGATCTTCTCCCACTGAAGGAAATGCGTGGTTACAGCTTCAAGGACTACTACCTGGAAGAAGACAATGTAAACCCTTGTGTGTCACTTGACAACATGTTATTAAATGGATTTGTCTATGTACCCATTTCTCCTGATGGCGAAGGTGATGCCTATGACATTCTCAAAGTAAGCAACAGCCTTTCACATTTCCTTGTTTTTCTTTTTTTCTTTTTTTTTTTTTTAATTCAGTCTCTTCACCTTTCTTGAATGACTTTTTAATGAACTTTGCTCTGAGCTTGCTAAATTTTGTATGCAAGACAATTACCAGGCCCAGGTTCTGCATCTATGTAACCCATCACTGGTACCTGAATGCTTCTCTGAAGCATTACAACTTCGAAAAGTCTCCTCCTTGCTCATAGAGATACCTACAAACGGGCTTGAGTAAGGAAACACTCCTGAGAAGTGACCTTGCATGCCATAATATTAGAAGCACTTCCTCAGTTATGCATATTCTCTCTCTATCTGGTGTAGATAGATGTTTAATAAACTGCCAGTTACTTTGATAACACATATATCCACCTATACCCATCTAAAGAGTCCTGCGCAAGACTTTTTGAGTACTCTCAATCCAATGTTTTTCACACATGTCATTTTCATCCAGGCAGATGTCCCCAAGGTAGACCTGTGGCCTTAGCCTTCCATCTGATCATGCTAGGATTTAGCCTTAGGATTAGTGTAACATGATAAAGCCTCAACATCGGGGTTGAACCAGTCTATCTGGCATCTATATACAACACTTTGTTATCGATACCAATGGTTTATTTTCAAAAGTGTGTTTACATATTTTTTGTTCTTCTCTTCATTTACTAGGAACTGGGCTTAAAAGTCTTCACTAGCAGCAAGATCCGTAAGCCTGAAATCTGCCAGCATTACCCAGGACACATGATGGAAAGGAGTTACACTGGTTCTAGTACCTTCTTCATTTTACCTCCCACACAACTATCTAAAATTTGCCACCCTGCTTCTTCCCTTCCATCTACTTCTTTGAATATTAATTACACCAAGCAGATCAGATTCTGTTCAGATATGCTGACCTAATTCAGAATCACTCCCTTCTGGGCTCAGTCCTGAAATATGAAACTGATACACCTCTGCCTGCTTATCCCCAGCTAGACAGATGTGCCTGGCTAGAACTGTGTGTGTTCAGTGACTGCCACACCAGTCACTACAGCAGGGATCCTGTAGACACTAAAACAGTCTGCCAGCAGAAAGTAGTAGGGGTTTTTTGCCATCAGATCTGAGTCCAGCTACAGAAACCTAAAAAAGGGTGTCTCTAATTCTAGTTAGTCACATCCTAGCAATAACTAGAGGAGCAACTAGGGCAAAAGTGGGCCAAGACAAATGAGGTGTTACCATAGGTGGGTAGATGTTTTACCACTGGAGGCTGAGAAATTTGGTTCTGTTCCCAAGTTTCCCACTCACATGACTATAAGAGGCTGGGTAGGTCATGTCACTTCTGTGCAGTTTCAGAGACTGTGAAGATAGAATAGTGATATTACTTCTTTTTTTTTTTTTTTTCTTTTTCTGAATAGTTCTGAGATTAGAAAGACTATACAAAACACTCTTACCTATGTCACTTCCAGTCACTGACTTTTCTGGTGCAGTATCCCAGTTTCTATTAAAAAATGATAGGTTTTTGGTCCGATGACAGATTCTAGACTTCTATTCATAACAGATCAGGTAGTTTTGAAATGCAGGATTTGTCTTCAGAGAATGGCCTGAGACATCTGGCTGCTTTTAGAAGATATAAAGTCTCCTAAGGCTGATTGAAAGCCTTTCATAATGTACAACACAATGCAACACTGTGAGAAAGCATCTCCTTGTTCTGGAACTGTTTATTTACTAATGACCAGAGATGTAAAGACCCATATTAATCTCAAAAGAATCTTAGATGGAGCTGGAAAGGACTATGTGTGGCTTCTGTTTCTGGTCATGTATAAACACAATCAATTCTTTAACCCAATTTCATAAACTATGTATTATCTAGAGGCAGTAAGTTCTACATTTGACTTTGTATTGCAATAGAAATGTACCCTCAATAACATGGCTCCTTTGGCACCGCTGGGTTTGCTGGCAGTGGGGGAAAAATGCTCAGCCCCATCCAATCTCTATAAGAAGAGCAGCAACATTAGGAAAAATGAAATATTTAGACGACAACAGAGAAATACATTTGTTTACCATGGCCAAGATTTCAAAGTTGTTCTTTCAATTGTAAAATTTTAGCTAAGAATAACCACTACCCAGAAGGAAAGTATCCTTCTGATTTAGAATGGAGTTTGACGTGTCTTTTTCTTTCTTCCATCCTTGAACAATCTTGCTAGTCACTGCAATGAATCTGCTTGAAGATTTAGACTATGAAATAACAGAACATATTAATGCTGACAGTCCTGTGGAGACCATCCGGAAATACTTCCCTGAGACATGGATCTGGGACATAGTTTCAGTGAAGTAAGTGTTTATGGGAATGCAGAGTGTGGTCAAGAGGGCAAAACTTTATATGATATTTAAGCCTCAATGGAAGTATCAGTATTTCAGCGAGAGGAGTATTTCTAATAGCTAGCGGGATTTTTCAAGGTCACTAAGTATAGGATGCTTCGGGAGGACATGTGAAAGCCGGTGCCCATATCCCAGCTGGTCAGCAGTTTGCTGTCAGCAGATGTTGTTCAGTAGGCTGAAAAAAACATAGATGATCACCAGAATATAACTGAAATTTTGTTATCTGTCCCTCGCCAGCTCTGACGGAAATGCTGATCTAAATGTGACCATCCCCGATACCATCACTGAGTGGAAAGCCAATGCCTTCTGCACTTCGGCAGACACAGGCTTTGGCCTGTCCCCGACAGTGTCCCTCAGAGCCTTCCAGCCCTTCTTTGTAGAGCTCACCATGCCCTACTCTGTGGTGCGTGGTGAGTCCTTCACACTGAAAGCCACAGTTTTCAACTACCTGGCCGCCTGCATCAGGGTAAGAGACAGTCACAACTTTGCTCAGTCTGACAGTTTAGGGAAAGCTACATGGGCCACCTATACCATGGCTTCCCAGGACAAATGACCGATTTCTGACTATAATTTCATGTATGTGTGTGTATGTAGGAGTTCTTATATACTGAAGGGGGAATAAGGTTCTCCAACAAAGTTTTGAGTGCCGTGTTGGATTCAGAACACAAAGCTCTGCTGCTGAGGTCTCTGGCCTTGTCATCACAGATTTATGTTGTCCTACAGAAATATGAAACTTAGGTTATTCACAAACCACAGTGTCATTGCATACCCATATAGAAACTCTGCATTCACCAGAGTGGATACCTGTGTTCAGCCTTTAGTCTTATATAAACATGTCACAAAGTATCACACCAGATTTGCTGGAATATATAGGCTTCCTGTGTTTTATTACATCTGCCCCTAAGTCACTGAGCAGTGATAGCTTCATTATTCTTGTCTGCATTCTTCCACCAACAAAAATGATAAGAGGGAATTTGGGAAGTGATTTGAACAAAATCTAAATCACCTTTGCTCAATTTATTAAAAATACAGTTTTCTTATTCTAAAAGAAATGAAGCTGAAACAATAAAGAGCACTGAGCCTTTGCTCACACAACTGATCCATGCTCTCCATTTTCCTAGAATCTATTTCCTTTCCAGAGGTACGCATCCTGTTCTCTACACTTCCCCAATCTCTTACAATTGTACACATCTCAGTCTTTTCCCACCTTATCACCTAGTTCTTTATGTGCAATATCCATAAGGTGCTCAGTCCCACAGTAAAACCAACTCCACTACCCATTTCCATGTACTGCAGTCTCCAGTTTCTCTGCAGTTCCAATGTTCATGACACCTCTCTGTACAAACAACAGGTCAGTGTGTCTCTGGCTGAATCCACTCATTTTGTGACTACGCCAGTAGAGATGCAAGAAGAATCCTACTGCATCTGCATGAATGAAAGGAAAACTGTGGCTTGGGCAGTAACACCAAGATCTCTAGGTAAGAAGTCAAACAACAGGAAAATACTGGGATCAGATATCTGTGGATGACATCAGATCATTGGTGTGAGGAGTTAGCTGTCTGCAAACCTGTCTGGAAGGACCTTGTGCATGCCAGAAGTGACAAGTCCAGTCCTGCAGTTGAGACACTATACTGGGATGTAGTTTCCAGGTCCTAAACAAACTATTTAAGTGTTATGGGCCATAGTTTCCTTAACATTTGAACAGAAATCACAAATTCCCTGTGCAAGTAAAGTGCTCAGGCATTCCTGTTGTGGAGCTGAGAATGTCTTAGCTTAATGTGGCTGGGTCTGAAATATCTCAATCAAAGACTGCTTTCTGTGAAGCCTTCCAGAACAAGACCGTTTGGCTAACAAGACCTGCACCTCCACTACTCTTCTTGCTGATGGACTAGCACCTGCTAGGGTGGCCATCACAAAGGAGGTAGCCTGGAAGGCTGCAGCTGGATCAAGATAAAACACTGTCTCAAGTTTAGTTCTCCTCTTGGAAAAGCTTCTCTGTAATGCACCAGAGAGTAACCAGCTCAATCACAATCTCACATTTCCCTGGCGCTGCCCAGCAGGGCTGGCTGACCCTTGTTTCCTACAGGGCAGGTGGAGCTCTCGGTGGGCACTGAGGCCCTGCAGAACCAGCAGCCCTGCGGGAATGCCATCGTGGAGACCCCTGAGAAAGGGCGGAAGGACACGGTCATCAGACAGCTGCTGGTGGAGGTATGTGGGCTGCTGAGTTTGGGGGCACAGAAAAGGAATAATAATTTAATGCTCCATGGCAACAGTTGCTGTATGATAAAGGTTTTGTGTTTTAGTCATGATAGCAGCACTTGTGGTTTGTGTGACTCTTATTCTGCATGCATTTATAAAAGAAACATTGATAAATCTCACACAGGCCAGTAGAGCTCATAACTCAAAATGTTGCCATCTCATAGTAAATGCAGGGTATTACATTACATTGTGGGACAAACATAGTAAGGCAGGCAATAATGACAGATTTATCCCAGATACATCATCTGGGAGATAAAAGAGAACTCCTTAATTTTACCTGTAATAAATCACAGGGGTAGGTTGCAAATGGAAGACTTGCCAGAAAACTTCCTCCAGCACATGGCCAGTACTCTGGAATATGGAGCAATCACCACAGTCTACAAATATTTCCGAACAAAACTACCATCATTGTTCTGAATTACTTATATTACACTTTCAAGAATGTTCAAAACAGTAGGAACTATTTTTTTTTATTTTTGCAGTCTTTTTTACATTTTTTTTCTTAAGCAGTGTTTTGCAATGGTAAAATCCCATGATAAATAGCCAGTCATAAAATTAATCCACAGTATAAGACTCCCTGTGATATTAATAGCAAACTAGCTTGTTGTATAGTGAAATCTATATAATATCACATCATAATATTGTCAATCTTATGCATAACAGGAAGGAATAATCATATTTAACAAAATTATAGTCAGGAGGAATAGATAAAATTGCAACTCCTCCTTACATTGCAGACATTCCAATTTTCAGCAAGGCAGAACTAGAATTCATGTAATATACAACTTCAGAAAATGTTTTGCTAACCTGAATGTAATGATGGAACAACAATCCTGTTATGCATTTTTTTTTTTAATTTCACTTATTTACAAATAAATTTGATTGTATAGTGCATTTTGTATATCAGGGCACAAATAACTTTAATGTTTCAGAAAACCTTCCTAATTTCATATGTGCCTTCAGGAAAAAGTGTGTTTACTTTTTTTTTTGAAGATCCTGGAAGATCAGGACTGCAAAGTCTTTTTTTTCTCCAAGATGGCAAGGGAGTGAACATAACAATAAGCAAATGACTTGTGTCAGAGTGTCTCGGAGATTACTGGTTTTATCCTGTTAGTGTAATGAGGTAATTAATCTACAGCAAACCCTGACTAGATAGAATCAGAGATTAGAATCTAAGGCTAAACAATTAATTAGCAGGGGTGGATACAGTGTAACTTGCTCGGGGTGCAGCTGCATTGTCTCAGACACATGGATGTCAGTATCCTGTGCAGCAGACAGTGCATCCCGGGGAGAGAGACAGGAATGTGTCAGAGCCCCCGGGGCATCCTCCTGCCCCTCCGGAAACCGACCCTTGCTGAGACCTAGCTGGGAAACGGGATGCTTTTTCACCTAGGAATTTCTCAGCTGGAAGGGAAAATCTCTCAAATAGTTACAGCTTTGGATGTTTTAATTTCCTGTTGAAATGTTCAAAATCAAACAAAACCATGGATTTGTCATTTAGTTGCATTTCAGAATGACATACTGAAACAGACAAGAAGGTGCCTTTTCAAAACAGAAGCATTTAGCTCTGTCATATTTTATCCAAAAAAGCTTTTTATTTTTTTTTTCCTAGTCTTTTAATCTTTTCCTGTCTTTTCACACTGAAGAATGAGAGACAATGTATTTTAACTGTGTGAGAAAGAGGAGGTCATACCATTGTTTACATGCTGGAAAAAAAATTCAGCTGGCAATAGTTGGGAACCAGTAATGAAGCGATGGGAACTCTCCTATTTGGAGATTTAAAAAAACAATTTGGGTATCTCACTGAAATAAACTCTGGCAAAATATGTTATCTAGTAAATATTGGATTACTGTGTTTTATGCAAAATGCTTCCAATCAGCCCAACAGAAAACAGGGCTTCTTTTCCGACTTCAAAAATTAGGCTAGAAGAGGGATACAATCATCAGTTGACTGGCATATATTTTAATTTGGGCTGTTTTAACATCTCACCTATGGGTCCATAGGAGGGCTCTAGTTGTCACTTGTCAAAGCTCTTGCAGACATATCCTACCAGTGTCCCAGGCACTCAGCCATCATCACAGTCTGAAGAGCTCTGATAGACTGTGCCAAGGTGGGCAGCACCTTGGAAGACAGAGCTCTGTGACTCTATTAGCACTGTCAGTAACAACGTCTTGCATGTTACCCGCATTATAACTGTGAAGCTGCAGGGCCTCTTTCAGTAATAAGAAAGGAAATAACATGTACTAAATCTCATGCTTGTAATTAGCCAATATGTTATAGTCCTCGATTACCCTCAGTTTAGCACACAGAGGAAAATCTTTGTAAGTGATTTCTAAAAATTTTCGGTACAATCAAGTTATTACAATGGGAGAATTTATAAGTATTTAATTTTCCTAGAGTCCCATTTAGTTTCCCTCTTAATATTTCTTCCTTTTCCTTTTTGTTGTTGTTTCTCATTCTTTGCTTTTTTTCTTGCCTTTTTCCCCCAAGCCAGAAGGAACTGAGGTGGAAACTACCTACAACTCTGTGCTCTGTGCATCTGGTAAGAGCCTTTTGCTTTCTAAGACTTTTTTTGCTGAGGTAGAGACTAAAGACAAAGGGAGAAGACAAGGCTGGTTAATGCTTCACTCTGAGAAGAAAGGTGTAGGGATCTGATGAATTTGAACAAACTTAGATGTATGTTCAACTGGTAGTGAAACTAATTCTTCCTAAAGGAGAAGAGCTGAGGCTGTAAAAGTATATCTCTCAGGAACTGAGGCTGGCCAGGTCCTTGTAGAGAGAGAATATCTGGGATTTAATAGTGTTATCTCTAACGTCTTTCATTCAAGGGGTGTGAAATCACAAACCAGACCATGCAGTAAGACAAGTCTGTCCACCAAAGCAGAACTGGCCAGATAAATAGGCTGGAAAGTGTCATGTAGAAATCTGTGTCAGTCTGTGTGTGAGGGTATTGCAGGGAAGCTTCCACAACAAAATTACAGAGGAATAGATTTTTTGAAGGCAGGAAACCCCTGTGCAGGCGATGGTGTTTCACTCTCTTAGTTGCTA
Organism: Columba livia; assembly: GCF_036013475.1. Taxonomy (NCBI): domain Eukaryota; kingdom Metazoa; phylum Chordata; class Aves; order Columbiformes; family Columbidae; genus Columba; species Columba livia. The sequence continues at coordinate 418,349 of NW_027043811.1, forward strand.
CCCATGCATGTAGATATATCTGGATCTGTAATCAAATTGATCTGGTTTATTATCCCAGAAAAGTCAGTGTCAGAGCCAATCTTGCTGGTTCTCCCCGAGACTGTGGTGGATGGCTCAGCCAGAGCTTGTTTCTCAGTGCTAGGTAAGTAAAGTGTCATGTGCTATTTTTAAACACTGCCATGTTTCTTTGGGCTATGCTTAATTTACTGGTAAGCCTTGAACGGTGTTAATTTACACTGGTAATTGTCTCATTCCCCAGGTGACATCATGGGCACTGCCATGCAGAACCTGCACCAGCTCCTCCAGATGCCGTTCGGCTGTGGAGAGCAGAACATGGTCCTGTTTGCACCCAACATCTACGTCCTGGACTATCTGAACAAGACAGGGCAGCTAAGTGAGGAGGTCAAATCCAAGGCCATCGGATATTTAGTGAGCGGTGAGCTGGAACACAGCTTTTGCTTCTCTGTTCATCCCTTCCCTTGGCAACTGAATAAGGACACTATTAGCCACTGGTATGTATGATTGGGGGAGGCTGTCCTGGTGCGTTCTCTGGAAGGCAAAATGATACTGTGATAGGCCAGGTATGTATAGGACAATATCTATAAGAGAGAATCCTGTTCTCACATGGAGGTGCAAGGTGAGAGAGGACAGCAACCAAACAGGAACATAGAAGAAGTCTAGGACTGGCAATAATTCAACAGTTCTCTCCACAAGAAACGGGATACATTAAATCTCAATACATAAATCAGATTGTAACTGTTAATCATGGCAGCTCCTTACATAGATCTCAAACCCTCCTTAGGATTAAGATTTAGAAAGCATAGCTTCGCCTTTGACTAGTCCAGAATTTTAACACACTAGCTAGGACATGTTGGCAGACATAACACCATACGGACATGGTGGGTATCTGCTGACTAACAAGGGACTGGTTTTACTCAGTTATTTCACATAAAAATCATACATTCTCCAAGGAAAATCATCCTGTTTTCTGCATTCCCATCCTGTGTGGGGCTCGCCTTTGTATTCAGTTCCCCTCTGGGAACCATTTCCCGATTTCTCTCAAGTATGGGATACATGTACCTCTCCTCATCAAGCCTAGGGCAGAGAGTGGCATTGATCACAGATACCCAGTTTCCATCTGGTTTGGGAGAGAGGAAGAGGACAAGGATAGAGGTACTCAGAGCTGTGGGTTTGCCTGAACCTCCTTTGTAACACTGAGCAGTATAGCTCACACTTGTGTCATTAGAAGTGTGACTCTGTCCCATCTCTGCTACATATCCTCTGCATGGCTCCTTGAAAAGTACTGTGGCAACTAAAATATTCTTCCACTCTCCATTTCAGGGTATCAAAGGCAATTGAAGTACAAACACTGGGATGGTTCTTATAGCACCTTTGGGCCCCGTTATGGGCAAGCTGGGAATACCTGGTAAGATTTCAGTACTGCTGACTTTTCATTTCTGCTTTTCATGCTCTCCCTTTCTTCAGTGTTCTCTTGTGCATTGTGGAGCTTGAAATGGAGATAGAGATGAATTGTAATCATGACAGGAAAACCACATGGGATAATGAAACAGGGAAGGATGCTAGAGGAGGTGCCTTTTAGGTTTGCAGTGCTACACTGATAGCTACTTACCTCCTCTGACACCCTTCTTCAGCTCAAGTGAGGGTGACCTGCAGAATGCCCTAGCTAGTTCTTGTTAGCAGAAGATGCTGATGAATCCCCAGAGTGCCACTGCCTACCTACCTGCAGCCCCCAGGGCTCTGAATGGCAGGCTACATTTAGCCTCAGTCCCTATGTCACCGAGTCACTAACCTAGCTCACAGTTTCCAGCCAGCGCACTGTGATGAAGTCCTGTAGCCTCTACCGCTTTCCTTCAGAACAATGATGCCCACATGGGCCCTCTAACCTTTGGTGGATACAGGGGCTACTCGGAATGTCTCAGTTCCTTCTGTCACTTTCAGGCTCACAGCCTTTGTCCTCAAGTCTTTTGCCCAGGCCCGGCCTCACATCTTCATAGATGAGAAGCACATCCAGGATGCTTTGGTCTGGCTCACTCAAAAGCAGAAGGAGAACGGCTGTTTCCGCAGTTCTGGGACACTCATGAACAATGCCATGAAGGTAACGTGGCTGCCTGGTTGGCTCCACATGGGCTTTGTCTGGCTGGAACTTGACCATAAGTCATTCCATGACGAAAAGAGCTATTTCAACACTTGTGGGTTGGGAAGCAAGGGGTAGTTGTGTATGTGAGCTATCACAGAAACAAGGAAGAAGCCAACAGCCTCTTCTGAAGGACTTACCATGAGAAAGAGGCTAGGAAGAATTTGTCTCTGCAAGATGTAGATATGTAGCACAGGGAGATGCCAGTGGTGCTGTGTGGGATCAACATCTACTTTTGTGGTTTGCTGCAGGGTGGAGTGAATGACGAGGTCACGCTGACAGCCTACATCACTATTGCATTGCTGGAGATTCCTCTGCCTGTAACTGTATGTGTCTGCACCCCAACCTGAGCCACAAATGGTACTAACCTGCCCTGCTAGTGGCCCCCCAGATTATCAAGTCCTTTTACCTTTTGAAAGGAGAAATCCTGTCTGAACACTCTTTCCATTCAAGCCTAGACTGGAATAACACTTCTTCTCCATTTTCTTACCCTGTCCAATCCTGTCTCCCGTATGCACATTTCACTTAATCTTCTGAGCTCTTTTGTGAAGAATCATACTTTTGTCCCGTTAAAACAGTACAGCTTGGATAAACAGTTAAATATTAATCAAATCTGAAATGAGCCAAATAGGTTTCATAGACAAAAATCTCCTTTTACTTGTTGGAATAGTACATTCCTTTTGAACAATTTGTATGGGCCTATTGTGTTGAAACAACAGCAAAAGCCTGTAAAAAAAAAAGGAGCCACACTCAGGGATTCAGTCTCATTTTCTCTGCCTCATCTAAATTGTTTTATGGGAAATCCCCATCCTAATGCTTGAGGAATAAGGTATATCTATACGTAGTAAGGTGTACCTATATGGAATACCATAAACAGTAGTCTGTGAAAAGCCTGAGGCCTATTTAAAAGCAATGTGGGTTTGATCATTCTGATCTCTCAGTCTGTGATCCCCTCCCAGTGAGATAAGCCTCTAGTGCAGGTAAAATTGGGGTGTGAATTGCAGCACAAGGACTGCTGAGCCAGGATGGCTGTGGGGCTGCTGCAATCCCTCTGCTCCAAATGTAGGAGTGGCTATTTTGTGTTGAAAGTTTTTCCCCTTGTACTAAGAACAAGCAGAAGGAATTATTTTGTAAGTAGGGTGACACGAATGGCATGAATGCCACCAGAAGTGTATTCTTTCTTTGGTATCTGTTGTGTTTAGAAGGCAAGTTCTCAGGCATAACTATATTGAATAATAAGGATGTTTTTATCTCCCTGACCGAGTCTAGAAATACCCCTGAATGTGGAGAGGGTTGTCAGAATCTGATTGGGATATAGGTGCATTTCAAGTTAAGCTGCATAAACTCCTGAGCGTAGCACAGCCCTTAGGTATTTATTGCTATTGAAAAACATACAGATTGGTCCTGTAAGTAAAACAAGCTATATTAGACCCCACATAAAAAACTTATTAGTACTGTCCTGAGCATGTGTTCTGTCATTGGACTCAACTCCTCCCTAACACTTACCCTACAAACATAGGTACAGGAAACCTTAGGTGAGGCATAGATCAAACCAATTTTGGTTTAATTATTAGTTTTCTCAAACGCAGCTAAATTGCTTCTCCAAAAGTGACCACCAAAAAATAATCTTCTAATAGACATCCAGTGAAGGCAAAGTACAAAGCCACTGAAAAATAAGTCTTTTTCTTCTAGACCATTGATTAAGCTGTAAATGTGCTATTAGGCTTCAGGCCATGGCATGCCCCCCTGCAATTTTATTGCTTCAGTTTTATGGCAGTTTTCCCATCACAAGTGAGGAATAGTGATGTGTCGGCCAAAAGGTCACGAGGTCACAGTATCTGCTACTTAATGCTATGTAAAGTAGCTACATTTCACTTTGCTGTAGTGATTGCACTCTTAAACCATACTTGAGATTCTGGCTCCAAAAAAGACATGCATTGTTGATGTCCAGAAAATAGAAAAAAAAAAATACATTCTTTCTTGTACAGAGATAGAACTTACCTCCAAACTAGAACCTACATTATCAAATTCCAGAAAAATGAACTTTTTTCAGAAGGCCCTGGAAAAGGGGATCTAAACAACAAAAAGGAGAGGGTGAAAGCACAGAACAGTCTCAGGGCGACAGCTAGTGGAGGAAAGCAAGTATCGGGCATGTTTACAGACAGGAAGTATACCAGAGAACTGCCCTTGCCCTGAGATGCAATCAGGGCAGTAATTCTTTTCAAGACAAAGGACTGGAGCCCTGCTTCATGGTATTTAAATCAATTTGAGAAAAAAAAAATCACAAGATTTATTAAAGAAAAGCAGATACAAGGTAAGGAATAGCCTTTGGCTCCCCACTCATTCCAGGTCCTACTGGACCTGGATCATTGTCAGACTAGAGAGGGAGGATGTCAAGGGTCCATAGGTACCATCTGCCCCTGTTGTTCTAAGACAGACCTCAATGTGACCTCAGCTTGCTCCAGCTCAGACTCTCTCCCTCCCCAGCACTCAGTGGTGCGTAACGCTCTGTTCTGCCTGGAAACAGCAGCAGATGAAAAAGAAAACCACGTGTACACCAAGGCACTGATGGCGTACACCTTCGCCCTGGCAGGCAAGGAGGAGAAACGGAAGGCATTGCTAAGCTCACTTGAAAAGGAAGCCGTGAAAAAGGGTGAGTGCTCCTGGTGGCACATCTCTTTCTTCCAACCCACTGGCCTTATATCTTCCTTTGATAAATTGGTGGGGCAATGGCTTTAGGAAATGGCTTCTGTGGATAGGGACAGGGGGTGGGAGAGGAAAGCCTTGTGTAAAGGGGTTGAGTTTTTGAGAACTCACTCTCAGTGCCCAGCCCTACTTCTCTGCTCTGAGGGAGTTCATCAGGTAGCACCATGCACCATCCCCAGCTTAGTTAGAGGACTCATCGTAGTTGTAAATGTGCAGCAAGTGCAAACCTGACCCTTCCCATTTCATGCTATGTGACAGATGTATCCTGGGGGCTCTGGCCTCCCAGCTGAATCGGCAGCAGATCAAGAACTCCCTTGCAATAACTACTAATAGATGGTTGTTGTCTTCTCTCCACACGCTCCCTGGCTCCCATAAAGATGGGTCTGTTCATTGGCAGCGGCCAGGGAAAGAGCCAGAGGTTCATCTCCCATACTTACGCTACCGAGCTCCCTCTGCTGAAGTGGAGATGACAGCCTATGCGCTCCTTGCTCACCTCACCACGCAGCTGACGCCTTCCCAGGAGGAGCTGTCGTTCGCATCTCTTATTGCGAAGTGGATCACGGGTCAGCAGAATCCCAATGGAGGCTTCTCCTCCACCCAGGTGAGCTGCTTCCCTCCTGCCACCTCACGCATCAATGCCAGAAGATGGGAAGCGTCAGAGACCTAGGTGGGAGCACAGCAAGGTTTGCCAGGGCAGGGACTGCAGCACTGCAGTATCTCGCTGTAGTATCTACCATGGTTTCCAAAGTTCCCAAGAGGCAAGAGGCTGGTATGCACCTCTGGGAAATACTGATATTTTGCTTAATGACCTGGCTTGATTGACACTACAGTGGGGCACCACGGTAGGGACGCGAGGGACTGTGTCATTGGAGAGGGCTCCCACTGCAATTTCTTTCTGCATCTGAAGCTGCTGCTTCACCCTGTGGCGAGCGAGTGGAGGCTGCTCAGAGCTGCACACCAGGGAGCTGAGGGAACATGCAACTGCTGTGCAGAGGACACGGGAAGGGAATGGAAACATGCAAAAGCTGCTCATTCCCTGTGTCCTTTGTTCTTAAAACTGGAGAAAGCGAAGAATGGAGGGGCGGGTGTCTCCTGGCAGCAAAAGGCAGGCTGTGGAAAGGCTAAGTCTGTCCCCTGGGTGCCGGGACCCGTCTCTTCCAGGACACAGTGGTGGCCCTCCAAGCCTTGTCCCTGTATGGAGCTGTCACCTATGCCAAGAGCGGAGCAGCTTCCAAAGTGACCCTGCGATCTGGAGGGGACTTCCAGCAAGACTTCCAAGTGGATCCCACAAACCGGCTGCTGCTCCAGCGTGTGCCCCTGCCCCAGGTGCCCGGGGAGTACAGCATGGAGGTTTCTGGCGATGGATGCGTCTACCTGCAGGTGAGGGTGATGGGGGAAGCAGGTGGCACCCCTAGGAGGGGAGTCCTTTGCCAGGCAGGAGCCAAGGAGAGGGCAGAAGGGACAGCACAGAGGGTAGGAGTGGGAGGGAAGGTTCTGGGAGAGGGAATAGGAGAAGAAGAGTAGAGGTGTGCGAAGGAGAAAGGAAAGAAGGAAGGGAGGGAGGAAAGGAAGGAAGGAAGGAAGGAAGGAAGGAAGGAAGGAAGGAAGGAAGGAAGGAAGGAAGGAAGGAAGGAAGGAAGGAAGGAAGGAAGGAAGGAAGGAAGGAAGGAAGGAAGGAAGGAAGGAAGGAAGGAAGGAAGGAAAGAAGGAAGGAAGGAAGGAAGGAAGAATCCACTGTGTGGAGGAGCTGGGAGAGTGGGAGAAGTGGGGAGGCTGGACAAGGAGAGGATTGTCTCTCTGAAGTGCTGAGCAGACACACACACACTCTCTCCTCTAGACAAGCCTGAGGTACAATGTGCAGCCCACACAGGAGGATGCACCCTTCATGCTCCACGTGTACACGATGCCAGAGACATGTGTGGACTCCAATGCTCACAAGGTCTTTGACATAGGTATAAATGTCAGGTGAGTCTGCATTTGGGTCTGAGCCTTCCTGAGAAGCCATGCCATGGGAGCTGGAGGAGGTCTGGCTGTCCAGGGTGAGCCACTGTGGAAGCCCTGCAGGAGCAATGCCTCTCTGGAAAAGTGGGCAGGACACAGCTGGGCTGGGAAGAAAGGCTGTAGAGGAAGGACATGTCCTGCAGTCGTGGAGCTGTGTGGGCAGCCGTGGCTGGGCTACCGAGAGGCTGCACAGCTGACTAGGAGGCCGTGGCATAGCTGGAGAAGGTGCTGGACTGTCAGGATGTGGTGGGGTGGCAGGTATGATGGAAAGGTGGAAGTGTCCCAGCCTCCATTTGAGGTGCACTGAAACTTTGCTACTTGGTTCCTTAGTTACACTGGGGAGCGCAATGTCTCCAACATGGTGATTGTTGATGTGAAGATGCTGTCAGGATTCATCCCCATTAAATCCTCTGTGACGAAGGTAGGATCCTGTTTGTGTAACAAGCAACATCCAGCTTCTTATCTTCAAGCGGCTTCCAAATCTGTGTTGCAAGCTAGAGGCCTTCAGGGTTGGAATCAACCCGATCTTGCCACTGTCATCTGCACATTTTCTGTGTAGAGCATTCTCTTTTCACACCTGGCTCATGGCCAGCACAAGGGGGAACAATGTGTTGGATTTAGGAAAAATATAGCATGTATTTTTTTCTTTAGACTGGTCATGGGCACCTTTATTATTACTGAATGCTGACAGCTCTCTAAAAGCTTTGTCTGTGCATAGGACATGCAAAAGTAGTGCTGTTTCTTTTTTCCCTCTGCTGACCTGACAACACCCTGTAGCATTTTAACTGTTCAGATTCTGGGTCACTGTTTGAGATGCTGAGCAGGTGCACGGTTTGGAAAACAAACTCAGTCATACGATACTGCAATAATAGCAAGCCAGAAGGAATGTATTTTCATGTAATCACTGCATCACTGTGCTTGAACCAGTACTCAGTCTCTGCTGGAGCCAGGCTGTACTTTATCTGTTGGGCTGGCAAAGGGACCATGATACCTGGGAGCACACCAAGGAGGCAGTTCCACGCAGCAGTACCCTACTGTTTCATCCACAGTACATCTGATCCATAGGGCTGGGTAAGGGGCACAGGAAGACCACCCTCAACACAGTAACATCTTGGCCTTCTTTGTTCAGCTGGAACGTGACCCTGTTATTGAGCGCACAGAATTGAGTACCAACCACGTCCTGGTGTACCTGGAAAAGGTAAGTATCCATCTGGGGCAAGGATGGGTCAGAAACACAGGCACTGGGACATTTGGCCACATAAGTAAAAAGATCTGGGCCTCCAAAGTACCATGGATCTCACAAGATTAGTAGGAAACATCATACTGAATTTTGCTGACCTTTCAGATTTACTGGTACTTTCCTCCCAGCGTCAGCAGCCTTTCCCTCTGCCCCACGCACACATCAGGCCCTGACCTCCCCAGCAGCCAGAGCCTCCACCAGTGTGGGGAAAGGCCCCAGGGTTTCCCCTGCACCCAGCCAGGGCTGCAGCTCCTGCAGCCCCAGAGCCCGGGCACGGCTGGCAGGGGAGCCCGGGGTGGTGCGGAGCCGCCCCTGAGCTTCCACCGCTTCCCTTCCCCAGCTGGGCAGCGAGACCCTCAGCTTCTCCTTCACGGTGGAGCGGGACGTCCCCGTGCAGGGCCTGAAGCCGGCGCAGGTGAAGGTCTATGACTACTACGAGACAGGTGAGTGCGGGGTTGGGGCTGCCCCGGGCAGCGGGACGCGGGGAGGGGCCCGGGAGCGGCGGGACCTGCACCTGCCCCTGCCCCGGCCGGGACCCTCGCCCGCCGCGCTGCCTGAGCTCTCTGAGCACAGAGGCACCCGGAGCGCCGGAGCCACCACCCTGCCCTCCTGCTCCTGCCCGGGCGGGACCCACGGAACACCGAGAGGCAGGTCCGGGCGGCGGTGACGGTGTGCAGATCCCTGCAGGGCTGCCCCTCACGCCGGCACCTGCTGCGCAGCCGCCCTCCCCTAAGGGAGAGAGAGCAGGAGGCCTGTGGGCGCTGGGATCCCGTGTACAGGGCCGGTCCCAGAGCGCAGCCCCGCCTGCGTTTCCAGGCGGTCCCTCCGCTCCTCGTCCCGGCTGCGGCGCCAGGCGGCAGCGACAGAGCCGGCCCCGGCCCAGGGTGCTGGCAGCAGGTGTCTGAGCAGCTCTAGGGCACCCTGGGGTGCAGACCTGCCGGGGCTGCTCTGCGGGGCAGCTCTGCCGGGCAGCTCTGCCGGGCAGCTCTGCCCTGCGCTGGGCTCCGGAGAGGCCGTGACCGAGGCTTCCTCCCGCCCGGCTGGGATCTCTGGGAGGAAGGAGAGGGTGGCGGCAGCAGCGTGTGTGGGACCTGGGAGAAGTTTCTCCCTGGCACCCGTCCCTCTGCCAGGAGTGCCGAGAGCCTCTTGACCGGCTGCTCTCCTTTCCTTTCTGTTTTCCAGATGAGTTTGCCACACAGGAGTACAGTGCTCCTTGCACCACAGGTAGGGTATTGAAACCCCTTCTCTTCTTCACATTTATCTATATCTTCCTTGTATTTTTGGTCTTCCAGCCAGCGCTTGCCTCCTTCTGCTTAATGGGTAATTTGGATGAAATTGGCCCAACTCACAGGCACAGATTTTGTATACAAAACTGAGAGTTCAAGAGGCACAATGTTATTGTCTCGTTCAAAATCCATCATCTCTGAATTCTCAAAGTGGTTTCCTTAGTGAAGTTCTCCTGTCTTGAATGAAGATTGTGTCTCTTTTGTTGTGTTACTGCCCCTTGGACTTTTTCTTTGAGTTGAAGTTTCTTATATTGTTTTTCTTTTCTCTGATTTGAGGTATTCTCTGGTCCTTCCTGAGAGCTCCAGCTAGTGTAGCTGTGGGATCATTGTGAGGCGACTTGACTCAAACCACCTAGCACATTCCTTCCCAAAAGTGCTCTGTCTAGAGCAACAGAGCAATTAAGACCACCAAAAGATAACCCATAAAAGCACCATGTCATGGTTTGACCTACCATGATTTCATGCTGTGCTCCAGAACCTCCTGGCATACCTTTTCACTAAAGCTGTAATGCAGTGCTGCTCTTAGCCCTGTGCTTCCTCCTCTGAGCACAGAACCATACCTGCAGTAGGGACTCCTCATTACGGAGGAATCCCTCCCTTGCTATTGAAGAGGTAGTGTTTGGCTCTTGTAGGAGCTTGGGCTTTCCTCTCTTTTGTGGTGACAGAAAACTGCCGTGGTGGTAGATCCTCACTTGTGCACACAGCCACATCACTCGTCTGTGTGAGGAATCAGTTCTCCAATATGGAACCCTAGCCTGCTTAGCAACTCTATGTGGCAAAGTCTGTGGTCATTTTGGCACATTGCAGCATGCCTTTGAGCAATGTCATTCTCCTTGGATCCCAAGTGATGGCAAGTTTGCCTTTGGCAGCTACTGTCTGGAGCAACAGCTGCTTCCTGCTCAGCTCCCGTTGCCCAACAGGGGTCTCTCAGGAGGCAGATGTTCCTCATGACCCTAGGCAGCCAGCCCTCTGTCTTGGTTTGGAGTCTTGAGCTGGTAGAGAGGGGTTCTCTGCAGTACAAGGCCTTGAGGCTTAGGAGCACAGGTAATGTAGGAGCTTCTCTGCAAGGCCCTGACCAGGGATACTTCTCCTGTCCTATATGGAGTCTTCCAATATGAAGAGTAGCAGGTCTGGCTTCCCATCAGTTGCCCAGTTTCAGGTGTTTGGAATATGGAGGCTTCTGGAAAGCACTGAGACCCTGGGAAGTGGTTTTTCACAGGGCCTCACTGTGTCATCTGAGAGCAGAGAAAAAGTGATTTGGACTTGCGGAAGGCAAAAGCTTTATCTCTTGCTAGTGGTACATGGTGAATTTTTTCCCTTTTTATATTCTTATCTGGTGTCCAGGAAAAGAGCCTGAGCTCCCACGCTTTTACTCCATACTGCTTGCTAACCTGGGTTGTGTCTGTAGGTACAACTGCGTCTGCCGATTCTGGCATACAGCCTCCCTTCATGGAAAAAGGGTGCATAAGTCCTAAGACAGACTCTGAGTGGACAGTACAGCATTTTCAAAGGGTCTGTTAGTGTGGTCTGGTTATCCAGTCTGAAACTAGTGGGGAGGCTTTAGATTTTGGGCTACTCTTCCCCATGTCTGTTGAAAGGTAGAGGCCCACCCACTGGTCTAGGTGTCCAAAAGTGGTCTGCACTGACTAAAAGGTGGATCTCAGTTGCAAAGCAGAAAGCTTCCTTCCCTGCTCTGAACAGTACTGATGCAGCAGATTCCTTCCACTCTCTGCAGAGAAATAAATACACTTTGAGAACATGCCTCATTGCTGCAGTGAACACCGTTGCTGCCTGTTTGCACTGTGCTCCTCTTTCCACCCCAGATGTGACAAATCCTATTCTGCTTATCTCCTAGTGGGTCAGAAAGAGTCTCAGCCCTCTCTCAACTTCACACAGAATCACAGAATGTCAGGGATTGGAAGAGACCTCGAAAGATCATCTAGTCCAATCCCCCTGCCAGAGCAGATGAGGTTACACAGGAAGGTGTCCAGGCAGGTTTTGAATGTCTCTAGAGAAGGAGACTCCACAACCTCCCTGGGCAGCCTGTTCCAGTATTTTGTTACCCTCACTGTGAAGAATTTCAACTTCACATAGCTTTGAAGGTGGCATGAGTGTTGAGTGCTATGGATGATCCTCAACCCTGGTCAAACAGCAACTCACTCTCCTGTAATGTGTTTCACACACAACCTGGCTTCCCAAACCCACATCTTGCTCTCCCTGTCTCTCGGCCCAAGAGAGGGAACTGGAATATCTCTCTCACTCCTCTACCCTTCCCTCTTCTTCCATCCTTGCAGAGGAAGTAGACCAGGACAATGCATGAGGAATACTCCCAGTTGCTGGAATCCACCTGCCTCACTACCACCACCACCATCAATGGAATGACAGATTAATAGTGCCTGCAAGGAATGGGAAATTAACATGACAAATAAACTAACTGTACTCACCAATGATTTTTGAACAGTTTATTTCCTATTCTGTTTTTTCCTGCTTAGCCTCCAGTCACAGCATTAATCTCCCTAGCTTCTTAGGCTGAAGAGCATCCCATCCAGCCATGCCTGTGTGCAGGACAGTAAGGCTGACAAGTGAGGGGAAAAAAACAAAATAGGACAGAATGATTTAAGTTGGGGGCAGCCTTTCTTAACATAGCCCTCTTAGTGTTATGTAGCCTGAACTTGTTATCTGAGATCCTGTCAAATCAATAGTGAAGTACAGGTACTTATTGAGAATAAGTTCTCTCCCTTGGTTTAGAAACCGTAACTTTGATTCAATTTGTGTGTCTCCCACCGGTAGACAGCCTGGATGATCAGCTAATGTTACATTAAATTGAACCTGTGATGTGCCCCATAGACACCCCTTCCAGGGTGATTTCTTGTCTGTAGAAGAGTGGGAGGAGATACACAGACTGCCCTCTTCTAATATTAGAATGTGCAGGGGTGGGCAGGAGGGATGTGTTCATGCATTATGCCTTCAGCTGCTAATTTGTAATGGCCTATTCTCCAGTTGAAGCTTTGGCCTTCTTGTGGAAACTTCCATATCTTGTGCCTCCTGCTTCTGGGACATTCCCAAGGAGAAGCTAATGGAATTTTCTGGTAACCTACCTAAGTTTAGTTTAAATGGCACATTTATTTAAATCATAGAGTTGCTTTGGTGAAACTGTCTATAGTCCTTTTAGCCATCTCCAGAAATGCTCCCCTTCTCTTGCTTCTGTCTCATTAATTTCCGGTTTTAACCTTTAAATGGCAGAAAGATCTTACGTAACTGTTTATTCTCATGCAATGCTTATTGTTAGGTATCATGGCTTATTGTGTATCCAAAGCGTGCACAGCTAGTTGTTCCATCCAATTTTTTTGTGTGCCTATCAAGTGTTTTTGAGAACAAATAAAGTTCTTCATCTATTTTGCTAGATATTAATATTATGTCACTTTGTCTCCTGTAGTGTTTGGTGTTTACTCACTCAAGACCTGTTTCACACCTAATATTCAAAGAAGTCTATGGAATGAACTGGCTTCAGCAAAAGCTGAGCAAGATTTCTAATCAAGCATGAATACAAATTGTGTTTTGTTTTGATTTAGTAGTAAAACCATCTCATTTCCTACCATGAGGCAATTTATTTTCCAAGTTCTCGAAGCAACATAGTTTTTGGTTTGATTTCAGACCGTTGTGATTTGCCTTCAGACATTCCTGTACTTCCGTAAGGCAGCCTTGCTAAAGTTTTCTATGTGGTATGCTGTGGAGGACCTGCGAGTATGTGACTTCGGTGATTCACAGCCTACACAAGCAGAGACACATTAAATGGCTTTACAGATAAGGACTAGCCAGGGAGCCCAAATGACAAGTGATGTGGCTGCCCATGGCCAATAGTTAGGTGTTGTCTAATTTAAAACCAGGCAGCAGAAAAACGTGTCAACTCTTTCCATGGTAGAAAGCAATTATCCAGATTTTGTGAACTGAATGTACTCCAGTGATTTCATAGACTTTTAAATTAAATTGTCATGATGATCACTTTCTTTCATTTGAGGCAGAAAAGAGCCAACATCATAACCATATAGAGAACTGACCAGAAAGTAATGAAAATGAAGGAGTTGTTGCCATCCATTTACAGACTGACATAAAGGAGGGTCTGTATTTGCAGACATGTATCTGTATGCACAAGTTTGCAGACCTGGCACTTTTGAATCTTCTTGTCCCTAATTAAGTCTCAGCTGGGACTGTGTGTCTCCACTACAGTCAGTCTCTCATGAGCCCATAGCAAGGGGACAACTATAAAATGGGCCAGAGCAAACTACTACTTTCCTCACACAGTAACGAATTAGAGCTCATGAAGGAGACAGAGGGTCTTGAGATGTCCACATTGATGATGACAATGCAAAAAGCTTCAGCATCAATGAAACACGTTCTTTGCTGCATTGGTGACCTGGGTCTGTGTACGTGACAGAAGCTACATGAGGGACTCCTATAGGTGTGTTTGCTTAAGCTTATGTTGCTGGCGGGGTCAAAGGCACACAGAATCACATAAATAAAATACACAGGGTGCCATATGACCTACTGAGCTAAGGCTGATTGACTGCATCCCCAGGAGAGATCTAGACTAGAGAGAATGTGATCCTTTGGGAAAGTGACAGGCAAAAACTTTAACCCAAACTACCAGATGGAAATCCAAGGCCTCACCTCTGAATTCTGCTGAAGGACTGTAAGCCTACTTATGAGGGAGGAAAAAACAAAACAAAGCAAAACAAAATAAACACACCACCAACACACAAAACAAAATACCACCAACTGTTTTAAAATTACTCAAAAATCCCAAAATAGATTTATAGGCCTCCACTGAGGCTAAAAGGAAAAAGTTCTCATGAACAATGCAAGGGGTTTGACTCATAGGGTGGTTCTTGGTTTAAATTCTGACTAATGATACTGTTAAGCTCCTAGTCCCTCTCTTATTTCACCTCAACTGTTTAGAAAGAGCAGTGTCTTCACTGCCAGTATAGGAGAGTCCACAGGTTTTCCCTTCACTTCTATCTGGCCTGCTGTGAAAGATCAGACTGGGCAGGTTCACACTGTCCTTCCACCTCACAGTAGCCATTTCACAGGGAGATAAAGCAATATGTGATCACTGGGTTACGTCCAACAATTACCTTGCGAAAAACACCCACTTATAGAGGCAAGAAACCAAGCCTCCAGTGCATAATGGATCATGTAGGCTTTCTTTTTTTCCTGGAGAACTGGCAAGCATGGAGGCAAACCTGCCAACTGCTAAAAGCTGTCTGCCTCCTGTTGTTCCTGAGGAATTGCCAAACACCGCCTTGCCGTGGATGGCTCTGGATTTAAGTACTGGGCCATTACACAGTCTGAGCTATGGACAGAGGGGGAGACAAGATGCAGTAAAAAAAAATAAGACCAGAGGCATCTGATGAGAATGAAGACTTAATTTATTTACAGTGTTGCTTCCTTTTTGGTGCTGAGGTGTCCTCCTCTAACATTTCAATAGGCCCCTGCAACAAGAACTTCTAGGGGGAGAGACATGCGTGTTGTTCCAGCAAGGTTCAGACAAGATGTGGTCTTCAGGCATTTCCCTGTTCAGCCTTGGCTGGAGGTGGGAAAAGGACACAGTGAGATAAGCATCCCGGTGAAGCAGTGTCCAGAGAGAGCCCTGGACATCTTCTCTGTGTTCTGGTGGCTATGGGAGTTCAAGCCCTGCTAAAAACTGGGAAACTTGCTCATCTAAAAATACCCAGTTGCAGACAGATAACTGAATGGAAATGGCTGGACACATTGAAGATATATATCCATGCTACAGAGAGAGGACGGGAGGCAGAGGTACCCCGGAGATACATGAGCTATCCCACTACACATTCTCTCAGCACCTGTATTTCTCAAAGGAAGGGAAAAAATAATCCAGGGCACAGTCTGAAAGGTCCCCATCAAAGACATGTGAATAATATAAAAATTTCACCAAGACGTTTGGTGGACAATTCCTCATTACCTTTATGTCTGAGGCATAGCAAACGTGGCCCTGAAAAGGGCAGAGACACAACTGCTGAGTGTGTTCAGTCCCAAGGGAGATTTCAGTCTTATTTGTTACAATGTGACATACACACACAGCAAAACACAAGTGCGTCTGTGTGAATGAAGTCAGCAATGCTGGGATTGCCGTGCCTAGTGAACAAAAATGAAAGCTTTATCTGATCCTACACAAGACATGGGGTGGCAGCATTGCTCTTCCTCTCAGTACTGAGGCATGCCTAGAGATTGCAGTAGGCACAGTGAGGATAAATGCTGACAGCACACACAGGCTGAGGAAACCCAGGTCTGCAAAGACATTCAAGGCAATCTGCAATAGGCCATACTGGAACATCTCAGTTGTTCCTGTGCAACCTACCTGTGGTGCAAGGAGCACTGTACTCCTGTGTGGCAAACTCATCTGGAAAACAGAAAGGAAAGGAGAGCAGCCGGTCAAGAGGCTCTCGGCACTCCTGGCAGAGGGACGGGTGCCAGGGAGACACTTCTCCCAGGCCCCACACACGCTGCTGCCGCCACCCTCTCCTTCCTCCCAGAGATCCCAGCCGGGCGGGAGGAAGCCTCGGTCACGGCCTGTCCGGAGCCCAGCGCAGGGCAGAGCTGCCCGGCAGAGCTGCCCGGCAGAGCAGCCCCGGCAGGTCTGCACCCCAGGGTGCCCTAGAGCTGCTCAGACACCTGCTGCCAGCACCCTGGGCCGGGGCCGGCTCTGTCGCTGCCGCCTGGCGCCGCAGCCGGGACGAGGAGCGGAGGGACCGCCTGGAAACGCAGGCGGGGCTGCGCTCTGGGACCGGCCCTGTACACGGGATCCCAGCGCCCACAGGCCTCCTGCTCTCTCTCCCTTAGGGGAGGGCGGCTGCGCAGCAGGTGCCGGCGTGAGGGGCAGCCCTGCAGGGATCTGCACACCGTCACCGCCGCCCGGACCTGCCTCTCGGTGTTCCGTGGGTCCCGCCCGGGCAGGAGCAGGAGGGCAGGGTGGTGGCTCCGGCGCTCCGGGTGCCTCTGTGCTCAGAGAGCTCAGGCAGCGCGGCGGGCGAGGGTCCCGGCCGGGGCAGGGGCAGGTGCAGGTCCCGCCGCTCCCGGGCCCCTCCCCGCGTCCCGCTGCCCGGGGCAGCCCCAACCCCGCACTCACCTGTCTCGTAGTAGTCATAGACCTTCACCTGCGCCGGCTTCAGGCCCTGCACGGGGACGTCCCGCTCCACCGTGAAGGAGAAGCTGAGGGTCTCGCTGCCCAGCTGGGGAAGGGAAGCGGTGGAAGCTCAGGGGCGGCTCCGCACCACCCCGGGCTCCCCTGCCAGCCGTGCCCGGGCTCTGGGGCTGCAGGAGCTGCAGCCCTGGCTGGGTGCAGGGGAAACCTTGGGGCCTTTCCCCACACTGGTGGAGGCTCTGGCTGCTGGGGAGGTCAGGGCCTGATGTGTGCGTGGGGCAGAGGGAAAGGCTGCTGACGCTGGGAGGAAAGTACCAGTAAATCTGAAAGGTCAGCAAAATTCAGTATGATGTTTCCTACTAATCTTGTGAGATCCATGGTACTTTGGAGGCCCAGATCTTTTTACTTATGTGGCCAAATGTCCCAGTGCCTGTGTTTCTGACCCATCCTTGCCCCAGATGGATACTTACCTTTTCCAGGTACACCAGGACGTGGTTGGTACTCAATTCTGTGCGCTCAATAACAGGGTCACGTTCCAGCTGAACAAAGAAGGCCAAGATGTTACTGTGTTGAGGGTGGTCTTCCTGTGCCCCTTACCCAGCCCTATGGATCAGATGTACTGTGGATGAAACAGTAGGGTACTGCTGCGTGGAACTGCCTCCTTGGTGTGCTCCCAGGTATCATGGTCCCTTTGCCAGCCCAACAGATAAAGTACAGCCTGGCTCCAGCAGAGACTGAGTACTGGTTCAAGCACAGTGATGCAGTGATCACATGAAAATACATTCCTTCTGGCTTGCTATTATTGCAGTATCGTATGATTGAGTTTGTTTTCCAAACCGTGCACCTGCTCAGCATCTCAAACAGTGACCCAGAATCTGAACAGTTAAAATGCTACAGGGTGTTGTCAGGTCAGCAGAGGGAAAAAAGAAACAGCACTACTTTTGCATGTCCTATGCACAGACAAAGCTTTTAGAGAGCTGTCAGCATTCAGTAATAATAAAGGTGCCCATGACCAGTCTAAAGAAAAAAATACATGCTGTATTTTTCCTAAATCCAACACATTGTTCCCCCTTGTGCTGGCCATGAGCCAGGTGTGAAAAGAGAATGCTCTACACAGAAAATGTGCAGATGACAGTGGCAAGATCAGGTTGATTCCAACCCTGAAGGCCTCTAGTTTGCAACACAGATTTGGAAGCCGCTTGAAGATAAGAAGCTGGATGTTGCTTGTTACACAAACAGGATCCTACCTTCGTCACAGAGGATTTAATGGGGATGAATCCTGACAGCATCTTCACATCAACAATCACCATGTTGGAGACATTGCGCTCCCCAGTGTAACTAAGGAACCAAGTAGCAAAGTTTCAGTGCACCTCAAATGGAGGCTGGGACACTTCCACCTTTCCATCATACCTGCCACCCCACCACATCCTGACAGTCCAGCACCTTCACCAGCTATGCCACGGCCTCCTAGTCAGCTGTGCAGCCTCTTGGTAGCCCAGCCACGGCTGCCCACACAGCTCCACGACTGCAGGACATGTCCTTCCTCTACAGCCTTTCTTCCCAGCCCAGCTGTGTCCTGCCCACTTTTCCAGAGAGGCATTGCTCCTGCAGGGCTTCCACAGTGGCTCACCCTGGACAGCCAGACCTCCTCCAGCTCCCATGGCATGGCTTCTCAGGAAGGCTCAGACCCAAATGCAGACTCACCTGACATTTATACCTATGTCAAAGACCTTGTGAGCATTGGAGTCCACACATGTCTCTGGCATCGTGTACACGTGGAGCATGAAGGGTGCATCCTCCTGTGTGGGCTGCACGTTGTACCTCAGGCTTGTCTAGAGGAGAGAGTGTGTGTGTGTCTGCTCAGCACTTGAGAGAGACAATCCTCTCCTTGTCCAGCCTCCCCACTTCTCCCACTCTCCCAGCTCCTCCACACAGTGGATTCTTCCTTCCTCCCTTCTGTCCTTCTTTCCTTCCTTCCTTCCTTCCTTCCTTCCTTCCTTCCTCCCTCCCTCCCTACCTCCCTCCCTCCCTCCCTCCCTTCCTTCTTTCCTTTCTCCTTCACACACCTCTACTCTTCTTCTCCTATTCCCTCTCCCAGAACCTTCCCTCCCACTCCTACCCTCTGTGCTGTCCCTTCTGCCCTCTCCTTGGCTCCTGCCTGGCAAAGGACTCCCCTCCTAGGGGTGCCACCTGCTTCCCCCATCACCCTCACCTGCAGGTAGACGCATCCCTCGCCAGAAACCTCCATGCTGTACTCCCCGGGCACCTGGGGCAGGGGCACACGCTGGAGCAGCAGCCGGTTTGTGGGATCCACTTGGAAGTCTTGCTGGAAGTCCCCTCCAGATCGCAGGGTCACTTTGGAAGCTGCTCCGCTCTTGGCATAGGTGACAGCTCCATACAGGGACAAGGCTTGGAGGGCCACCACTGTGTCCTGGAAGAGACGGGTCCCGGCACCCAGGGGACAGGCTTAGCCTTCCCACAGCCTGCCTTTTGCTGCCAGGAGACACCCGCCCCTCCATTCTTCGCTTTCTCCAGTTTTAAGAACAAAGGACACAGGGAATGAGCAGCTTTTGCATGTTTCCATTCCCTTCCCGTGTCCTCTGCACAGCAGTTGCATGTTCCCTCAGCTCCCTGGTGTGCAGCTCTGAGCAGCCTCCACTCGCTCGCCACAGGGTGAAGCAGCAGCTTCAGATGCAGAAAGAAATTGCAGTGGGAGCCCTCTCCAATGACACAGTCCCTCGCGTCCCTACCGTGGTGCCCCACTGTAGTGTCAATCAAGCCAGGTCATTAAGCAAAATATCAGTATTTCCCAGAGGTGCATACCAGCCTCTTGCCTCTTGGGAACTTTGGAAACCATGGTAGATACTACAGCGAGATACTGCAGTGCTGCAGTCCCTGCCCTGGCAAACCTTACTGTGCTCCCACCTAGGTCTCTGACGCTTCCCATCTTCTGGCATTGATGCGTGAGGTGGCAGGAGGGAAGCAGCTCACCTGGGTGGAGGAGAAGCCTCCATTGGGATTCTGCTGACCCGTGATCCACTTCGCAATAAGAGATGCGAACGACAGCTCCTCCTGGGAAGGCGTCAGCTGCGTGGTGAGGTGAGCAAGGAGCGCATAGGCTGTCATCTCCACTTCAGCAGAGGGAGCTCGGTAGCGTAAGTATGGGAGATGAACCTCTGGCTCTTTCCCTGGCCGCTGCCAATGAACAGACCCATCTTTATGGGAGCCAGGGAGCGTGTGGAGAGAAGACAACAACCATCTATTAGTAGTTATTGCAAGGGAGTTCTTGATCTGCTGCCGATTCAGCTGGGAGGCCAGAGCCCCCAGGATACATCTGTCACATAGCATGAAATGGGTAGGGTCAGGTTTACACTTGCTGCATGTTTACAGCTAAGCTGAGTCTGCTGAGGCTTTGTCCTCAGGACTGGATACCACTTTGTCCTAGACTCCAGATTGACACAGGTATTTATGGGCTTGGACACCTCGAGGTATCAGTGACCTGAGCAGGTCACCAGGGCACCAGGCTAGCACACCTTCCCTTTTAAAGTAGAGATACCAGAGTCAGGCAGTGACAAGCTCCGTGAGGCAAAATGACCCTACGACTGTCAGCAGGGCTGGGGATGCTTCCTCTCACAACCCTACTGCCCATCACTTGGGCAAAACCCACTGTCTGGCCCCACTTTACCAGAACACTTCCTGACTTTACTCAGGGGTTACACTGTAGCCTCTGAAATGACCTGCATGTTCATTTTCCTGCACGGCTCATGCAGCTTTTCTCTGATTTATCATGCCTTGTGCTGTGCAAAGTCAGCTTTGTTTGATGTTGAGCATGTGTAGCCATAAACATTGCTAAGACCTCGCTAAGCAGTACCTGGTGTGGCAAGAGGAGTGGACTGAGGATGGACATGAGCACAGTCACCTTTTACTTCAGGACCAATGGTGATGGTGCCTGGTGCTACCTGATGAACTCCCTCAGGGCAGAGAAGTAGAGCTGGACACTGAGAGTGAGTTATCAAAAACTCAACCCCTTTACACAAAGCTTTCCTCTCCCACTCTCTGTCCCTACCCACAGAAGCCATTTCCTGAAGCCATTGCACCACCAATAAAAGCCATTTTATCAAAGGAAGATGTTAGGTCAGCAGGTTGGAAGAAAGATGTGCCACCAGGAGCACTCACCCTTTTTCACGGCTTCCTTTTCAAGTGAGCTGAGCAATGCCTTCCGTTTCTCCTCCTTGCCTGCCAGGGCGAAGGTGTACGCCATCAGTGCCTTGGTGTACACGTGGTTTTCTTTTTCATCTGCTGCTGTTTCCAGGCAGAACAGAGCGTTACGCACCACTGAGTGCTGGGGGGGGAGAGATACCCAGTGATTAGAAGGGTGGGGAGAAATGAGGCTTTTGCCCTACTAGTGACACGTAACTCCACTGAACTTTGATGAGGGGTCTGCCAGAATGAAGTCTAGGGATAAGTAGGGAACGATTTTTTCCAGTAATGCTAATATTGTCAGCACGTAATTCTTATATCACAGGGATCAACAAACAAGTCCTTTTTACAATGTGGAGGAAATTCTGGGCAGTAAAGTGTCATCATCGACTAACACAACATAACTGACTCAAGTTCAATTGCAGCCACATACTGTTACAGGCAGAGGAATCTCCAGCAATGCAATAGTGATGTAGGCTGTCAGCGAGACCTCATTGTCCACTCCACCCTGCAGGAAAACACAAAGGTAGATGCTGATCCAACCATGCTTCTTATATTCAGTCTTTTCTCCCACTCCAGTGGGAATACTTTATTCTGCATTGTAGGCCACTGGCTTGTCTCCTTCCCCTTGCAGCTGATGTGGATATATCAATATCACTTATAAAGTTCAAGTTAGCTTTTATTCTCCTTCTTTTTGTGGTGATCACGCAGAATCATAGAATCATTTTGGTTGGAAGAGACCCCTAAGATCATCAAGTCCATCTAGTACTAAACCATGTCCCTAAGAACCTCATCCATACGTCTTTTAAACACCTCCAGGGATGGTGACTCAACCACTTCCCTAGGCAGCCTGTTCCAGTGTTTCACAACCCTTCCTATGAAGAAATTTTTCCTAATACCCAATCTGAACGTTTCCTGGCACAACTTGAAGCCATTTCCTTTTGTCAGATCCCTTGCTATTTCAGAGAAGAGACCAACACCCTCCATGCTACAACCTCCTTTCAGGTAGTTGTAAAGAGTGATAAGGATGACCCTGAGCCTCCTTTTCTCCAGGCTAAACAACCACAGTTCCCCCAGCTGCTCCTCCTAAGACTTGTGCTCCAGATCCCTCTCCAGCTTCGTCACCCTTCTCTGAACTCTCTCCAATGTCTTTCCTGTAATGAGAGGCCCAAAACTAAACATAGTATTCAAGGTGGGGCCTCAGCAGTGCCGAGTACAGTGGGATGATCTTTTTCCTAGTCCTGTTGGCCACACTATTCTTGATGCTCTTGGCCTTTTAGGCCACCTGGGCACACTGCTGGCTCATATTCAGCTGGCTGTTGATCAGCACCCCCAGGTCCTTTTCCCCCAGACAGTTTTCCAGCCACTAGTCTCCGAGCCTGTAGTGCTGCATGGAGTGGTTGTAATCCAAATGGAGGACCTGGCATTTGGCCTTGTTGAACTTCATACAATTGGCCTCAGCCCAATGGTGCAGTTGGCCCAGATCCCTTTGCAGAGCCCTCCTACCCTCCAGCAGATCAACACTCCCACCCAACTTGATTTCATTTGCACACGTACTGAGGGTGCACTCGTTCCCCTCATCCAGATCATTGATAAAGATATTAAACAGAACTGGCCCCAACACTGACCCCTGGGGAACACCACTCCTGAGCGGCTACCAACTGGATTTGACTCCATTCACCACAACTCTTTGGCCCTGGCCATCCAGCCAGTTCTTTACCCAGCGAAGAATGACCTTTGGCTCCCAACTTCTTGCCATTGATGTGGGCATTTCCCATCTGCCTGTATACTCAAGAAGCTCAACTGGACCTATCTGACTTAGGGTCAACTTCTAGCCTCACAAAAAAAACCAACCAGGCAGTCATGTTACCTTCATGACATTGTTCAGGAGTGTCCCAGAGCTGTGGAAACACCCATTCTCCTTCTGTTTGTAAGACAGCCAGACCAAAGCATCCTGGATGTGCTTCTCATCTATGAAAATGTAACGCCGGGCCTGGGCAAAGGACTTGAGGACAAAGGCTGTGAGCCTGAAAGAGAGAAAGAGCAGTGAATGAGCCTTAGCATGCCTGTTATGTGTCACAGGTGACAGGGCCCATGTGGACATCATCTGCTTGGAGAAAGGCAAGGCCTGGGGAACTGTGGGCCAGTTAGTCAGCCCACATGTATATTATATCTTCACCTCAAAAAATCTGTCAAAAAACTGCTTCACAACTGGATTTCTTGTCCCTCTTTTGGCTCATGAAACCCTGTGACCCCTTTCTATTGAGGCTACAGTTTGAAGGACAGTTATTGTTCTGTATCTAAAAAAATCGCTTTAGAAAAAGTAGGGAATAGCATTCCAAAACATGTGCATAATAGTAATACTCAAAATGACAGGGAAGAATAATTAAATCCCTGCTAGCTCATGGTCTATTGGCAGGACTCTTGCATTAGAAATCCATGCCTCACGGGCTTCCCAGAAGTCCCCAGAGTTTTAGGGTAAAAAAGAACATGTTAAAAGACTGTTTGCTAGAGTTGTTACAAGCAGTTATGGAAAAGAAGCAGGCATGAGGCGAGAAGCCAGCATGCTACTGAGCCAAGTATTGTTGCAGAAACTAAAACTGAAGGTGATGAAGTCATCCATTCTTACTCTTACCTGAAGTTGAAAATGCATGGCAATGATATGCTGGAGCAACTCAAAACTTTGCAGTAAGTCACACTGACAACACACATCCTCCTCCAGGCTGTGTTTGCTTAGTAATACACAAACGCTCTTGAAAAAAATCATACGACACTGCTCTTATATTATCATCCTTTCCACTTATATGGAAACACCCTTCCCAGCAGCCTTCTCAGCAGGTGCTGGTCTAGAAGAGCTGCCACTGCAACTCTTCGGCCTTCCTCAGTCAGGATGTGAAATCCCTGCTCCCTTCATCCCCAATTTATCACCATTTCTTTCATGTTTGTCATGGTCCTCAGACCTGCTGGTGGGAGAATGTGCTTCACAGAATCACAGAATTGACTGGGTTGGAAAAGACCTCAGAGATCATCGAGTCCAACCCTTGGTCCAACTCTAGCCCGTTTACTAGATCACGGCACTAAGTGCCATGTTCAATCTCAGTTTAAAACCCTCTAGGGATGGCGAGTCCACCACCTCCCTGGGCAGGCCATTCCAATGCCTGATCACTCTCTCTGTAAAGAATTTCTTTCTAATATCCAGCCTAAATTTCCCCTGGCAGAGTTTAAGCCCATGCCCCCTTGTCCTATTGCTAACTGCCTGGGAGAAGAGACCAGTCCCCACCTGGCTATAACTTCCCTTCAGGTAGTTATAGAGAGTGATGAGGTCACCTCTAAGCCTCCTCTTCTCTAGACTAAACAACCCCAGCTCCCTCAGCCTCTCCCCATAGGTCTTATGTTCAAGTCCCTTCACCAGTCGTGTTGCTCTTCTCTGGACCCGCTCCAGCACTTCAATGTCTTTCCTGAACTGAGGGGCCCAGAACTGAACACAATACTCCAGGTGTGGCCTCACCAATGCAGAGTACAGGGGAAGGATCACTTCCCTTGTCCTGCTGACCACGCTGTTTTTGATACAGGACAGGATACTGTTGGCCTTCTTGGCCACCTGGGCACACTGTTGGCTCATGTTGAGCTTCCTGTCAATTAGTACCCCCAGGTCCCTTTCTGCCTGACTGCTCTCCAGCCACTCTGCACCCAGCCTGTAGCGCTGCAGGGGGTTGTTGTGACCAAAGTGCAGCACCCGGCATTTGGCCTTATTGAACTTCATCCCACTGGAATCAGCCCATTTTTCCAGTCTATCCAGATCCCTCTGCAGAGCCCTCCTGCCTTCCAGCAGGTCGACACTCCCTCCCAACTTGGTGTCATCAGCAAATTTGCTGATGATGGTCTCAATCCCCTCATCTAAATCATCGATAAAGATGTTAAACAGGACTGGACCCAATACTGACCCCCGGGGAACACCACTAGTGACTGGCCGCCAGCTGGATGCAGCCCCATTCACCAGCACTCTCTGGGCCCGGCCCTCCAGCCAGTTCTTAACCCAGCGTAGAGTACACTTGTCCAAGCCATGGGCTTCAGCTACATAACAGGCTGGTGCAGCCTATTTTATTAAGGCAGCACAGGGACCACACCAGCTCAGGAAAGCCTGGTGGTCTACAACAGAATTTCATATTTACTGTCATGCTGCACTTATTATAAATGTGTAGAGGAGAAAGAGGAGCATATATATAAGCATATAAGCATATAATTGACATGAAAATCACACCAAGTGTTCCCTGGTTGGCCATAACGTAGTCCAAAGGTACTGTAAGAGCCATCTGGGTGCTTGTAGTTCAGCTGCCTCTGATAACCTGTAATGGAGAGTTAAGCAAGATTCAGATGCCAGAGGAAGTCTACTGAGGGACGGGGAAGTAGAAAAACAGCTGTATCAGCAAAGGCAAAGGAGAGGAGAGTAGGTCAGCCCTATCCTAGCCAGTAAGAAGTACTATACATCCCCACTTCCATGCACTGCTTGTATTTTGTGAGGTGAAGCAACACCTGCATTTCTTCAGAAGGGAGGACATATTAGTGACAATGGACAAGTCACTGTAGCAGGCCACCTGACAGCTCTGCACTGCATTGCAACCCAATTACGGAGCAAAGAAAAGTGGGTGCAATGATCAGATACGCTAATGCTTAAGCAACAGAAAATAATAAAGCAAAAAACAGTGAAGGGCCTTCTCAGGCATACAGCAGAGACCATCTGTGCATGAGAGAAGCTCTCTTTCCACATTTGGCCAACATTTGACAGAAGCACCCCAGGCAGGATCTGGAAAAAATACAATGAAGAAGCAAAAGCCATGTCCCAGCTCACCGCTCACTAAGTATCCAATGGCCTTGGATTTGACCTCCTCACTTAGCTGCTCTGTCTTGTTCAGATAGTCCAGGACATAGATATTGGGTGCAAACAGGACCATGTTCTGCTCTCCACAGCCGAACGGCATCTGGAGGAGCTGGTGCAGGTTCTGCATGGCAGTGCCCATGATGTCACCTAGGGAGCAGGAGATACCAGAGGTATATTAACAATGCTCAGGGTTGTCTATCAGAATCAGAGGTGGCTACTGAATGAGAGAAGCAGGAGATAATGAAGAAGAACAAAAGAAAATCTGAATTGATAAACATCTTGGAATGAAATGCAGAACAGCAGAGAAAAAGAGGGAAAAGAGAGGGAAATGAGAGGTTAGGGCACTGGCAGAGAACGCTGAACAAAAGGACATGCAGAAAGGGCAAAAGAAAGATCACAACTGGAAGGGAAAGTGCTTGAGACAGAGGGGTGAAAGACAGGAATATGAGGTGTACTGGAAACCAGGAGAAAAGACTGTGAGGTAGGAGGCCAACAGAGAGGGGCAGAAACAGTATATGGTTCTTCTCCAAGCCTGCTCACTCACCCAGCACTGAGAAATATGCTCTTCCTGAGTCTTGTACCACATTTGAGGGTAGCAACAGGGAAAACTTCTCTTTTACAGGTACTCCTGAGAGGGAAACAAGACCCAAACAGCTTCAGTGCAGTGCCAAGAAACGGCTAATGAAAGGGGAGGGGGTCTCAGTGAAACAAAAGGATCACTTCCTATTAGAAATGCCCTGACTTCAGTCTCTTCGTTCTTCCCTGGCTATAGGGCAATCTCTGCATGAAACCACGCTCACCACTGTTAGGCGCTGTAGATCACATCTCTACAGCTTTTTCCTGGGCATGCTAGAAAACAGGAGACAGGGCTTGTAACTCCAATGTCAGCACACAAGAGAACAGGGATGCAAACAGGCATGCTAAATCTGTCCTAGTTCATACCCTGACGCTTAGGCAGGACTATCCATTCTCTAGGGCCTTCTTCAGTCTTACATCTCAGGCTCCCAACTGATGAGGCATGTTTTGATTATCTAAAAATATCAGCCTGTGTGGAATACAATAGAGGCAGCACTATCTTCCTTCTCCAGACTTGTCCCACCCATCAAACCAAACAGGAACAAATGGAGAGGGTGGGGAGAGACGGCTTTACCTTTTACACAGAGCACAAAGTTCTGGGTTGTTTCCTTCTCAACTCCTTCAGGCTTGGGTGGGATGAAGGAAAATGAGAGAAGTGAGAAGTTAGTGAGACAGGAAGTACAGACAGACAGAGGAATCCTCAACAAGGACAGAGAAATTTGCCTATATGAGATTATATAGCACTTTGTCCAATTGCATCACAGTGTACGGTCTAGCCTGTGGAAAGCTCAGTCCTCTCATTCCCACAACCCACATACCTCCACCAGCAGCTGTCTGATGACCGTGTCCTTCCGCCCTTTCTCAGGGGTCTCCACGATGGCATTCCCGCAGGGCTGCTGGTTCTGCAGGGCCTCAGTGCTCACCAAGAACTCCACCTGCCCTGTAGGAAACAAGGGTCAGCCAACCCTGCCAGGTAAACAGGAGTCACTGCCACTTCCAGGAATTTCAATCTGCAGGCCTATGGGTGGGGACTTCCCTTCACACCCGGGCTCTGCTTATTTCCCACAAGAACATGGCTATCTATATCAGAATCCATCCTGGAGCAGATAAGCTGCACCGCCATCAAAAGGTGACTCTTTTCCAGAACTTAGGACACCACAGAGGTGGGACTCACCAGCCCCACTGCTGTTCAGCACACTGCTGCCTGCATGCACAGCACAGCTGCTACCACAGCACGTAACAACAGTGAAAACAGTGAAAACAAAGTCATCTAATCTCTGGGAGGGATGGAGACAACAGAGTATCCCCACTGGCTTGCAACATCTCTGGCTTCAGAAAATGTTGTCCAAGGGCTGTAAGGCTCGATGATACTACATGTGGTACCAGACAGAGCCTTGGACACTGTGAGTCTGCCAGACTTTGCCTCCCAAATAACCCCAAATGAGACAGGTATTCAGCTTTAATGCTTGCCAGGAAATTGTGTTGCTCTAACACCAAACACTGAATGGGGAGAACATCACAGAGAAAATCTTTTTCAGCAGTTTTCAGCACCCTGAGACCTTTACCTAGAGATCTGGGAGTCACCAGCCAAGCCACGGTTTTCCTCCCGTTCTCACAAAGACAATGAGATTCTTCATCCTTTTCTACCGGAGCAGCCAGGAAATGAGCAGATTGAGCCAGAGTCATGCTGATCTGCCAGTTGTAGAGAAGCACAATCAAGGAAGCGTGATCATGACAGACAGGGAGCCAGGAAGCAACAGCAACAGCTGCTTCTTCAGAGGCAAGGGAGCAGGGAGCTGGAGTTGTGGGTTCTGCATTTGGAGTACATAGGAGGAATAACAAGAATTTTGGGATAGAAGGGTCTAGGGCTACTCAAAGATATAAGAAGGCTAGGTGAAGGTAAGAGGTGTACAAGAAGGTTACACAAGTACAGAGAAGGATTTAAACCTTCCTTACCCTGATGCAGGCAGTCAGGTAGTTGAAAACTGTGGCTTTCAGCATGAAGGACTCACCACGCACCACAGAGTAGGGCATGGTGAGCTCTACAAAGAAGGGCTGGAAGGCTCTGAGGGACACTGTCGGGGACAGGCCAAAGCCTGTGTCTGCCGAAGTGCAGAAGGCATTGGCTTTCCACTCAGTGATGGTATCGGGGATGGTCACATTTAGATCAGCATTTCCGTCAGAGCTGGTGAAACACAGAGAGTAAGGACAGAGAGTGATTTTTTTATGGCATTTTGGTGACTATCTGTGCCCCTTTTGACCCACTGAACAGTACTGCCTGTGTGAACTGTATGTTTGTTACTGTAGGGCCACCCCACCTCTTCTTCCATATCCATGATCACTCCTTGGACAAACCTAACCATGGCTGAAGGTAATTCCTTCTCAGAGGATTGCCAAGTGATCTCCTCAAACAATAAAAAATGTTTTGGCATTGAAAAAGTTTGGTAAACATATGGGGATTCATGTTTTTACCTTATAAAACCAGTTTTATTAAAAAGGAAGGAACTAGCCCAAGGTGCTTACCTTATAGATACTAAACTCCAAATCCAAGTTTCTGGGAAATACTTTCGGACTGTCTCCGTCACCTCTTCAGGAGTGCTTAATGTGGCATGAAGTCTGTCTGCCTGAAGGCCTGAATGCGGTGAGATGCTATCAACTACTGACAATTCCAAACAAGCAAGATCTACGTCAGCATCATGCTTTGGTCTGAGAAAGCGTCAATCTACATGACAATTAGAAGCCTTACTGGCAGCAGATGTTTGCTGTGGTTGTAGTGAGTACTAGTATCCAGAGCAGTGAAGTTTCAGAGTCAGGTCTTATTAGCAAGAGCTAGCCTTTCAGCATTTCCTGCTAGTCTCCAGCAAACCTTAGAGTACGCGGGGCAACACTTCACAGGTTAAAACAAGGATGTTAAAGCAAAGAGCTATTTATTACCTTCTGTGCAAGCAGCTCTGTCTCTTTCAGGCACAGTCTTAAGGTGACATCCTTCTCTATCCTATCAGGCCAAGTAGCAATGGAATGTCCCTCTGTTGCAGTGGTTTTTGTAGGGTCATTATGATTCAGAAAACCGCCTCCCTGCTGAATTTACAACTTCTAAAGAACTAGGCTAGAGATGCTTAAACTAAAAACATGCAGTTGGAATTTGGGAGGGATAAAAATAGACTTTTTCCCTAAACCAAATTTTTCACACGTAAAAATTATTCCCAAGAAGATATTCTGAGTTTGGGATGAAATTGGATAAAAAATAAGCCTTTGTTTGACTTTAGTTTTGAACAGCTGACAAACAGAAGGGTCATGAGCAGGATGGGACAGTTGGTTTGCTTGGCTTTGACAAAAAGAAAGAGAAATCCACACAAGCAGATAAAGAAGAAAAGTTCTTAACTGAATTCTAGTTTTGGTCATCTTTACTTTGCCTAAATTAATGTCTCTGTTTAGATAAAAATTGTGTAGCTAGCAAGTATCCATACTATCTCTGCAACAGGCACCTCCGAAGTCGGGGAAGATTTCAGAGCAGGAATGAAAGATGCTATCAGAGCTGTATCACATAGCTCCAAGCAAGAGTGACAGTGGCTTGCTTGTATTGTCTATCATGATATTTCAGTCTTATGACTTCTGCCTGTTTCAGTTTTAAAATAATTTAAAAGCACCTATCCTGCATCTTATCAACCTGAATTAGAAGTTGAGATTGGCACACTGAAGTGTGCCAATGGAAAACTTTCTAAATCAGTTGTCCAGCTAGAATAATCTAGATTTTCCAGGATATTTCCCTTAATATGAGACTCTGGATGATGACATGGCCAATCCTGTCCCTCAAAAAGCTACCGTTCAAGAGTTGAGATAGCCTTTAGAACTAGGGTGGGTCAATTTCAGGCTGGACTTCACATCTTACCACTCTCAGCCTACCAGCTTGTCACTGAAAATTTTCTCACCCGCTTCTTCTGGTTTTGATGATACATAAAACTGGATGAGTCAATGAGGGCAGACTGAAGATGGTATTGGAGACCCCTTAAGTGATACCTAGGAAAAGACATCTAGTACAAAAACCTAGTGAACAGTTCAGATGCCAAATAACATCCTCTGTTCTGCCAGGGTTTTTGAAAACTACTTGGTTCTGCTGACTTCTAATGTGGAATTATGAAAGCTTGTCTTTAGATCTTCATAACCCAGCAAAAAAGATATTCCCCACACTCATGCACAAGCTGACATCTGTGAACCCATTACTTCAGTATGACTTCCACAACACCAGTTTTTGTTTGAGTATTCACCCCAAAATACAGACAGGATCTCAAATACAATAACAAGACCCAGTTCCTTTACCACCTGTCCTCATTGCAGACATACGTCCTCCAGATGAGAGTGGAGCCGATTCAAGGCGGGCTGCTGCTGGCACATAAATACCAGTGCTGCAATACTGTGGTTTCCTCACTTTGGTATTTGTGAAAACCTTCAAACCCATTTTCTATGGGAGAGAAATCCAACATGTTTTTTTGTTAATGAGTCCTGTTCAAGTCTACACAGCAGACCTGACATTGGTATTTTACTGCCTCAAAAGGAGAAGCCGTTACTGACTGTGGATTGGACCTTGAGATGAACTCCTTAACCCTGGGGTCTGGGTGCTTGGGTGGCTCAGACAGACCAAAGTATAAATCCCCTTTGTCTCTAGGGCACTTGTTCTTGTCCAGTTCCAGCCTAGGGGTCAGGATGAGCCAGGAAGCAGATAGTTTTCTCTCTGGAAGGAAATGTCTGTGGCTATGATGCAGCTCAAGGACTTTATTTGGACTAACTGTAATGGCACAGGATTATTTACATCCTGTTAGAACCTCACACAAAATCAGCCTCAAAGCTTTTCCTGTAAGAAGAAAACTTTGGGACTGATCACTTTTCCACCAAGTCAGGAGCAAAGCTGGCAAGACAGGTGAAGCATATGACTCTCAGTGAACTTGCCTCTGGATAAAAATTAGTGTCAGATCATTCAGACTGACAAACCCTTCCCTTGATATGTTGCATCATGCCACAGAAGCTTAAGTATTCTCAGTCTGTCTCCCACTCCACTCCCTAACCATGCAAGAGGGCTATACCTTTAGAATGCTGTAAGTGTCGTCTTCGTCCATCTCCACTACTGGAGAATAGGTGATCCCATTCAGAACTATCTTCTTCAAGGGGATGCAGTTTTCCAGGGACTCCTCCGAGAGAATGTCTGGACTATAGGGATAGTCATGCAGTCCCTTCCCTGGCAGCAAGTTATACACCTAGGCAGAAAGAGCCAGAGTATCCAGCATTTTCAGTGTCCACTGTTACAACACACAACTGAGGGATTTGGATGCAAAGACCATAACCATAACAGCACATACATCCACATTGCCATGGTCCTCCCTGTGGTGGGAGCAGTGGGAATTTGGGAATCAAAAAAGAAATGCCGATTTGGAGATACCTCCTCTTCTGTTATGAGCAGAGAGTGTTACTCTGGTTATTATGGCTCAAATACATAAAAAAGACATTTTCAGTCCTTTGTCCCTACTCAAGGATTGTTGTTTGCTGCTTAGCATGAGAATAAACTCTCTTCTAGATGCTACTCCCAGAAAATTAATCCATGACTGGAGAGAATAACTGAAAAACCATCACCAAACTCACAATGGTGTTTGGCTCTGGCCAAGAGAAGCAGTCACCTTATAAGGTTTTCCTCAATGTCATCCCTATAGTTGGATAAAACTCCTAAGAAACAGCTGCTTCCCAGTTCTCATCTTTTTGCCCACTGAAGAAAGAAGAGAAACAGCACAGGACAGCTTTCCTGTGTCAGCACGGACAAGAAGGACTGTTCACTGTTTCTACCCCAGCACCAGGCTGCATTTTTTCTGACTAGGCTCCAAAGTTGCTCCACAGACCAAGCACTTACAGAGCTGGGTGACAGATCAGCTTCTGGCTTCATGAGGAGAACACTCTTGTCTACAGCACGGACAGCACAGAGGGAGTTTGGGGAGGCTCTGAACAGCAAGTGAGCATCAGAAGAAGGCAGGCCTTCAGAAGGAGAGAAGCTCAAGTCCACCTATATCAACAGGAAAAACTATGTCACAGATGCCCTGCCCTTGCAGGACTTTTCCCTTCAGTTGACTGCATCAGTTCTAACCTCACAAAAGCCCACAAGTGCATAAACACACACACCTCTGTGCTCCCTCTGTGCGGCTGCAGAGCTGGGTTTCCTCTCTGCAATGCCAGACAAATCAGCACTAATGGTTCTTGACAACTTTCATCATCACAATTGCTCATAAAACTTTTGAGGCAGTTTTGGGGGTTTTATGGCCACTAGTAAATCTCATGAGATAATCGCACATAGTGATTCGATGTGTTCAGGCAGCTGGGCATGGTGTTGAACCAGGTCCACTCTCTGTACTACACGCAGATATTGTGTGTGGAGAGAAAACAGGCTTGCAAAGACCTTGCTTAGCAAATTTTTCGGTAACATGAGAAGCAGTGATACCCTGGAGTAATATTGCAATATCTACTGGCTGTCAATTCTGAAGAACTGGCTTGTTGGTTGAGGCCTCCCAGATTTGCATGCCTTCCACAAAACCTAACTGACAACTCTAATGACTCCTCTACTAACCTCTGCCCTGGTAGTACTTGCTAGCATAAGTTGTCGTCACCATCTAACATGATTTTGTAATAAGATGGCTGACCTGCATAAATCTTCCCTCTCCTCAGCAGTACAAACCCTCCCCTAACACTAAATGATCAAAGCATCCTCAGAGTAAATGTGTTGCCTGACAAAGTAGCATCAGTGCCAGTCTTCCTCATGTTCCAAGCAGACTACAGCATGCCTTCTGCTGACACCCCCCACCTCTCCAGGCTGGACTCATAATCTTGAGACTGCAATAACAATATGCTTCAGGAAAGGGCAGAACAAGGGCTTGTAGCAAGATTGCTGCTGCTAAGAAAACTGTGTAGCATAGAGATAGCTCAAAGTCTGTCTTATCCAGTCTGACAACAGCTTTGAATACAGGATACTTTCAGAGAGGAAAGCAGTGTCTAAGCGTGTAAATCACTTGGCTGGCACCTAGACCTTAACGCAGTGCATAGCATGACTTTTAATATATGAACAAAATGCAGGTGACCAAGCTCCAACAATAACACTAGTCTCAAGAACTCATTTAGCTTGGACTGTAGCAGGACAATGGACTGCCTTTAGCAGTGTCCTGACTACTGTTCTGAAGTTCTGACAGGAGTTTTTGAGGTTATTCTTTTCTTAGGGCTGCTCATACATCAGTCTGATCTTCTCATAAGGAATATGTGTGGCTATAAGACAACAAAGGTCCACATACTCGCAGAAAGGCTTTATTGTTCCGCACTCTTTCAGTCTCGCCATTGCTATTGAAGCACCACTGTGCGGTGCTCAGCAGGTTCAGGCAAGGTTTATCTCCATTTACATACAACAGAAGTTAAAATGACAGGGTAAGATGTGCAGGAGCTGAAACATCTGAAAAGTATGAGCTTCAGCCACTGGACTGGGGCTGTGTGTGTTTTATTTTTGTTCTGTAACCATATAAGCAGCCACCTCATTGCTGGAATGAGCTTGTGGGAAATAAAGTGAAATACATGGGTTGCAGAATGACATAAGACATGTGTCCTCCCTTTTCTTTACCCAGGACCATCTCTGAGATCAGTGGTTGTGTCTAGTTGCTAAGAGGAGTTTTATCAGTGTAGTCCCTGCTAGCACCTTTCTTCCAATAGTTGATCTCTTCCAAGCTAGCGCAAACCAGTAAGCAGTGAAGCTACCTACAACAATTAATAAGTGGCATGTCCAGTGTTAGTAAATCTTAATCAATGAGCTTAGCCAGGCTAAATCTAAATAAATGAGCTTGACTATGCTGCAGTCTGACAGCTGCTCCCATAAGAATTGGACACGTACCTTATTGCTGAAACACTTTTCTACATTGAACTTGGTTGAATCAGCGATCACCTGTCTGCTGGGGGCAGTGGTGTAGACAAGCACTTCAGCCACTGGAGCAATATCAGCTTGTACAGGCAGTTGTAGCAAGAAGACCCCATTGGCTAGCAAACAAAACGAGAGCAAAACGTTACAGTACAGGAAACCTGTTCTTGGAGCAGCCAAAATGCTAGGTTTGACTTCATGCTGAACTTCATCCTAGCAATGATGAAACTCTGGACCTCCAAGTGGGATGAACTGGTGCTCACAGAGATGTATAAGTCTCACTGTCTGCCTGAACAGTCCTGTTTCAAGTCTTGTTTTCCAGTGCATGAGCATGCTGAACTTCTGTTCAGTTTCTAAAAAGAGACCATCAGTCTGTGTCTCCTAGGAGCACTGAAGCCCCAAAAATACAGTGTCAGAAGAAAGACAGCTAGCACAGGGGATTTGAGCAAATCCATGCAAAACCTAAATAAACACAGAGAAAAGAAATCTCAAACTCTTCCTATATCTTAGAGGACATAGAGATGAGGATCCCTGCTTTTATATGGAAGCAGCCTCTATGTCTGCCACAGTTGCCTAGCCTCCCAGGACAGCGACAATTTGGCAGGAGAGAGGAACTCACCACTTTCCTGGTCTAAATCCAGAATGTGGGTGCCCGCTCGCTTAATGATGCCCTTGGCCATCACCTGAATGGAAAGAGAAACTCTGCGGTGATTGAGGTTATGCATGATCCAAACCTGAAGGACAGGGAACCTGAGAGGAGAGCAACCTAGCTGTATGTCTGCTGCTCACACCCTGCTCAGATGCTGTATGCCTTCTTGTAGCAGAATTCCAGTGCTCACCCAGGGGGTACTGGGACATCCTTACCCTTCTGCTCCTAAGCCAGTCCCTCCTTTTTGTGGGAGAAGAACATACGAAGGATGATGGGAAAGTGTTTAAAGCCTCCTGCCACAAAGCCACAATTTCCATCTCCAGCCTCACTACAATTATCAGTGACAACCTCACTGTATGGCAGGTGCAAGCTTACCAGGTAATAAAAGGCGATTTTCTTCTTCTCTTCTGTGGCCTCTGGAGTAAGGATATAGTGCACCCGGACCTCTGTGGAGAAGCCACAGCTGAGTGTCTCAGGCTTGGGCTCAATTTTGAGGAAGCTGTTACTAGGAGAGTAAAAGCGCTTTAGTTGGAGATAGCCTTCTTCATGGCGTGGAACAACCCAGTTACGGTCATAGCAGTAGCGGCGTGCTTTGTGAGTTGCCTGGAAAATGAGAAAAAAAACACACATAGATCCTTAAACACAGGTGGCTGAACTGTAGCCAAAATTCATGGCCTAGTCTTAAAATTTTGGTATTTTTTGTATTTAAGCAACAAGGTAGTCTACAAGAAAAGACGCATGACAGTGTGGTTGTATCATTAGCAAATCATTGGGAATTATCTCACTCCCAGAGAAGCTGGAGTTTGTCTCAAACAAGCTGAATCATATCAATTGTTTGTTTACTTCAGTTTCAGCTCAAGGGCTAACACCTTGCACTTTCTAATACCCTGTTAGTTGAAAAAGAAGAGAACCTGATTTTCATATTTCTTCTCATTATTGGTGCTGGAGAAGCAATAGTACTGTTCAGAGATTACTAGAATCAAAATCAAGCTAAGGATGCTATGGAAAAGGAAGAAAAGTCTCCACCTGAGAATTCAAAACCTAAATTGAGTAGAAGTTTAGGAGCTGCAAGAGTCCAGGTCTTCTCAAAAATGAGAGCAAGGGGAATATATTTCACATTTAGAAGGATGCTCATCATTTCATGTGCCTCACATGCCCTTGTTTCCTTATCTTTCTCACTATACTTGGGAATTCTTGCCTTTACCCTGCAAAATTCTGAAAACTTCAAGCACCTAGTGGTAGCTTCTGCATAGTTTTTAATTGTTTTATTCTGTGATAAGAGAATTGTAGGGAGAAGAGCAAGTATAATTCTAGGCAATATACCCTATTCCAGGGTGAGATATTATGAAATGTGCATGCTACACACATATTGCATTTTCCACTAAAAAAAAGGATGCTCAGCAGCACTTATTTTCCCAGATAAATAAATTCCACACCAGGGAGAGAATTTCTGTGAATGTTTCATATTCTTTATGACAAGGAAAAAAAAAGAAAAAAAAGAAAGAAAAAAGAAGGAGGACAACTTAGAAACTCAGAATGCTAAATTAAACTCTGAGAGCTGCAGATTGCTTTAACTGACCACAAAGGATATTTAGATGAGACACTTGGGCAATCATCTCATTGAAAAGACAGCAAAGCACTAGCATTACTCCACCACGGGAGTCAGACCCACCCCTGAAACAGATTTCTCTAGGTAAGGAGAATGGACTTGCAGCAGAATGGACTGCTATGACCTCTTGACATTCCTTCTAACCCTATATTGCTATGGCCAAGCAGAAATCAAATATTTGCAAGCTAAGTGCAATTGTGACATGGCAACCTGGTTTGTTGTATGGCTATTTCCACTACACTGATGTCAAGGTCAGCACAAACAACGAAAAACAAGAAGCTAAGTGCTTTTGCATATATAATAGAAACTTCAGAGGTGTTCCCCTTCTGGCCCTGTGGGTCACTTCATCACCTCCTCTGCCCGCAGGACTCACCTGAATTCCAACAGAATCGAAGAAAAACATAGAAGTGTTCAAGGCAAACCGTGCCCTGCCCTCTTCATTTGTTGTGTAGTTGTTTTGCTCGCCTCCTTGGAAAGAAATCCTCACAATTTCATTGACAATTGGAGCACCAGACCCATCCACTAGTTTCACCTGGAGGAGCAAAATCAGTATGGAAGGAGAGGAATGCCTGTCACCTGAACAGACTGATAGACCACCAACCTAAGGATGTTGGGCTCATGTCAGACAAGGAAGCCTCCACTGCACTTTAAACATGTATCATCTATCTCTTTCAGAGAGAGCCACAAGCTTTCTGAATCTTATTTCTTCGGCCCTTTCTAATCTCTGTCTCTGAGTCAGAGGAGTAGATGTGGAGACTGACATACACTCACACCCCTTAGGCCTTCTATTAAACAGGAAACAGGAAAACCAGAATTTTACTTGACTGGAGAAGCAGAAGTGCAAGGACAGAGAGGTAAGCAGAATGAGGGCTGTGCTCTCAGCTGGTCTTCCCTGGTCTGAGAGCCTGCAGGGGAGAGGAGGCCCACAGGGATTAGCAGCACTGAGGTCTAGCATCTTTGCAGAGTAGGGTATGCATGGTAGGTCCAGGAGGTTCAGTAGCATGATCTTTTGGTCCTCATGGCATTCCATTCTCATGGCTTCCCTACCTGTCCGAAGAAGGGGATTCCAGGTTTGTAGTAGGAGTCTGAATGCTCAAAGGTGATTTTGCTAATGGTCGTCGTGATCTCAGAGAAGCTTGTTCCAGTCAACTCCACTCCTGCAGGAAAAAGCATGAAGAATTAATTTTTCTCTGCCTGACCAGCATTACTTTTACTCCATACCAACCCTCCTTTGTTGGGCAAGCAATTTGTTGATGATTCTGTCCTCCAGGCAGGAAAGCTTTAGGATTCCAGAAAAGCAAAGGTCTGTTTTTCTTCCTCATTCCTACTTGGCAGGCTGGTCTCCCCTGGGCTTATTACATGGGTCTTCAATCCAGATAATTCATACCTGTCTCCTCCTCTTTAATTTTAGCCTCTACACGGAGCTTATTCTCATATCCACTCCTCTTGAGCTGGAATAACTTGGTCTTTACCATTTCAGAAATGCAGCCATTGTTGTCTGTCTGTTGGAAGGAAACAAAGAAGACCATTGTAGTCTCATGTATATAATGTTTATCCAACTCAGTGAATCCATTGCAATTTGTTGCTCTGAACTGGAAGAGAAGCCCATAACCTCACAGATTATTCCCTCTGTTGTTTTTATCAAAACTGGAAAAGCATACAAATATCTTGGAAAGGCACAATTTTGAATTAATTGCAGCAACATCAGAGCAAAGAGTTTGCAACCTAGAAGATTTTTGTGTATGTGAAGTTTAAAATTCCAAACACTTGGTACAGAAGCACAGGGGATTATTCAAGTGTATGCCACACAGGAATTGTTTACCAAGCATCAGGCACGTAGAATATAGCTGCTGCCTTAAAATGCACAAGCTGTATGAGTGATACATAAACCAAAGCCTGTGTATGCATAGAAAGATGACAGCTGAAAAAGTATTTCCAAAGCTTGCCACCTCTTTTCAGCATCCTCATGTGGAAGGTGGGTCTCCAAATAAAAGGGAAAAGATGCCTGGAACAAAGGTTAGCACCATGATGTTTGTATTTTCTCCTAGCATGGGTAACAACAGCAGTGGCAGAGGCAATTGTGGGGATCATAGTGTAGCAGACCTCAAGGATATCTTCTGCTTGCTTTTTTTGTCCTGGGATATAGCCACAATAGCCATTACCTCAGCTTCTGTCAGTTAAGCTAGCACTGTTACACCTGTCCATGCTCCAAACACCATTCAGTTCTGCCCTTGTAGACTTGCCAGTCTGAAGAGTGAAAAAATTGATATTTTTTTTCCTGTCTGTCATAATCACTGATGCTGAAATCTGTATTCCTTTCCTTCTTGCTCAAACCACATCACCTTTCCCCTGGTTTCTGCTCCTTTCCTGCTTCTATCACCAACTTCTGAGCCCACACACTGTCTCTAGTGTAAGCCAACTCCACCTCTGCTCTCATTGCTCATACCTTTTCTATCTTCTCTTTTTACTTTCTGCACTCAATCTGACCTTTTTTTGTTTTTTTCATCTCTTTCTCCTCCATCAGCTTCTTTCCTTTACACACCTTTTTTACTGCACGTACCTTGCCTCTGTTTTTACCTTTCACATTTTGTCTGGCACCCAATCTTCTCTCCTTCTTCAGGCTTCCTTAAAAAAAGATTTTTATCTGTCCCGTCTTTGCATTCACGCTTGTACATCTGCAAGCTTATTCCTACAAGGCAAGCTCAATAAACTACACTTTCTCCTATCACTCTACCCACAAGAGTAACCATGACTCACCTGTCCAGAGAACTCGTCACACACTGCCTTAGCCTCTTCACCATAGCAGGTGGTGGCTGCATGTTCAAACTTCCGGCAGACACGGAAGCTCACGAGGCCAGGAACAGGCTTCCCAAATGTGTATCTACCAGCAGGGGGGATTGAAAGAAAAACAGAGCCAATGGGAATGTGAAAGGGATGTAAAAAAATAACTAGCTGACCCCCAGTGGAGTCAGGACTCTGCCCTAGAGCTGTCTCCAGGATACAGCAGGGTCATCACAGGCAATAAAAAGTAGAAAGAAATTTGCGTTTTAGGATCAGGCTTGGCAACAGAGGCAGGAGCACTGAATCTTATAGTCCTGATTGCTACCCTGGAAGTAACACACAAGTCCGCAGTAAACATTTACCCTAATGCTGACTTAGTTGTGATTACCCCTCACCTTGGAGGAACATGATGCGAGTATCTAGCCCATCGCCCAATTCTGACAGAACCAGTTAGTGTACATATGTGCGTTGGGTCTTTTGGCTTGTTCTGTAGCCCAAGCCATAGCTCTCCCTGCAGGAAGCATGGAACATTGCTATGCAGAATCAACTGAGATGGCCCAAAGGAAAGAGGGCAGCTGCATCACTTATGGGTTCCTCTCAGGGATGGCAAGCAGAAACCACAGTTCAAATGTCATTCCCAGGTAAACTAAACTGAAGACCTCTTCCCTAGAACTGTAGGTGGTCTGAAATACCTATGACTCAAAAGAAAAAAAAAAAAAAAAAAAGAAGGCAGGCAAAAACATCCTCCCCCAAAAAACCCAAAGAACAATATGTTTCTACATGTTAAATACAAAGTGCCCCAAGCAATATTTGTTGCCTTTTGCCTAATGGTAGATGTAATCTGTTTGGTCCTGGGACCCCAAAATGATTGAGGAATAGAATGAAGTATCATATATATCTCAGTCTCCCAACTGGACTTCCAGCAGCAGCTGAAGAAAAACTGAAACCAAGAAGGACATGAAAGAATGATACTCACAGACCACAAACTGTCACTTTCAGCTTCTCATCAAGAATGGTGATCACCTTGGGCATTTTCACTGTTACTTCAAATTTTGGAAGCACTGCAGAAAAAAAAAAAAAAGGAACACAGTTTGTGGGGGGGGATAACATAAAAATGAGACATGAAGGCTGCTCAAAGGCTATTCTTACAAATGACCTGAGACACTTTTGCATGTCAATGGTCCGATTTTAGAGGCTTCTGTCACCTGCACATCCCACTGAAGTCAGTGAAAACCACAGGCACTCAGACAACCACTATGCCAGGTAAGAAGACAGGATTTTTGCACCAGCTAATAAAATACAGCAGCTTCTTACATAACACCTGGGTTATCAGTCCCACAGCAGTAGGATACAGTAAAATATAAAGTTAAGTCAATAAAGGTCTCCCACAAACATATGGAGCTGGGACTGCAGCCTGGTCTCTGCACTTCCAAAGCATGTGTGTCTTAACAATTTGAAAAAATAGGAAGACCCTATAGCTTCCCCACTAAATTAGCACACGGTGGCATTACATCAAAACCCAGCTATGGGAAGGGAAGTGGATGGTGAC
This sequence comes from Columba livia, assembly GCF_036013475.1. Lineage (NCBI taxonomy): Eukaryota > Metazoa > Chordata > Aves > Columbiformes > Columbidae > Columba > Columba livia. The sequence continues at coordinate 459,066 of NW_027043811.1, forward strand.
TGTCTTGGGAGAACTAGGAAGGACGCAGGGCACAGGGACAATCTTGCAACTGAAAGAGGTCAAAGGACTTTCAACCACAAGCCAGATCATGTCAGACCATGTAACCAAGGCTGCAGCTGGCTCAGTGGGGTGGGAAGATATGTTGGTTGCGACCATGTACAGGTGTATATTTGGATACCACTTTCTAGCCAGGCAGATGGAACTTGCATAGGGGTGAGAGTAACAAAGAGAGGTTAAGGCACTAAAGCATCATGCAAGCTACGGACTTAGCTTGTGGAGGAGGAAAGATAAGATCTGAATTCACAGAGAGCCCCAACCTACACCAAAAGGTCAGAACTTTGGGCCTTAGGTAGGGGAGACCCAGACTGATAGCATGACGCTTGACAGGTGTGTAGCCAACTGGAGATGAGGCTGTGGCCTCTGAAAGGAGGTGAGGCTTGTGGTTACCAGCACAGACTGATCCAAGCACATTGCTCCTCCTGATGGGACCCTTGCTGAGGTGGGCAGTCAGAAGAGCCACACTGCATGGCTTGGGGCTTAGGAAGGAGTGGAGACATGTCACTCACGTCCTTCAGCCTTCCCTCTTCAGAAAGGGACGATGTTTGGGAGGGAGAGGACAAAGAGACATTTTTCCAGCCATACTGGACATCCTGGCCAGATCTACTACCCTGTTCAATGAGGCTTTCAGGACCCATGGAACTGTTAGGAGCTTGAAAGTGCAGCAATAGTTACCATACTCCTCCACAGAGAAAGGATGCCGAATTGTCCTCCCAGAGGCCTTCTGTGCCACCACTGTGTAGGTCCCTTGCATAGGTTCAGAGGCGAGGTTGAAGAACAGCTGTATTAACCCTGCCTTTAACTCTGCATTTGTCCACTGGTATAGACGGTTGTTCTTTGGGTCCTACAGGTAATGAGAACGCAAGGAGATTGTGAGAAGAGTAGGAGTCTGCAACAAGACCTAAAAAGCGCTCCCAAAAGTGTGAGAGTAGGCTGAGCCCCAGTGTTTCAGGAGGCTGCAGGGCAGGAATGGGGGTCAGTGCAGAATTGTGTGGGGAGCCCAGCCTGGACAATAGAAGGACCTGTAACCTGGCCACATAGTACGATTGCCATCATATGAGTTAAAGCTCTGTGTATTTGAATTAATGTAATGGGCCTGCTTAATAGAGAAAATAGACAAGAATCATCTTGAGTTAGTTATTCTTCCTGGGTTGACGTGCAATAGATGTGAATATGAATTTAATGATTGTACATACCTGGACATACACCAGCGGAAACTAGACAAAGAAGAAAGAAAACAGCATACTTAGAATGCACATTTAGACAGAATGCAAGCAACCCAGTCAAATGACCAGGGATATGACCATGTTTCAGGGAACAAGCTGGTCATCCAATGGGATAAGCAAAAAACTTCCTAGTATAGAGCAACAGAGCATTTTGAGGTACAGCTGGTAGGGAGGGCAATCCTTTGTCTCAAGCAGAAAAGTCAGCTGAAATTACTGCAATACTAATAAGAGCATGTGGCCTGCTCACTGCTGAGGTGTTCACACCAGCACTGTTTATTTGTAGTTTGTCAAACCTTTCCAAAAATGCAGAAGGCAGCCTTACACAGAAATTTGAAGAACAGGTCCTGTTAACAAGATCTGAGCAAGCCCAGGAACTGCACAACTATCCCAGTGTACTGAGAGCTCTCCCCAAAAGACACTTCTTTCCTTCCTTTCACCACATAGATGACTTAAGGCCAAATAACTAGTCAAAATGAAGGATCATACTTACCACTTCATTCAAGGGACGAAAGTCTTTATCCAGAGAAACAATTCTGAACAGGACTGATGGAGAAAGGCAGACAGTGAGGTTCCACAGTATACTCACCAACCAGAATACATTAGTTACAAAAAATGGTATAACAGAGAACAGAGCTATTATCTTCTAAAGAAATTCCATTCACTAGAAAGCAAAGTCACACTAGAAGGCTACCCATGGAAGAAATTACATGAGTAAGAGGATGTTAAGAGCAAATCCATGGCAGTGTGAATGTCTTACTGATCACAGACAACAGAATCTCATTAATTAGAACCAAAGTTAAATTCAAATCGCCCTTGCCTACTTTGTAAGGATAAATTTTCACATTGGAATTCACATTGGTCTTCTAATTTTGCTATAACTAGACTGACTTCTTAGAAAGGATGAATGCAAGCAAATTATTTCAGCACTTGGATGCAAGTTTGTGTTGGCTCTGGATAGACAGAGAATTCAGTGCCTCTGTTAGGACCTTTGTTTCTGTCCAGACCAAATTTAGGACATCAATGGCCTAGAAGAAATAAATGGCTTATATAGTTCTCTCTGTCTTAATTGAGCAAAATCTGCCTCTTTGAAAGCTATTTCATGGCTTAGTTTGAATTTTGGCCCTGTTCTTTGTAGGACAAATATCCAGTCTTTCTCTGATTTTAATACTGACCCTAACTGCATGGTCCCCAGTGACAGAGGGTGTGTGTGCAGGTGCCTTAAGATACATGCATGTATCTTAAGGTTCCCCAAATTGTTCCCACATGGAGCATTTAAAACCTAAGCCTCCACCATAAGGTTGCAGTTCTGACTCCCAGTGAAAGCTGATGACATCTAGCCAGCATAGTCCAAGAGGTTTAGTACTAATTTTTGCTTCAAACACAAATCTTCACCCTTTCCCCGGTACCTGTCTGTCCAGGCTTGTAGATGGGTTTGTCTGTCTGGATGAAGACCAGGCTCTCAGAATTCTGGACCAGCACCGACTTGCGGCTCGTGAACTGCAGTGTCGCCCCCTTCACCATCACAGTGACAAATGTGACTGGTGACTGGCTATTTGATTTTGGAAGCTGGAGAGTAAGAAGCCAACTATGTTATAGGCTACCTTTAAAGGCTTCCTGAACTGAACTGGCCTTTATGAAATATGATATCTAATATAAACCTGAAGGACCCAACACAGAGTTGAGGAGAACTATAATCAGAAACAAAAGACTGATCTTTGTTTGTCCCACATTCCTACTCATCCCTACTGCTGTGCAGTGATTGTGCAGGTATTGTGCAGCAAAATAACTGCCCCCTCTGCCACTTGATGATTTTAAACAATTCTTACTGCCCTGACCGAAACTTTTCTGTTCGTTTCCTTTGACATTCACTGGGGCAATGGAATAATTCCCTTTCTCTTTCAGATAATGTCCCCAGTCCTTGCAGAACATTTCCTTTTCCAAACCAGACATGCTAGAATTCTATACATCTCTCTCCAAGTGACAGAATTCAGTCTTCAGCCTATATCTGATAAACCCAGACATGGATGCCAAGCTCTTCAGTGTCCTGAAAGACAATACCTCAGGGCAAAGACATAATCTATGCTCTGAGCTAGATGGCCAATTTTTATGGCTGCTCATGACTTGTTATAGTCCCTGGGGCTATCAGTTACACTAAACTATTAATTTCCTGCTTCACTCTCTTTTTCAGACACAGACAATCACAACTCTATGTTCTCACTTCAATTCAGTGTACTATATCCACAAGGCAAAAAGTATCTGAGATCCAAAAGCTCTACTCTAATTTGAAGACACTCAAGTGACAATCTGTGGCTGTTGAAGGATGATGTGAAGAGCCATTTGAGGAAGCTGTTCACCAAACAGCCGTCATCAGGAATGTCAATACTAAAACTACTCATTTCTCCTGGCCTTTCCTCCTCCTGTCCTAGATGTGCTTGCTTTCCAGGATTCAACATTCAGGTAGCATGCTAAGGAGATCTCAGCAGTGAGATGGTGTTGAGGATGGACATGAACATACCTTTGACTAAGAAGGAAGTGAAACTACACAGTGTTACTCTGTTCATTAGTACTCAGTGTCCTTATAGTTTATCCCTAACACAAGGGATCATCCCACAAGGGTGAGATACTCACAGAGAAAGGGATGCAGGTGAACACGTCCTTCTCTGACACCACATCATCAATCAAGCTCCTGTTTTCCCCTTGATACTCAAGTGTGGCACTCAGTGTCACAGACTCATTCAGGTGGGTCAGCTGAACACAGACCTTCTCAGAAGAATCTGTGTGTATCAGAGAGGGCAGTAGCACCATATACTGCCTAGGAAGAGGGGAGAAGAATGGGTCAGAGGAAAAGGAACAGGTAACAGGAGCTGTACAGGAAGAGCAAATAAACCAGTCTGATGATTCCAGCTTTCACTGTACAGGGAGAGAGATGCATTTTCTGGGAGTGTAACAAGTTTTCCAGCATGTCTGTAGACAGGTCGGTCTGAAAAGTAAAATACCACAGGAAATCCTCAACACAAACATCTGGAAGGGATATATTTTTCAGGTTCTGGCACAACAGCAGCGGTTCCTCCTGAGACCCTGAATAATGGCAGTGGGGAAAAGTTGATCGTCACCTTTCTCAGATGCTGTTAGTAGGATTCAGCAGCCACACAAGTACCAGTACTTCATGAATAAACACTGTTGACTGCACACTACAAACCACCTGTAGCACTACTGTCATTCCTCATGGAGACCCAAAACTGCCACAGCGTGGTGCCAGATCATAAGCAAAAACACTAGAGCAAATTCAGTTTGTTTGCAGGGAAGCAAGCCCTGCTCGCTCAGGCCGAGCATGGGGTCCCTGCTCAACTCTGTGCAGCCTCCCTCCCAGCAGAGCAAGGTGCCAGAGTCCTGCTGCTGAACACTGCATCTGGGAATCAAACCTGATCAGTCTAATGGCAACAGTGCTCCCTTTTGGGTGGGCAAGGACTGGCCTCTGACGAGCAACCCCAGAGCAGTGAGCAGCTGGGAGAAGAGCCCTCGACACCTCAGCAGTGAAGCGGGGCATTCCCTTTAGCAGCAGAGGAGGCTCTCACACCTTTATGTCCAACAGTTGGTCTGCAGGGAGAAAGCTTTGGTCCCTCAGATCCCAACCCTGCTGTCTGCTTACCCCACTTTTGATGAAAGTGCTGCCGCACAGCCTTGCGTCGCTGGGGAGGAAAAGACATTGCCAACAAGACAAAGGAAAGAGTCTCTTGAGATGTCAGGACCCCTTGCAGACTGCTTCTGCTGTACACATACACACATACACACAACACACACTCCCTTCACATACAAACAGGGCAAAAGGGGGTGAAGAATGGATGAAGCAGAATATACCTTCACAGACCTTAACAGACACAATCTTACACTGCCACATAACCCTGCAAGAGAAGGGAATTTTCATTCCATTGGCTGAGCTGAAATAACATGAATTTATAAATGAAGCCTTCTGTTGTCATGCCAGATCCGTTATTTGTTCCTTTTGTATATATATATATATATATATATATATATATTTTTTTTTTTTTTTCTCATTGTCAATTAAAAAAAACACCCCCATCTCCTGGGCATTTCAACCTGGGAGTAGGTTAGTCAACCCAAAATGAAATCTTTAATTGTCTTCTGGAAAAGTCTGTCTCTTGAGAAAAACTGAATGTGTAAACATTTATAAAAAGCTGCCTTTTAAGTAAAGAAGCAATTTTGTGCAGCAAATTTTTTTAAAATGCTTTCAGTTCTCTGAGGCAGCAAAAGATATTCTCATAAAACTTTCCTTCTTTTTTTTTTTTTTTTTCTGAAGCTTTGCTGATATCTCAGTTTCACAGGCTGTTTTGGGTCTCCCTGAAGCACTAGAGCTGCTGCTTGTAGAAGACACTTTACCCAGCCCAAGTGTCTTTATTCCTGCATAAAGGAAAGTAGGCAGAAGAGACAAACAACAGACACAGGAATTCAAACCAGGTCTCCTGCCTGCCCACAGATCCCTCTGCATAGCTTACGGTTCTGTGGTGGGAGAGGTGTCTCCAGGAAGGAAGAAGAGGAGCAGGAGGAAGATGTTTGGTTTGATGAGCAGCCTGTGCTTCCCCATGGTGCAGAGCAGGTCGTGGTGAGCCAAGTGGACACCCAGTCTGGCCTGGTGCTGCTTGTGCTCCCCCTCCGCTCTTCGAATCAACCCCTTTATACTCTCCTCCAACCCCTTTATACTCTCCTCTGCAAACAGCTCAGGGACTGGAGGAGATAAGGGCAGGGGGCCAGGACCCATTCGGAAGCGGAAAGAGGTGGTAAGGAAGAGCTGGAACAAGCAGCTCTGAATCCGGGCAGAAGGCCAGAAGCTGGGGGAGGAGAGGGAGGGAAGGCTTCCCAGCAGATAGGAGCTGTCTCTCTTTTGAGGCATGGCAGTAGGCACTGAAGGAGGAAAGGTGGTAGCTAAAGAAAAGAAGGGCTAGCAGCAGAGAATAGGGGGGAAGTATCTATTTCTCGTAGGGCTCCCTGTATGGAGCTGGCCAGAACACTGGTCTTGGAGGCTTCTGGAGGAGCAGAAGCAGTCTGATGTCCTGCAAACTGGGGGTGGGAGATTGATGTACGGTTTTGGAAACAAGTGTGGGTGTGCCTAACCACCACTTACGAGCAGGATCTGAAAACAGAGAATGCAGACTCTGAAAACCTTCACCCTCCACCCACCCTGCTCTCTTGTGCTCTCCATTCCTTGTCCCACCAGAGCTAATGCTGGGAAAGGGGGCCAGAGAATGTCTGGACAATCAAGTTGTCTAAGATAATCTGACCTTCACCCTGATGGTAATGGGGACAGTGACATGATGAGAAGCTGCCAAAAGTTCAACCCGTTAACTGCACGTAACACATTAACCAGTTCCCCAGAGCAGCAGTTGCTGTCACGTAGCAGAACAGACATGGCCTGAGTCTTGCTTTGCCTGTGTTGATGCTTATCCAGGTCAAGTTATTGGCACATCTAGATCAAATTATTTCCATTAGATTGAGTCCTTCCTGGTTTCATGATGTGAAAATCCATGTAATGCACTGTGATGGGCAATGTTCTGTCATACAGAGAAATTTTGATTTTACCATCGTCTTTACTATAGTTACCTTGGTCTGCAGGAGGAGGATCGATAGCTCTGGTAATTATTACCCTTGAAAGTAGCAGTGGAATATCTGTCTTACTTCTAGTCCTAACCCAGACTCCAAAGAATGGAGATCTATGTTAGAGGATGTAAAGATTTATCTGAGGATTAAAAAGGGTGCAGGATTATCTGTCTGTCCTTCTCCTCACCTGTCATCATCAGAAGTTTGTTAAGCTCAGGAACTTTGGAGTTAAGAAATCCAAATGCAATGAGATAATAAACCTTAATTACAGACCTCATTCTGCCCTGCAGTGACCTGTATGGGAAAGAAAATAGGATAGTCATGCATGTCCAGTTTCCTTGGGGACTGCACAAAAGAAACAGCCTAGGCTTGTGCCCTGCCTTCTCCATCTGACGCCTGAAGGTTGCTCTGCCTGCCCAAAAGAATTGTAATTAAGGGAGATCTGCCTCACCCACAGAGAAGAGAGGATTTGTACACAGGATGGTCAAAGCCTTTTTGAAGATGACTCTACATAGGTTTGATCATGTCAGGAGCCAGACTGAAGGCAAACCGTACAGGAAAGAGGTGCAGAACTGCACACAGCAAGGGAAGCTAGGGCTGCCCTTCTGGAAAACAGCCAAACAGCCCAGATACTCACAAGTCAGTGATCGTTAGAACCCTGGTCAAAAATGTGCCTTGTAGCTAAAAACCGAAGAGAAAGGCTTCAGTCAATTGAGGGGGACAAGATCTTAAAGGCTTGAGAATTCCAGCAGGTACCAATGAACATTCACAGATACCAAACTGACTTGAAATCTGCCCTCAAGCTTCTTGGCCTCCACTTCATTCCCAGTAGCAACTTTGGGCCCCAACAACCTAATTTCAAGAGTCTCTGCATGGCCCATGTGATTCAGCTTGTAGGTAGTGGTACAAACAAGGCAGTGGCAATAAATTTTCCCTCTCCTGCCATTTCCATCTGCTGTGAGTACAACTGAAAAGGTCAACAGGCTCTCTAGAGTTTTTTTACTAGATTTTCAGTGGCTATCTCTAATCTCCTGAGAAAACTTCTGCATGGTGTTGGCCTATCCATGAGGAGAGTGTGTTTTAGGGAACTCTTTCCTGGATTTCTTAGTAAGTCTGAAGTTCTGTCACTTAGCATAGCTCAAAGAGACAGGTGCCCCAGTAGTGCAAAAAGAGCATTAAGCGTCCTGTAATCTGAGCCAAGAATCCTGCTGCATTCATTGATAGCATCACAGAAGTGCTGGTTGGAAGTGAGCTCTGGAAGTCTACTCTGTCACTTAATGCAGGACTGCTGCCAACGCTAGATCAGGTCAGCTGTGACTTTGTCTAGTCAAATCTGGAAAACCTCTAAGGACGGAGAATCTGCCATTTCTTCAGAGACCTGTTCCAATTTTGCACCAATCTCTGATGAAGATATCTTTCTTCATCTCCAATCGAAACTTCCTAAGCTGCAGTTGCAGAAATGCCATTGAAAATGAGGATTGTAACTTACCTCAATCTGCTGGCCATGCTCTTCCAGTATTTATTCATCGCTGCTTACAGAGTTCATCCAAGCAGAACTTACCTCCAAGAAAATGAGTATGTATCAATCAACTATATCAATGTGCTCTAGACAGAAGATTAAAAGCTCTGCCAAAGATTTTCATTCATCTGCTTTTCAAGGAAATGAATATACTTGCTTCCAATCCCTTTAGTATTATTGCAAAAACTTGAACCCAGAGAAGAGTCATGTGCATTGTTAAAAGTAAAATACACAGTTCAAACAATGGTCAACTTTTGAGGTAACCTAGTATATATATTTATTTTACAGTTCCTGAGTATCACTTTCATATGAGATTGAGAGGCCGTGTTTGAAGAGCTAAAAAGTTAAATAGTCTACCATGGGCTACACTGTAAAATCCTAAGGGAAGCAACTGTTGCACTATTTGCAAGGCAAACTGCACAAGCTTTGAGACATGCTCACAGCACCTACAGGCATCATGATAGCATGATTAACTGTTCTCTCACGGAGATCTCTGGTAAATTAACTGCTAGGTTTCTTTCTGTAGATGCTATCACAATTTTGACAGAGCAGGCAAAGTCTCCAGCATTATTACATAGAGCCTGGCAACTTTCCGGGAGTCAGGGACAGCACCTTCTTTTGATCATTGAATGGACTCTGGCATAGACAAAATTACACACACAAAGTAACCCTGACGATGATGAAAACTTGAAGTTTTTAGGTCCTAGTACACTGTGTTTTTCTCAGTTTCCCCAGGTCTGGCTGTTGCAGGCATGGTTATTGAAAAGCAGGCCTACCCTTGCTGGGTAAACAGATAATAGTAAGTAGGAATGTAATGTAAATGTATTAGGATAAATAGGATAAATTGGGAATTAATACAATTTCTCTTCTTATGTTGGAACAAAACCTCTGTGTGGAAAAGAGTTTTTGAGGTGTGTGGAAATGCAACCTGCTGTCTTACTCTGTTCACTGTGGCTTTGTGCTGTTCACACTCATAGCCTGTGACTGCTCTATTTGAACTGAAAGTTCCTTGCAGTAAGGAGTTGTCTGCTGCTTCCTCTCTCTGCAGTACGAACCTGCAGAGGTGGAGAGGGAAACATGTTCTTGGTTGATTCAATAATACAACACAACTGGCTGTATTCCTTTGACTCCAGAAATCCAGCCTCTTGACTGCTTGCTTTGAAGCTGGCCTATGCAACAGTGTGCAGTTGGTTCCTTCCAACAGAGAGACGTAATGACATGGGTACACACTTTTGATCCAGTGCAGTACTGAAGGTTTGTTTTCGTTGCTGGATTTACTGAAGTTGTAGTCTCATTTCACACTCTTCTCTCCCACTTACAGCATGGGATGCAAAAAGAGAGGCTGCCACTGGGAGAAGTCAGTTCATGTGTTTCCAGCAGTTAACAGTAGGCTTCGTTTTCCTGGTCCTGCTGGCACCAGACAATGAAGACAGCAGGGAATGAAAATGAAATCTGATGCTCAGGAATGGAGGAGAATGGCCAGCTCACCTTCAGAGATCTGAAGACCCAGCATCTGTTGTGACAAAACTTTTCTTTGCCCTTATAGGACAAATAAGGAAAGACTAGGGCAGGGGACATGTCCCAGGTCTCATCTGGTCACAAACAGCAGTAATGCAACAGATGTGGACTGAGAATGGATCTGATACTGAGGATAAATTGCCCTTATGGGCAACAAACCCATCACTGCAGAACACCTTTGTGAGGGTGTGGAAAGGGCAAGTCCTTGGTCTTGTGTAGAGCTTTGTTTTGCAGGACAATGGTCCACTTGTACAACTGATGAGATGGTTATGAGATGAAAATGCACATGGGATTTATCTAAGAGATTTCTCACAGATCCATGCAGCAGAAAATTCACAGCTGGAGGCCTGCAACTGACCTTTCATCAGGACACCACAGCATTGCACAGGGCTGTTAGAGAGGACCCTGCAAGAGACATGGAACAAAAGTGAGACTGAGAGAAAATGTTGAGATTGTCTCCTGGAGGCAAGAAAGAAAAAACATCTGATTTTGAAGGGTGGAGTCCAGAGGAAGTGAAGGAACCCAACCTCCAAAAGGCAGGTTTTAGAAAACAAAACATACACCAAAAAAATCCCTATCCACCTGAAGATTACACATCTAAGTAACTTTACCATTGTGGAACCCAAATCAGAACCAAACATAGACACAATGTCCTGCAGTGGCAGTGATGCCCCCCAACATGAGAATGGCAGTGCTGAGAATTTAATGTAAAGATGATCACCTGCAAGGAGCTTGTAACAACTGGATTTAAGAAGGGAACTAAGCCAAGTGCTTGGTGTACCAACCTACTGACAGAGTTTCCTTGTGGAAGAAGTGCTAGAGACTAACTTATTGTCTTAACTGCCACAAAAAGGAAATGGACAGGCAAAGTCACTGGACCAAATCATAATGCTTTCCCTCATGCAGAATGCTGAGTTTTGTCCCAGAAAACACTATGCCAAAATTAATGTTCTGACTTGGGTTGGCACCAGTGAAGCAGCAAATAACTGGTCCTCACACCCAGTGACACCAGCATTTGGCAGAATGGGTGCAAGACGGTTAAACCCAGTAAAGCCAAGATAGACCATATGCTTTTGTGACTGTGCATCTGTATGGGCAGTGGAGGTAAATAATAATTGGTCTGAGCAGCTGGAGGGAACTGAGATACTAAAAATAGCCTGCTTTTCAGAGGTACATGACTTCAGAAGGTGCAGTGCAGTAAAAAGCAGACCCTTTTGAATTCAGTGCTGTACAGGTGACAGTAAAAAGAAAATGTGCCCAGGAAGAAAGCTCCTAAGGTCTGGTGCAGGAACTCTGGGTGTTGTGGAACACGAGGCAATCAAAATTAGCACTGTTGTTTTTAAAATAGAATGAAACTCACTTGATGCCATTTAATTCAGAGCCATCTTCCCAAATCCATCCAGATCCTGGGCTGTTCCTCAGTCCAATCCAGAAACATTCTGTTTGAATACTCTTGAACAGATCCTAGAAATGGTGACAAATTACAAAGTGACTAATGAAAGCCAGCCTGAAAATGGAGGTAAGGATAAGTAAAGAGAACAGAAAGAAAGATACATCCCCTCGCCTGACTGTTCCTTAAGTGGTTGATAATAATGCTTTTCCACACCTGATCTGCAGATCAGCTCTGCAGATCGTGCCTGGAATAACAATGTGTACACTCACAAGGAAGTAAGCATGCTTTCAAGGGTCCTGGGCAGATTCTTCAAATGACATTTCTCAGGGCAATATAGGTGAACCAACTGCACCCAAGCCTCCTGGAGTATCCTACACACAGCTTTATGTAGGAACATATGCTATTAGTATTAATATTAATGATCTACCATACAGCTAGCTGGCATGCTAATGTAAAGTACTAACAATTAAAGGTAAAATCAGGTCAGGGCAGGAAGTGCTGGCATGACAGATCCGTGTAAAGAGCCCAGTTCCAAAGCTCATTAAATTTTACACAAACTTCCCTCCTATGTGTTTTCAAAGTTCATTTCCTTTTACCTAACCTTTAATTCCTGTTTACTGTTAAAATATGAAGTCTTCAATAGAAACTCAGCCTTTAAGTAAATTACCCCACCCCCCCCACAAAAAAAAAAAAAAAAAAAGACAAGAGAGAGAACTTTGTCTTGCCCACATTTGCAATGAAAACAAACAACAGTAAGCTTTCAGTGGTATGGCTGGGATCCATCCGTATATCCTGCTGCCATAAACTGCAGATGTCACATCTTCACAATGATGCATTAACAAAGCTGGTTTGGTAAAGTGGTGGGAATAGAAGTAGCTCAAGGAATGCTTGAGTGTTGCTGGGGGTTTGGAAGGTGACTGTGCTTCCCTGACAAAGGGAGACCGAACAGTCACAGCCTTTGCAGCACAGGGCATATACAGCCAGGAAAGTCCTGCTTACATGGGGAAGTCTGAGCAGGGATAACAGGTAACAGTCTAGTAGCAGAGACAGCAGTAAGAAAGCAGCTGGAGCAGGGAAGCTTTCTTCGTGCAGAGAAATGGGTAATCTGGGGAAGATGGGTATTTGCCACGGAATCAGGATATGCCTAAGCAAGTGTGAGGGCTTGGTACCTACTCCCAGTTGAGCAGAGACCTGGCTTTGTAAGCCCCCACAGAACATTATACAATGCAACTTCTGTCCAGGGACTGGAAGCTGGCCACGTTCATTGGACCTGAGCTAATACGCCATGGCTTTCACAAAACCAGACCAAGTACTTCTGCTCTACTTAGGCAGATGTGCCTCACCTCCTTAGTGAACAGCTCTGCCCATTTCTTTACTGGCCATACACACCCCTGTCTCTGGTGAGCACCTGCTAGAAAATGAGCAGCTTCTGATTTCACCAGCAAAAGTAGGTTTTTTTGGCAGAGAGAGGAAGTGAGCATTGAAAACAGACCAAGAAAGAAATATCCATGCATGAACACAGGGAGTGGCGAGGGATACTGAGCAGAAGCAGCTGGAGCAGTTGCAGGGAGGAGAGGCATCACTTTTGCAAAGAAACCATTTCTGGAGAGTGGTGATGTATTGGTTTGTAGGCAGTGAGTACAGTGACTGTACTAGTGCCAAAGTCTTTTCCTGTGATCATTCATATCAGCCTTATTTGGGATAGGAAGGGAGATGGAGAGAGACAGTGGAGAAGGCAGCCTCCTGACATCCTTCATAGGATGATTCTGAGTACCTAACAGTGATCCTCACCTATCCCTTCTCCCCTTTGCTTCTTTGTGTATTGGGAACTTTCAAGGTGTATAGTGAAACTGGAAGTGCACTATAACCTCAGTTGTAAATCCTTCCCCTCCTTTGAAGTCAAAACATTGCACTGCTTGGATGTCAATCACTGAGGTATCTGCAGGGAAATGGAAGATCCTCAAAGAATAAGAAAACCATTACCATTTCCCAGGCATCGCTGATCACCAGGAGATGGGCACCCTTTGCCCAGCAGGATTCCTGGCTGGAATTCCAGTCCTTCTTCTCCTTGGAGAAGGAGTAGCAGCTCCCTCTGTAGGCCACCCACTGCTCAGGGCAGCGTGGGTGGGTGTCGCCTGTAAAGGAATCAAAATACCAGCTTTTCTCTACCATTAACCAACAGAAAGACACTTGTCAGCAAGGAAAAGCAACTCTCCTGGATATATGCAATGCAGAAAACGCAAGTCAGGATAAACATCTAAAAGTAACAATGCGTGAAGACAGAAATTCAGATCCTCTGTGCAGTTTCCAAGCCTTTGTACAAGTGTCACATGCACTCTGATGCTGGTGCAGCCCCTCAGCCTGGGCTTCCTCTGAACTACTCAGATACATGAGAACCAAAATTTGCTATCTGAAAGCAGACAACACTCTGGGTGTGCAAAAAGTGATGGAAATAATTACATCATTTTGTGGGTACAATGTGATCATGCCACACATGAGGTGAACGGATTTTAAGCAGCAAACAGTACGCTCTCCCACATGGTCTAGCACCTTCTGCATGCATGCAAAAGTGTTATAGACCTTACGTATTTGTTCTACAGTTTACCACTATAATTACAACAGATAAGCCTATAGAAACCTTACAATATATTTCACAGTTTTTTGCCACAGGATCTGAAACGGATTGCTTGGGGTCTCAAAATATTCTGGATAGGCAGTAGGTACTTAAGGCTGGTAGATATCCAGAATAGCTTCTCGTTTAACCCCATATAAGGAAGTTCAGGATGAGACCTCCTGTGCTTAGATGAGCCTCCAGTCCTTTGCTGTTGGTTGCTCATCCTCAGCACCCCTTTGTGCACTTACTCATCTTCCAAATCAAAGCAATTGCCAGGGAGATGCTCAGTATCCCAAAGCCTATAGCCAAGCCCCGCACAACTGCTGGCCACAGACAGGGAGCTGTAAAAGAGAAAAGAAACCATAGTGAACAGGAGCCACATGAAAACTGATGGTAGTTTTACATGGTTTGTGTCCTGGGCATTTCCATAAGGAGCATCCCTGTCTCTCTATACTCTGCACATCGCTGCCATCACTATCCCTGCCCAGCCACCCCGGGGCCTTGCACACTCCAGCCCACTCATCCAGGGCCCCATTTCATCTGATCTTGGGACCCTCAGTCCCTGCCTGAGCTTCCCAGGAGATGTACCTGTCTCCAGAGCAGCCACAGCTCTGCCCCTGCCTGGCCACAGAGCCAGCTGGTCCAGCTCCTGCAGTGGCTCACCCCAAGAGAGGAAACATCCACCTCAAGTCAGCCAGAGCCCCCCAGGCACCCTATGGCATCTCATGCTGGCAGGAGCCTCCTAGCAAACCCACTTTGGTCTCAGCATTGAAGCTCTGAGTGCAAACACTTCAAAAACTTCAAACACAGATTGCCATAGCTATCATGTTCCAGCTGAAGTGCAAAAAGAAACCCAAGGCCTTTCCCCCAGGTCTCTCAGCAACAGAGACAGGTTTAACCTCAGCATCCTGTTCACAGGCTTAGACACAGGTTCATGTTACATCTTCCCAGGACACTCCCAAGTCAGTCCTATGCTCTTATCCACCTCTGCAGTGGTGGGATAGCAGGATGTGAGGGTCAGCCTTGAAGACTTTGACATGCCCCTCCACACTTTCACCACCATCTGCTGTTCACTTGCTGGCAGTGACAGAGGGTGAGTGTTTAGGCTGCCTCCACCATAGCCCAGCACAGCTTCCTTTCAAACAGCAGGGCAGGACTGCCATGTAGAGATTTACAGCACAACAAGTTAACCACCATGCTACACATTGCTTTCTTATTGTCATCTCCTGGAGCTGTGTTTGACCCAAGAGGCATTCACTTTCCATAAACCATTTGAAATCTCAGCACTAAAACCTTGTCTCCCCGAAGCCGAGTAGAGGATGATATTTAACTTCCACAGATGAGCTCCATGGGGTTTTGGTTTGCTTACTTTACTAATCTCAGGGTGACAGCTGCACAGACAAAAGGACTTTCTAAGAAACACCTAATGTGCAGCTAATGGTTACTGGTGGTGAAGAACTCAGGATTTCCATGTGCTTATCCCTTAAACTTATGTACCACAACCTGCTCTTGTGGTGCTTGAGAATCTTCTATCCAAATCTAGCGACAAAAGTCCTCAGTGAGGCTCTTGACATCCAAGGTGCTTCTCTCAGTCATGTCACAAAACCCAAACAAACATATCTGTAGTTCCAAAAAAGGGCTAGCAGTCTAAGGAAAAAGACGGAGGAAGGGGAAAGCTAGCTTTAACCAAAGACACCACCACAGCAACCACATAAAAAACTTGGCAGAAGAGCTGTGAGCAGGATGTCATAGCAATAGGATACAAAATACACAGGCAAGACAGAGGGGGCTGATCTCTGCTCAAATAAAATTATGGTCAAATTAGATTAAACAACTACATAGAGAAGTAACAGTAAGAGTAATTGCCTGCCACCGACTAGGCAAATACTACTAAATGCATGGGGGTTCAAATTATATCATGGACTGCCAGATAAGGATGGTGACAGCAGTCATGAACCGTCAAAATAACCCAGAGCAAGTGTGAGGGAAGCACAGTGATGAGGGGTATCAATTAATCACATGAAACTACACAAATGCCATGTAATGGCATGACGCTGAGACTGAATGCTTAGACATCATCAACAGGCACCTCACAGAGTGGTGATCTGGGAAACACAGAAAACGAAGCAGCTGGTGACTGCCCTGAGCCTTGCTTGGGCCACCCGGCTCAGCATGGCTCCATCCAGCAGTTGCTGTGCTGCAGGGAACACAACCACACTGAGATTCAACAGAGCCAACAATCAGGAACTACAATGACAGGCAAAAAAAAGGCACTGTAATATAATAATTTCAAAATGGGAAACTACAGGAGAATGAGGAAGTTTGTCATTGAGAAATTAAAAGGGATGGCTAAAAGAATAAAATATTTATAAGCAGTAGGGAAGACTTTTTTTAGGATCTCTAGGTGGAGACTGAAAACAAATGCACACCACATATCAAAAATATTGTGAGAAGGACAAAGAAAGCCAGCGCTGAAATAGAAGGGGAAGGGACTTTGCTTAAGAACAAGAATGCATGCTTTAAGCATCGGAAGCTTTGTCCAAATACAGAAAGTAGGCCAGATCAATAAATTAATAAAAATGAATTGATTTTGATCTTAGAGCAGTTTGCAGGCTCATCAGTCTTAAGACTAGGTTCTGGTTTTATAGCAATATACTGAGATCTGTGGGCTTGGTTACAATAAGTGTCTTGGGTCACAAGGGAGAGGACGAGAGAGCTCCATTGTAAGCATCATTCTTCTGGTAGAAAGATCTTTCCTAAGTTAAAGGTTTTGTTGTGTTGCCTGAAGCTTGCAGGACCTTCTAGCTGCTGTACTTGTAATACTTGTAATACCAACATTTACATCTTTTTTAATCATTATTAAAGAACAAAAGCCATCTCTTTTCAGTTACAAAAGACTTCTCAGTTACAACCTACTCCCCAGCTTCACACAAGGACAATGGGAGAACTGAAGGACTTGAACTGCGTACCTGTTCTCTCTGCCTACTCTCTATTCCTCTTGTAAGGTCACTTTCCTGTCTCTGATGACATGGGGTTTGCCATCAGATTAAGCCTCAAGAGAATGGAGTCAGATGAGGTTAAGGGTGGAGCTGCTTCTCTGCAGATTACAACTGAAAACTAGGTACAAGGGGATAAATATCTGTTGAAACCTAATTCTTTGTTCTGAGACCACATTTCTAAGGATTTGCACTTTTATTTTCCTTTCTCTCTGGCCTCTCAAAGAAGTTACCTCCTGCACCTTCCATATCACTGTTCCTGATTTTAGGGAAAAGATCACCCAGCTGGTGCCTCCTGGCAATGAAGAGAGAAGTTCACCCTCTATTGTTCGAAACAACAGCAGAAAAAAAGGGAACTGACTCAGCATGAAAATAAAATCCCAGGGCACCTTCACAACCAGAGCATTGAGAAGTTCACTTCAGTTCTCAAAAATGAAAAATTATGCCATTCGATGATTTGGGGAGGAAAAAAGAAAATGAAGAGGGAAAGTCATATTTAACCATTTGAGGTGAATTTAAACCCCACTTGAACTGAAGCAATCAAACCAGGAAAGTGGAATAAAAACTTTCATAAATCTGGATTTTTACCCCTTGCAAAAGGGGTTCCCCACAGTTGACCCTTTTTAAAACAGGTTCAAGGGTTTGTGCTTGATTCGCAGCCCCTGGACCACATGTGAATCTCTTGTAGAAGAGGATGGGAGAAGTACCTGAGATGAGTTTGAAACAGGAGGAAAATCTGAATGGACCATTCAGAACTACTTTCATGTAGTTGTCTGAGGAACTGTGGAAGAGTCTCCCCAAGGGAAGGGAAAAGTGGACCAGTGGACATTTAACATAAATATCCAATGTTATAATTTTCTAGTACACAAAACACCCTGTTAGGTCTCTCAGCGCTCTGGAGAAATGACTGTGATAGGCTGTATTCATTTGCAAGCAACGTGACCCAATACTTTTAGGTTTTGGAGTCCAGATTCAGTTCAAAAACTAAAAGCTGTTAGCATTTTATAATTCAGGTCTTCTAGGACAACCTGAAGAATGTCATTGCAATGTCCTAAATGGCTCCCATCAGCTCCTGCCTACATCAGTATAGAAGCAGCATTACTACCTATAGCCAGGGAGGAGGATTTGAGAAAGGAGGATCCTGTCCCTGGCTATGGCACAGACCTGGTTATTGCTATCCCTACAAGCATGCCACACAGCCTAACACTCTCTTAAGTGACTGCTGGACTGACATTTTGGTAGTGTGGTGTATCTAAGGCTCTCTGGAAGCCAAACAAGACAGTCAGGGCAACTGTTCATTTTCAAGGAGACCATGAGAGCGAAAACCAGCTGGTTTGACCAAAGGACTGCTCTATACACCTGTGACACTGTGTCACAGGGATGAATTGGTAGCAAGGGCAGCATTTGAAAACAGACAATAGATATCTGAGAGCACATCTCTCAAAAGTGATGGAGCTGGGGACACAGCTGAAAATAAAGATCTTCTAAAGAAAGGTACTTAAACTGTGCTCCTTAGAGACTCCTTACATGCAGGAGAGAGCTGGGAAATAATCAAATTACATCCACAGAAATTGTGTTCAAATATCAGATTCCTTATTTTAGGTCCTCTAACTTTAACTCAAAAAGATGAGGGTACAAAGAGAAATTTGGAGAGGAGGAATATTAAAAAGAAAACTGCAATCATCTCAAGAGAACATTGGGTAATCTCCACCTCCAACAAGGTGGGAGTGAACACAAACTGCAGGGAATGAAGGAATGTGCTTGTGTTTTCTGATGCAACAGAAGACATCATTTCTGATGAAAACACATGCAAAAGCAAGACTGCCTTCCAAGCAGATGGTGTGTGATTACCAGATAGGAACTTGAGGGTTTCTGTGCTGGCTTCATTTGCACAGTGCAGCAAGTGACCAAGCAGCAGTAACAACCACATATATATGAAGTTATTCTGCTCGGGGCATAGGAATCTCCTTTCCCACAGTGAAACATCCCTTTGCTGTAACAGCTCTGAAAAAAGCTAAGGTCAACCATTAGTGTTACAGCCAATGCAACACAACTCATTTAAAGGACAGGAGCATTTAGAGGAAAAGCAATCAGCTCATCAAACAGAGACACTTAAAGAATCATCAGCAATGCAAAGTCTCACTCTTCTAGGGCGGTATTTCTCAACTAAGCAGCCAGAGAAATTGCTACGTGTGACATTTGCAAGGCCTGAACAGGGGTAATGGAGCAGAAATAAGGAAAGAGAACATTTAGGGATAGCACTAAGAAAATCTCCTGATAGTAAAATGCCCTGCAGAACTGTCTCAAGGCAAAAGCTGAGGAGGTATGTAAAACTAAACAGTGAAAACACAGGAAAAAAATGTATCACAAAAGAATCCTGCAGAGCCCCATGGGAGAGAGACTGGATGATCTCATATGCCTCCTCTGATCTCTGATTAGCATATGCCTTTAATTTATCTGTACATGCATCTTGCCTGACCTTTGGAGGACTATGGCTGACAATCTCTTACTGCTGACAAGCAGACAACTTTAAAACTGCAAACCTCTTTTGCAGAAATGGATGCCTGGATTGAATGCCCACAAGTAGACACCAAAAGGGTACCGATGGAGAGAGGGAGAGGAACAACGCTGCGTCTCTGACCCACTGGCTTTTATCACATTCAAATACAGTAATTTTAGAACCAAAGCAACAGCACCATAAGCTGGCACTCAAAATCAGTGGCCAGCTTGGACTGGTTTTGATAGACCTTGCTTTCACTCAAAACAAAATTTTCTGTTGACCTACCTCATCCAGCTTCCTTACCTCTTTTTTCCTGTGCAGCTTTGGCCCTCAACGGAGAGAATTTAACAGAAGTATAAATTATTTCCTCACTCGCTTCAGCTGCAGAAGTTTCTGATCTGCTTCCCTCCATGCCAACGCAAAGAGTGCGTATGACAAGATGTTTCAATCAGGCTGTTGAGCGACAGGGCTCAACGCCTGGGAAACAGGAAACCTGAGGCTGCATTCAGAAGACAAGAAGTGTGAAATGGCAACCTCTATCTCCAGCTGATCAAAATAACTAAATTTATAACAGCATGGAGAGCAGTGGAAGTGAAACAACTTCCATTTCCTGACCTGTTAAGGGATGTCTTAGAGTAGATATCAGTGGAAGAGGTGATTAATCACAAAGTGTATGGGTATTCTAATTGTTGCTAATGCAAGAGGCTGTGAGAATGTGTCACTCTGAAGAGCTGCCTCCCAGGACCGTAGCAGGTGAATAGTGAGAGTACAAGGTGGAAAGAGGAATAAGCAATGGCTATGGCAAACTGGCAGCCCAGCTCCTGTCATTAGGAAAGCAGAAGTGGACAGCACGGGTTTGAGAAGGAAGCCTTGTGACCACTGGACACTTCTACTAGTCACTCTTTCTACACCCAACACTCAGTGTGGAAGTGCTTGAGACACAGGCAGGCATTGAGAGCTGGCATCCCCCGATATCCTCTGCATCAACATATCAACAGCATCAGTACAAGAGAGACATGGACATACTGGAGAGAGTCAAGCATATGGACACAAAGATGATGACAGGACTGGAACATTGCTCCTATGAGGAAACGGGCCTATAAAGATGGGGACAGACTTTTTAGCAGGGTCTGTTACAATAGGACAAGGGGTATTGGTTTTAAACTAAAGGAAGCGAGATTCAGGTTAGGCATTTTGTACAATGGGGGCGGTGAAACACTGGCATAGATTGCCCAGAGAGGTGGCAGATGCCCTATCCGTGGAGACATTCAAGGCCACGCTGGATGGGGCTCTGAGCAAACTGATCTAGTTGAGGATGCCCCTACTCATTGCAGGGGGTTGGGCTAGATGAACTTTGAAAGTCCCTTCCAACCCAAGCTGTTCCATTACTATAATTCTATGATCCCGTGACTTAGTGGCGGCCACTACCGCCTCCCACCGTTACTGACGTGCTACCGTCCCTGTAGGTGATTCCAACACGAACGGTAAGAGCTCGGCTTCACAGTGGGGCAGACGGGCCCGGCAGCCCAGCCCACGGGGCCGCTCTGGCCGCCTGGCCCGGGGGCCGCTCTGGCCGCCATTGGGCGAGCGGCTCCCGCCTCGGGCCGCACTCCGCAGAGGCTGTCTGCGGGGAGGGGTCAGCCGGCGGGCGCTACGGGGCGCCTTTCAGCTGGCGCTTATGGCTCATTGGAAGAGAAGCGAGGGAAGGCGGGATCTTCACGCCTCTATTCATCGCCTATTGGATAGAGAATAAGAAGGAGACGGGTTTCGGAGCCGCCTTCGTCATAGGCTAGGGCGGGCTTTAGAAGCTGCTCCTTTCCATTGCCGCTTTCCATTCGCTGAGGAATTGCCAGTGGGCGTGGAAATCTCGCCGGCTCCTTTGCTTCTATTGGCGGAGAGTGCCGGTTTCACTACGCCCTTCCTGGTTCCGGTTCGCGGGGTGGGCCACGGGAGGCGGCCGGGGCCAGCCGGTGTCGTCCGCACCTGCGGCCCCCGGGCTGCCCCGTCACCGCTGGGCGCGTAGGATGGGATGCCTGTGAGCGGTGGATCGCTCTTCCGTAGGGGCGCCCGTGCCTGTCCCCGTGCGCGGCGCGGGGAGGCCGGGCGGCGCGGCCGCAGGTGGGTGCGGTGGCGCGGGGCTGGCGGCGGCACGTTGAGCCCGGGGCCGCGAGAGAGGTGGGGAGCGGCGGGGTGGGGGAAGCCGGGTGGCACCGAGGCCGCTGCGCCCTGCCCCGAGCGGCCCGAGCTGCCCGCCGGAGCAGTACCGGCCGAGGGCACCGTCGTCGCGTCGCTTGTTGCTCCAGGCGGTGCGTGAGCGGAGCGTTTGGCAGCCGCTGCCCGGGGAAGCGCGAAGGGCGGGTTGTGCGCTGGGTCTCGTGAGAGGCGAGTCACGAGCTCCTGTGTCACGGGCCGCCCGCGTGTCCGACCCCCCCGCGCCTCAGCTGAGCGCTGGCACCGGGGGCTCTGCGGGGCCTGGGGCGATCGTGAGGTGCAACCGGACAGGCTGTCCATCTGGCGGGCTGTCTGTCCAGCTGCAGCCAGGGGCTTGTTTTACAGAATGTTAGGGATTGGAAGGGACCTCAGAAGATCGTCTAGTCCAATCCCCCCGCCAGAGCAGGAACACCTAGATGAGGTTACACAGGAATGTGTCCAGGTGGCTTTTGAATGTCTCCAGAGGAGGAGACTCCTCAGCCTCCCTGGGCAGCCCGTTCCAGTGCTCTGCCAGCCTCACTGAGAAGAAGTTTCTTCTCAAATTTAAATGGAACCTCCTGTGTTCCAGTTTGTACCCATTGCTCCTTGTCCTATCACTGGTTGTCACCAAGAAGAGCCTGGCTCCATCCTTGTGACACTCACCCTTTACATATTTATAAACAACATTAATGAGGTCGCCCCTCAGTCTCCTCTAAGCTAAAGAGACCCAGCTCCCTCAGCCTTTCCTCATAAGGGAGATGCTCGACTCCCTTTATCATATTTGTCGCCCTGCGCTGGACTCTCTCCAGCAGTTCCCTGTCCTTCTGGAACTGAGGGGCCCAGAACTGGACACGATATTCCAGATGTGGAATATTCCTCCTTTAATTGTGGGTCTACCCGTTGCATTCCATCAGCATCTGGAGCTTTACTGAAACCTGTGATGGGAGAAGCGGAGGGGAGTGTGTTGTGCCACTCTGGTTGCCTGGTGCAATCACTGGATCTTTCCAACGTGATTTTAGCGTGAACCTGAAAGCCAGATAATCTAGAATATCTTCATTACTGCCTCTTTGGTTGGATCTTACATAGAATGAATGTCTCAGTTTTGCCCTTCCCTTCTTGCCCTGTGTAAAGAGAAGAAAACTGTTCTGTGAAGTTGTAGCTTAGTATTATTAAACACTTTCAAATTCTCAGCTAAAGCAGTACTAGAAAGATAATGTAATAGTTAATATATCATAATTATTAAGTCACTTGAACAAACAGAGCCTGACTAATCACAGTGGCTCTTCCCTGTAAACTCTTTGCAGGAGAGCTGCAAAGAGGGTCGATTAGAGGCTTGGTAAATAATTTTCTGCTGAACGGCTTCTCAGTGCAATGCAATAACAAACAATAGCTTATGCCTGAAACTTACTCCGGCGTTCAGCCTGCTGGGCTCTGCTCTGGCTGAATCAATGCTAATTAATGTGCTTAGCAGCAAAACTTTTTGTGACCTCCAGGCAAAACCTGGAAAAGAATCCTAAATCAGCCCAGTGAATTGACTTTGACTATGCAAGAGATTCAGATTTT
The DNA here is from genome assembly GCF_036013475.1 of Columba livia. Lineage (NCBI taxonomy): Eukaryota > Metazoa > Chordata > Aves > Columbiformes > Columbidae > Columba > Columba livia. The sequence continues at coordinate 482,255 of NW_027043811.1, forward strand.
GTGCTTTTTGGGAACTGTGAGATGTTTCCAGATTTTGACTTCCCCTTTTTGCAGTCAGGACTGAGGAAGTGGCCAATCATTGACTCCATGACCCTGAACTTAGTTTACAGGGGGCTGAAACAGTCAATCCTCTGCCTTTTCTGTGTGTCCAGGATGTCATCACCTTGCTGTATCTCTGCTGTGCTGCTCGTCTTTATGGCCCTTGCTGTCGGTGCAAGGGCTGAACAGTCGGGAGAGAGGAGCTGCGATGTGATTGGTGATAAGAGCAGTGAGTCGCAAATGGAAAGAGCCTTGCTGAAGAAACTAGAGCCCCTGAGCCAAATGAGGTACAGTACAACACCGCGCAGACCTCAGGGCTGCACAGTGCCTACCCTTAGCCCAAGAGAAGGGGAAGATTTGGGGTCAGACCACAGAACACTTGTCCCTATTAGTATGGTCTGTGACTGACTTCCAGGTCTTGAGTGTCTGCTGCTCTGAGCCTTGTTCTTTGTAATCCTGTGAGCTGTTTGTTCTGTCCTCTCCCTGCTGCAGGTTTAACGTGACTGTGGAGAAAGGCAAAACAGAAAACTACATCTACCAATTCAGGGTGTGCAGGGAGGTCAACAGCACCTTGCAGGATTTTGCTGGCCTGGTGCAAACAAATAGACAGAATGGAAAGACTACAGTGATAGGAAGAATCAATGAAACCCAGGTCTTCAATGGAAGTAAGATTCTGCTCTATACCTTTCTTACTCAGTATCTGCCTTTTGCCTCCTGATCTGGATTTGCAGCCTATATTGTTCCTCTCTTGGAAGGTGACTGGATCATGCTGATTTATAAAGGAGGTGATTCATATGGCAGCCACTGCAGTAGTGAGAAGAGACGAGCTGTGATAATGATTTCTTGCAAGCAGGGAGTTACAGCGGTGAGTGACACATGAGATGGGAGGGGGAGCAGGACAAACAGTTGTTTATAAGCAGAAGGGCTTTGAGGAGGCAGCAAGGTTCTCTGTCCTCCAGTGTCTGTTGCCTAGCTGCACCAACAGCAATAAAACTGTCTTCTGGTGAAGTTCAGTATGCCTGGGCTTATTTTCACACAATTTAACTTTTTCCAAATTGCAGAGTTCATTCAGCATTGTTTCAGAAGAGCGGGAAAAGGAGCAAGACTGTTTCTACCTCTTTGAGATGGACAGCAGTGTGGCTTGTCCAGCTGAGGATTCCCACCTTAGCGTTGGCTCCATTCTACTGATCACGTGAGTCAATGGAAGAGCTGTTCATGTCTGGGCCACAATCTCCAATGCCATTTAGAAACACAGCAAATGCTATACTGGACTAGATAATTGTAGTATACCTATCAACAGTCACCATTAGGTGTTACTGTGCCTCTCAGCTTTTTGGACAGAAACTTGCTTAAAGCGTGATGCTGCAGAGCTGCTCTGTTCTCTGTAGGCGTTCTGCTTCATAGTTTACAAACAAGTGCACTGAAACACAGAAGACATGACTTCCTAAAATTATACAACTATTTGCCAGAGCTGGGAATTCAGAACAGGAGTCTTTACTCATTTTCTGTGTTTGTGCTTACAGGCACTACTTCTTGTAATGCTGCTGCAAGATTTATACTAGTAGATGAATTTTTTTAGAGGCCTTTTCTGGTCTGGTGTTTGTTTTTAGCTCTGTTCTTGAGTGGTGTTCAGCTGCTTGCTCTAATACCAATCTGAGGCAGGTAGCTGGCTCAGAAGAGGTTATCTGTAGGATTTCCTCAGTTCTGATTTTTAATTCTGCCCTCCAGGTTTGCTTCACTGATTGCAGTCTACATCATTGGTGGGTTCCTCTACCAGCGCCTTGTAGTGGGAGCAAAGGGCATGGAGCAGTTTCCTCACTTTGCCTTCTGGCAAGATCTGGGCAATTTGGTGGCGGTGAGTGAAAAATCCCTGTATATTTCCAGCCTGACCCATATGGTAGGACAGGACATGACAATTGCCTTGTCTTTGTGGACTAGGTCTCTTGCATAGACCTACCCCACGAGGATAGCGTACCTTGAGGCAGAAGAGAATATCTGTGTGGGCTTTTTTGGTGGTTTGAGTACTCTGTTTTCGAATCCTTGCTGAGTCTGATTCCTTGCTGATATCCTGTGATTACTACATAACAAACTAGAGCATGTGCTCATTAGCAGTTAACACATTCCAGGTAGGAATGTTAAGCTAGGGACTGTGAAACTTTTGTGTCCAACTCCCTGAGGCCTTTCCTTAGTCACCTTTGGCAGTGCCATTTATTGTCCTTGCTCATCTCAGCCTGATGGTGCTACTTACTGTTAATCAGTACTTGCATTCTACCCCAGAGCTTTCAAGACCAAGCTGGATTTTTGTATGTGTGTGCTTCTCTTGTAAAGACAAGTTTTGGGGTCCTGTCCCAGATAGCACATGGGTGGGTGTAATGCCTTTACAAAAGAGAAGTCACAGAAGCTGCTTTGCTTTGGGTTGCATACAGTCTGATTCTGGTGCAATGTCCTCTGCTTGTAGGATGGCTGTGACTTTGTCTGCCGCTCCAAGCCTCGAAATGCACCAGCTGCATACCGTGGTGTGGGTGATGACCAGCTGGGTGAGGAGTCAGAAGAACGGGATGACCACTTGCTGCCAATGTGACAGGCTTTCAACACTGAGTTCTTTTCTCCCCATCTTCCCAGCACTTGTTTAGCCAGGTGTTTCTCAGCCAGTTCTCTTTCTCTCACTTCTGATTTTCTTTACTTACTTCCGCTGCTTTCTGGTATGTCAAGTCCCCTGGATGCCGCTGGGTGTGAACAGCACTGGTCCCTGAGGCCTTACAAATACAATGCTGGTTTAGGTTTTTAAAAATGCAGCAGAGCTTGGGGGTGGAAAAGTGCTGAGGGTTGAGTAGAAGATGGCAAGGAAACTACAAGCATTCAGCACTACGCAGGAATGGGAGATGATTCATTGAGAGAACAGAAGGGTCACAGATGGGTGCAGAAAGGGGAAGTAAAATAAGGCAGTGGGTTACAACATCTGAGACTGTAAGAGGGATATTTTGTGTCTTTTTTTTTCCTTAGGGTTTACAGAATCTGTAAGACACTGGAATAATTTTTCTTTGAATGCATTTTTAGCTTTTCTAGCTTCTGCACCGTTACACACTGTTTCTGCCAGCATAACCTGCACAGAGGGCTCTATGCCAGACTCTGTGGGGGTGGAAGAGGCATTAGCACCTCTGCAGTCTTTTCTTAATGGCAATATGTTGAAGAGTATACAACAGTTTCCTTCAACAGTTATAAAGGGATGCATGCCATTCTCTCAGACTGGAGAGAGGCAATGCTAAAAAACTATAGGAGTTAAATACAGGCTCATGACTTTCCAGTTAAGTCAAAATACTTAGTCTTCTCAATCATTGAGAAACAAAAGGAAATTATGTAAAGGGAACACTTGCTGCAACTGACATCAAAGCAAAATGAGAAAGGTAGATGCCACTTGAGTTCTGTCACAAGCTTCCTGAGGTAACAGCCCACACAGCCCAGTCACTGGCAACATTGTGATTTCACATTATCTGAAAGTTCCTTGTTTGGCAGAGCATTTTCCCACAGAGCTACCAGAATTTATTTTTATAAAAAAGGAACCATGGAAGCCAAGGATAAGAATGCTAACATATTAAAAACTGCGTAAGGATTCCTGCACTTAAAGGGTCAGCTTTCATAAATCACTGTCCCCCTAAGCATGGTGCAGACCAGTCTTACAATGCTTGACCTCTGCAGATGGTACTTGCATACTGATACTGGCTGGGAGTGAGAGACACCTCCTGAGGCCCTGGTGAAAGGCAGGTGCAGCTGAGTTGTAAGACTTAACAGAAACCTTCAGAAACTTGGCCATTTGATTCCTAATTGCTTTTTATGTGAAGGGGCTAGACTCTGTCCTGTCATAAGATGGCAGAGAACTGTCCTCAGTCTTGAGGGCAGAAACTGTGAATAAGCAAGCCACTACCGCTAGTAGCAGAGTACAGACAAGGTTTGTATGTTTTAATACTATCAAAGCAGTCTGAACAGTGACATTGAGGGACAAGGGCTGGCCCTGCTTTCTTGCTGGGTTTAGAGTGAGCAAACAATTCCTGCTTGCTTTGACTTTTGTTACAGTCTCAATCCTTCTCATAATGTGGGAAAAATAGGAAGTCAGTCTGTTACTGTTTTTCATGGTGGTGTTTAAGGTTTTGTTGTTGGGTTTGTTTTTTTTTTTTTTTTTTTGTACAAAACACAAGTTTCAAAAATAAAACAACTGAAAAACCTGGTAAAGTGGTGTGCTGATTTAACAAGAGCTTTCTTTGGTGCCAGAGTATCTTATGTATCCAAGGTGAAGGGTCCTTAGTATGTAGTGCCTTGTGCCTGAACTTCTTTTGCCAGGAATGCATCTCTTTGTATTAGTACATGTTTTTTTGCTGCTACCTTGTATCACCAAGTTCCCTTGGGACTTAAGAGGCAGAGGTATAGACACATTTCAAAACTGAAACTTTAAAAGGTCAAGTAGTTAGGGATGGGAGAAGTTTCCTATGCAGCAATAAAAATAAAAAGAAACTTTTTGATGAAGTTTGTACTTCTCAAATGTTACTGTTCAGGTTGAGGGGAAGGGGGGTTGGTTAAAAAGCAACCAGACTTAAAAAGCCTGAACAACTGTAGTTGTGGGGTTTTAGTTTTGGTTTTTTTTTTCAAATTAAGAACATTGAATGTGAAATAAAGAGAAACCTTCCCATTTGACTGAAATAAAATCTGGTTCTCAGAAGCAGTAAGTAACATAGCTAAACAGGAGTTTTACCACACCCAGCTTGCTGAGGATAAAACGGTTTAAGGGCAGCCTACCTCTGTGGATTGCAGTTAAGAGATTCTAGCCTACCCCTTCCCTGCCCACACATGACACCAGACCAAATACTGTTATCATGGTGAAAGCAGGGGCAGTTTCCTTTGAGCCTATTTTGATTCAAGAAGCCTCAGAAGTCTTCACTCATAGGAACAGGGATGTCATTAAAATGAGATTCAACAGTGAAGACTAAGCAGCTGCTGCTATGTTTTATCCATCTTCTAAGCACTTTCCAACTTCTCTTTTTCTACCATGGATCAAGAGCCCATTACAAAGATATCTGTTTTCTAGCCTATGCTATTAGGCCTTCTCTCATGCCACTGCAGCCTTCCTCCAACAGTACAGTCTTATGTTTTACTCAAATATTCACATGAAAACTCTGAAAACAGAAAACCTGAGACACATGGTTTAAAAATCATCTTTCTTTTCAGGTATTTGGCTCCATGGGGTACTTAGCTCTTCATGCTTCGTGGAATTTCTTCACGTTTTTACTTGTTTTAAGCAGAGGTGCTTCTGGAAGAGAACTCGGCCCAGTCTTTCACCTTTGCCAAACTGGTTACAAAACTTCAGAATACCACATTTGGTCCTTTAAAAAACAACAAAAAAAGCGCCCAACCAAACAAAAAAACACACCAAAAAACACCCAAACCTGGGGGGGGGGGGCTAAAAGGGAGGGACTCAGCCTATAACATAATTCTCCCCCTTAGAAAGGAGAAGTAGTGTTAAAGGATCAGTATTCAGTTGTTGGAGGCTATGTTTTTGTTTGCCTTTTCTTTTTTTTACCTGAGGAAGAAAAAGATTTGTTTAACAACAACAAAGAGCCTGACAAAGGAGATACAATCCTGCCAACTTTAACTTTTACCCATAACCTCTCCTGAGGGCAATGAATAAAGACGCAAAAATAATACAAACTGATAAGAGAAAAAAAAAAAAAAACAAAAAAACAAAAACACACCCAAACAAAAAACAACACAACCTGGCCACTTTTATGAAGGGCCTTGGTGCTTCTGAAGGCTGCTTTGGATCTGTAAATTATGCCCTAGCAAAATGGGGAGACAAACCTAGTGCTGCAGAGTTCTGTAATGCAATACAATCCCCCTCCCTTTCACTTGTCCATCACCTTGTCATAACTACTCAGCATAAATCCTCTGACCAGTTCAGAGAGAAACATCTGGAGTGAATAGCTGCCACAACACTTCGTCTTCACTCTGCATCTCTACAGCAGACAGTAAAGCTCGGGCAGGTCCTTTTGCCACGGGCGTTCATGTTTGGTGTGCATGCTAATGGCTATTAAACCCAGTTCATGAACGGCCTTGGTAATTTTTGAAGAGTGAAACAGCAGCAACCGCTTTTGCTTTAATTCTTGTATGTCCACTTCTGTCACTTGGAATTCACTAGTTCCCCTTCTTAAATGCCCCAAGCACAGCTGCTCCCAATGTCTTGTGTGGGGCCAGGTCTTCCTATGTCTCAAGTTCTGGCACAGCAACATTCAAAACTAAGATCTAGCAGACCTGCTGTAGCAAAAATGGGCAAGAGCAGTTCCCTTCCAGAAGTCTGCAAAGACAGAAAGACATCCCCTTCCTGTCTTTATGTGGGTTATGGGAGAGGCATATTCAAAAACAGGAAGAAGGAAAGATGTTTCAAGGCCCCAGGTGGGAGTTTTTCTCCCCCTTGTAGCACCATTAAGAAACTAAGACAGGGGCTTGTGCATGGCAGTTTCAATCGGTTGAATTCCTTCTGATTCTTGAATGCAAGACCACAGGGGACTGTCCCATTCTTCCCCACCCCAAGATGATGCTCCAGAGCTGGCAGCTGCCCTGAAGTCAGAGCAAAAGTGAGACCTCTGACTTCAGAGCTGTTAGGTCTCCTTAAGGACATTGATCTTGGCACAGATCTTGAGAGCTGGTCCCAGCTTGATGTTCATGGCACTCATGAGGTGTTCCTCCTTCAGAAGCAACAGGGCCTGGCCGTCAATTTCCTGTGACCGAAACTCCTCCGCAATCTCCTGGCACCCTGTGAAACCAAAAATCAGCACTGAGAAACAGATGTACCCTGGGCATTACCCTTGTTCCCACTCTTCGGACCTCTGGCAGGTACAGAAAAAGCAAGCTAGGAATCTAATCAACCCCCCTCCCCACTCTACAGGCTGCCTGAGAAGTTACAAGTCATCCATCTGTATGACCTACTCCAATTCAGAAACACGTGCAGAAGTACAATAAAAGAACTAGGCACCACTGACACCACTTTCCAGCAACAGAGGCAAAACTTTCCCCATGCTACTGGATCACAGGAGTGCAGGAGAGGATCTTAACTTCACCTTGCAGTGATGCAATGAACTCATACACTTCCTCCACACTCCAACGACTGGGATTGCTGGACAGGAAGACTGGGTTGATGCCATGTAGATCTGGGGTAGGTGGGGCCATACTAGAGTTTGCCAAGTCCCTCTCTCCATGACTGGCCCTTACTGACAGGGGTCCTGGAGATGTAGGGGACAAAGCTTCATCATAGCTGGAGTTATCAGAGCCTCGACTTGAGTCTTCCTGGCCCTACAAGCCCATAAGAAAGAAAAGGTGTTTTGTAATACACTGACAATTTCCAGGTGCAAAACAAGACATTGGGAACAGCAGAAGTTGTCCCAACAGTCTGGGACAACTGTCTCAGGTTGTTGGTCCAGGGGCAGCTGACAGAACAGCTCCCTGATGTCAGAAAGGAGACTTTGCTCTTATTTTCCTTCCTCTTCCTTCTCCCCATCCTCCCCCAGTCCATTCCTCTTTCTCACATCAGCTCTGAAGCTCATTCAATTCTTCATAATCACATTCAAATCATTCATGTGGAAGAATGCTAATCAAACAAGAAAAGTGGTTTGTTTTCTACCAAGGGTGTCAGTTGGTCTCACTCACTGAGACCTCCGAGACACATATGACAGCGAATACAGAGTGAACAGAGCAAATAAAAACATGGATCCACTTTTTCTAGCCAATGAGCAATTAGAACAGCTTACTGTGCCTTGTGTAACAACTGTATCAATGTGCACTTGGCACATCCTGTTCCACTCTGTCCACTATAAGAAAGTGGTACATCCAGCAGTGACAACTTTTACACTGAGGTCTGCCACAACAGAGGCAGACAGGACTATGTCCTTACCCTGTGGCGCTTCCCCTGGATCTTTGTTCGAGCAATTTCAGAGCTGCTGCGCCGTGATCCCCGTCGCCGCACACGGGCATAGTTAGCTTCCTGGAATTCCTTCATCTTCTTTCTCTGCAGCCGAAACTGATGGCTGCAGCTTACATTGTACCTCAATTAAACAGAAGCAGAGAAGCAGTTATGAAACAGCAACTACCTGAACCTACTGCTTCTCCTGGCTCTACATGGGGATAAAACTCCTCTTTTTAACATCATCATTTTAACATCTTTTTAACATCTTTTTTTTGTTCCTCTTCCTTCTAAGACTTCCCCTTGGAAGGAAACAGTCCAGACTTCTGACACAAGCAATATTTGGACACCAGAGTCTTGATCTAACATCTGAAGGGTCAATTAAGATATTCCCCTAAGGGGAAAAAAACCCCATGCAAGCACTCTGTTATCAACAGGAGGCAGCAATGGCTAGTATAACTACTGCTGAGGCTTTTTCCCCCAATGCCCCCTTGTGTCTTTGTCTAGTACCAGTGCAGCAGATACCTACCAGTACACACTTGTTTAGTCATTCAAATGTACATTTGTCTGAAGAGTGGTTCTTTGGAGCTCAAGAACTTCCCTTTTTCCATTTCATTTTCTAAGCAAGTCAGAAATCCTGTTTACACTCAAGACCACATCCACCTCTCCACATCTAAAAGCATTCACAAATCATCTCTGTGGCCAGTGCATCCCAACAAGGGAGGATCAGATGTACTGAAGTGTTGTACACTACCTGGAAGAAGGGCACCTGCCCAGTTCCAGGGAATGTATAGTCAGAGAAAAGGAAGATTGTGTTGCTGTTACCTTTTAGCACAGGTCATGGAACAAAACCTCTTGGAGCCACGAAACTGGGTTGCTGGGGCATACTTCCCACAGTATTCACACTTCAGCAAGTTTGCCTTCTTATCAAGCTCTGGTGAGACAAAGATACACACCAGTTGATGATCTGAACTGAAACAGATCACACATAATTATTCCCCATTCCACTATTTTTCTGAGCAGACAGATTCCAAGCACTACTCTCTAGTGAATCTATTAAACAGTTAGCTTGGGGAAGAAGCTGGGAGAAGAGAGGCAGAAGCTCTGCTAAATAGGACCCCTGGATATTGAACAGAGCAGCTTATTTCTCCTTGTCAGTACTGTTTTGCCAAACAAGGAAAAAATAGCATATCCCTCATGTCTTACAAGGCTGTGGAGAAAATCTCCATCACTGCACTCTGCTGCATCCACACATCCTTCACATTCATTAGAGACAGGTACAACTCAGATTCTCCTGCTTACTATTGACACAGGGTATGTTAGATCATATTAACAACAAAAAAGTATTGTATTCTGACACTCAAGAAAAAGAGATCCTAGGTCCATAGCTTGAGTCTCTAAGGAGTTAGCAGGAAGGTAAAAAGGGATTCAAGTCCCTCATGCATAAAGTTAGTAATGCAGTATCAGAGAGCAGAATTTTTCAGTAACACTAGCTAGGCCTCCTGGTGCTGAAACTTACCCCCAGAAGCACTATCCCCTTCCAGAGAATTACTGGACAGGTTTTCACTCTGGCCAGAAGGAGCCTCTCCCTGCAGCTGTTTCTCAGATTCTTTCAGCAGCTGAGAACAACCCACCTGGACAGGAAGAGAAAGAGCCAGGCCCATCAGCAAAAGATTCTCCGTGTCCACCACCCTCTGCAACATATATGACACTCATACCTTATTACAGCTCAGAAAAATAGCCCTGCCTACCAGGGAAGGAGTTGCTGGACAAAGTTATTGCTCCTTCCTGACTCACAGGCTTGGAGGTTCATTCACAGATCACAAGGTACTATCTGCCTCGAATATCATGCAATTCCGTGTAACTGCATTTTCCCTTACTTGCTTTAACTTCACTTGCTGCTTGTTCAAAATGCAGTGCATCTTTCCCTCACTGAAAGTCAGAGAGAAGAACCTTCTTACAATTCATACATGAAGGATTGCTTTGAGGACTAGTGGAGAAAACAGTCCCTGTCACACTTCTTTTACTCCTTCCAACCCATTCTCTTTCATGCCACCACTTAATGCCTTGTTTCATGCATGACACCTCCCCCCTTTCCCTTCCTCTTCACTGTCTGTGTCTCAGGCTAAAAATACTGACTTGAAACATAGGGAAAGAAACTCCTGTCTAAAGACAGAAACCCGCTACCCTCCCAAGAGAGCGCTACACCTCCTTCCTCCACAGCAAAGAATCCCTACCGGAAAGGGCTCTGCTCCCTCCTGGATGACAAAGCCTTCAATGATGTGTGTGAGTATCTGGGGTTTGACGATGGCTTGCGGGGGTTTGGAGTCTCCAATATGACGTGACACCATTGCCAGGTTAGGGGTGGGAGCAGAGGTGGGGGTGATTGATGTTCCTTCACTCGAGGTGGTATTTGGGATTGCAGTGGCAGCAGGATCAGATTTATCTGGAATATTAACAGCATAAGTGTCAGTAACCTTTGCTCCATCTACTTCAAATGGAATATGAGATCAGATCATTAGTACATACAAGCAGAACTCTCTTTTGTAACCTCACCTCCAAGGCCACTCTTGTCCTCCATGTTTTTGGGACTGTCTGTTACAGGAGAGGACCTGACAGGCAGGAGTGCAGTGACACTGGGTGACTCCTCCTTTTCCTCCTCTGACTCTGCCTTGCGCTTTACTGCTAAGGTCTGAGACTTGCCCTGCGTGAATAAAAAGGAACATGTAAGCAGAGTCAGGGGCCCCAAAGCAAAGGGCGAGACAGACTGAAGGCAAAAGGAAGATGCATCCTGACCCATCACACTTCAGCTCCAGTCTGGTTCCTTCTCATGGAAATACCTCTAGCTCCCTCACAGTACATACCTCTATTTAAAAGCATTTGCCTAGCAAGGAGCAAAGCTTCATGTATCAACATGAATGGGGACATTGATACAATACCAAGACACAGTGTGAGCCTCAAGGGATTATTCCAGGAAGAAAGAAATGGAATGGCAGTCACCCAGCAGTTTCCAAACAGGCTTTTGGCTAGATCAGATGAGTTTCAATAAAGGAGAGTCAAAACAGTAGGGGAAACATGTTGGATGGGAGCAGAATTGTCCCCCCACTCTAGCAATCAGACAAATCATGCAACACCTTCCTGAAGAAGCAGCCAGAGTTTAGGAACAGTCTCAGCTAAGGATATCTGAGCTGGCAAAGTGCTGCTGTCTCAGGAAATTAAGCAGGCTCTAGCTGGACAACTCACAGCAGCCAGGCTGAGGCCTGTGGAACATGAGCCATCTTTGCTTTCCTCGGCATAGCCTGTTGCTAGGGGATTCTCTGAGGCCCAGAGTCAGTGGCTGGTGTCACACAGAAAAGGGTCTCTGACCCAGAGGTATCCACCTAGTGAGAAGAGGTTCAGTCTTCATGGCCCACTCAGCTCTCATCTCTCTCCTGAGAGAGACCACAAAGAGAAGAGGTGAGTTATTGTTTGCATTTGAATTATGTGGCAAGGTTTTGGTAGCATGGAGGCCACAGGTGTGACTTCTGTGAGGAGACACCAGAAGCTTACCCACATGTCTGACAGGGCCAGTTCCAGTGAGCTCCAGGACAAACTCGCTACTGGTCAAAGCTGAGTCCATCAGCGATGCTGGTAGCAACCTTTGTGATATTTAAGAAGGGGAAAAAACTGCAGCAGAAGCTGGGAGAGAGCAGTGACAAATAGCCCTGCAGACACAAGGTCAGTGAGGAAGGTGGGCAGGAGGTGCTCCAGGCACAAGAGCAGAGATACCTTGGCAGCCTGTGGGGCAGCCCATGGAGGTCCATGGTGGAGCAGAGATCCACTACAGATGCTGGAGGACTCTATGCCAGAGCAGGTAGATACCCAAATGAGGCTGTGACCCCATGGAGAGCTTGCACTGGAGCAGGCCCCTGGCAGGACCTCTGACCCTGTGGAAGACCCACACTGGAGCAGTCTGTTCCTGAAGGACTGCACCCTGTGGAAGGGACCCACAGTGGGCCAGTTCATTAAGAACCCCCAGCCTGTGGGAATGGCCTACATTAGAGAAGTTCAAGAAGGAATGTATCCTATGGGAGGGACTCCATGCTCCAGCAAGAGAAAAGTGTGAGGAAAAAAGGAGCAGCAGAGACAAAACATTATGAACTGACCACAACTGTCACTCCCCATCAGCCTGCACCACTCAGTGGTAGGAGGCAGAAGATCTCAGAGTGACATTGAGCCCATGAAGAAGGGCAAGAGGTGTTTTTTAGATTTGTTCTTATTTCCCATCAGTCCACTCTGATTAATTGGCAATAAATTTAATTAATTTCCCTAAATTGAGATTATTTTGCCCATTATGGTAATTGGTAAGTAATCTGCCTGTTTTTATCTCAAGCCAGAAGATTTTGGCTGTATTTTATTTCCCATCCGGCTGTGAAAGGGGAGTGATAGAGAAGCTTGGTGGTCACCCAGCAACCAGCCAAGGTCAACCTACCACATTGTTTTATGTGATATTTAGTACGTGATGTGAACACCTACCCCATTTGGGGCAATGTCTAAGTCTCAACTATTTACTTCATGTAAGCCTTTGAATGATAATGTGGAAGATAAATGCTTGTAGTCAGTAACCCCCAAGGGTTGGACTGGAATTAGTGTTTTTGAGAGGAAAAAGTCTCCACATGACTTTACCCAAACCCCTTACCCACTGACCTGGGCCTGGATGGCGATTGGTGCCCTAGGAATGAAAAAATAAAATCCGTATGCTATTCTCCTTCTCAACGGTATCACTTACTGGCAACTGGACAGACTGCATGTAGAATGCTGCTGGCATCTGAGCCACGACTGGAGAGGAGGCTGGGCTCTTCACCATGTGGGCTGTGCCTTGAACTTGTGCCAAATTCAATCCTGTGGTGAGAGGAGGAGCTTCCTGTGATGATGCTGAAGATGAAGATGATGATGGGGGAGCAGCATGGGCTTGGGAAACAGGCTGGACCACGGCTGGCATTCCCCGGGATGTCGGCACTGCTGCAGCAATCTGAGCCAAACCAAGTGCTTGGGCTTGGCCTGAGCCCTGCTGCCGAGTACCCACCACCTGTACTGGGATGTGTGGTGGAGGCTGCTGTGCTGCTGACATTTTGGCAGGCCCAAGCTGAGGTGGTTTGATAGGGGTGACCAGAGATTTTGACTGAATTGGAACAGGTGACTTGGTGGCTGGCTGGCAAGGACTGTCCTGCTGGAGCTGCACAGGCTGTGGCTGGGACTGCAACATAGGTTGTACCACAAGTGTCTGAGCCTGCTGCTGGTTTTGAGGTGGAGCCTGCTGCTGCAGAGGTTGAGTTTGCTGCTGCTGTTGGGTCAGAGATGGTGCTTGCTGCTGTTGCTGCTGTTGGGCCAGCTGGAGATGGGTGGCTGTGTGGAGAAGCTGGGACTGGCGGTGCTGGAACTGCTGCTGGTGATGAATGGCAATCTGCTGCTGGATCACCACCTGCTTCTGCAGGTGTATCTGCTGCTGCTGCTGGATCAGTGAGTGTGGCTGGATCTGTGTATATGTGGCTATACAGAGTAGAAAAACAGGAGAGCACAAAAGTTAGCAACAATACAGCTGGGAACAACAACAACAGGCAGCCACTGCACTGGTTTGAGTTATTAAGCTCCAAGATGACTGACAGCTTACTGTCAGAGGACATGTGGGACTAAATTAACTTCTCATGCTAACAGAGAAGGATAAGCCCTAGAAATCAGCCTCTGGGAGTGCAGAGGCTGGGAGGTGAGTTGGGAAACCTCTCGCCAGTGGGCTTTCAAATGGCACTCTCTTGCGAAAGGCCAGTGGGCTTGAAGAGAAGTTCCACAGGTCCACACTTACCTGAACTGATCAACGTCTGGCTGGGCGCTGGTGTAGCAGTCCTGGTAAGGTTCATACCCACTGTTTGCTGTCCGCTGCTGTCCATTTCGCCCTTCTTTGTGGCTGCATTCTCTGTCTCCGTCTGGCTTCCCTGGCTGACAGTCGCGGCCTGGGCAGCCGCTACCGGTAATGGCTGAACCACCCCTGTGCCTTTCCTTTGGCAACTGCCAGCAGTGCCTGCCGACGAGGTCTGGCTCAATCCTGTCGAGGTCTGGCTCCCACTGCTTGCCACCACACCCCCAGAGACACCATTGCTGCCAGCAGCCCCTTGGCTCAAGTTGAGGGACTGGCCTGCGCTGCCAGAGGAGGCCTGAGCCACTGCCAAGGTCTGGCCCGTGCTGGTGGCCTGTGGTAAGCCCGAAGCCTGGGAGCTTCCTGGCAGAGCTGCCTTCTGAGCAGAGCCTTGGAGCTGGGCATTAGTGGCTGAGGTCTGCTGGCTCCTCACAGCCAAGTTCTGCACCTGGAAACACATATACAAAACAGAATCCATTTGCTTTAGGTAGGTTACTTGCTGCAAGTTTTGTAGAGAACACAAGCAACACAGTCTACTGGGATGCAGGCTTCAGTCAACACTTCAAATCTCATGTGGAGAGCTGAATAAAACTGCAGGGCAAACTCAGGTGCGGCCTTCTCCAGGAAACATGTTATCCTGAACTCCCTCCTGCCCCATCTCTGATGGAAGTTAAAGATCTCATGGCACTTTCTGAAGAGCACATGAGGACACCACCATTCTCTGAAGCATGGGGCAGTCTTCAGATCTGCCTGCCGTGCCCTTGCATTGGGAGGATCCAGTTTAGCACAGCACTAAAAGCCCTGAGATACCCTTTTTAAAGGCCAGTCATTTGTTTTTAATTTTTGTGCCACCTGCCTCCTCCCTCTGTGCAGGGCTTCCCACTCAGGAGGCCCATGGCCTGCAGCTCTTCTGATTTCACTAATCCCTCTGCATTTCGATCTATGTTTACTCCCACTCCAAATGCAGTTCTATCTTCAAGTCTGATCATGGCTGACTTTCCTTCAAAGAAAGGGTTCCATACAAGAAAAATATGAAGTAACTGTAAATTCCAATAACGATTGACATAGGACAAAGAAAATGGGAAGTCATGGCAGCTCCCTGACCTGGAGAATTATTTATAGATTAATGCAAGAGCTAAGACACTATGGCCTGTTTGGTCTTTGGCATCCTTAAAACAACAAACCAACTGGGTGAAGGAATATTGCTGCTGGCCAAGACTCTTCATTGCCAAGTAACTGAGAACTGGACATAGAACTCAACAATTCTTTTCACATAAGGACAATCGAGAAACTCTGAAGACAGGACTGATCCAGCCTGTGGCTCACCCCCCAAATTATAAGCAGAAATGAATCCCATCTCCGGAGGCAAAAAGCAAACATGAAAAAAATGGTGGCAAGAGAGAACAGAATCTCCTGCTTGCACAGGAACATAGGATGGGGATAAAATAGAGCTAATCTGCTACACAGGGGTGGCTGGAGCAAAGACCAGAATGTGAGGTGATGGAGAGCAGGGGAAGGGGAGGACTCTGGGAAGGGGTGTCACTGACCTGGTCTGTGTCTGCATGGACCCCAGGAGACTGAGTGGGTGGTACCTCCTGCTGGACAGCGGCCACAGCCCCGTTGGGCATCAGGATGAGTTGGGAGGCAAGAGGCACATTGCGGCCCAAGGTCCGGTTTACCTGCAACAGGTTCCCCAGCTGTGGCTGTTGAGGGAGGGTCAGGTGATATGGAATGAAAGGAACGGAGGAGAAGAGAAAAAGAAAGCGAACCACAAGCAAACAGATTACAAAGCAATACTGGGCTGCAATGTCACACATTGCAAAAACCCAGCCCTCCCTGCACTGTAACACTGAACATAACCCTCAGGAGCAAGAAACTGGGAACAATTTCCTTACAGAAACAAGCACTCTTCTATCTAACATGGGCCAGGGCCAACTCCTCCATTCTGCCCAAGGCTGGCTAAAAGACTGAGGTATCATAGAATTTTCAGACATATATCCCGGGCTGGTTGAGAAACAGTGATAACCAAGACCAGGGTTGCTTGAAAAGAAGGGATTCCAATCTGTATCTAAATCAACTGAGACACTGAAAATATTTTTTGAGTAGGTAACCAAACCCCAGACTGACTATAGTCAAACCTAATGTTTTCTATTTAGCAGCCCTTCAAACCAATTAAAAGGATTACACATTTGCTCATGTTGATTTGTTTCTAGACTTAGTTGAATTCTTACTTAGGTTTCAGAGCTCAGTAGTAGTAGAAGAAAGTAATTTACCATATATATATATTCTAAAATTGAACCAGAAGAATAGCTTTATTTCTGTGAACTATATTGAAGTCTAGGACATACATTTCACATTTAAACTCTAGTGGGAAGTGCCATGGGATCTTTAACATCTATGCAAAGCAGAGACAAACACAGTTCTTGATGATCTCACCTGACCCACACAATACAAAGATCATTTACCCTCAAAAGCTGAGCCCAGAGTCAAACTTGTGGTTTCAGAGATAGGAGCTTCCCCACCTGAATTTAAAATATAGTGCATCATCCTTAAAGCTAGAGTTAGTTCGAAGGTGTTGGTAATCCGTAGCAGTGAAACACTGAAGTGGGGTTTGTGGTCAGGACACATTTCGCATACACAGCTCTTACCCGGAGATACATCTGGGCCTGCGACTGGTTGAGAGGTGGTGAGGTGGCATTCCCAAGGAGCACAGACTGCGTCAGGGTTGTGGCACTGGGGGAACTCACACTCTGTGACCGACTGATCAACTGAGCAGCTGATGTGGTGGCTAGGTTGATCTTAAAACAGAGAAAAGCCCCAAATCATATAGGAAGTGACAGAGGCAAAGAAATAAGTACAAATTCACTTACTGGGGTAGAGCTAGAACAGACATTTCACACTTTTTTCCTGTATCCCACAGGGGAGCAAGAAGAAAAAAGTTCTTGTCTTAAGGGGTGGTGCAATCTAAACTAGCCACAGCCCTAGATGCTAATCTCATTTGTATGCTGAGCCCATGTATCACTGTTAGCATGCAACTGTAATAAGAAATCCAAAAGAAATACATCATTTTCTCCAGCCTCCCAAGTAAAGGAAAAAACAAACCACAAGGTAATCTCTACCCTACCAACTCACCTACTCATTGAACAAATCCCAGTTCCTCAATACTCACTACAAAACAACCAGACTCGCTCTCATTCAACAAAGTACTACTTAGCCCAAAAAAAAAGAGCATTCCCTTTCAAGCTGTCCATGACTCCTTCTCTTCCTTAAAAATTCCAGTCCTTTCCTAATCTATGATGATGTATCCCCAGAGCCTCAGCAAAGGTAGATCAGTGTTGAACTTTCCAGCTAAGAGGCCTCTCCCACTCAGAGACTTTCTCTGGTCTCCTCAACAGCCATCAACAATGATAGCACCCCAAATCCCCAAAGTTGTCTTCATCTTGTGTATTCCCAGCATTCTTAGAAGCTGTGCTTCCCTGGCTGCCTGACTTCCTGAAAGACAAAGAGGAGAAAGAACATGGCAAGAGGTGGGAGGGAGGCTTTGATACGTGTGTGAGGGAGCAGTTACTTACTGAGGGCTGGGTGGTGGTGGTCTGTTGTGGGGTGCTGGTGTTGGGGGAGCTGGCCTGTCTACTGGCTGCAATTGTAGCCTGCAAGAGAGATTGACAGAGAAATAAGTACCTGGAACTAGCTTTTCAATCCAGTCCAAATATTTGGCTTTGTCACAACATCTACTGCCAAATCATCTTCTGTTCCTGAGAACAGGAGCACAATCTCTCTACCACAAATCCCTGCCATGCCCTACAAATTCGGTGCAGCAACCTCCTCTTCTCCAGCCAGCTCAGTCCTATATAATACCCAAAGCAGTGGACAAGAGACCATTATAGTGCACAACCTCAAGTCCTTCCACCCACAGGTATATACGTCACCGGTGCCCCAGCTTGTCATGCTACATACTACAACCCTCATCCCGACACCGCAATCCACTCTGTCAAAACCCAGACATTCCCCTCAATATTAGCAATTGCTGGGTTAATTACGCAGTTTAGTAACAATGTAATGATAGAATTCCAAGTAATACATTTTGGATTACAGCACATACGGTTCACGGAGAAATGTAAATATTGTTAGATGGTTTTTTTCCTCCCTCTATGTTCCCATGGGTATTACACTGTACAAGTTTAGTTAGTTTTACAACTAAGATTTGTGTGAAACTGGTGAGATGATTCTATTCCCTCTATGCTATAAAACTGCAGGTAAGAACTTGAGAACAACTAAATCCTGGACTAACAGCCAAGGAGCACAGTGGCTGATGGAGATATTGTTACACAGACAGAACTGTATTCACATCACACATAATGCATCTTCAACTGATGATAAGGTCTTGCAGGTAAGGAATGTTGCTAAGGAAAAAAAACAAATTGCTCAACAGTTATGTATCATAAAATACCTGGATTTGTATAAACATATCTCAGTTAAAGAAACACCCACCTGCCTGGACAAAATCTACCTCAGATCCCTCTTGATAGCAACAGGTAAAGAAAACCTGGGCTACTAAGTTTCAAGACATAAAATTCAGAAGATACTGCCCGAAATCTCATGCACACAAGGCTATGTTTATTCTCAGAGAAATAACAATCCATCAGTCACTTTAAGACAGTGTTTAAGTGTCACTGCATCCACTGCTGACTTAACCACCCATGTTTTATTTAAAGAAGGCACAAGGACTAGCCACATGCTTCTGAAGTGCAAGCTTCCTTACGGGGATGCCAAATTACATATTCCCCTGCTCTGTACATGAAAACCAAACAAATCTTTGCATCAAACTTCCAGTTTACTAGCTGTTTGTATTAGCTTTAAACAATGTGTTTAGGGACTTATTGTTTAATCATGGATCAGATGGACCTTGGTATGCAAGTCACTGTATGAAGAGAGCATCTCTGGAACTTCCTCAGGGAACAATCCAGTTCCTCTCCTTCTGCCCCTTGGCAACTCACCTGCTGGACAGCAGCCAGGCTGTGAAGCTGGGCACTGTTAAGCTGCTGCTGGAGCATAAATTGATGAAAGTACTGGGCTGCATTGGGCTGTCTCTGGAGTGCCTGCAGGGCCTAGAGAAAGAGGAAAACCTAATTGTTTAAAACAACATGCCCTTGAAATGACTAGAAAGCAAAGAAGAAAGAAATAACAGTCCTGAGACCCCATGAAAAAAAGCTAAGTCACTAGATTAGCACATCAAAATACATAGTATAGCTACAAATTTGGTAGCAGACTGAATCACAGCTGTATTCCAGGACAGCAGGAAGTATGCCTGTAAGTCTTTAATAAACTCCAGGAATTTGGGGATGTTTGTGCTCAAGAAGTCAAAGAAGAGTTTTAGTACAGTATGTATATGGAGGATATGTGTATATAGAGGAACTGGGATGATAAACTGAATTAATTGCTCTAGAACAGCATGCTAAAAATCAATGTGTTGAATCACAGCACAGATTAAATCTAAGAGACTGAACACTGGAGGACTAACCTATAAAAAAATGAAGCACTGTGTCAGGCTACAGGAACTAAAGATTGAGCCTAGCACAAGAATTTATAAATCTGAACAAAACAGTCCTTCGAGTATGCTCCCACCCTGACACATGATAACGCAGAGACACACAACAGGGCTCACCATCACATTCCACTGATGTACATCCCATACCAGAACATAACTGCATCTCACCTGCACTGCCTGTCGCTCATAGAGAGACATCTGTGATATCTGAGGACGGGTGCTTCCTCCAGAGCTGGAGCTCCCACTGGTGGAGCTGGAGTTCTGCTCACTTTCGGTCTCCATGGTGACAGGATCCCAGGAGCTCAGGCTGAGACAGACTCCAGATCTACATCAAGAGAACTGGAAACTAAGTCAGGCTAAAGAAAGAACCAAACCGTATTTCACTGCATTACACAGCTTTTTTACTGGAATATCCCAGTACCAGGCTCCTTGCACAGATTTGCTACATCACAGGGGTCTGGGGATAACAGGGGTCCAAAATCACTCAGAAATTATCCTCACAGTTATTACCACAGTCACAAAGGTAACATAAAAATTCTCATATTTTTATTGCCATGCTACAGTTGGAAGCTACAGCATCCTGAATTCTTAAAAAGGCAGCAAAGTGAAGTAGCAGCTGCAGCTCATTCAGACAATCATTTGGTTACAGACCTGGCCATCTCTCCTTCAAAGCTAGTGAACTGAGGTGAATTGCACTGTGATTCCCCATCTCCTACTGCACTTTGGCAACTTCTGATCCTCTTCCTCCACTCCAACAAGAGGTATAATATAATTATCCCACAACTCTGCTGCCCTACTGCAGATACACCAACTTGGTCCCTCCTCCTCGCAGTTCAGCCCCAGCTCTCGATCACTTTTTTCTATCTCTGATCACATGGACTTTCTTGCTACTTGTTTTTTCTGACAGATTGTAACTTGAATATTAGACTGGAGGCTGGTATCTTTGGTGGTGAGTTCCTTTTAGGAGGAACAAAGTCAGAAGAAGAGTGGATGGCAACTAGCAACACTTGTGAGGGGGAAGCTGCTGAAGAGGTCATGCAGAGCCAGAGAGATCTTCTAGCAGCAGAAAGATGAGTTGCAGTGAACAACAAGACTAAGAAAGGACTGGGGAAAACTTTCATCAGCCAAGAGGAAGAGAAGTGAGACTGAAGAGAGCACTTAGTAGAAGAGTAACACATTAGGTTGATCATGGAGTTTCCTGCAGCAAGAAACATGGGCTACACAGGGGGTAATGGTAGGAGGGATTAGAGTCAGAAAAGGGAAAGTACAAAACTGATGATTCAACTGAATTGCACTTAAAAAAAAAACAAAAAAACAAACAAAAAGACTTTTTAGAAGGATAGCACTTCATGTAACATTAAAAAAAAAAAGCTTCTGGTAGTCTCAATATCACTGACAGCCTGTTTGTTTCCAAAACACCAGACAGCTCCCCTGCAACCTATTTAAGAGACCTCTAAATGAGACCCCTAGGGTTCCAGGACCCCGCAGCACCAACACAGCTCCTGTATCTCAACCTTTTCAAATCCAGAGATGTCGAGCTTCACAGCCTTCAGGAAACATAACTTTTTCCAGGTGCGTAAACAAACAGACCAGCACAGCAGAAAAAGAGCCAACTAGACAACTTTTTAAATTCTGAAATGGTGTTAAGGGCAGCAGATGACTTTAAAGTAGGGTAACAGCATTAACGCTGCAGAGGATTGATGGTTAAATCAGGGAACTGCTGCTCCTCAAAACCTCCAAAAATCTGTAATTGACAAGCAGATTCCTGCTGCTCAAGTTCTGGCTTCCCCAGAAATCTTTTCCTCTGCCCTCAAGTCCTGCCCAGGCATCTCCATGCTAATCCAGCACTGGCTTCCTGCACTGCTTCAGCAGTGGCTCTGCAGTCATCATCTCCTCAAGTGAGACACACACCCTCCCAACTGGCTGCTGCTGCCTTGAGGCACAACTCTGTAACATCTAGGAGCAGCTGGTCAATAAGCCTACCTAGAACATTAAAGCTCTGGAGAAGACAATTGCCTCAAATATCTTCCCCAGGAGACAGCACCACAAAAAGTAAATGAAGCCTGAAAACAAGTAAATTGAGAAGGGAGAGAATACAGATGTTTTGAAAGAAATAAACTGGTAGATAAATGAAGTACTGCAAATAGGGTTAAAATGCAAGTCAGAATGAAGCTATAACACATTACACTAACTTATCTAGTAGCTTCGCTACCATTAGGACATACTTTCTGTTCTCCCATCCACCCTCAACCTTCCTGTGCAGGTTCCTCCCAGAATTCACCTTGCTTCTGATGCTCACTAGTTCAGCTTCTTAACTTTGCAGAAAAACTACCCTAAACATCATTTTCTGCCAGATCACTGAGTTGAATTAGCTCATTTGTGATGCCACGAGCACCAGCGAGAAAGAAAAGAAGGTAACTAAGGTTCAGCCTAGCTGTAGCACATACTCTTGCCCTCAACAGCTGCACCAGGAGAAATCTTGTTTCCGACTTGGTGCTCTGCTCCACCAATCTGTGTTTCCTCATTAAACAGCAGCATTGATTTGTAAGATTTCCAGCATTTTTGAGGGGCCCACATCAACCTAGATCTTCTTAAAATCAGGCCCCAACACAAACAGAATTGTACTCAAACACTTCTGGGATGAGAGGCATCAAAAATTTTGGTCTCTGTGTAGGCAAAACGCCCTTCGGTAGCATGGATAAATAAGCATACTCTCCTTTTGCGGAAGGGCAGTAAGAATTTTAAGTCGCTCACAGCAAGCAGGGCTATCCAGCAAAACCATTTCCAAACACAAAAATGAAAAGACACAGTGCTTCCCCATGCAAGTTCATTTAAGAACGCAGCTCCATGTTAGTGTAATCTGATCCAAACACAGGCTATTTCCACACAAAATAGCACAGATTTCACTCTCTCCCCTCCTCCAAAAGCATCTTCCAGCACTCTTCTCTTGCAAAAATCTAGTGATCATCGGTCTGTCAGATCACTTTACCCAACTAGCTGCTCCATGAGATGGATAACCTATCAAAAATGATTAAACCATGGCTTTCCCAAAAGATTGAGTTAACCAACCCACTTTGCAAACAATCAGTAGATTCCATCACCCACCTCCCCCCCCCCAAAAAAAAACAAAACAAACAACCACCACAACACAGGGTAACAATGTGGCCTTTACTGGAAAGTAACCTTTGAACAACAGCTAAATTGGATTAAGCTTAACACAGAACTGCACCCCAAAGAGGCAGACATGGAAAGATACAAAGGCCTATTAACACCATAGCAGGAATGACAGGACAGCAAAAAGGCAGGTCAGGAAAATGGAGAAAATGAGCTCATACAAGCATGAGAACACAGGCCAGTCCAGAGCCTGACCCACACTGCTGAACTCAGCACACATCAAGAACACCACAGGTGGCCCATCTACAAGTTCCTGACCTTTCTTAAGTGCAAGGGCCAAACATCTACCCTATTCATTGAACACTGTTTGGAGTGAGGCAAAAAAGTTTTACTTGCCTCACCCTATCCACTCCTTCTGGCATGTGACTGCTGCCTGCAGAACATTTTCTAGCCTTACAACTGGTTTTGTCATTTCATTCCCGAGAAACTCAGTGAACATGATTTGCACAGGTTTGCCGACAGGTTTTAAGGAGAAAAATGAGCAACCAGGACTACAGCAGTCTCCTCACCCTACAAGAAAGACTCCAAGCTACCCAAGCAGAGGTATGAAACCGCCGGGACATGCTACCTCTGCTCCGGGATGCTCTGGAGGCAGCAGTACATGCGTCTGTCGAGCAGCGCCAGACCTTCGCACCACCTGTTCCCCACCCCGCCGCCCACCTTTCCCCGTCAACAGGGCCGCAGGCTCCCGGAAGCAGGGGTGGGGGGCAGCGCGGCGGCAGCCCCCCAGGCCGCCGGCAACTCCGGCAGCAAAGTTGAGCCGCCACGGAGCGTGCGGGCGCCCTGCCCACCTGCAACATGTATGTACCGTGCCGGCAGCCCCGCCGCGGCGGGAGGCGGGAACCCGCCGCAGGATGCCACCGCGGGGAGCTGAAGAAAGGCGCGTGTTTCACGCCCGGCCAGCGGCTGGGGGTGCGGCGGCGGCTACTCGGGAGGCGGGAGCAGGGCTGCGAGGGGGAGCTGCTCCCGGCCGCCGCTCCCGGGGCCGGGCCGGGGAGACAATGGCTGCTCCGCCGCCGCTGTCAACTTCCAGCCCAGCCCAGCCCAGCCCAGCCCGCCCCGGCCCCGGGAACTCTCCCCGCCGCAGCCGCCCGGGCCCGGCCTCACCTGCAGCCGCCGCGGCACTGCCCTGCACTGCTCCCCTCCACAGCCGCCGCGCCGCCCCGCCCTGCCGCGAGCCCCCGAGGGACCCGCGCTACCAGCGTTACCGGAGCCCCCCGGCCGCCGCCGCCTGCCACGCCCCCCCGCGCGGGCAGACAGGCCGGGCCCCGGCCGGGCGGGGCGGGGCGGTGCCCGGGGGTCCCCGTTGTTGGGGGAGGGCGGGGCCGGGGGCGTTACCTGGCGGTGGCTCCCGGTGAGCCCGGCCGGGCCCGGACTGGCAGGGCAGCCCCGAAGGCCCGGCGCGGCCGCGCGGGGCGGGGCGGCGGGGGCGGGGCCCACGATCGCGCCTCTCACGGGCCCGTTCCGCCCCCCGTTTTTTGGTTTGGGTTTTTTTGTGTGTTTTTTTGTTGTTGTTGTTGTTCTTTTTTTTGTTTGTTTTTGTTTTTTAATCTTGGCCTCTGGAGCTCCCCGACGTTCCGTCACTTCCTACCTCGAGGCGCTTCCGGTCACGTGACCCGCTTCCCGGGGCGCAGCTTGCCGTTGCCCTGGTGACAGCAGCCGGAGCCCGGCGGGACGCGGCGGAGGGACGGGGCCTCGCCGGGGGCTGGGGCTGCCCGGGCCCGCCCCGTTCACCCGCCCGGCCTTGCTGGGGAGGGGCGCTGGGGTCCTCGGTCGCGGCCGCCAGCTGGGCCTGCAGGAGAAAGGGACTAATTAATCAAGATGTTCCTGAGCGTCACAGCCCGGCTGTACGGCAGGCGCCAAGGGCTCTTCGCCATTCAGAGAGGGTGCCCTCTGTGCTGAAATACACTTGCGATCGATCCTTCTGGGCATTGGTTAAGCTTGCTAAACATCGGTAGTTTTATATAGTGTAAGGAACTTTTAACGAAGAACTGTTGTTTTTACATAATTGAGGACCTGACGCCTCACCCCAGCAGGGGGGAAGGACCGAGAGACATCGGACTATGAATCCTTAGTGTAAAACAGTCTCTTCCCGGAATATATACTGATGCCTGTATGCATACTGATACCTGCATTTACAAGTTAGTTTAGGGGGAAGGGTAGCCAAAGTACCAGGAATCCATATCTTAAATAGATTGATAAGGGGAGGGTTTTGTATGTAGACTGAGGCAGGCACCGGGTAGTCTGTAAACCCTGAGGTACCCAACCAATGGGGAACAGGGGAGGGAAATTGCGGCCGGGAGTTGGGGGGGATATAAGCAGGGGCTTTTTGCCCTATTATGTGTGCCTACCTTAGGTAGAACACCTGGTGTTACAATATCGTTATTGAAAAAAAATTGCTTTGCTGAGACATCCTACCTGATCCTATTATATTTGCAAAATAATTGTTTCCTACATATAGGGTGTAAAATGTTTGTCTTAGTACCTGGAACAAGCTTTGATGAGCAGACACGACATAGTGGTAATAATAGTGCCTCGGGGGTTTCTGTCCAGGTCATAGAGAGCACATGTAGAGGTTCACAGTGGAAACTTGCATAAACAGGGTGAAGAAACCACAGTGGCAGTTTGCTGGCAACTTTCAGAAGAGAGGCTGCACTGTGCAGGCACTTAGACATTACTTTCCTTGATCACTCTCCAAGAACATCAGATCAGTTCAAGAAGGACAGGGAACTGCTGGAGAGGGTCCAGCGTAGGGCAACGAAGATGATTAAGGGAGTGGAGCATCTCCCTTATGAAGAAAGGCTGAGGGAGCTGGGTCTCTTTAGTTTGGAGAAGAGGAGACTGAGGGGTGACCTCATTAATGTTTATAAATATATAAAGGGTGAGTGCCATGAGGATGAAGCCAGGCTCTTCTTGGTGGCAAACAATGATAGGACAAGGGGTAATGGGATCAAGCTGGAACACAAGAGGTTTCACTTAAATTTGAGAAAAAACTTCTTCTCAGTGAGGGTGACAGAGCACTGGAACGGGCTGCCCAGGGAGGTTGTGGAGTCTCCTTCTCTGGAGACATTCAAAACCCGCCTGGACATGTTCCTGTGCGACCTCCTCTAGGCATTCCTGCTCCAGCAGGGGGATTGGACTAGATGATCTTTTGAGGTCCCTTCCAATCCCAAACATACTATGATACTGTGATACTGTGATCTTCTGTCTGTTGCCTGTCTTAGTTAAGATTAGTCAATTAAGGTAAACTTGTTCATTTGTAACAGTAATGTTGTAGTCAGAATGACTGTTGCTAAGATCACAAGAAATGCTCTATCAGATCTGATCAATGGCTCATCTTGATGAGACCCAATGAGTTCCCTTGAAGGATGACAGGTCATGCACCAAGGAAGGGTAGGAAGAAGCAAAAGACAAGCAGAAACTAATCATACTCCATCTATGTGTGCAAGGTGCAGAAGCTCAAGTACTGCTGAGGCTGTGAGCATCATAAATTTCCCTGCAAATGACATGACTGAGCTTCATGTTGCAAGACCATTGCATCTGACTCAGTAACAAAAGTGCTGGGCTATCAGTTTGCAGGAGATCCACTCCCATTGACTTGGAATCACAAAGTAGAATTTGCTGCTGCACAAAAAGCAGCAAAACACACTGTATAGGAGAGTGTTTGGTCTGTTACCATACACACCTGCTCTAAATGTTGGGGATTCTTTTTTAATTCAGATGGAAAAGTGTCTGATTAAAACAAAAACAAACAAACAAAAAGCTGAAAGATGTATTTAAGGCCATTCAAAATAAGCCAAAAGCTCAGATAGTGATCAATGGAACAATGACAAGGCAGGGAACCCAGCCAACTAATCCGTGTGAATCAACCACTACTTAAACCCCTCAACGACTGGATGAACGAATAAACCAATTATCTCTGTTGCAAAGCCCGCTGAAGTGGATTCAAGGGAGGAAACCCTCAGTGGCATCCATGCAAATGAAGGGGAACTACTGCAATAAAGAAGCTTTAGGACTTACTGGGGTGTACTTCGAGGCTGCTGATATTATTGTCTCCCATAACACCCGCAGTAGGTTCTTAGAGTATACGTTTTGTGTTTGTTTTAAATGCATTACAAGCTAGTTTTATCATATGCCCCTAGTCTGCCATGGAAAGATTTGCTGAAGAACAGTTTTCCATTCCCTTCATCCACTGCCTTCATTATTTTTGTAAATCTCAGTCCCCCATCTAGTAGCTAGATTCTGCTAATACTGCTCACCAAATGGTGAAATCCCAGAATTTTCAGTGTCTCTTCATGAAACACTATTGAGGCTCATGCTACAATTTGTGAGAATGGCTTACAGGGTCTCTCTGGAAACCTGTCAAGCACTATGTATAAATACAAGTCAAGATTAATTTCATAGGTGGCATCACTTGATGAAGACCTTCCCAGCTCCGGGCTTAGCCAGAAGAAACCCATTTTCATTCCAGTTATGGGGGGGGTTTTGTTTGGTTGGGGTTTTTGTGTGCTCTTTTTTTGTTTGTTTGTTTTGTTTGTTTGTGGGGGTGTTTTGTTTTTGCATTACAACCCTTTGAAGCAAAGGAGTTTTGCTGGAGAAACAGCATCTTACAGAGCAAGCCACGGAGCGATGGCGACATTCAGTGGCCTTGGTGGAAAAGTGCACCTTTTGAGTTCAACTTTTTTTGCAATCAGGAAGATAGCAATAGCAAATGAACCTCATACACAGGTAAATAAACAGCACTGCTGAGCGTGAAGATGAGTCTGCATACTCTGCCGTACAAATTCATATAGTACTAGCATATACACGGACGTCTAGCCTGTGTATCAGCATTTGCCTTCTTTACCACACTCAATTTCTTGCTTCCGTCTGGAAGCAAGACCATCACCTCCAGGTACCGCAGAAGGAAAACTTGTGGTGGAAAAAACTTGTGTGAAAACTCTTGTGTTGGGTAAGACTGGAGTTTTCATGCACAATGTCAGGGAACAGGACATCTTGTAATGTATTCAGCCTCAGCCACCAAGAACTAATGCTTAGATCTATAGCACAGAGGTGCAAGGGGAGCCAGAAATCTGATTTACAGCCACCTCCAAGCCTGGAATGTCTTCCTTCTCAGAGAAGAGGTTGACATCATTCCCAGTTTACTAGGACATATAATTGGGATAGGCCTATCTTGCGGTTTCTGCGAAGTACTTCTTACAGGCTGCCCAGATCTCTGCTTTTGGTATCCACACCTTCACATATATGGACACCAGCCCATCTGCAGCCTCAACACACCACTAGATCTCAACTAGCACTAGATTCTGCTAGCCCTGACCCCCCTGACCCATCACTATCTCCAGAAGGAAGCTGAACAGATGATCATAGCAACCGCAGGGTCTAATTTCCATTTTCTCCTGATTCTGAGCAAAAGCTCATCTGAGTGTGCTAAGTCCTGCTCTGACCTTGCCAGCCCCGCATTTGATGCAAGTCTTGATATACCGCCACCTCTCCCATACCCCTGTCCTACACTTTATTTCCAGCATGACTGATCCTAGTGTGAATCTGCACTTCCTACTATTAGAAGGTTTCTCGAAGTCTGAAAACTGAGAGAAAGCAGAGAGACTGCAACCACATCTCCTTATCTTTATTTCCGATCCCTCAAAAAAACAGGTTGGTGCATGCCAAACTGCCTTTCTGCTCCCTGCAGCAACTGGGAAGTTGGAATACATAAAGGGAACATCAGAATGCTGTATAGGTGTGTGAGGAGCCAGCATGAAGGGTCAATTACCTGCCATACCCTGAAGACACCCTTCTCCTCTCCACTGTCTTTAAGATGGCCCTGGCCATTAAGACAGTATCAACTATACTGCTTGTCAACATAAGAGACTGTGAGGAAAAAAACACTGTGTGGCAAACCGTACAACACAAGAAGCAACAAGCTTTAGACTTTTCTCAGGAAGGAAGGCTCTTTGCATGTCAAAGGTAAGCCACATTCCAGGGCCTCTACCCTTAAGCTGAAACAACCACATTCACAAAGGAAATCCAAGCATGCTTGTATTTCCAATTGCCTCAAGGCCATCTGGGCATTCAAGACCCATATAACAGTGGTGAGGTGATGGGAAGAAGTCTGCTGGATATCTGCTACTTGTACCCCAGCTTTGCTTATACATAGCAAATGTTCCTTTCTTGGACTGGAAAACATTTCCTATGGATGTCATCAAGGACAGGGAGCACCCTTCTACTGTCAGCAGAGCTGAACAAGCTTCAGATTGCCCACCCAGCACAGGCTAGCCACTTACCCTATTCCCTGAAGTTTGCTCCAAGATACAAAGACATTACTGACTTCTAATGTACACTCCTGTTTTAAGGAAGCTTGTGACACAGCAGCTCTTTCTCAGCCCTCTGGTTTGACAGCTTCCTCAGCCCCTCGTATATGCAGCTGAACAACATTGATCTGATTTGAAACAAAAACCTGGAAACATTTGTTTGTATTCATATTTCACATACTTCATTTCCTGTAAAACAGACCTTTGACGCATGTCCATTTAGAGGCGGGAGAGCCTGACTCATGGTCACACTGAGCACACTGAGTTACAGCCTTCAGTTTTAATTTATAACCTCCCTATCTGAAGTTCAACCTGATTAGAGGACCTTCCTCCTGAAGCTCATTCAGTCCGGCCCAAATACCCAGTGGAAGAAACTTGCCTAGAAGGCAAGTGGGAGATGGTGGGTACCACTTTGCTCCCTTGTTCTTTCCTGTCCATTGGCAGAGCACCATCGAACAGTACTCATTGACTCCCATGAATGTCTTGGGAAGGAACAATGTGAGGGGAATGCTCCATGGAGGCTCCTTCCAGTTCCTTCATATTTTTGCTTGCTTGAACTCAGCCCTGTCCTCTTTTTGTATCAGTTGTCCACAGAAACACTTAGTTCCTCATGCTTCTTAGCCACTGCTGTCAGAGTTTTGTTTTCCTTTTTTCCTGTCCCTACTGGACAACCCCAAGAACAATGATGAGTAGGGAAAGGATTGACTCTGCCCACTGTAGGGACAGATCACTCTGAATGGCCAGAAAAAAATAGATGTACAGTCCTCTTGCAAGCTGTGGGAATCAGGCAAAGGGATCCCTGAAACAACCCTGCTGGTCACATGATTTCCTTGACTTTATATTCCTTTTCCCCCCTTTTTCTCTCCTACGTACTTCCTCTTTAGAAGCATCATCAGCTCCCAAACACACAGCCCACCTTGTTCAATTTTTCTCCATTGTTTCCAGTCTCGTTGACTTTATAGCTTTACATCATATTTGTGGCATGACTGTCTGGTAACTTCTTCCTTGATAATTAGCTCTATAAAACCAGTACGCATTTTTGTTATCTGGTGTCCCACCTTTTTGTGTACTGCCTTGCTAATGGAGTGCACATCCTGATGAGCCATGTGCATATGATCTACTCTACTACTGTGTGTGTTGCATCCTCAGATTCCTCAGATTATTATCTTTTTCTAGTAGTCTCACAGATAAGATTAGACTTCTAGGTTAATGTCTTTACAGGATGGGACTGGGTATTGCCAGAGTTTAAACATGCACAGTGTTGAATGACCCATCCAGAAGGCCTGAGCGTGGGTAGCTGAAATGGGAAAACTGAACCCGGTTTTATGGGAGGCAGTCATGTGAGTCAAAGTCCAAGACAGGGAGATGAACAAAGAAAACAGGAAGGGCCATGCATTGCTATTATATGTGCATTTCTCCAAAAAGAAGAGGGGGAGAAAAGGAAAGTGTTACCACAAATCACACCTGTAGAGACAGTCATTTCTGATTGTTTACAGAAAAAAAAAATATATATATATATGAGCACTGAGTAGTGGTACATGATATAAAAGATGATAGTAAAAATGGTGTAGTTAGGACAGAACTTAAATGTGGAATGCCTGGGAACACAAAGCAAACAAAAAAAGGGAGAGATGACAATGAAAAGGACACCAACTGCAGAAATATACACTATTCGTGAAAAATTGCCTTGCCCAAAGGGGAGACGGAGAAATACAAAGTAAAAAATGGAGTAAGAGAAGACAAAAGCAGAATAGAAAACAAGAGGAAGAATAAACACAGGTGGGAAAGAGGCATACATAGCAGACAAGAGGGTGAGGTCAACTAGGTAAAGACAGATTTGCTGACCATTAAACTGAAGAGGAAAGAAATATTAGAATGGATAGAATGCTTGGGCAGGCAGAAAATTTTGGAAGAGTCAGGGACCATTTGGGGAACAAAAATTCTTGGGATAAGCAGCGCTGGCAGGAGTTGAGGCAGGCCACGTGGGCAATGGGGACTGGGACCTGGGGTTACAGCGTGGGCAGTGGAAGAGCAGGACAGTGTGAAGGTGAAGCAAAGAACCAGGAATAATTTCTTCTCAGTTCTATGCAGGGGATCAAAAGGAATACCACTGGGCAGAGGAGAGAGTGTGCCAGCAGCAGGGGATGGGCTGTTGCCTTCACAGGAGTGTTTGTGGGTCTCAGAGCAGGAGACACCCTGAGAGAGAGAGGAACTTGGTGACAGAGGGAAGGAGAAGATGAGGCATGTGAGAACAGGAGGGAAAGGGTTGGGGGAAGTTGGATTGCAGGGTGCTGGTGGAGGCACAGACATTGAGACCAGGCAGAGGTCTTGGGGCAGCTTAGCAACCAGAGCTGTGAAAGGAGGAGACTAACCACATTGGCAGTGATGGCTATAGGCTGGGTGAGGCAGGGTCTTGTCTTGCCCTTGGGTTCCCCAACACCTACAGCTCCATCCCAATGTCACCACACACCCATGAGGGCTCTATCTCTCTTCCTCATCCTACATCCCCACATGGCTCACCTAACCCTAGTCCCCAACCTCTCCCTCTCCTCCTTTCTCCTCATTCCCCCCCCTCTGCTGCAGGATCCCAACTTCCAAGAGGGTGGGAGAGAGAGAGAGATTTGTTCCTGTGTCAGAACTGATTAGTTTTAGTCAGGTAAGGGGAATTTCCACTGTTACGTTTTTGTTTGTTTGGCTGGTTGTTGTTGGTTTGGGTTGGGTTTGCTCTTTTTTTTTTTTAATTTTGGTTTGTTTGGTTTGTTTGTTTTTTCTGTTTGGTTGGTTTATATGGCGCTGTTCAGAATATCTAAAAGTATTACCAAGGAATGTCCCATTCTTTCTCAGTCTGTGATGCTGCTACATCCCTCTGTTCCTACTCTTCAGTTGTGACAGAAAGATGGTCCACAGGGCCATGTAGTGAAATTTCTTTTTTTTTTTGCTTGGAGTTTGGTTGCAGACAGACTGTCGTGTTAACTCAGTTGAGAAGGTAGCTCAGAGATAAGACTTGGGGTAGAGAGGAATACTTATGCCAATATGGTGATCAAAAGCGAAGTATGTAACCTTGGAGCACGGATCAAAGATGCATCCAACACAGCAGAGAAGAGCTAGAGCAATGAAGTTTTCCTTATGGAAACAGGAAACTCAGGTTATTGATTCCAGAGCCAGGGCATTCTAGTAGGATCTCTTCTTCAAGATGTCTGCAGAAAGAACGAGCAAGAAAAGGCAAAGTGCCTGATGAATTTTTAGGAAGAAATCTAAGGACTAACAAATCTGAGGGGATGAGTTGCAACATCTTTTTGTCATTGACATAGGCATTTCCAGTTGCATTCATATTTGGGGTGCTGCGAGGACTCTACAATGAAAGGAGTGCATGGAAATGGAATAAAGACAGATCCTTTTAACTTTCCATGGCATGCTCAAGCCTTGGTCTGCATTGAGATTATACCTGGGCTGGAAACTGTGCCCAGAACTAGTACAGTAGATCCTACTTCAACTTGGATATTTCTGGCTGAACTACATCTGGAAAAGAGATTTTCTTATCTTCAGATGAGACCAGAGAAAAAAGTCTTACCGCTGTCACAGAGCTGCTCACAGGAATGAACCCTGACAGCATCTCTACTTCCACCAGGGCCATATTACTGATCTCACAGCTCCCTGTGTAACTGAAAAAAAGCAGGAGAGAAGCACATTAGATATAGAAGGCAACACACCATTTCTAGGAGATATTAATGAGCACTTCCAAACTCTGGCCTGCTCTACAGTGATGTGAAAGCTCAGCAGCTTGTCTAACTGATGGGAGAAACAAAACTCCCCTCCCCACATCTCCTTGCTCAATATGGAGACAGACTGTGTATTATGGTTAATGCTCATGCTGCCCTCTACAACGGGTGAAAGTGATCTTTGATGTTACAGATTGAGACTGGCAACGTTGACATTGTTCTCTTTCAGGACAACAGGGCATGGAGAACATTGATCAAGACACTCTTCCTAGACAGATGCAGGCAAGTAAAGTGTGGACAGGGTCTGGACTTTCTGCTGTCTGGTTCCAGCAGAGGTTTACAGTGCAGGATAGTGCACCTCAAGGCTGGTTCAGCCTAAGCTGCCAAGCACGCCCTATGGGGGAGCTCTGGCTCTTGGGAATTCTGCCATGTCAGCTGCTAGTGCTCTGAGGGCTGCTGAGCTGCTTCATCCTGATTGAGATAGTTGCTGTGGTTTTGAGAGCCACTACCAGTGCATTTCCATGCTTCCCCAGGCCTTAATTCACAATCTCTTTGGGATCTATAAAGAAGAAAAGAGTCTGCCCTGTGTCTTTGTTGCCACAGACAAGAGATATATGGGGTTCTAGTCATACTACTAATGCTCCTGCTTCTTTCCTCTGAAGAAAGCCTCAAGGGATGTCATACCTGATGGACACATGGATGTCAAGCTGTTTCCTGACATCATCCCATTCTCTTGGTACTGTTTCCACATCCAGGACAAAGACCTCTTCTGTTTCTGGTGGTGGGATGTTATAGTACAAAGAGGTCTGGTGCAGAAGAAAAACATCTCTGTGAAGTGCCCCAGAGCTTCTCTGTGTGAGCTTGAAGGACTACCTGTGCCTCCAGCTTTTACGAAATTTGTAACCAGTGGCTAAAACAGTTGGGCCTAGCTATTGTTTCTGTTCAGACACATGCTGTTTAGCACATGACATCACATGCTTCTGCCAAATGTAACCCTCAGCATACAGGCTCAGGTACCTGTGATCCAAGGCCTCATTCAGTACAATGTCCGAGTCTTATTAAAAAAATATATTTAAGACGTGAGAAATTACATTAGCTAAAACTGTGCCCACAAGGAGAAAGAAGTGTAACTGTTAACTGCTGACATGATAATAGTTAGTAGTTTTAAATCTCAAGAGGAAAAATACTGACAAAACAAGTATTAAACCCGTAAGAAAGAAAGAAAGAGCAGAGAATCAGAAAAGAACAACTCAGCAAGAAGGATGATCACAGTCCTCCAAACAGCAGCATAGGCAAATCTTCCTCTGCTTGCCTGGTGACTGGCTGCCTGGCCAGCAGGTACTCATCAGATGTCTTATGCTTATTGACTATATTCAAATGTAGCCAAGTAGTATGAGTCCTAGCTACCTTCTACATGCATTAGACATAGCTAATTGTTGTGTCATCTTGTCTATACACTGTGTGTAGGCTCTGAGAGCATCGCAGGAGATGACTGAATAGAACTGACTCAGTGAGGGAGGTTTGCACAGGAAGTAACTTGATTTTGCAGTTCTTTGCTGCATGAATAGCTAATAAGCAGACCACTACCAAAGCTGACAGAAAATTAAAATCTATTGTCCTGATATACCTGTTGTGTTGCTATACTGGGATAAGAAGGCTTTGGTCCTACATCACTCCCCATCTCTGCATGTGATAATAACCCAAAGAATATTATGTCAGAAGATATACAGTGACATCAGCAACATATGTTCCGTATAGAAACAGGTAGTGTTCTGTATGTCATCACTCCCGACTTCAGATCTACTGATCTCTTAACAATGACATTGCTCTGTAGCATGAGACAGCAAAGCTGAGATATTTCTAAGAAGAAGTTACAATAGATGGTTGCAATAAAACCATGTCAACAGAATATACCCAGTCTCCTTTAAGCTTGTCATGATTCTGCCTAGAAAGCCAAATCCTACTCAGAACTTGAGGCCTGCTTAGAGCCAAACCTCACTTGAAGAGTCAATGGCAAAACCTGACATCTCTGTTCCTTATATGTACTCACCTGTACATAGACACAGCCGCTGCCAGTTGCCTGCACTGTGTACATCCCTGGGACTGCAGGGAGAGGTGCCTGATGCAGGACCAACTTGTTGTTCCTGTGCACGTGGAACACCAACGGAGAAGCCTCTTTGCTTTTCACTGTCACCTTCACATCTCTGATCTCCTGAGAAATCAGGGCTGCATACTGAGCCAGGGCCTGCAGGCTAACAACTGTGTCCTGAAGGTAGAGAGAGAGTCACTTTGCTGTAGAGCAAATATCTGGTGCACTGTAAGACACTACAGGGAGAACTACACACTTCATGGCCCTGATTCACAGTCTTACACAAGCAAGGTCTATACCACCAAATGCACAGGCAGAAGAATGACTTCTGAGCCCTGGGGCTGGCAGTCTCAGGCCCTGGGTAATACCAGTTACACCGCATAGAAAAAATTAGCCCATGTCACCCTGGTTCCCAAGCAGTGTTCATGCATGCCTGTCTGCAAAGGATGAACCTAGAGTGACATGCCTATAAGAGACGTGCACATTACTTCTGGGTGCAGTATCTCCTTCCCCCATGACTTCTCCAGCTTGTTACCTGTGTGGAAGCAAATCCGCCAAAGGCATTTCTTTGTCCACTGAGCCAGTGCACAAGCTTGGTCATTGAGGCATCATTGTATGCCAAGTCTGGTTTGGAGACATAAGCCAGGAGGATGTAGGCTGCTGTCTCAATCATAGAAGAAGAAGAAGAAGATTCTTCACTACTGGAATGTGATGTCAGGAGCTCTGCTGATGGGGGGAGAAACATGTGGAAGGGAAGAACAGTAGATCCCTGTGAACATCAGCTTTTCCTGCCCTGGTACCCCTGTAGGACTGGCAGTTCCCTGTACACCATCAGAAATTCCTGTGCCTTTCTGGGCATCTCAGAGTGCAGAAGCCAATCTCTCCTGTTATTTTTGGACTCCAAAGGGTCAGCCAGCTATGATAGGCTCCATTTCTTCCTTTGAAAGCAGAGAGATCCAGTACTTTTAGGAAACAGTTCCTCTAGAAACAGATTGACAAAGGCTTTTTATTTAAAGTGCAGTCATAGTCTTATTCAGCTCTGCGTATATTCAAAGCTATGTCCCCAAGCTACAGCATTTTTGCTGTTTCTGCATTTACCTATCACAGTCTAACAGGGCTCCCTGTACTGAAAAGCTCTGGGACTCATTTCCAGCAAGTTTTATCTCTTGTACAAGAATTGGTCACTCTTGGGGGGAGATTGGCTGGCAGGCTACCAGAGGAGCAAAACTACCCAACTTATTTTGTTGGCATCCTCACTGTGCAGTGCATAGACTGGGAGAATTTAAGATAGACCTGAGTTCCCACTTATGGTCCAAGCTTACAGGCTCTGAACACATCTGAGTTTGGTTGAATGTTTTGCTGTATGGTCTAACCAAAATTCAGCTAAGAACTTTGTTGTGCCAGTGTAGGCACCTGCTGTGATGGTACGAATGTGAAAACCTGAAATGCTTTTAAATTACAAGTCAATCACAAAATCACTTATTTGCATAAAACTAGCATAAAGACTGTAGAATTTAGCTCGGTGACTCTATGGACTGGTCTTACTTCATTATGTTTATCAAAATGGAAGATTTTTGTGTGAGGGATTTGTGATTTGTTACTTCCAAAGTGACATAAGCAGAACAATTTTTTCATGAAGTGGTAGAAGGTGCCTTGGAGATGCAGCTACAGATGACCCAGAGATTAACCTTGATTCTTTAAAAAGCATCAAACTCCTGCTTGAGATCCAACAGTAATCCTGTTAGTGAGGCTAACAGAATCCCAGCCATGAGGCCATGGAACGTGTATCTCTAGTCAGCAGAAGATAATCCTCTTTGGCAGAGATTCTCCAGAGGCCAACTGGCTGCAGCTGGTGGCCATAGTCACATCCTCAGACTCAGCAGACAGAATATAGACACACTTAAATATGTAGAACACCTTTCCCTCAGAACTCCATTGCTCTTGCCAAGTAATTGCTAACTATTATCAGTGGAAGCAAGAACCAAAGAAAACTGTCACCTGCCATATGCAGTTTGTAGTGCTTCATGCCCTAGGGCCTTGAGGGGACATTTTCCATGGTGCTTAGTAAGTTAGAAGCATCAGACTGATTGGACATCAGTGAGGGTATGCTCCAGTCACTTGTTCCATACCTGGATTCTCAGTGGCAACTATGAGAAAATATTGAACTCAGTGTGTGCAGTTCTATTCCTTCCAGTTTACCCAAAGCCACCCTGTGAAGCCAGCTGGGCAACTTGAGTGGCAATGCAGTGAACTGCACTGGTAGCTTGTCAGGGAAAAATCCTTTCCCTTTTTTCTTCTGTGTTATTTTTCAGTCCCCAATTTAGTTCACCATACTGCCTGAGGAACATATGTGGAAAAGAGCTTGCTCAAGCTATGTCAGGTAATGTTGTTAACCAATTGTTTAACCATAGGCTTAGGTGCTTTTGAAATCCCCTTGCTGGAATCCTCATTCAGGATAGAAGCCCATTATTTTCTAAGTTAAAGAAACTAAAAGAAAAACCGAGCTCAGTAGAATGAAAATAAAGATGCATCCACCCAAGGACCCTTGAGCTGTGTAGAGTAGCAGTTGGGGTCAAAAGGTTTGAACTCTGCAAAGAAATGTCCTGATCAGTAGCTGAATGGACATGGTGAGGCAAGTTTCCTCTGCAAGATCTCTTGTACTATGTATGAATTGCTGAAGAATGACACGAACACCACAACTCAATTGTGTACTTTGACCACACAAACTAAGCATGGATTACCTCTGCTGCTTTGATTAGAAATTGTTTCCTGGGTCAGAAAAAACTAGAGACTTTCACAGTTTCAATAAATTATGATTTTTCTGATGCAAAAGCCAACCTGAGAATAGTTAAATTTCCCAAACTCTTGCAATTAAGTCCTACAGATACCAGGTCTTAAATACAGTCATTATCTCTAGAACCCAAAATCTTCTGAAGAGCAACAACCTACCAGTTTCCTTCTCTAGCATATCCAGGAGCTGCTCTCTCATCTCCATGTCCTTTCTCAGTGTGAAGACGTAAGCCATCAAGGCCTTGACATAAAGGCTTGTCTTATCAAGTGTTACATTCTTGAGGCAATGTAAGGCATTATTCAGCATGGTGTCCTGCAAAAGGAATCCAAACCCAGTGAATTTCCCCTGACCAGTTTTTATTGTGAAAATCTACCCCTAACCCTCAAGTACCCCAGCTACATCTTTGATGTATTTCACTACTGTATTTCTTGCAGGGATGTGGAATGTGAAGTAGGGCAGACAATGTGTCACTTGTTGCGGGTTGAAAATAAAGATGTGACTGGGCGGATCACTGGGGTGGAGAATCCAGCCATAGGAAGTGTCTGGTAACACACCAGCTCAGAACTGTCAGATCTGCATGCTGTGGGTCTCAGCTCCTGAGAGGGCACAACATTGTTTTCAGAACTGTAGCAGTAAGGCTGGAATATCAGCCCATCCTGGCTAGAGCAGTCTACACTTGACTTGAAGATCATGGCTTTTATTTCTAGTCTGAAGGAGCAGGGTTTCATACCTGAAAGGTGGTGTCGAGGGTTAAGATTGTGGGGTGACAATAAAACCCTGGCAGATGTATTGTTAACCCCCTCTCCCCCTCCCCACACTTCCCCCTCCCTCTCCCCCCTTTTCACTAAGGAGAGGCTATTGGGAGGAAAAGAAGCACAGAGTGAAGAGAGTTGGAAAAAATTAAAGATGTTTTACTAATGCTACTAATAAGAATAGAGAAAATAATACAAAATATACAAAACCAATCTTGAAAGTCTCAGCAACTGCAGAGCCGGCAACCAAAGTCCTGGATTAGACTCCGCAGCCAATAGGAGCTGGATTCAGTCTGTCACTAGGCCTCAGTTCGCAGGGACGACTAGCAAGGTCCTCTTCTAAAGTCAGCCATGAGCAGAAGGGAAAAGGGAAAAGCAAAAAGATCCTCGTGATCTCCCACTTTTATGTGAAGTATTCACGTGAATGGAATGTTATACACAGTTGGTCAGTTTCTTGGTCTCTTTCTTCTCGTCGCCCCTCTCGGAGATGTCCATCTGTGCTTATCAATAAGTTTGCATTCCATTGCTAGGTTTACCAAAACATGTGTCTGGTTCTCCAGGAAAATGCAGTTAATATGAAGGCTTTAGCTGACAGGCAAAATACACTGAAAGAGAAACTTGTTTTTTAGCAAAACCAGGACAGGTGGTCTTTTCTTTCTCCTTTAGCTATGTTGATCAGTTTAATGAAAACTATTGCCTCTCCCTGCAGACTCTGAGCCGTTTTCAGAGACAATTGTTTCCACTGAGATCATTTGGGAATGGCAGATGCTCTGCTTTTCCGCAAATCAGGCCATTTATATTAAAAAAATCCTTAGAGAGTTAAAAATTTCCCTTGAGCTTAGGGTGTACAAAGGTGGGACATGACAGAACCTTTCACTAATTCAAGCTGGGTACTCCGTGAAATCACAGACCTGGGGAGGACTGAAGGGTGGAGCATGCTCCCAAGCCCTGCAAGAGTAATGATGTGACTTTCATTCTTCTCCAGATGAAGCTCCACCAATGCAGCAGTGATATAGGCTGTTAATGAGATCATATCATCCACAGCACCCTGCAAGGCACATGGACATCAGAAAGGGACAAAACCAACCAGCCAAGCCTGTCATCATATAGCCACTGAAACATCCTATGAATGGTATATCTGAGAGAGTACAGTGGCATGCCTCTGGGCATTCCTGGACATGTGGGGACTGAAGAAAGACCTACAGGCTCACTTACTGAATATCATGAAAGTCTGGTATTGGGGGCAGCCTGACAGCCATATTGTACATGCAGCCTAGATGTGCCTTCTCATAGAAGGGCATGAAGCAAACTTTTAAGCTGTTTATTTTATCAGTGACTGGACACCAGAACAAATATTTATGGTGCACGGTTTGCATACAAAAAAGCAATGCATGTTTATACACAATTCAGCTGACTGTGAGATGCTACAAGAGCTTCTTTTCCCATAAGAGAACACTAATTCTTGGGGGAGTTCTGCTTGAATCCTCAGACATGAGACAAGACTAGATCTAAAATGAGCAGAGAAATTTGGGCTGAGACACTGAGAAGCATAGTTGACAACTGAATAGCAGAAACTTTGAAGTGTAAGGGGTGAGCGGGAAACCTATTACAAAAAAAAATCTGTTCAAATAGAAAGCCCAAGCTAAGAAATTCATGAAAGTCAGACAAGAATGAACAGCCTACATGTATACTCTGTTTTTATTTTGTATTGCATCAAATTTTTATGAAAAAAAAAGTGTAAGCCTTTGCTTTACTGAAATAGCAGCCTGATTTCTTTTGTAAACCTGCCTTGTACTTCATATGGGTGACTTTACAGTCTGACCACTCTGGATTATTCTTGCCTTTACAAAGACAATGAACTCAAGTATTGCCACACTGCACGAACACTGTTTGGTACCTGAGTACTAGGGCATGTTCACCAAAAGTTTGGTGCATTTCCAGCTACACTGCAGGGATCATTTAGGGGCTGCCAGGTTCCAGGAGAAGTCACATTTGGTGGGCAATAGAGGTGCAACTGTGTCTTCAGATAATCCCATATTAGAGCGCACAGTCAGGCCAATCTGGAGAGTATTGTGCATCATAAGGCATGAGATAAGGGAGAATCCAAACAGTGTAATCTAGACAAGCACTAAAATATAAAAATATTTATCCCTCTGCCCCTGAAATGCCTTGGTACAATTAGCCATGGTGCCTTTTGACTAGAGTAAAAATGGAGAAAACCTAGCAGACATTAAAACCTCACACAGAAGAAATGCTTGCTGCTTTAGGCCATGCTTTTTCATTCTACCCTGGGTAGATGCCTTGGCTGTGCTAGACCATGGGGACATTGTTTTGTGCTACTGTGCAGAGTGAAGGAGCCTGAGGAAGCAACCCTGTGCCCCACACTGTGTTCCCCCCACTCCCATGTTTGGCAGCTATACCTTCAAGTCATTGTTGAAGAGCTTCCCCACACTACGGAAGCAGCCACTGGGCAGCTAGTGCTTCTGCAGCCAGAGCAGAGCATTGTGCACATGATCCTGACTGATGTAAATGTAAGAACTGGCTTGTCCAAAGGACCTGTCTACAAATGCTGTCAGCCTGTGAACAAAGCATAAAGAAATTCCACGTCACAGCCAGGAGATGAACCAGAAATGACAATAGGTTTGGGAGGATGGTACAAATTTTGGTCATTCACCATGTATTGCCCTGGTTGTCAGATTTCCAAAGGCACTGTAGGAGCCATCATCATGTTTGTAGAGCAGCTGACTCTGATAACCTATGAAGACAGATGCCAGGACACAATTTTTAGTGTGTGAGGGCCTGTAGCATCTCAAGCCACATCTTTGCTGTGGGAAAAGGCTTCACAGCATGAGACTTCATTAGGTCCACAGTCAGAGACTTTGAGGCAAACCTACCAAACACAATTCTCTGTGCATCCCACAGCATCAGCCTGACAAGAAGCAGTTGCACAGTGTCACTGATGTGCACTATGTGGCTGCTCTGCATTACTAGCGCTGCTACGTGCAAGTACTGTGAGTGTCTGTCCTGCTGGTTTTGCAGAACAGTGACATACTCACCACGTTGTATCTCCCCATGCCCCAGGGAACCCTCACGTGCACCATGTTGTGAATGAAAAGATCTGCAGGAGTGAGGAGGAAGGCATTTCATAGAGGGGACCAATATGAAAACGCGTTTGTTGTTCAGCACTGCAGCTAGCCCTGGTGAGACTCTTGAAAGCACTTTTTATGGGATGTACAGAAAGGAGCAAGCCCTGCCTTTAAGCTCTGAGGGCAGAACACCGTCCCCATCTGTTTGGCCTTCCTCAGCCCCCCACATGACCTCACTGTTCACCCTCCATGCCACCCCTCTGCTGCCAGCATTCCCCTAGGTAGGATCACTTCTCCCAGATATGTGTCCCAACTTGCAGTACAAGAGAGAAAAGGGAAAGGAGAGGGAGTAAAATCCTATCTATAGGAGGCTGCTGAGCTTGCAGTGTAGCAGACTAAGGGAACTGGCAGGCCATAATGTGAGGAACATTGCAAAATGAGCCACAGACAAAGGCACTGTATTAAATTCAGATTATATCGGACTGATCTGACACAACCCCACAATATGTGCCCTAAAACAGAGGGAAACACTAAGCTACCAAACTCCTATCTCCCCGCAAAGGCCACGCTTTATCCCAATTAATAGCAGCTGATGCCCCGTTTTCACAAGGGATTTCTGTCTCCCTCAAACCCATAAAGGAACAAACCATAATCACTGCATAATGATGGAGATTGTTAATTACCCACACCCTCCTCAGAAAAGCAGGTTTAATATTTCAATAAAGACAGAGGCAGAAGTCCTGCTTCCTCAGAAACATGTTTCCTTTCCATTAGACATCTCCCTTATTCTCTATATCTTCCTTTCTCACAGCTCTGGCAATGCTCCCACCAGACCAGTGCCCCACATTGATTTTGCAGCAGAAGGTAGAAGGACAATGTTTACCTGTTCTCAGGAATTTCAGTGCTTTTTCTTCAATTTCTGGGTACAGTTGTTTAGTCTTTTTCACGTACTGGAGTATGAAGATGTTTGGTGCAAACTGAACCATGTTTTGCTCACCACAGCCAAAGGGCATCATTAGCAGATGGTCTAAATTTTGAAGTGCTGGGCCCATGATGTCCCCTTAATTTTGAAGTGGAAGGGCAGGAGAAATGGAAAGCACAGACATTCAGTAGTATGAAAATAAGGGACTGCTGCATTCTCTAAACTCTACTGGGGTTCCAGAAAAGAGACGGCCCCTCACTGAACAGAGATGATTAAGATTTCTGCTGATCTCTCCCATATTAGACCAGCATAAAAGAGAAGACATCATGGTTCTAGAAGGGGGTGGAAATGTGAAGATAAGGGCACCTGAAGAAAGGTGAAGAGAGATGTCATTCCTGAAGGAAAAGAATTACAGAGGCAAACTAGGTGAAAATCTGCAGGGATGGTTTTGGTTTGCTTAGGTGGGTGGCAATGACAGATATCAGAGAGGATACCCCATTTTGTGCCTTCTTGTCCAGTCACTGGAGGGTCACCCAGGATCATTCCTTATGAGATGTTTCCTTATGAGAAGCAAAATACTGACAGATACTGAAAAAGATTACTTGATCCACATTTCTGAGGCCAACACCACACCCCCTACAGTTTATCTTGTGAGGAAATGGGTCAATGCATCATTAAGGGCAAAGCATTGTGCAAGCTCTTCCCACTATGGACCCAAGGACAGGGAAAGCCTTTCTCACCAATCACAGAGAAAGTGGCTCGGTCAGATCCCTCCAGCACTTCTGCAGGCAGCATCAGGGAGAACTCTTCAGAAACAGTGTTATCTGAGGAAGGCAGAACCCAGAAATTTATCTCATTGAAGAAGTATCACACACAAATGTGACATCCGAAGGAGATCCAGGTAAGGATGAAACTTGCAAACAAGTGCCTCAATGCAGGAAATTTTGCCAGGTAGAAGACAAACATGAACAAACTATCATGGTTGTTCTCCCAGGCAGGGATGATGCCACTAGCACTTGCTCTCAAACAAATTCCCACCACCCCTGGTTATTTGCAGTACCACTACCCCTTCCATTCTACTCTCATGATCAGTAACAGTCAGAGATTTTTGCCTCAGACCTGCAGCACAGCAAAAGGCATAATGGGTCTTCTCTTGTAGGACACCTCCTGGCTGCAGATGGAGAAAGACTAGTTAGAGAAGCTAGGAAAATAAATCACCATGCCTTTGCAGGCCTATCTGCTTCTGAGAAGGGACTAAACTTCCTCTTAGCATCTTGTTAACTGCCTCAGGGGACGATCCACTGTCCCCAGGTGTTCTCCACCCTGAGGTCTGACTAACCTTCAAAAGCAGAGGTTTTATCACTGTGTCTCTCTCACCTTGCAAAGGTGTCACAGCAATCCTGTTACCAAAGAGATTGTGTGAATCTTCTGCCACGCTGCTCACAGTGACATTCACTTTGCCTGCAGGGAGCACAGGGGCACATTGCTGAGCACTCACAGCAAGCAGCTCTGCATACAAGCATAGGGACCCAACATGCAGAGGCAGGCGAATTCCACCTCTCTTCCTGTTAGCTGCCACACATCCCTCTGCTCAACCTCACCCAGTCTGGTGGCTGTCACGTTCCACTCAAAGGTTTTTGCTTCGTTAGCACAGAGGCAGCTGGTGAACTGGCACTCTGGACAGGCATCCACCTTTAGTTCTGGAGTCTCTGTGAGAGTGGTGCGCACCTGAGTGTGGTGGGGTGTAAAGGCACACGTTAGCATAGTGTTAGTACCAGGTGCTTCTAAAAGGAGCAAACACCATGAGTCATAAAGTGTGAGGCTGTGCTTTATGGCCCAGATGCCAGTAGCTAGAGCTCCTGGGAAGCTCATAGTTTGGCTTTGGGCTCAAGTTGTTGCTCTGGCAGCGGTGTGTAACTGAGGGAATGCTCACCTGGATACAGTCCTTGAGGCAGTTGAAGACAGTAGCTTTTAGACTGAAAGTCTCTCCTTGAATCAGAGAATATGGCAGTGACAGATCTACAAAGAAAGGTTGGAAGACCTTAAGAGTGGTCAGAGGAGACCACCCAAATCCAGTATCAGCAACACAGAAGGTGTTGGCATTCCATTCTGTGATGGTGTCAGGTACAGCAGCTTGGAGAGATGCTTGCCCATCATCTCT
This sequence comes from Columba livia, assembly GCF_036013475.1. NCBI lineage: Eukaryota > Metazoa > Chordata > Aves > Columbiformes > Columbidae > Columba > Columba livia. The sequence continues at coordinate 526,676 of NW_027043811.1, forward strand.
ACAGCAGGAAGAGAGAGAGAGAAACTTGCTCAGAAGCAATCAGAAGTCTCCAGGGGTCTCTCTGGGGAAGGCAGGTAGAGGCCGTTACCAACCTGACAGAGACCAAATCTGAAATCCAGGTCTCTGGGAAAAGTGTCCGTGGTCTTGGCTTCCTTGTGTTATCAGAGTGAGGTACAGAATCATTATGGCCAACATGATTTTCTGCAGAAAAGCAAGTGATACCTCAGGAAACAGTATATGTAGCTTACAAGCGAAATTAGTTTGTCATTCACAGGCAGTTTAACACAAACCGTAAATGCTTTGTGACACAGAAAAAGAGTGGACAGAGCTGGCTTTTCAGTGAGAATCTAGCACAGTGTCTGTGTCTTTGACGAACACAGATTTAGGGAGGCAGAGTTGGGTTGAATTTAGCCTGAGACTCAGTCTGACAGATACAGCAAATTTGGTCTGGATCCAGGGGGAGACAGCATCCTCAAATGGAGTTGCACTCTTTTAAATAATCTGTGAAACTGCTGGTGGAGGGCACACTACGTTTTCTGTGAAGAATGCAGAACACCAGGATAGCCAATAAAGCACAGATATCTGAGCTTTTATCTGTGATTTATCAATCAGGTCCAGGACACAAGCTTTGATCCTCTCATACACAAGCAAGAAACACAGTAGGATGGAAGTCAGCTGTTTCAGCTGCAGGCTGGCCAGAATTGTAAGAAGAGAGCCCCTTCAGTCAAGGAGATGGACATGTCTGTTCCTTACCAAAAACACTGTATTTTCCAATATACTTCTTTTTCTCAAAGCCTGGTTTCATACAGGAAACTGGTTTCTTGATTCTAGTATTGGTTAATATTTTCATGCGCAATATCTGGGAAAACAGTTAAGAGAGTAAATCAATGACAAAAAGGAACAAGAACTGTTGAAAATATCTCATGATAGCAGGTGTCATAAGGGGGCTGGTGGTAGCTGAAACTTTCTAAAATGCTGCTTGCTTGTATACGTATGCAAAGACTTACAGGCTCAGACTCTGGTCAGTACATAAAGAATGGAAACAAGCTTCTGAAGAATACTGAGGCCAGTCATTACTTCTCATAAATGTCAACTTCATATGCCTAACCTTAACAATGAGCCAGAGCCAAACACTGTATATCCTGTGAAAAACTTAAAAGAAAAAAAAATTCCAGGCTCTGCACAATTTTGGAATGGAAAGATCTGACTGGCTGTTCACATAAAACTGTTCTTACAGAAGTTAGTACCAGTCCTGTCTTAGAAAACAGAGAGGGAACCACACTAGAACGTAGTATGGATTCTGGTTTTGTCTGAATGAGACTCAGAGTCTCAGGGCCTGTACTGCACAAAGTGGAAATACTGGATTGAATGCGCCTTCATTTGCATGGACTGAGAAGAAGACACCACCCCACCAAAAGAATACACGTGATCCCGTGAGCAATCCTTGCTATGATTTAATGGTATACAGGTCACTGAGAGCTCTTCTGCTTTCTTGAAGTGCCAAAACCATTCATGGACAGTATTGGTCCTCACTGTTTCTGTGGAGGATGTACATGCCTGTGGACTTAAGTTACAGGCTCCTCTTCCACTTGAGCTTGCCTAGCTGCTCCCTGTTTAACCATGCAGGTCTCCTGGCTCCCTTCCTTGACTTCCTACGTGTCGGGATGCTCTGATCTTGAGCTTGGAAGAATGCTAGTCCTTGAATGCTAACCAACAGTCCTGGGCACCTTTAACTTCAAGTACCCTTTCCCATGGGATTTCCCCTAGCAATTGCTTGAAAAGGCCAAAGTTTGCCCTACTAAAGTCCAGGGTTGTGATTCTGCATGGTATTCTATTCCTGCCACATGAGATCCTGAACTCCAGCATCTGATGGTCACTGCAACCAAGGCAGCCCTTAACCTTTACTACTTCAACCAGACCCTCCTTGTTAGTAAGAATGAGATCCAGCAGCGCTCCTCTCCTAGTCGGCTCATCCACCACACCAATCAGTGTGGCTACACAGACAAACAAGGCACAAATTACTTGTAGCAATCAAAATCAGGGCAGCTGAAGTGTTCTAAGAGTGACTTATTGTAGGCATTCAGGATGGCATACTGGCAACTGCTGGCTCAGGAAAAGTTTGGTGCAAGTGCAGAGACTCACCTTAAACAGATTAAAGACATCAGCATCACTTTGGTACCATGATGCTGCCATCTTTTTGTGAAGACTGGACTACTGGGGCAGACAAGGGTATGCCTCAAAGTCTTCCAGGTGATAAGGGAACCCTCGTCCTCCAATCATAAAGCTGTCATCAAAGATCTCCTTATACAGGTGCAATGGAAAAACAGAGGTCTTCATAAGGAACTGGCCAACGAGCATGAGTATGGGTCAAATATTTGGATTGTAGCTCTCAATTATATTTCATAAGGCTTTGCAGTTAAGGAAGTTAGCACTGGCCCAGCTTATACCAAGGGACATGAAGCCCAAGGAGTGGATGTAGGCAAGTAGCTTTTAGTTTGCAGACTTTCACCTCTTACATTTCAAGCCTTTTAACTCTAGGATGCAAGATTAGGATAAAGCACATTGTTCAGCTGGAGCTCAAGGCACTGGCACATCTGACTTACATATTTAATGATTACAACTTTCTATACGTGTTAGTAGATGATGCAAGTGTTCTGCCCTAGAACAGCATTCCTGTAAAATGGAACACCAGATCACATTGTGGGTCCTATCTTCAGGTGCAGCAAGTCTCCCTGTATTTGGTGAAGCTTCTTTGTAACAAACTGACCTGCTATAACTTAACTTACAACTTTGCATGAGGCATATACATGTATATTGTCTTTGATATACATTGTAGAATTATGTTAGAATTTTCAGTTCTTCCAGTGTTTTTGTTCTATGTCTTAAATTCTTTCCTCTGAAACACATGACCGCTTTAAGATAAGTTTCTTCAGTCTTTCTGGATTCTCAGAATGCACCTGGGTGCCAACAAGATCCTGACCCCTGATCACTTTTCACCAGCCACTGTGTGTGGTGGGTGCTGTCCTCTAGCTATTCTTTTCTAAATAACTCCTCAGCTGCTCAGCCTGATCTGCCATAGGGTTATAATCCAGCAATATTTGGGGCAGAGGGATAGGAGGACCCTACTGGGACAAAATTCAGTTTCAGAGGTTTAGCCCCACTGCCAGGTGGAAGATGGAGGACTAGAGAAACAGGTGGATGCAAGGAAAGCTGCTAAGCACTCTCCCTCCAAGCAGACAGCACCAGCACCTCTTTGAAGCTGCTCTCCCCACCCAGCCCTGCAGTGCCATGCAGCATCCACCACTCCCCAGGCAGAGGCCCACAGTGCATGGCTGATGCATGCGGAACATGATCACCACATAACTGCTCAGAAGAGGCTGAGGAGGGCGAATGTCAGGGCAGCCACCTAACATTGCAGCGATGTCCTGAGGCACACTATAGGCTTCTTCTTACCAACGCATCGCATGGAGACAGAAGGCAGGTGAACACTAGGGAGTTGGTCACAGCAGGCAGCACTCACTGTGTTTGCTATTAGGGTATTGTCCTTGTTCAGAAGGACACTCTTGTCAACAGCTTGGACAGAGCACGGGGATCCCAGAGCAGCCTTGAGGTCCAGACTGACTTTTGACCCTGGAACTTTCTCGTGTGAGAAGTCCAGTGCCACCTGCAGAAGAAAAGACAGGGTCAGGGGGCATACTTTTGGAGGGTGTGACCCTGTGACTCTTAGATGTCTGGCCAGCAGAGGGAAGGACAGCGAATAAGGGAAGAGGGCTGAGATGCTGAAACAGGTCGTTCTGGAAACCCATTGGGAAGGTTACAGGGGCTGCTCTGTGTATAGCCCAGCTAGAATTCCCCTTCCACCACACAGCCTCCACCCTCTGATCCAGAACTACCACAGGGAGATAAGCAGGCAGGCTTCTCTTCTGTGTTAGGGACAACATGAGGGGCAGTGTGCTCCCAAGTCAGTCACAGGGAATGGGAAGAGAAACCAGTCAGTGTTTGGGAGGGCAGGACTAGGAATTTAGGAAAGAAGTTTTCTTGTTCTGTTTCACAGCCAAAAGTAATGGGCATCTGGTTTGGTATGTATCCAGTTTACACCACTTAGCTGAGGATAAAACACGACCAGGAACCACAGCAGTCCAGAGCACATCAATGATGATATCACACTCCTTGTGTTTCTACTCATCTTGTGTCTAAAGCACTCTTCTACTTGAAACTCTTCCATGTCAGCCACCACCTCTCCATACAAGAAGACTGCATACAGTAGAAGCTTGATGTCAGGCAGGAAGTCATTGCCAATAGTCAGAGTCAATGAGAAGGAGCCCTGCAGATCTGCACAAGATAGCAGCAAGGAAGAGAGGGAAAGCATTCAATTGAATCGACTCATTGGGGAATGACACAAAATAAGAACAAAAAGAGGGAATTTAATAATTTCTACCTGCAGATCAGAATATTCCACACAGATATTGTCATAGATAAACAATAAAACCAGGATACTGGCCACTTCTTTGGTTCAATGTTGGCAAAAATATTCTTCTTCCCTACTGTACCTTAAATAAACAGGCAAGATACACATTCCAAAGGTACAAGCTAGTGGCAGAGTCTTAAGACTGGATAGTAGATGAATTAGACAAGGCAGGAGGACAGTCACCTGGAAGGACACTGAACTGATATGAGTGAAGATTTTATTGGTCTAATGAGGTGGACCACCACTAAGAATTTAGTTGAATAGCTCCCACCTGTGGATAACACCTGCAGAGGTTGCCACTGGATAGCAGTAACACTTTTCTTGAGTGTGTTATGAGGCACTTCATGCATTTCTACTCACTCTCATGCTGGAGAATTGGCACCCGCTTCTCTCGATTGAAAAGGATCTTGCGTTTTGCTATAGCCTGAAGAACAAAGAGAGGAGCCATTTAAAGGGTCTGAATTCTGACAGCATGAGGAAAGTGGGAAAAAACAAGAGAAGAGAGAAGGACATCAGACGTTTTTTCACAGAAACTCCTCTGGCAGGCCATGACTTGAAGAGCTCTGCAAAAGAGGTGGTGATAGCATAGCTTGGAAGGGACTTGAGAGGTATCAGTTAGGCAATAAGAAGACATGGCCACTTATGAAGGCAAAGGTACATCTGAAGATAAGAGCGGCTGCTCTTAAGCCCTAGTGAACTCTGATCTTCACTATACCAAGATACAGTACTTTTTAACCGTATGAATGAGCCTAGTTCAGTAACCACAATACTCATAACCTCTCAGCTAGGCTGTAGTCACACTTGCTTTGGACTTACTGATTACATACCTCTGGAGTCCATCAATGCCATATGCAATTTCAAGCCTTTTCCTGTAAAGATACAGGCCAGGGAAGGTCAGCTGCCCCAGAGATTGTCTTCTGAGTTCACAGACAGATTGCCCCAGACACAGATGGAGGTCTAGAGCATACCTGCTGGGCAGAAACCAGGTTAGCCCTCCACTGCCACCCATGTGAACATAATAGAAAGTAGGGTGAATGGCAGGCAATCACCCAGGCTTAGGTCAAGGTACTCCTAACAAAGCAAAGCAGCTGCAGGCTAGGAGCAGGTCCAGGAACTGGAAAACAGCAGTAGGTTTGGGCAGAACAGAACACACATACTGACTTATACTGGCCTGGGAGCAGCTTACCCTTTTCCATGAGTAACTATGTGCCATGTGAAAAGGGTAAAATACCAGCAAGCGTAGTCTTTCCCTGAGATTCAGTTGTCTTCTGTGCTCACCAAGTAGTAGAAATTGATGTGGTCTGCTTCAGAGCTGAGTTTATTCTGGTCAAGGATATAATCCACTTGCACTTCTTGCTCTTGATCACAAGGCATCACATCATTCCTGGCCTTGATCTCAAGGAAGCTGTTGCTCTCAGAATAGAAAGGTTTCAGCCAATGGAAGCTGTCCTCAACTCCTGTGTAGCTTTCAGAAGAATTCTGCTCATTGTCTTTTCCAAGCTTGTAGGTAGCCTTCAGAGCACAAAAACATGAGTTGGCAATCAGTATCAAGTGACATAAGGGAGCTTTTACACCTGCTGAAAACAGAAAAGTTATTACCTGAGTTGACAGCAGACCATGCATCTGTATGCTTAAAATATTCTTTTGTTTAAATGTTATTTTAAAGTCTCTTATGAGACTTTCTCTTACAAAGTTTTAGTAAAAATCTAAGTCTAGTAGATCTGCCTAAAGTCTCAATTTTCCTCCTTTATGTTTCCATGGGTGTACACCCCACTCCGGCACAGCACCCCTATTTTCAATTTGTTTTTCTGGTCAAATGCCCTGAAGCACAAGAGGCACTAAACCAACTTTTCTGTGGTGAAGCTCTACTTCTCTGAAGATAATTTAGGACTCTGTGGACAATAGCTGTGGGCCTAGGAACAAGAACTAGAGCCAGTCCCCAGACTCCCTGAGGACAGAAATCTACATCCCAGATTACAGAACCTCTGATCACCAAATCCTGCCCAATCAAAATTAGGGAACCTTACCCTGTATAGACTGGAGTCTCAGGGAAAAACATCTGGAACAATAGTCCTAGTCTCTGAGAAACAGGTGGCAATAAGGAGATTGTACTCTTTGGGCATGAATCCCACATAAGCTGCAGGTATGCAGGTAGTGGGAAGATAGGTGGAGTGCCAGACTGGTAACAATGAGCTCTAACTGTAGGATCAGGAGCTGTGAGAAGAAGCAGCCAGGTGCTTCAAGGTCTGGTATTGAAAGGGAGGTCAAGAGCAGCTGCCTGACAAGCTGAGCCTGGACAAGCTGTGTGTTGCTGCAGGGTGAGGGCAGCCACTAGAAGTGGAGTTCAGAGGCAGGTGTCAACTGCCGGTTCTGCTGAGCCACCTCCAGCATACGTCTCAGAATGGATAAAGGGGAGATTTCCTCCAAGGAAGTGTTCAGATTAACAAATGTTTTTAGTGAAGTCAAAGGAACATGAGGGAGGATACAAAAGATCATGCTCAAGCTCAGGACAGCACAGCACCTTTGGTGATCATCTGGTTGAACTGTTGCCAATTTCTGGTTTCCCTGAGGAGATGGCACTGGAGAGTAGAGATGCTTCTACAGATGAAGTGAAATGAGATTGGGAGCCAGAAGACTGTGCTCCAAAACCTCATATTTCTTCCACTTTCCATCCTTTTCCTCGGTCTACCTTCACTTTATCTTTCTTCTTCTGTGGCTGATGCTCACCTTCAGAGAAACCAGTGTGCTGTTCCAGCTGGTGGTATCCAGTGAGAAGTGGACTTCCCCATTCTTATCTGTGAGGAATGACAGGTGTGTCTCCTCATCATTGACATCAACTGTTTCATTACTGAGGGGAGACTCACTACTGTGGCAGAACACCTGCGGAGAAGGGGAAGAAGTTAATACCCTGTTGTGTCACACTCTGAGGCACTACCAGTGCTTAACATTAATAATTTCTATCATTAGGCTTCCTTAGCCCTTCCAGCTTTCAGATAGGTTGGAAAGATCCAAATAAAAGTGAAATAAACACACAAAACCGGTGATGTGCAGCTGTTAAGGTCTAGAAATAAATGGTAGTGCAGTCAAATAAGATACCTATATTGGAAGAAAAAAGGTGCTTTCCTCACATCTTGGGCTTTTTCTTGGACAATGCTGAAGGATCCTTGTCAATCTGAAACAGCCTTGTCTCTAGCAACTTAACTTTTCTGTTGCTTGCTCTCCGTCATGCTGGGGTTAGTACTAGCCCAGATGAAAGTCTTTCTAGCCCCAGTGGGACAGCAGTCCTAGCATCACCAAGGGGACTTGAGTCAGAAATGACTGTGAAGAGATATACAAGGCTTTAGTGATTTCTGCCATGTCACCATGAGCATTTGTCTGAAGGGAATGTTATTTCCATGCTGATGGAACCCCTAGCCCATATTGCCTTAAATTGTACAGACTAGTTTCAGGAGCTGTTCCTGGAGAAGCCTCCAGTCATTGCAGCTGGCCTCAAAATTCCTGTCCAGGGAATATACTAGGTTAGGATGGGCAGAAGAAATTGCTTCTACAGGATGCTTAACTCACAGTTGTTGTTTACCAGCAGAGCTGCACTTACTTTCCTAGAGACTGTTGCTTTCTGCCTACAGAAGTTTAGATCTAGGATGTATTCTCAGCAGAGAAGGATTCTGTGAGCATTACCTTCCCTGTGTATGGTAGTCCACGTTTGTAGAATGGATGGAGGTTGATAAACTCTATAGACTTCATTCTCATTGCAACAGGAATTACAACCACTTCCTTAGCCTCTACTCCTGGGTAGAGAGATGAGAAATCTGTTAAACCCCAGCATTGCTCTTCGGAAAGCAGAAGACAAGAAGGTGCTTCAATGCTAACTGCATATATAACTTCTAAATTTAGGAGAGAAAATACATTCTTCTAGGCTATGATTCCCTCAGCCTTTCTGGGCCCTCTGCTTCATGACATGATGCGTCGTACCTATAACTACTTACTTATCTTTATTTAAGATAAACTAGATGACTGTTTAACTATGGACAGCTACACTGTAGATGCCTAAAAGTGGCCTGAGGGACCTCACCCACAGTGTGACAGTTTGAACAATGGACGCCTCCTGTTGCCAGAGCTAGGTGCACATTAACACTGATACTGAAAACCTGCCTTCTTATAGTCAATATTGTGTCAGACTAAAAGGGAAAAGGATTCCTCACAGCAGGAGTGTGCATAAAGCAGCCCTGCCTCAGGTTTAGGAAAAGAGAGGACAAGAGGCTACAGGTAGGGACTACCTGTCAGGATTGTGCACTGTGATTAGCAAGGACTGCAAGGGCTTGTTGCAAACTTCACCATAGCTAGCCAAGGCTTTGCAACTGGCTGAGGAACAACCTGGTGTTCACGCAATCACAAAAAATTTATACATGTGTTAGTGGAGATGAAGGGCGGAGAGGATTAGGAAATCTGGTAATAATAGATGGAAAAGGTATTATACTAGAATAGAGACCATCATCATGCCAGAAGACTTGGGAACCATCAAGTTACTTTTTTCAAAAGGAATTCAACTGCTGCAGAATGGCCAAAAGCAAAAAAGTTGCCTGCAATGAAGAGAATGTTTCACATATTCTCCAGTTCCATCTTCCACCCTCTTTCCCATGACAACTATGTAGCTGTCAGTGTCCTCTAATTTCAGAGTCTTCGTCTTCACTGTGAAAGTAGCGCAGCCATTCTTGATTTTCTGCAGAAACAGAGATATGAAAAGAGAGAAAGAGCATGATGTGGAGGAAGATGAACTGTTCCGTAGGTGCTGGGCAAACCTAAAGAAGTATTTCCAAAAACTTGTGGAATAGATGGAAGTTCAAAAACCTGTAATTGCAGAAACCTATTATGGATACCTTAGCCAGAGAAGAAAATTAACACGCTTGGATTAAACAGTCACCAAAAAAGTGGCAGAAAAACAAATCACATAAGGGTTAATTATGTCACAAACTCAAGAGACTGGATTAAGCCCAGATCCTGCAGCTGACGGAGTGTGAATGTCTTTACCTGAGCTAAAGGTAATCTCCTCCCTGAAACTGTATGGCCCTGATGAATAAAGCCCAAGAGTGTGACTTTCCAGTCACAACCATCTCTGTGATGTGGCCGTGTTTAACCTGGGCAGCCAGCCACTTACAAATTCAAGAGCGTTCTCAAGCACTAAGGCAGAGACTGGATACAGCCAGTCTGCCAGAGAGATAAGGTGGACAAAGTATTTGTAGTTGTGCCTGTTAAGTTCACTACAGAACCTTGCAGGGCTATTTACATACCATGTGAGAGGCAGCTGGCATTCAGGTAGTGTTTTGCACAGCTACGATTGTACAGAATTCCAGCTGGAGATATTTTGCTACTGGCTGCTCTTTAAAAGATGCAGAGATCCAGCTGGATTTTTGTATTTTGCTTTGTTGCTGGCTGGTCTGACATTTAGAAGTATTTTCTTCTGACTTTCAGGCTGAAAGAACTGCATCTGAAAGCTGGGGAAAAAACAAGTGTGGAGCTTAACCATAAACATATAATGAACACAAACATGCAGAAAGTGTAACCAGCATTGGACATAATCTCAGATGGGACCCTAGCAAGCTTAAGATGATCCATTAAGTGTATGGATACAGCAAGAAACAGGGCATTAAGGCACAGACCATCTGACGCTCTGATAGCTGTTTATTGGTGGGAGTGGTCACAGGACTGAATAGATCAGTGGTCTGATTGCATACAATGTGATACAGACCCTTGGGAAAGACCCCAGACATCATTACTTACACAGAGTTTACAACTTTTTCGGAAATGCTGAGTCACAAATAGTCAGCTAGAGCAGGACTTCAAGCAACAGAGTCACAGGAAGAGGAATCAATGGTCTGATCAGGTCCAGCAAGTGGGAAGACACCAGACTAAACAGGTTAGTACGTATCAAAGCTGTATCAAGGCATGTTAAAGGAACAGATATACATTTCCAGCAGGTTATACTTCCCACTCTCCTATTTGTTCACCTACCAAACATGTTTTCTTTCTCACATTAGTAGAACTTGATAAATTGTATTCCAAGAAGTGTGTTAGTATGACAAAAGTAATATCTGTTTTCCCTTGAAAGGGCTTTCCGCAGGTATACCTGTGTCAAAGGGGAGAAACATTCACCTGAAGACTGGCTGCCTCAGTAGACATATTGATCCAGGCTACCCTCCACCCTCATTGGGGGGAAGTGGATCCTAGGAGAGCTTTGTACTTTGGTTTGCTCAGGAACCTCAGCTCGTTCCTTAAGATCAGTTTGCATCCCTCTCCACCCACTATACCCAGAATCTTCAGTGTCCTTCAGCCTCACAGTAAATGACCAGGTGCAAGAAGGAGCCCATTCCAGGGAGTGATCTGTTTCCCTGAGTCACAGGGTAATGCAAGAGCATCATACTGGACGGACACTTCTCAGCCACAGACAATCTGGAGGTGATTGTGGAGTCAGAGGCCAGAGATCACAGCGGTGTCATGTACTTACTTGCCACAGACAGTCAGCTGAAATTCCTCATCCACTGTAGTGATATATGGAGGGTGCTCAATATTTATTTCATTTTTTTTCAGCACTGCATGAAAGAGAGGAAGGTGAGGATGGAGAGGGAAAAAAGCAATACTGAGTATGAACACTGACTGTAAGTTCTGTTGTAGCTGCAGTCCAGGTGGGGGTGAAGACAGTAATGTCCCCAGTTATTCGTCACCATGCTGCAATAGGGGTTACTCCCTTCAGCCACACCACCCTCTGTTTGCTACTACAATTGCACATGGGGCTGCTTTCCACTCCAGCTCAGTCAAGCACAAACGTTTTAAATGGCACAGGGTTTGTCCTTATGTATCTGAATGGGACTAAGATGTGGTGCTGCTTCCTATTGTATTAATAGCAGCTGATTGGAGTGGATAGTAAACCTGGCTTAGAAGAGGGTAACAATGAGCAGCAGAAAGTGCTCATTACAGGGCTCAGAAACAGCTAGAAGGAGATGTCAGACCACAGCCTCTCCTTTGTACCCTATGCAGCTGCAGAACCACCAGCCCAGTCTGAGGTGTGTGCACAGACCAATCCATCCCTGTCCCCAGCCTGCTGTTATCCCAGGGCAAAAGGTCTGATGAAAATGGCCCCATCTCCCTGTTCTCTTCTCCCAGCAACACTGAAGTTTTTTTTAGCCATGTCTTGTTGCACCGAGATGGTATACTCCCCAAGGGGTGCTTCAAAGGCCAGGGGGAAGGATAGATCCACAATGCCATTTCTTGACTGTACATTCAGCCACTCAGCAATACAGTTATATTCAGGATCCTATTTGGGAAAGGACATGCAGAGCCACCAAGTCACACTGGGAGCATGGGTACCCGGCAGGTCCAGCCGTACCCGGGCACAAGAAGGCACTACAAGGGCTTACCCATGCCCCAGTAGAGAGGTTGCCAGACCACCAGGTGAGATTCCTTCTCCTCCCTCGAAGGGTACTTTTACTGTACTTTTGAATTGCAAAGGCTGCCAAGAACAGTCAAGCTACTGTGAAGTGGTAACACTATAACACTGTGGGAAGGAGAAGCAGCTGTGCTGCATTTACTGAGCTCTGACTCTTGTGCCTTGTGCTCTGTGCAGACAAGGTGTTGGGAAAAGGTTCATTACTGCCATGTCTCTAGCTCAGCTGTGTGCATCACAGGCGTGCTGGCTTGAATGAAGACCCCAGGCTGACAAGGTAGAAAGGACACCAGCTGAACCATTACCATGACCTTATGAGGTTGCATTTGTGACTCAACTCTGTCCAGGAGTGAAAGGGCACAGCAGAAGAGACAGACATCTGACTTCGGTCATTTCTTTGACACTTACCTGTAGCCATATCCGGGAATACTGTAAAAACAAGAGAAACACAAGCTCAGTTTTGTATAGAGCAAGACACCCACGCGAATCAGTATTAATATCACTGCCTGATGTGGGCCCCGACCAAAAATTTCTGTGCCATCCAGACCCCACACTTTCTCTGTGCTAGCTTACACTGTAGTCTTTCTCAAAGGGACCAGTGGATGAGTGGATTCCCTTTCAAAGATCATTTGTTCGTACGGTTTAACAGGCATGAAGGGAGATGTCTCTTTCTTGAGCCACTAGATGTGTCTCATGCTAAGGCTCCTACTTCTAGAAAAGCACAAGGTGATACTCACCTCTTTTTTAATAACGTTAAGGTCATCATCAAGGTTCACAATTCGAAATTTCACTGGAGATATAAAGAAAATGATTGTAAAGCATTCTGGCTGTGACGTATCCTTGCACAAATCTGCTTCTCTTTTCCTGTGCTTCAGTATTCATGTCTCTCTGTTTACCTCAGAGGTATTCAGGTCTTTCCTCAAACAGCCCTCCCCAGCATCTCCCACCGCAGAGGACTCTGTGTGGAAGGTTTATATGCAGCTGCAGGATGTAGAAACTCACTACCTTTACCTGGAAAGATTACAATGATGTGTTAAACACCGGGGTCAGTCTGATGGCAGCCTGTTCGTATTGTGAAGACACTGGAGTAACTCTGTATTTCTAGAGCTCGGAACTGTCACTGTAGGCTTTACTCAAATATGGACAACAGTCTTTAGAATACAAGAGACTTTCCAGTGTTCTAGAGAGTCCTGACTTTCCTTTTAGGTCTCACTAAAGATACTTCACCAAAAAAAGACCCAGGAGCAGCAGGCTGGGCATTTGGTGCAGCACGGCTCAGAGGGGAACATCCTGATGCATACTGTTCCTGGAAACATCTGATAATAGAGATCTGCTGTCTTCCATCTCCAAGAAGCTTATCTTGCTGTACTTGGTAAAGTCTTCCCCTCAGATGTGGCTGCTACCTTGACCCTTCTTTCCACATTTCCATATATCACCTTCTTGCCTTACCTGTTTCTCCTGGTTTGTAAAAGCCCTTGTTTGTCTCTATCAGAATTACATTCTTCTGGGGCTTGACCAGAACTTTCTTGGACCCTCAAAGAGCACATTGTCCCCGCAGTGGATTATGACATTCAGAAAACCCACCACATTCGGCTGTCAGGTTAAAAAAAACACAAACTGCTTGACATTACCAGTAGCTTGAAGGAGAAACAGAGGCACCTATTCTACCAAAATCTCCAACTTCCCTCTCTTCCCTTCCCCTCCTTTAATATAGGTCTTTCCTTCCCCTAGTCATTGTCTGTGCTCTCCAGCTTCCTCATTCTCTTTTCTCTGCCTTTCTCCTTGTCATGTTTGCCATTCTCCACATTTCTTTCTCCCTTTTACTATCTTTCCCACCCTGCACCTCCAGCATCTCAGATGCAGGAGAGTCTGAAGCCATCTAGTTTGTATGAGGAGAAGCAGCCAAGAGAGATATCTTATGTGTGATGTGGAATAATTTCTTTTCCTGGGAATGAACTCTGGCACCTAGGTTGATAGATACAAGGAAATGGAAAACAAATTTGTCAGAGAGTTTGCATCTTATCCCAGATATGAGACATCATCTAATTAAAAAATCCGCAAGCTTCAGAGTCCAAATTTCACTTTACAATTCTATTTCTAACCTGCTTGAAATTATAGGAAGAGGAAGCAGTCACTGCCTGTCATTCATAAACTAGGAGTGAACCAACTGACATGTAATTCTCTCACTTCATGTAAATGTAAGATTTTTATGAAAACAGGAAAACCCATAGGGAAGTCAGATCTGGAGCTGACCAAGACAGTAACAGGAGATGAGATACTGATCAGGCAAAACCAGGACATCTCAGTATCAGAAAGACTGAGCTCACCAGGAGAAAGGTTCTTTTCGCTAACAGCAGACTTCCTTGGCTTTCCAGAGACAGGACTTAATCTCTATTAAGGACTGGCAACAAACATGCAAGAACCAGAAGTGACTAAAGCCCCTCCTTGAGTTCTGCTGAATCTGCAGAACAATCAGGGCATAGACACAGTGACTTTGTACAGTGCTAAGAAAGAAAGGGGCAGTTTGTAGACCCTCAGCACCAGACACATTCCCATGGCACTCCAGAAATGTAACTGAAGTTCCTGTAGTAGTGCCCCAGCCTCAGTGTGTCTAGTTAAGCTAACTAGAGCAGCAAAGTTGCAATGACAGAAATTAAAGCCACCCAAGAAGTATCCAGACTGCCTAGGTGAAATTCAGTTGATTGTGGGTTCAGCACCATCACCACCCATCACAGTTAAATCAAAGCAAACTCAATGTCTATGCAGGCTGCAACCACACCTTGCAATATAGATGCAGCTTTAGAGTAGAATGGCCCTCTTGGAGCTGGCGGGCCAGGCTTCTGAGGAAGCAATTATCGAAAGAATGTATTACCAATGCATTGACTTGCACTGTGATATACAAGCATTTTTAGGGAGTAAACACTGATTAAACTGAAAGTCAATGTTTTCCGACAGGTTTTAAGTAGAATGAAATGGACTGATACAAATCAAAAGAACAGGTTTTTATCTACACAGTAGAGGTTTCCTACTTTGCTAGGCTCCAGGACACTGCTGTATTTTACCTGGCACTGGTGGGGAAATACACTCAACCTGCTTGCAAGCCGTGGCAAAGCAAAAGACAGTGTATCCAGAGAAGTGCTGGGCTCCTGTCTGAAGTGAAGGTGAGAGCATCCACTGCCAAATGAGTAGCCACAGCTATGCTTGCCTGGAAGGTGATGCACTGATAAATGCCTGGCTTCTCCACATCCTGTTCCACCAGTGTGTGATTCTGTGTTGTCACCTCTAAGGTGACAGCCATATGGACAGCCTCAGTCAAGGAGCTGAGATGAATGCAGAGCTTCTCTTCTTGGGAATGCTGAATGACAGTAGGGAATATCACCATATAGTGACTAGAAGAGAGCAGATGTTCAAAAACAACTCAGAGGCTGAGGTGGACAGGCCAGAATCCATCTCTGCTCCTTTCCATTAAGAGGTAGATCAGGGTCAGAAATATCTGGTGACCTGCAGTGAAGAAACTATAGTGCACCTCCCTTTCCATACCAGAAAGAAACAACATGCCCAGTATGGAACTAGAGAGCTCCTGATATTTGTCTGTCACCACTTTGTCACCAGCCAGGACACAGCCTCCCAGTGTATGATACTCCAACTGCAAGTACACAGAGCAAGGCTGTGTGAGGAATGAAGCCAAAGACTCAGTGGCTGAGGCATAAGGCTTCAGTCCTCACACCAGATTTCACCTCCCACCAGCAGAGGATGAACAGAGGCAAAACATGTGACTTCTGTAGCTTTGTGGTGCGTGCAGTGCCATGCCTGCACAAGCAAGCATCAGGGGCTTCACCCTGCAGTGACGCTTGACACTCAGCACTCCAGAGGGACTCAGGAGCTGCTTCTGCTCAGCTTCCCTGAGAACAAGGCCCCCACCGTTCAGCTCTGTGATGCTAAACAGTGCAACACCTCAGCACCACCCTTCAATGACAGTCCATTCCACCAAGCCCCCCAAAATCAAAAGAAGATAAACTCATGGTTCCAGACTTGCTGCAGCTGCAACTGGGAATAGGGCCAGGGCCAAGAGGAGCACTGGTGCTCCCATTGCTTGGGCTGGGACAGACAGCTGACTAGATCCACACTGGAGAAGCCAACTGCCTGTACTGATGGGCTGGAGCAATCCTAAATACCCCCCTTCAGATGCTTCTAAGTCCAAAGAGTGAGTGAGTTAGTATATGGAGATAGTATCTCTTCCAGGCTAATGACATTAGCTAATATTTACTTGCTTCCAACAGCAGACTGAAGGCCACACAGCTCAGTTCTCCACCCATGTCTACATTCAGATGGTATTCCAGGCCATGGGGTGCCAGAGCACTGGTGTGGCGATGAGGGATGGGTGACCTCTAACCCAGGCTGAAGGGAACTTAGGAGGAAAACTTATCTCAGCTGCAGCTGGTCTGGATGCTGGCTGTAGCATCTGATGAGAGCCAAAGCTGCACACCAGCTACTGTCCTGTGCTTGTACAAAGCATCATCAGTACTCTGTGTGATTACTCTCCTTCATTAGTGATCTTCCTTTCATTCAGTATTTAGTCAGAGCTTGGAATAAAAGCCTTTCAATTCACCTCCATTCACTACCTCTGTCCACCCATCCATCCCAGCCACACCTGATCCTCCGGAGTACAGAACCTTTTCCATGGCCGCTCCTACCACCCACTGTCAACACCACTTGTAGCTCCACTATCTTTCCAAATAAAGCAAGACATTTTAAGTCCCAACATATTTTAGCAAATCTCTACTTTACATCCTCACACACCAGATGTTTTAGTCTTCTAACATCTTCCTCCAGCCATAAGGTAGTTCTACACTGGTGCCAGCACCCATCTCCTCCAGACTCTTCTCAGGCACTGCGACCTTGTATTTCCATTTCCTGAGTGCCAACAGCGAAGCGAAGCGAAGCGAAGCGAAGCGAAATGAAGTGAAGTGAAGTGAAGTGAAGTGAAGTGAAGTGAAGTGAAGTGAAGTGAAGTGAACAGGACTTGGACATATTTGCCCTCTACTTACAACCTCATTTGACGGTGGATGTCCCCACCCTGCCTTGGCCCCAGCTTTGTTTTTGCAGAGCATAACCAAAGGTACACAATATGGAGTGAATTTGCCATCCACCCACTCTTTGCTCCCAGCTGAAGCAATCCCCTGGATTTACTTTGGCACAGTCACCATATGTGTGCTTAGCATCCACCCTCTTTGTACACAGTTCAATATAATAGGAGCACAGCAGCCTTTAACCTAGCACTGTCATTGCAGATAATCTGCAAGTTTAAAGCACTGTATGTCACTGATCTGGGAGCAGATTTGATTCTCTGAAATCAGCTGGGTTTTAGGTTCAAACCTAAACTAGTGGAACAAAAGGCAGAGTTCTGTCTGATTTCAGAAACACTCCCCACTGCTCTGCATCTCTGAATGGTCATCCAATTAGCTGCCTCCAAGGTTAAATGGGAACAAATAGACAACAAAAAGATAATAACAGGCTAAAGTTCTTCCCTTGTTCCAGGGAGGAATGGGGACACTGGTAGAGCTGTGTGTGAAGCCCTGGGCTGGTCTGGCTGGAGGCTGCAGGGCAGAGGTGACATTTCAGTAAGAAGTAAATAATACATAAAAAAGAAGTTCTACAGAAGAAGAACCCTAAAACAAAATCCACTGACATCACAAAGAATTAATTTGTCCCAGGATGTTTCTGATTAAATACTGTGTGAAATCTGGGCCTCTGTACCAAATACAGTAACTGAACGCTCTTGCTGCCACCAACTGTGCTGCATAAGGCAGAGCAAGTCATCTCACTGAGAAATAACAATGAATCTCATAAAGCCTTGAGGCAAATGCCTTTGGCATGGCAATAAATATTGTCTCCACCCCTTCTACCCACCCACATCCCAGCCCCCGCCATGCGCAGCACAATTTCCACCTCCTTGGTTTTGAAACCAAGAGAGAGATGGGCACCTGCTCAGGATAGGAGCTGCAGAGTCCTTCAGCTGTGAATGAAGAGGAGAGAATAGGAAGACAGCAGAAGCAGGGACGAAGTGGGGGCAGAGGAGAGGCTAAGCTTTCCGTGGAGGGATTCTACCTGCAATCAGCTATGTGGAGCATCGCTTTCCTGTGGGGCAGCATCCTTCTCCTGCCTAGCACAGCTGGAGTGCCTGAAATGCTGTAAGAACCTCAGCTGCTTCGCATACACGCTCTGGTCTTCTGGGAATACTGGGGGGGCGGTGGTGTGACAGAAACAGGACAGAAGTCCTAACACTTTTCCAGAGAGGCATAATTTCTCATAATTCCAATGATTCACTTGGTTCTCATGCACCCTCCTTGCCCCACTCCCTCTACTACTTGGCTCTCCCATTAGTACCTTTGACAGGCACTAGACCACGTATTTCTGCAATGAGAGGCAGAGTAATTCTGCCAACTTTCTGCATGTGTTTAATTCTGACCTGCCAGCATCTCATTTCTACTACCGTGCTGCAGAATACATTTCCTTCTGGGCTATGCTTTTCTCCCCAGAGTAATAGGTCACCATTTAAATATTTAGCAGACAAAGCTGGGTGTCTCTACAAACGGGGCAAATGTGAGCCGAAAGTATCTAATAGCAGTGCTCTTTGTCAAGAAGTGTGGTCATTCTGTCTTGGCTGTCTGTCTGCACCCTCTATGCCTTTTCTCCTCTAGCAAGGACAATTCCCAGCACTGTTTCTCTTTATATACTTTATCCTGAATGAAACTCCTGTTCCAGCTGTCACTGATATGATATACTGGCTTGTGTACTTGCTTTTGACTTTTAAAGGGCTTTGCTTTTGCAGCC
The DNA here is from genome assembly GCF_036013475.1 of Columba livia. Classification (NCBI taxonomy): domain Eukaryota; kingdom Metazoa; phylum Chordata; class Aves; order Columbiformes; family Columbidae; genus Columba; species Columba livia. The sequence goes on from NW_027043811.1 coordinate 545,416, forward strand.
ATGGCATAAATGCAAACTGAAATATTGCTGTGCTCAAACAGTAGATGTTATAGTGGGAAATATGTCACTGCGATGTAGTTGGTTTCCCTCCTGCCATGTGTGGTATGGCATGCACAAGTCTAGTTTTCAAAATCTTTTTCAGCAGGAGTACAGCCTCTTCCTTTAGGATATGTTCCATAAGCTGACACAGATCTCATCAAAAGATGCTTTACTGCTACCTGTTTCCCACAGTTACCTTCAGCATAAAGCTTTGCTCTGTGGAAATACTGCTTGCTTCAACAGACTGTCTGCTGTCTTACCTGTATACCAAGGTTTTTTGTAGATTCATAAGAAAGTAATCCAGCCTGGCTCTTGGGATCCTTGAATCACATCTTCAGAGGTGCTGTCTTGTACTTTTATAGCTTGGCAGGCAAGGGATGAATTGTCAAATGGGTGTAAGAAAATGTTTCAGAATAAAGGGTCATTAGGAGCAAGGGAGGTTACGGGAGGTTCAAGCAGTGAGTCTTCCCATCCTTTGGCTCAGTGGGAGAGGGGAGGTGCCGTAAGTCAGCTTAAGTAGGAAAATCAAAATGTCATTGGCATCTGTTATCAGATCCCCTAATATCAGCAGCAAACAAGCTGCTCAAGGCAGCCTGACAGCACTCAAGCGTGAAAGCACTCCAGGCTCCTGGCCAACAGGACTTTGACTCTCTCTTGCCAGGGTGCTGGGCTCCAGCTAAAAACTACCAGAAGGTCACGCCTCTGCCTCCTGCTGTTCTCATCTTTCCAGACTCTGACCTTCTGCTGCTGCAAATCATGCCACTGGCTGAATCTGTCCAGAAACAGTAAGCAGGAGGAGTCAGTAACAAGAATTTTCAAACCTGCTTGAATGTTGGCTAAAGAAGAGAACAATAGTGTGATATTGTCCCACTGGCATAGTGAACAGTGTGATCTTGTCCCACCTGTCACTATGCCATCTTGTCCTACTGTCATCGTGACAGTAGAATGAAGAGGCCAGAAGTCTTATTAGGTAGTACCCAAATCCTACGGGCAAAACCTGTCCTCTTAGAAAATCAGTTTCACCTGATTTTTTTTTTTTCTTTTTTTTTAACAGAAATTATGCTGTGGCAATACCATCTCAGCTCTACTATCCCTTCTCAGAGACAGTGTGCCTCCAACTAAGCAGAAAGCAAGCAGTCCCAATCCATGTGACAGTAACCTTGCAAAGCAGAGCTGGGAATGAGACTTTGATCACTCAGTCCATCTCTCAGCTCACCTTCTTTCATTGCACAAGATTCCAGGTGAGGAAGGTATTTCCAGGGGTTGTCAGTAGTGTGGATAGTGCATGAGTTCTACTCTTGCTGGGCAGGAAGGCAAATAATTGTGTCTTCCCATGAGGACATCTTAATTGGGCACCGAATCTTCTGTGTCAGCGTGAATAGGTCTACCAGTGTCCTTCCTGCTGTGTAGCCCCTCTGATATTTTACTCTTCTAGAAAACATTCTGAAAAGCACTGGGAGGTCTTTAAGGGCAAGAAGAACTGGAGCAATATAAAAGCAGTATCTTAATTGTTATGCCAAAATCTTGGGGATCCATGAATGCAATTCACCCTGAATGATGGTTAAACTATGCTTGCAGGTCCCTCCTCCTGTTGGAAACCCTGATGAAGTGGCTTTTATTGTAATAGCAGTCCTGGAAGCCAGCTCAGATTTTCAGAAGAAACAGAAAGTCTTAATCAAACATGCAGACAAGAAGACCTTTATCCAGACGGACAAACCTGTGTATAAACCTGGACAGACTGGTATGGAGAGAATGCCGTGTCTTGTGAGAGAAAAAGCAGTCATCAGGCCACAAGATATAGGGTAGCCTCTAGCACTTGGAGGGTGGCCAGCTCTGCAAGGGAAATGGGGTCCCTCTGGGCTTTGAAAGATTTGGGGATACCTCTCTTCTGAGTCAGCATGAGACATTTTATCTCCAGTACTAGCTGTACTCAGACAGCATGCCAGTGTGAACAGTGCTTGTATGTTCTGGATGATGCATGAGAAAAGGTTCAGGCACCACTGTGTTATATTCAGGATTGCTCCAGTCAAAGCCACAGTAGTCTGTCGGTGCCCTAAATCCCCCTCTCTCCCTCAGGCTTCCCCAGACAAGGATCATGGTTCTGCAGGCCCCATCACTACCCTAGCACAGCTCAGATCACCACAGGGTACAGCTGTTTGCCCCATGCCTTACCCCTTTTCCACTGGCATGACCTTCACTGCAGGCAAGACTGAGTGCCCCATCACAGGTCCAATGTCCAGAAAAATGCCCTTTCTCACCAATACAGCCAGCCTTCCCAGAAACCCCACACCACCTCCTATGCCACTTTTTTTTCTAGCTGGCTGCCAGCTCAGAGCAGGGATTTGAGCACAAGCCCAGGAGTGGATGGATTTAGCTGCTGCCTTCAACCTCTCAGCGAAGCACATGGACACATCTGTCTTAGCCATACATTTTTATTATTATTAACAGACTTGATTTCATTTCAGCCAGTCCTGTTTTTCTTTTGTTCTATAGTCAAGTTGCAAATTGTAACCTTGGATCAGAACTTTATTGCCAGCAATGAAACGGTAAGTCAAGAGAGGAGAAACCTTAATAAGTCTGAAAATGCTGTGGGCTGCTTCCATGACTTCTGGATCAGTGCTTGGCCCAGCTAGGTGATCCATCTGTGGACAATTAGTCTCAGTGTTGCTTCTGGTGCTTATAAACAGCAACGCAGGAACTGCTAATGAGGTTGGGTCACAGGCAGTGGTTGGGGGATAAAAACGTGAGTGGTAACTTACCTGAAAGCTTACCACCAGTAACTGTTATTTCCTCCCCACAGCACCGCCTGGTGGAACTGAAGGTAAAGCACCTACTTTATTGAAAGTGGTGATCTCTTCTTACCATGGTGAAGAAACAGGTTTGGAGATGATGGTGGGGAAATATGGATGCAGAAAGCCAGTTACCTCAGAATGAATGGGAGCAGTCCTCGACTTCTTGCCCTTCCTTCCTTTAGTAGCCACACAAGTTTGGCAGCACGCTGTCATGATATTGATCACACAGGAGTCCCTGCAATAAAGGATGGGTGCCATTGAAAATCAGTCCAGCAAACTTTTCTAGAGTGATCACAGCACTTTTAGTCCCTTTAGCCTGTGAATTGAAGATTTGTGAAAATCCTGAAGTTTCTTTAAGGAGACTTTTATATTTAACATACAGAAAATGTGAGTTTGACCAGTTAGTGTTGCATTTACACAGCTAGAGAAACTTCCTAAAGCAGCCTTCAGGATATTGTTCTTAATATCTGTTAGTTTAGTTTCAGTATTATAGATAGAATACAGACTGCAATCACTCAGGCTGAGGAAAGATATCTGAAAGTGGTGGGTCATTTGTCATAACCTATTGCAGAGATGTCACAGTTCCAACTAGCAATGGCAGAAGCTAATGAACATCTGAATGCCATACCCACCAAGCAACCAACACATAAACACATGGTTTCTGAGATGCCTATGCAATGCTTTATGTCAGTTTATAAACACGTAGTACTCTGATCAAGCTTCACCCTTTCAAACAACAGTTTACACTTCTTCCATATGTTTATAAAGCACCCACCAACTCATCACGGAGTCCTTCCTGGCTGGGCAGTGTGACTGTAGCCAGAGTTCTGCATCTTGCCTTCCGAAGACCCAGCAGTGGGAGAATACTGTGTGCCATGGACTGACCGTGACAGTCAACAAAGCCTCCAAATGCCCTTGCACCCCAGGTCTTCACATCTTCCTTTCTACACCAGGCCTCATGGTTCCCTGCATGAAGTCTTAGATGCATTTCCCCAGACTTTCCTGGGGATTCAAGACATTAGACTCCCCACTCCCAACTAGTTCATGCCTTAGACAGCATTAGCTGTCAGGATTGACCCCCTCCACAGTGACCTTGGGGCTACACCAGCCCAGATCACCACAGGAATCTCAACTGTATCTCTTAGTGAGACAGGCAGGCTGTAAACCACTGTTTTGCAGTGGTCAGTGAGATGGTGGTGCCACCGGAGAGCTATAATATGATAAATTGTCAATGAGACAGGGAGAAAAGCCCTATTCTCTTCGATGTCAAACTCACCTAGGCACTGTGGCTGTGTCATAGATCTGGGCTCTCAGGACAAAGGATATCTGCTCAGACCATGCTGTTGTAGCTTGGACACCCTGCAAAAGAGTCTCTTTATGCACTGGGAAATAACTACTCTCTACTATTGCCTATGCAGGACCCCAAAGGGAACCGAATTGCACAGTGGCTAAATGTTATACCTGTGGGAGGCATTGTGGATCTGTCCTTCCCTTTGGCTGCAGAAGCACCAGTTGGAGAGTACACCATCAAGATGCCTGACCGCACACATACCTTCAGGGTAGAGGAGTATGGTAAGAGTCTCAGGGAGCTGGCAGCAGCAGAGAAAGATCTATATCTTCCATCCCCCTCTCTCACACAGAGTTGAATGGGCCACGCAGCTGTGAACAGCTGTGCTAGTTGTGCTAACAGCTAAGATGTCCAACTGTCTGCCAGAGGATGTAATCATTGACTTTTGCTCTGGCCCACTCTTTTTCCTCTCCCATGTCCTGTGGATGGACCAAAGTGCTGTTCCACAGCTGCGCTCTGGGAAGGAGACTGAGGCTGTCTACTCCCACCACAATCTCCTGGCTGGGCTGCTGATGCCTTGCTACCAGGCCCTGTTCTGGTAGTTAGGCAATGAAGGGACAAAATTCTGTAAACAATCATTTAGGGAGGATTGGAACAAATGAGCTGTCTCTGTTCCCACTGAATTATATTTCTCTTGCTTTCACACAGTACTGCCCAAGTTCAATGTCTCCATTCAGATGCCCCAGGTGGTCACCATCTTGGAGGAGAACTTTCGTCTCCACGTCTGTGGCATGTGAGCTTACTTATTGTGGCAGAAGGTGCAATCTTACTAGGTTGGAAACTGCACAACAGATCTCAAAATAGTCTCTGACAGCCCTGCCCCCCACCCCAAAGTCTGGTACCCTAGCATTCTTTGCTAAGGAATTCTCCTGGAATCTCACCTTTCTCAATATTCTCTCTCCCTACTTCTTTGTCTGTGAGTTTGAAAGTGTGGCAGTGGATCTTCTCAGTGGGGCATGTGCCCTAAAATACACCACCTTTGCTGCAATTATTAGTGCCAGTGTGGAAGGAATAATGACTCAACTTTTGACCAGTGTGATGTCCGCTAGCACTGCCTGGTGGGACTAGTGTTGACTTGGAGAGAACTCATACACCACTGCCTTCTATCTCTGTCTGATTAAGTCACTTTAACTTCTTAGCCTCTGCTGAGCTCATGAACCATGAAGATACTGCATACTGCTGGGTTGTATAGCTGCAAATCACAGACTAAAGCTGATACTATTCACCCTCGAGCCACTGTTTCTGTATGTGAGTGTAATCCTCTCTGCCATGTTTGCCAGGTACACATATGGGAAACCAGTCCATGGTATTGTGAAGGCTGTGGTGTGCCGTAAACATATCCGCTATAATCGGAAGTCTTCCAAAGCCAAGCACAGTATTTGTAAGGATTACACTGGCGAGGTGAGCATATGGGACATACACTCCTCTCACAAAAGAGAGGAACAGGGCAAAGAGAGAGAAGAATGCTAAATGGAGGAACGGGACAGGCATCAGCTATTGAAGCAGCATGCTCTTTGCTTGGGGTTGAACGACTGATATGTCCTTAACTCCCTAGTGTAGTAACCTTAGCCTCCCTCAGTGATTTCTCTGACAGCTCTGAGATGCACTCAAAGGAAGAAGCATCTGTGGGCAAGCTAACTATTGCAGATTTGCCTACAAAACGGTGTTGCAACAAACCAATAAAAAGTACAAACACTCTCCACATCGATTTACTTCCACTGGATGTTTTTTAGCACCACTTTTTAATCTGGTGCGAAAATCTATGTGCTGTTTCCCAGAAACAGCTGTTTTGGAAACACAAAGATTATGCCTTGCAGCTAAACAAGCAATTGCAGATTAGCACAAACTTTACTCATTCATCTTTAGGGTTGAATTAATGTATCTATATTTGTTTACATATTTTTAAGTAATGCACCACATATCTTAAAGATAAATCCTGCCTTAGAAGAAGAAATCATGTCATCAGGGAGAAATGACAACTCATGTTTGCTACTGGCATATGAGTGAATGTGTGAAGAAGAGATACCTGTGAAACAGCATCTCCTATTAGTGACTGCTCCACAGAAAAGCAGTATGTTTCATGTTAGTACGGGAGTTGATGCTTTAACTCAAGTGTCTTTATCATGTACTTTTAGGCTTCTGGAACTTGGGTTTGATCTGCACTACAGAAGGGACTAGAGCATTCATGGTTGGTTAACAGATACAATTTTGCATCCTCAGACAAACAAGGATGGCTGCTTTGGTACTGAGGTGAATATTCAAATCTACCACCAGAAGCACGGTGACAATTATGATTTCAACCTGGAAGCTGTGGCTTTTCTGAAAGAAAGTGGAACAGGTACCAAAAACTGATTCTACGCTTTGTGGAAAATATTTTACTTTAACTTTACACTCGTGCAACATACCTGTCTTTGGGTTTCCATCTGTAAGACTCTTCATGGATCCTTGTGTCTTCCCACCAAACCACTGGAGATATCTGCACTGGCTGCCATGGGGTCAAGTGTTCAGAGAGTTGTGTCTTCCCTGGGAGCACCACAGCAGCATGGATGCTCTCATGTACCATAGCACCCAGGTCTGACTCACATAAAACATGTGGATTCTCCCAGCTGCAGGATGGGCTTTACCAGTATGCTTGCTCCTGCACAAGCTGTGGCCAGTCCAGCTCTGACAGTCACCTTGGTTTGTCAGAGATGGACAAGAGCTGCTTTTTCTTGTCTTCTAGTCACAGTAGAAATGTGCACAAAGGTGGATGAGGCCAGGTTCTCTTGCTCCTAAACCATACTTTAGGAAAGTCCATTGGAATTAGAAGATACTCAGAGTAACCAGTGATAATCAAGGCCCCAACTGTGTACTGTTTTATCTCCACATCCCAGACAGGGAGATGAGGATACTTGTCCAGAGCTACTGTTAAATATCCCATCCTATGAGGTTTTCTCTCGTACAAAATTTTACAAACCTTTCCTTGCAAGAAAATGTTTTGCAGTCCTTGCTGAAAGCATCGACATACATTCACATAGCAAACAACTACAGTGATTTCAGATGGGCACCACACAACAAAACAGCAGACTGTAAACTAACATGGTGAAGGCAACACAAAATTTTGCCTTCTAGTGACTCTGCTGTGAGAATGGGAGGAGAATGGGAGTGGATAATTACAAGTAAGACAAGTAAGACCATCTTAAACAAAGTCAGAAAGAGCATTTGAGAACTGTCAGAGACCTCCTAGTAGAGTGCTGTCAGTCTAGCAGGTCAGAATGTAGGAGGCACTATTGCGAAGTGCGTGTGTTAAATGACTCCTGAAGTTACATGGAGAAACTACAACCTCCTATGAGCAACCTCTTACCTCAGTCCATCCAATCCTGCTGCCTTTATTCAGACATGTGATACTCACCTGCATATACCTTCCATCTTTCCTAGGAGTGGAGTTCAACGCCACTGAAAACTGCAAGGTTACTTTTGATATCACAACTCTCCAATTCTGGGGTACAAGCTACTACTATCAGCAAGGAGCTCCCTACTATGGAAATGTAAGTGAACAGCACAGAAACATGGAAAGGCCAGAAGTTGAGCCTAAGGAGATGTCAGGCACGGAAGTACTGAGGGGTCCCCTTGTCTGAGCTGCCCAAAGATACTAGCACAGTCATCTGTCCCAGTCTCTCCTTTGACATCTCTACCAAGAGTTAATCCAAAGGTCCAACCATGGGATAGGCACATGGCTTTGCCAGATGAGATGGCTGCTGCATAAATGGGGAGCAGTTGGTGGAGTTAGAGTTCATACTGAGAGTCTGTCACGGAGGCACCCCAAGGTTGGTTTAAGGGACAACAGGGTCCAAAACAACTTTTATTAAACCTGTGAGAAACAGGGTTTTAGCACTCCAAAAGTGACTTGAACACAGGTTCGGATATCAGTTGAGGAAAATTATTAAGGCGCAGCAACTAATACAACAGGCGGTCCACAGAGTGCATGCACATGGCTTCACCCAAAACAATGTTGGAGCCGTCTCTGAGTCCAGGAGGAGTACACACTTGCCTGAACATGGTGTGGGATTATTTTAAAGGGATACACGTACTCATATTGAGTACGGAAAGTGTACACTTGCAATCCCGCGAGGGTAAATTTATAAAACACTTGCAATCCTGCGAGGAGAAATACACGTGCAAAGGTGCACGGAATATTACACGTGCTTAAGTGGAAGCGCGGGAGGAAAATACACTTGTGATTGTGCGAGGACATAATTTATACATGTGCTTGTATTGAGCACAGAAAATACACGTGCAAATGTTCACGGAAAGTTACACAGGCTTTTGTGGAAGCATGGGAGGAAAATACATCCGTGATTATGCGAGGATTAATTTTATACACGTACTCGTATTGAGCATGGAAAATAAGCGTGCAAATGTGCACAAAAAGTTACACATGCTTATGTGGAAGCATGGTAGGAAAATACACCCATGATTATGCGAGGATTAATTTTACACGTGCTTGTATTGAGCACAGAAAGTACGCATGCAAATGTACACGGAAAGTAGATACCCTTGCAATCCTGCAAGGACTAATTTTACTCACACATGCGGCGGCAAGGCAAGTGGAGTCTCCATCCCAGGCGGGGCTCTTGGCGGCAGCATCTGGCTCGTGCTCCAAGAGATCCGCAACAAAGGGCAGAGTTACGACAAGAATCCCTTTTTTTTTTATAGCCTGATCAGATCTGACTGTGGGCATTCCAGAAACTTCTCTGCACCCCCACACTGGCTGTGGGGTGCCCCTGAAGCTTCCAAACATCCCCCACACTGGCCACAGGCACCCAGCGGCTCCCTGGCACCTCAGCACTCCCTTCTTCTCTCTCTTAATGGCCCTGGCCAGGGGGCTCCTGAGGCCGAACAAAACAAGCTGTTAGCCTCAAACAGCAGGGAGAGAGGGAGATGTGTCTACTCCTTCCATATTGAAGAAGGGAGGGGGAGAGAGGGGGGTTTGCTTTCTGCCACAGAGTCCCTTTTCAGAGAGGGGAACTGGAACTTGTACTGTGAGGTGGATTTTAAATCCCGAGGCCTTCAATTCTGCGACTGTTCTCTGCATCATTACAGCTGGAACTCAAAAGTGCTAATGGGACACACGTGAAGAACAAGGAAGTGATTCTTACAGTGTCCCACGGTAGCAGGAAGCAGATCAAGACCTACTTCATAGATGACACTGGGATGGCATCTTTCACCTTAGACACGTCAGCATGGGACAACAGCAGTAAAGTTCTACTACAGGTTAAGACCAATAATTACATTGGATTTGGCTAGCATTAAGCAGTGCATCCCTCAGATCTATAGTCTGTGAAGTTGTCTCAGTATAGCCAGGGAGACAGAGGCATGGAACAATGAAATCGTAAATCCAGGGCAAGAGGAATAGCCCAAAGCAGAGCCAGAGTTCTGACTGCTGGTACGACACAGAGTCCCTGACCAGTCCGGAGACATGATGATAGATGGAGCAGTGGACAGGGACCCCATGAAATTGTGACTGAGGTCTACCTACATTGTAACTCCTTCTGAGGTGGAAAGGACTTTATGGGGCTGGACATGGGCAAAGAGCAAAGGAAGAACTCCCACATGGTGTGGAATAAGAAGATAGGAAAGGAACTAGGGAATAAGCATCTGAAAATATATGTGGAGAATAAAATGGCAGTGACCAGTTTGTGTGGTGTTTCCACATAATGTAAGAGTTAGGAGAAAACTGGGATATAAGAGGCAGAAAACTTAGGGAAGAAGGAAGGCAGGTTAGTAAGGAAACAGTTGTTCCAAGCCAATCTGGAGCAGAGCAGGTAATCAGGATGTAAGAAGCTAAACGGGGATGCCGTCAACAGGGAATTGAGAGAGAAAACTTCCCATCTGCTTTCCCATGAACAGGGAAGACTCTCTGTTTGGTCGTAGGAGTAGATTTCTAATAATAGAATCATTGAATAGTTTGGGTTGGGCGGGACCTTCAAAGGTCCAAGGCCTCTGCCATGAGCAGGGACATCTTCAACTAGATCAGATTGCTCAGAGCCTCATCCAGCCTGGCACTGAATGGTTCCAGGGATGAGGCATCTACCACTTCCCTAGGCAACCTGTTCCAGTATTTTACCACCCTTATTGTAAAAAATTTCTTCCTCGTGTCTAGCCAGAATCCCGTCTCCTTTACTTTAAAACCATTACCCTTGTCCTGTTGCAACAGGTCCTGATAAAAAGTCTGCCACCATCTTTCTTATAGTACTAAAGGGCCACAATAAGGTCTCCCTTGAGCATTCTCTTTTCCAGACTGAACAACCCCAACACTCTCAGCCTGTTCTCACAGGAGAGATGTTACAGCCCTCTGATCACCTTGGTGACCCTTCTCTGGACCGTCTCCAACAAGTCCATGTATTTCCTCTACTGAGGGCTCCAGAGCTGGATGCAGTAATCCAGGCGGGGTCTCACCAGGACAGAGTAGAGGGGCAGAATCTCCTCCCTCAACCTGTTGGCCATGCTCTACCCAACTTCAAGGTCAAGGCACTTCAAGACAAGCCCTGTCTCTTTATCAGAGTGCATACAGAATTTTATATGATGGGTCCTGACCTTGCTGAAAGCCCAAAAAATGTTACTATCATAGTCTCAGTGCAGATAGGTCATAGGTTAAAGATGAGCAAGGCTATTCATCTTCATTTGTTCCCTGCCACCTCTAACCTATGGATCAGAGAAAGCACTAAAAGAAATACAGCGTGTGAGTGGGCTAATATTGAACAGTGAAATGCAATATTAGGGCAGATCCATACTTTCCTCACAAGTACCAGACAGAAGCAAAGGGTTCAGTGGTTTGATCCAGGGATGAATAAGCCACTCTTACACAGTCTAACTATCTGGCTTGCTCTCAGGGTGGCAGCAGCATTGCTGAAGTTCAGGCTTTAGCCCAAGTCCTAGTAGTATACAGCTCCTGGACTCCTCTTTAGGTGCTAATTATCCCAGAGGAGCAGACAATGCCAGACTCCACAGCAGATGGTGGAGCAGACAATGCCAGACTCCACAGAAAGGGGCTGACTGAGCTTGGCTTAGGTGGAAATAGACACTTTACCCTGGGAAAGTTCAGAACCCACTGTACAGTCAGTCTTGATTTTGGTGTGAGGAGGGTTGTCGGAAATCTTCAGACACCGAGAAACATTTTTTGTGTCACAGGCAAAGACCCAGCCGGAGGACTTAAGAGGTCGAAATGTGAGGGTGTCTTATGGCACTGCATCCCTCACACTAAGGGCCTTCTACTCTTCCAGCCGCAGCTCTGTGAAGATCCAGCCAGTGCGGGCAATGCTGCCCTGTGGGGACGTGCAGCAGGTCACTGTGCAGTATCACATCCTAGCCACAGAGCTGGGGGATGGGGCTGCCAGAGCAGACTTCTACCACCTGGTGAGTGCCAGGCAGCACCATCAATGAGGTCAGCTTTGTGATGGGCTTGTGTCAGCACAGGGCCCTTTGCTGGCCCAGAGGCATGGAGCAGGGGCACTATCAACCCTTTGTTCTGTTCTTTGCCCTTTAGGTTTTGGCCAGAGGATCCCTTGTACATCATGGCCAAACAACAGTACTTCTTGATCCATCATTAGGTAAGAGCATTTAAATACCAGGGACAGATTAAGGACCCAGAGGAAAGCACTTCCAGTCTAAATGAGAAAGGAGAGAAAAGAGATCTGAGACCAACAGGAATACCCAGGTCTGGCACAAAAAGTCAAGAGAAAATGGCAAATATGGTATCTCTCTTCTGTCTTTTAATTTACCTATTTTTTTTCAATCAAATGATGAAATTGTCAGAGTTTATCTGCCAAGCAGGAATTATCAGACACCTCCAAGAAAACCCACTGAATCTTTTTGCTGGACTCAAGTGGAAAGTCGTTTTTCTCCCAAGTGCACACTGTTAACAAGATCCTCATTTGGTGCTACAAAATGGCACTAACCTACATCCTGGACTGGCTGTGGCCTCCCCAGAGGCAAGGCAGAATAGTCTTTATCCACGTAACTGTACAGAAGTATTATAGAGGATGAGTATGATGCTTCTGTGATCCTTGGAAACAGACTTCCTTGCCTCTTCCTATACTTCTTCTATTTCTCCTTCTTTCTTCAGGTCAGTATAATGGGGCTTTCAATGTCAGTCTGCCCATTGACCTCATTTCGCCCATGGCTACCATCTTTGTCTACATTGCTTTCCCTGAAGGACAAGTGGCAGCGGACATCTTCAGTCTGAAAGTCTCCAAGTGCTTCAGGAACCATGTAAGTAGTGAACAAAACATCAGGCAGGCAGGAGGGTAGCTAATTAACTGCAAATTGGCAATGTATGTCCAGCAGAATCCAATACCCACAGTCTCCCCTTTCCTTCCTCTATCAATGTCTTCAATCCCTCTTTCTCCTGCTGTTTCAGGTGAAGCTTGGCTTCTCAGGCAGAGTGGCTCTCCCAGGATCGACTGTCCATCTCCATTTGCAGGCTGCACGAGGCTCCTTATGTAGTATCCATGCTGTAGACCAGAGTGTCCTTCTCCTGAGGCCAGAGGCTGAGCTATCCAGAGATAGCGTGAGTCACTTTAGTGCTGAGCCTTGCTAATATTGGAGAGATGCTTTTTGAGTATCTCTTTGCAGGCACTGGTTAATAAGGCACTTGAGAGGGGGATAGGACATGGCTTAATGAGAAAAAATGAAGGCCAACATCAAATACCAGTCAAAATTTTCAGTGTCTACAAAGGGATCAGTGTCCACCCTAAGTATAGCCCAAAGGCACATCTTTGTTAAACTTAGAGTGCTTTGCCACAGTGGCAACCAGATGGCAAGAGACTTCCATCTCCTGAAAAATTCATGATAGTGCTTTGAAAAAGTTACGTTCAAAAAGATGTGTGGTAGGTTCCATTTCTTTGTTCCAGCTTGCATGAAACAGACAGTCCTTCCAATCACAAACTGGACTGTAAGTGATGCCTTGGCAGTGGAAAGGTTCAATTTCACCTCTAGACCTCAGATGCAATGGGTCTAAGGACCCTTGAATTGCCTCTTGACACTGTCTTGGTGGATCCAGGATGTGTCTTCAGTCAGACAAGAGGCTATCTAATGACTCTTACAGGGAAGGTACCTTTACAGTATACATTGAGCTCACAGGTACAATCTATGAGCTAGAAGTGGCCACAACTATGCAGTCATACTCCAGAGGGGTTCATGTTCATCTCTGATGTTAGGTATCTAAAACTTGTGGAGGCTCTCCATGAAGCTCAAAAACCTTTGGGGTGAGACTTTTGTGTCAGGCAGGACCTAAGCTCTGCCTTTGCGGTCACAGAAAATCTCCAGATAGAAATGAAAAACTTCCCACCTCTCACACTGACCTGTACTGTTTTCATTCTTGGTCTACAGGTGTACAATATGTTCAGCTATTCTCAGGAGCACCCCAGCACCCTCACAGACTCTTACAGTGACTACTGCACTAACCACGAGAGCCCAGGAATCATTGGTTCCTCTCAGACCACCCTTCCACCAGGATCAATGTCACCATTCACGTACAACAGATACTCTTACGCAGTGTCACAACCAGATGTCTATGAACTTCTGAAGGTGAATCTAACTTCCAGAAAACCTGACTACCAGAGCTGAGTCCTTTCATATCCTAGGTCAGAGCTGGGTAGCTTCACAGATTGTCTTTCCTGTGATCACTGGCAACTTCAAGTTCTGAATTTGTCAAGCTTCTGAACTAAGAGATCTCTGACACTCCATGCTTTCAGCTCGATAAATTCCCATTAACCCATATCCCTAGAACCCAGCTCTCCATTTATCCTAAACTCGAGACCCTCTGACTTTCTAGGGGTTGGAAGGAGAGGCAAGTATCAGCCTGAGTCAGATAAAATTGGAGGTTGCAAAAGCAATGAACCTGAAAGAAAAGGGGGACTGGGGAAAGGAGGGAAAAAGTAATAGAAAGAAATAGCAGGTGAAAGATGAGGACAAGTCTGTGTTAGGGTGGGCAGCAAACCGTGGTGCTAAAATGACGACTTCATGTGTGGACATATACATGCAAGTGGTCACCCCCACAATCCTGACTGGAGAGAGTCTCCTTTGGTATGAGTGGCCAGGACCAGGCCATGGGAGAAGGGTGGTTCTGCATTCTCTCCCTGTATAAATTCACAGGTCAGGCTGAGGTGCAACTACACAGGGTGGGCAATATGCTAGAACATGGGAGCAGAGACAGACCCTCAGGCATACCACCCCCTGCACTGAAATCTGCCTTCTTTTCCTCCTCTTCTTTCCTCCAGAATTCAGGTCTAACATTTTTAACCAACCTTAAAATCAAGTCTCCAATTGAATGCCGCACCCAGACCACCTTCTACTATGACTACATGTGTACATCTTTATCCTGTTTCTTTGGAAATCATGGGTAACATACAGGCTGCACAAGGGCAGCTGAACATGTATCCTCAGGAACTGGGGATGGCTCCAGAGCTGGGTGGGAGGTTGCACAGAAGATGTGCCCCACAGGAAGAGAGGGAGGGTCCTGAAGTTTATGTGTGTCCAGCACACTGAAAAGGTGAAGGGTTGGCTGCATAGGAAGAACCTGCCTGGAAGCTTCTGCTGACAGGCAGGAAGATAATATGCTCAAGGGGGAAAATGAGGCAGCTGTCTCAGGAAGGAACATCTGTTTGTAAGACTAGGAAAGGTCTTGCTGGAAACTACAGTGTGAGCCAAGATTGATACTGGGCAGTATCTAGGCCTTTCTGCTATCTCCCCCTCATGGGGGAACACACATATACTGGAACTCACATGGTCTCCTGGATTTTCGTGTGGGAGACAATGGTTATGTAGGTTGAGGGCATCTTGGAGAGGACAAATGGGATTGGAGTGGGAGGGACAGAGAGCTGAGCTTTCCCCAGCTGAACACTGTCCTGATCTCACAGTTGCTCTGAATGAATGCTTGTATTCCCAATAGCTTATGGAGAGCTGGCAGACTTGGACAACTTGGACCCAGAAACAGATGCTGCTGTTGAACATGCTGAGTCAGAGCACGTTGAGCTGGCTAGCGAGGCAGGGCCAATACGTACCTGGTTTCCAGAAACATTCATCTGGACTCTGGTTCCCATCAAGTGAGTAATTATGGACTGTAGCCCCACATTGATCCAGACCTCCTGCCAGCCACAGTGGAGGGGGAATGGGCAGGAGCAGAGTCAGGGTATTATTGCCTTCTGTGCCCACAAAGAAAAGGGAGGTGTGAAGAAGTGAATAAAGACAATGGAGGTTTGGTTCACCTCCTGTCTTTGCTTGAGATTTTTCAAATGATTCTGAGGAACTTAAAATCATAGACCCCTGTGGGATGGAAGAGGCCTCCAGAGATCTGTAGCTCAACATCCTGTGCAAGGCAGATCCAGTTTGATCAAGTTATTGTAGTCAAGGACTGTGTATCTTTGAGGATGGAGACTTCACAAACTATCTGGGCACCTGTTCCAGTGTTCCAGCATTTGACTATCCTCATGGTATATTTTTAATCCTGAGTCAGAATTTCTCATATTCCAGCTTGTGTCTGTTACTTTTCATTCTATCAATATGCACCTCAGAAGAGTTTGATTCCATTGTCTCTACACCTTCCCACTAGGTAGCTGTAGAAAACAAAAATGTCTTCCCCTAGATCTTCCCTCTTAAGTTTGAAAACCCTAGTTCTTTCAGTCTCTCCTTGTACATCAAATGTCCCAGCCCCCTGACCATCTTGGAAGTCCTCCACTGCATGCATCCAAGTATGTCAATATATTTCTTATGCTGCAAGGCAAAAATGGGACACAACACTGCAGATGTGGTCCCGCAAGGGAAGAATACAGGGGAAAAATAATTTTTCTCAACCTAGTCCCTGCAGTCTACTTAATACAGTCCAGAAGTAGATGGCCTTCATTACTGTAAGGGCACATGAGATGTGCTCAACTTGTTATCCACCAGAACCCCCACCTCTTATTCTGCAAAGCTGCTTACTATCCAGTCTTAACTAGCCTGCACTGTTGCATGGTATTATTCCATCCCACATACAGAATTTAGTATTTACTAATTTTCAAGCCAAATTTTCCAGTTTGTCAAGGTTCTTCTTAACAGCAACTTTTCCCTCCAGCATATCAGAAATCCCTCCCCAATAAGGTACAGTCTGCTAATACATACCAAGGTAGTCTGCTAATCTTACTGAGGATGCCCTCTCTCCTATTAGCCAGGTTATTAATAAAACCACTAAGCAGTATTGGCTCAAGTATCAATTCCCGAGGGATGTCATGGGTCCAGCTGGACTTTGTGTCACCAATAACCACCCTTTTTCCCAAGTGGTATAGCACATTTTCTGCTCACCTTATCACCCACTTGTCCAGTCCACACTAATTTGGCTACAAGGTACTATGGGAGTCAAAGGTCTTGCTAAATTCAACCATCCACTGTTGTTCTGCTATTCACATATCTCAGCTTTCTCAGTTCTCCCATGTGCCAACATTCTGCAAAATAGGATCCCTAACTCTCTATCTCATTTTGCTGGATCATACCCATTTCAGGGCAGGACTGTCTTTGATTTTGTGGATGCAGATATGTAAGTGACACATAATAATGACTGCTGAGCTGTGGCTGGAAGTGGATGGAAGTTTGGTTGGTAGTGTTGCTGAAGTGTCAGAAGATACAGGCTGGTTGTATAACATGGACAACCCCTTCCACTCCGTTTTTTCCTCAGTGATTCAGGGACTGCTGAGCTAGCTGCCACAGTACCTGACAGTATAACAGACTGGAAAGCCATGACTTTCTGCATCTCAGAGAGACATGGGTTGGGAATCTCAGAGATCACCGGCCTGCAGAGCTTCAAACCCTTCTTCATGGAACCCACCTTGCCCTATTCCATCTTCCGAGGGGAGTCGTTTCCCCTGAAAGTCAAAGTTTTCAGCTACATGAAACAGTGCATGGTGGTGAGTGGCTCCTTTCAGGATGATTTTTGGGTGGAGGGATGTGTGGTAACAGTATTTCACTGACAGACCCAGACAAGGGGCTGCCTCACCAGGCACTGAGCAAAAGACACCAAGGAAGCTCTCCACAAAGCTCCATGCAGAGCCATCTCTGTCCAGCCTATCCCCCCCGTAAGTTCAACCCTACAGGACTGCAATGTCCATGGGCTGTTGGTGGCCCATAGATATTGCAATAGGGCCATCATCATACTCACCCTGGACGTCTGAGCTTGACTGACATTTGGATCAAGGAGCTGAAAGGAAAAACACAGCAGCAACTCTGTAATCTGAACTCCCTTTTGTTTTGCCTCTAGCTCCAGCTTAGCCTAATGGACTCCAGGGATTTTGAATTTATGCATGCAAATACCAGGTTCACTGCTTGTCTGTGTCCTGATTCAGCAAAAACATTCTTTTGGGATGTGAAGGCTACAAAATTAGGTAAGGAGATGAGAGACGGGCATAAGTGGGAGGCACTGGCAGAGCTGCTTGAGGAAACCAGAGCTGGGCTGGAAGGGAGAGTGGCCTATTATACAAAGCATGAATGAGAAAACTAAAACACAGGCATGACTGTGCCAACTGGCCTCTCGATGTTTTGTTCTTTAGGGAAGGTGAATTTCACTGTCACTGCTGAGGTGACGGAACAGGAAGATGTTTGCACTGAGAGTACAGCTGTTGTGCCAGAGTCTGGAGGGAAGGACACAGTGGTTAAACACCTGCTGGTGAAGGTCAGAGTCTTCTTCAAGGTTCTGGCAAGATTGGAAGTAGGTCAGACTCAAAACAGCCAAGTAGGTAACTCTGGGAAGGGTGAGCGAGCCAGGCAGGTAGGCATGTTTCCTGAGGAGGCTGATCAAGGATTGATTCTAAGGGTAGGCTGGGTCAGGGCATGAGCTGAGCACCTCCATTTGATGGGGCAGAGATTTCAGAACTGCTTGCTAGCAGCGCTATGGGGGCAGAGACCATGCAGCAGCTTAGAAAACTGCTTCCCAGGGTCACTTCACTGTCAGCACACATATCCCCACTGTCTGTGTGAGGCCTTTTGCACGGCCTAGGAGGATGGAACACGTGCTTGCAGGAAGGTGGGGTGCTGCACCGTTGCTGTCTCATTTTACTGCTCTCCCTTCTGACCTGACCAGCCTTCTCCTCACCAGGCAGAGGGGCTACTGGAGGAAAAGACACACACCTCA
This sequence comes from Columba livia, assembly GCF_036013475.1. NCBI lineage: Eukaryota > Metazoa > Chordata > Aves > Columbiformes > Columbidae > Columba > Columba livia. The sequence goes on from NW_027043811.1 coordinate 563,732, forward strand.
CTCCTGTGCCCTAAAGGTAGGTGCAGGTACCCCAGATACAGGGACTATCTTGTCACTGGAGCTGTACATACACACAGAGCAAGAAGACCAAGCAGAAGCAGTGTGGTGTGTGAACAGTTCTAGAACTATCTGGAGGTGCATTGGGAGGGGAAAGTCAGGGATTTTGGAGCTTTTATGAGCAGGCAAAGCCATTCAGCTCTACCCAGTACTATGACAAACTCCTGGGGAGCACCAAGCCACCACCTAACCATATCATAGTCACTCATCAGCAGGTGGCCTGATCTCTATGTCATCCTCTCTGTTGAATGCTGATTTTGCCAAGTGATGAGGTGATACCAGACTCCTGAGGTTGACTGTGTGTCTCCCATCTCCCTCGGCCTGTTGTTGTTCTGATGGTTTTGCCATCTGCAGGAACTTCAGCTTCAGAGACAATCACATTCACTATGCCAGAGAACGTGGTCCTTGGGTCGGAGAGAGCCCACATCTCTTTCTTAGGTGAGATTTAAGGGGGTCTTGGAAAGTAAGATTTTGCTCTGCAGGAGTCTTTTCTTCTGGTGTCACCATGTCTCACAAGAGAGAATATGTACAGTGAGGTGTGATACTAGGCCCTCATGTCTTCCAGAGAAGCATCCCATCTCTTATACAACTGACACTGGGACAGATAGACATATAATTTCACCTAGCCAAGGGAAAGACAGACAAGTACCATATCACCATTCCTGCAGGGCTCTACAGACATGAAAGTCACTATAGTGTGAGCAGAGGTGCAGAGACTGGTTTTAGCAGATTATCTGGAGAACTGGTGAGATCAGAATTTTTTTTGTATGCAAGAATATGTAAAGCTCCCAAAGCTGTGGTTCTGTCCTACAGGTGACATTTTGGGAACAGCACTGGACAACATACATGAGCTCCTCCAGATGCCCAGTGGCTGTGGTGAGCAGAACATGGTTCATTTTGCCCCTAATGTCTTTATCACACGATACCTTGAAGAAACAGGACAACTCACTCCAGAAATCAAACAGAAGGCAATTGGCTATCTGCAAAGTGGTAAGTGGATTCATGCTCATTTTGGGTTATTAAGCTGGTGATGTTCACTACAGCAGGTTGTGCAGTGGGGATGTCAGCAGAGGCTTGGTGCTGAACAGCATTTGTGTAGCATCACTTGCCCGACACCATGGGAATTACAGCAGTGTGAATCAGGTTGCTGTGTCTCAGCTGAACAAGGGGTACATGGCGGCCCCCCTGAAAGCCCTTTGCTGAATTCCTCAGAGTCAATGTTCTCTATAATAATCAGCAGGATTGAAGAGGCACATTGTCACCTTGAGAATGCAATAGACACAGAGCATCTTCACTACCCCCTTTTCCCACAGGATATCAGCGGCAACTCCTGTACAAGCACACAGACGGTTCATACAGTGCCTTTGGGGAAGGAAGTGAGCCAGGGAACACATGGTAAGAAGAGATATCCAGACACAGTTGAGGAGAAACAGATTAACCTGGTCAGGCTGAAACTGGCTCGGATTTTTGTCTGGGGAACCTGGTGGAGTCTGAGGGTGTGGAGTTTTGAACAGAAACTGTTTCTGAGACTTTCTGGAAGTGAACCATGCCAATTAACTCACTTGAGGTACCCCTGTTTGATTTTTTGTACTTGAGCACCCCAACTGAGGCTGATTCTGAAAACTTGGCTGCAAAGACACCTTCTTTTCAAGTTTTGCAGAGTGCTTTGTGCCTTAACAGGATTGGGAAAATGGCTGAGTGAGCTCAACAAATATCAGCCCTCGTGGCTTCAAATCACACAAACACACCCTCTTGGAATTGACAGAGCACTTAACTGTCGATTTTTTTCTTTCTTGCTGCAAATGGATCTTAGGTCAAGTTTCAATAGCATCTAACTCATGCATTGCTTCCAATTCTCCACCTGCACAGAAGCTTTGGACTGCTCTCCAGGGCTGAGATAGTGGAAGACACAGAGACTCCTGTCTCCTACAAGAAATGGGTATCAATTTTTGGCTTGGTCCGATTTTCTTCTCCTTTCCTTGGCTCTAGGCTAACTGCCCTTGTCCTCAAGACCTTCAGCCAAGCCCAGGACTTCATCCACATAGATGAGCAGAATATAAGGGATGCTGCCAGTGCCCTGATTAAAAGTCAGACTCCATCTGGCTGCTTCAAGAGTGTGGGGAAGCTCTTCAACAATGGTCTGATGGTATGACATGTCCTGACTGTTCTTTAGGTATCTCAGAGCTTTCACTTTCTGGCCCAGTTTGGGTGCCAAGAACAAACAAACCCTACTGCAGGAGGGAGATTCCGATGTGCCGAAGGTCACCCTTGGGTGACACTCAGGGTTGTGCTTAGTCATGGTGGTACTTTTTCAGGTTATGAATGATGAAGGTTTGCATTTGATGATACGTACATGGGAACTGAACCAGTGTCCTACTCTAGCCCCATCTCAAAAATTAACATATACCTTAAAAAAAAAAAAAAAGTTTTCCAACTCTGTGTTGTTCCCTTGGTAAACTGTTTTAGCTTCCTTTCCCATTACTGAGCTGCTGATTCTTCCTACAGTATGAGTTCCCCCATGTACAGAGAGAGTCAGATCAGAAATTGAGTGAATAAAGATTGATGGCAGTCACTCATGTGAGATTAACCTTGCCAGGAATGAGCCATATACAATCAGACACACAGCACTTGTGCATGCACAGACACACACAGAGTACCACCAAAGTGGATCCAGCAGCAGTTCAGCAGACAGGACCTCAGATAATTAATCCTTCAAGTGAAGGGAATGATACCTTTGCAAAAACTACCTTTTCTTTTGCTCCTCCATACCCTTGCCATCGTCCTGGCCCTCAAGTGAAGTGCCATCTTGCAGTGGGGTTGTGGAAACATCACTTTCCCCTGGTGCTGAAATCCACTACTGAAAATCTTTGTGGGGGAGGGGAAAGCGGAGTGTGCTCAGTGGTAAGCAGAGGCAGGAAATCAGCTACCCTGAGTAGCCTGGGGCACTGTAGCTGAGAAGTACTCCCACAAACAGGACCTGCAAAAGCAGATACTAGCCCTGGCACTTCCTTAGTGGAGGAATAGGACCAGCACTGTTGCCTGCACTGGCTTGGAATTTGCTCAGGGAGCGGAAAGTACTGAAAAACCTCTTGGCCTCTCTCCCCACAGTAACCCTCCTCTTCTCTGTTTTGTGGTGGCTGCAGGGTGCAGTGGAAGAGGGACTGGGGATGAGCTCTGTGATCATCACAGCTCTCATACACTCAGGGATGCCACGCTCCGTGAGTATTGGCAGCAGGGACTGGCTGGCAGTGCACCGGTTCTCTGCCTTTGTCCACACAGGGGCACGGTACCAGTTTTCTCCCTGTGTGTCCTGTCCCTGTTTCTACCCTCCTCGCACACATCAAGGCTGTGTTCCCTCCTCATGCACTCTGCCAGCAACTGGTGTGCTTTCATTTGTATCCTAGGACCCAGTTGTATGGAAAGCTCTGAAATGTATAAGGAACCTGGTCAATGCTGATACTGGCAGCTCCAACCTCTACAGCCTGGCATTAGCCGCAAACGCCTTTGCAGTAGCAGGTGATAAGGCACTCAGGCAGAAAATCCTCAAACGATTGGATGAGATGGCCACAATATCAGGTACCAAAGACCATGGGGCTGGAGAGACAGTCACTGGCAGAATTGTGTGGAGATCCCAGGGCTGAATGGCCAAAGGAATCCACACTCCATAAGTGTTCCCGCTCCACCTCTAGATGACCAAATATTCTGGAGTCAACAGTCCAAACAGGAACAAGACTCCCTATATTGGTATCGGGCTCCATCTGTTGATGTGGAATTGACATCTAGTATCCTCATGGCTCACCTTTCAAAGTCAACTTTGTCTTCAGATGAAATCAGAAAGGTGTCTCAGATTGTGTCTTGGCTCATCAAGCAGCAAAACCCTTATGGAGGCTTTGCTTCAACTCAGGTAATCCCCTTGAACCATCATCATCAGAGAACCTGGTGTCAGCTATGGTTTGTGAGAGCAATGGGTTCTAGGACAGCCTATAGTAAAAAATAAATTTTTAAAAAATATATATTTTTAAAAAAAATAAAGAAAATTTTTTAAAATATATGGATTTACAGCTCCTGAGGGTTTGGAAAGGGTCAATATTGTCATTCCTCTGAGACTATCCCATGCTGAAAGTCCAAGTGAAAAGCTCAACCCTGAATGTGCAGCGGCTGCAGTATTAAGGAAAGGCTAAGGACTGGGCATGCACAGGACGCAGGGCTCCTATTTTGCCCAATGTGTGTCTCTTTCTTCAGGACACAGTGGTTGCCCTGGAAGCCCTAGCCCTGTATGCAAGCAAGACCTTCAACAAGGATGGACCTAATCTCCAGGCTTCTCTCTCCTCTGAGGGTTTCAGCCAAAACATCCGAGTAAACAACACCAATCGCCTCCTACTGCAGACAGTGGAGCTGCCAACCATTCCTCAAGTTTATAGAGTGCATGTACAGGGCCAAGGGTGCCTCTTCCTGCAGGTAAGCCCAGCAAGGGAGAAAAGATCCATCTGGGGAAAAACCTTGAAAGCCAGGGGACCTCTCACCTTGCTACCTAGACAAGACTGAACTGTTGCAGTGACTTGCAAGAATCTGGGCTTCAAGGCCGGTAGTAGTAGCTGGGATCCAACAGAAAGGGAATAGCAATTTCCCAGATGAAGTCTGGATCATCTCCACCCAATCAGAGCTGCATCTTTTCTCCAAGAAGCCCAGTGACCACCACCAGAAGCAGTGCACAAGCAGAAACTCTGCTTCTCCCATATAGTTTTCTCCTACAATAGAGCAAAACAGCAAACAGCAGTCAGTGCTAGACAAAGGTACTGTTCAGTAAAATCCCTGCTATTCTCTACCAACTAACTTCTTTCTGTCTTGGCAGGCCATTCTGCGGTACCACATCCCTCCATCAAGGAGTGACATCACCTTTGCCATGTCTTTGCAGACAGAATGCACTGCACCCAATGCCAGCCAGTTCTCTGTCACGATTCATGCTCGGTAGGAGATATTCAGTTGCCCTTTGCCTCCCCTATGCCACCACACCAGTCTCTTGATGGCCAGGATTCCCCTTACTCATGAGGTCCAAGTGCTAAGATGTCTCACTTCATTTAACTATGCACTCCTCAGCTGGGTGGAAGGTACAAGGTCCCGTGGAATGACTCAGGCTATAGCCCTATCTCATCATCATGCCAGTCACCACAAGTTCTCCCAAGGTCTATGGGCCTCACTTCCTTCTAGGATTAGGTCTTAAAATACTAGTGATGTGAAGGTCCTGTGGCACTGACTGCTGACAAGTATTCCTAAGTCTTCCGTTCTCTGCCCCTGGTTGACTCTCCCTTGCTGTACACCTGCCTCACTTGGGACAGACCTTCCAAGAGAGCAGGTGGAGGATGTGACATTCCGTGCCATGTCTGGAGAAGGTATTTCCAGAAGCCTTCCCAGGAATTTATTCTCTTTGGCTCAGCACAATTAAGAGAGAAGTCAGGGGAAGCACAGAGATTTATTACAGTACAGGAGCAAGTATGCTTACAGGAGAAACACTGGAAGGAAAGGCACATTCCTCCACTTGAGCACCAAAGCTGGGCTGGAGTATCTAGAGATCATGGCTCAGAAAGTAACAGTAGTGCTGTCCCCTGGGTTCCTGCTGCAGCTACACAGGGAACCGTGTGTCCACCAACATGGTCCTGATCCAAGTGGAGCTGCTGTCTGGATACAGTCCCGTGGCAGGTTCGTTGGAAGAGGTGAGACTGTGAGTTTGTGTCCAGCTGGGATGGGAAACAATAGTGGATGTTCATCATGCAGGATTGTATGCAGAACTGTGATTATTCCTGTGGGCAGAGGAACATGGTTCTTCTCAAGAAATCTTTATACCCAAAGTCTCTTCCAGGCCATACATTGCATTCCACTACCCTAAGGCCTTCCTTGGCCATGTGAATATTTTGCCTGTGCTCTCACAAGGACAAATATCCTTGAATATTTCTGCTTTCTGTTAGAGTCTTACTTTTATCCCCTATTTTCAGCTAAAGAAAATGCCTTTAGTGAAGAAAGTTGAAAGTGAAGCTGACCGTGTCATTCTCTACCTGGAGGAAGTGAGTAGAATTTAGGCTAATGTCATCATTAAGGGGACTATGGACTGGCAGATAGCTTTTAGCTGACTCTTGTATCTTGGTTCAGTTAGTATTTTAAGTATCTAGAGCTGTTGTCCCTGCATACCAGTCAGATTTGCTGACCTGGAGAAGTGTGTTGATGAACAGCCTGCAGCTGTTCAGCTGTAGAGCCTGTATACAGGGCTACTTAACTTGAGTCACATGATGCTAAATCTGATATTAAGCCTACACCTGTTGATACTGTTCAGAGACTGTTGAAAGTCCATATACAGTGTCTGATCAGGATTGGGGAGTATTGGTAGGATCCATCTAGTAAATTCAAGCAAGCCTGAATTCTTAGAAAACCCTTAAGCAGCATGACTGTAGTAGGGAGCATACAAGGTTGCTCATGGTGTTTGCCAAGATCACGCAAAATTAAATGAGATGGTTGTGTGAACAGCAGTTCTCACTCCACAGCCTCATTAGTCAACAGATTAGCTACCTATCTAGCCTTTCTCTAGCTATATGCACACAGAAACGGCACCAGAAACAAGACCTAGCATGAATTTAAAAACTTTTGAATTTCTAAGGAGCACTTCTACATTTCTGTGATTCTTCATCACCAGCTGTCAATAAGCTGAGCCTCCTAGTAAGTGGGTTATTGTTGTGTGGATGCGTTAGATTTGCAGAGTTTCTGCTTTCACTACACCTGCAGCAGAGTAGAAAGGCAGCAGAAAGAAGAACTTCAGGTCAGGATACGAGGTAGCACAAGGGGGAATGCAATCAACAGCAGGTCCTGTAACTACTACCATCCAGCAGATGTTCATCCACACCTTGCTTTTGTCTGCCTAATGATGAGGGTTGTGTGAAAATGGAGAATAAAAGCTGATGTAATGGGACTGTGTATAAGAACATAGCCACTGAGGCTAGATGCATGAAGAAGCTCAGAGCAGAACTGTAGGGGAATGGGGGATTGGTGGTCAACACTAGTGCTACCTTTAGATACCTAAACTCTGTGGGTTTGATGTCTCTCATAAGCTGGGTTAAATATGGTGACCAAAAAATGGGAGATGGCCACAGCCTGTGAAGTAAAAGATATTTCTGAGATGCACTGGAAAGCAGAACAGATCTGTCACAGTGGTGAGGTCTCCACAGGAGCCTGAGAGCAGGTAGAAGGGATTTTTCTACAGGACTTTGGTTCTGGCCGTAATCCTTCTGTCTCTTGTTCTTAGATGACTAGACAGCCTCACACCTACACTTTGCTGGTGCAGCAGGACATGCAAGTGATGGATCATAAGCCAGCTAATATAAAGGTCTATGATTACTACATGCCAGGTGAGCTCAGATGCTGTATTACAGAAACCACCCAAATGTACCACTGGAAGGATTTTTCTGAAGTGTCAAGCCTAAGACAATACCACTGCTGACATGCATATCTAACTACCAATTAGAAGCTCTCTAGATATGGACTTACCCTCTTGGGTTTCAAAATGGTAGATACTTATTTTTCTGGCTCAGGACTTGCAAGCTTGAAGTTGGTATGTGAAACCACTTAGGGTTTAACTCTCCCAATGAGAGGGGAGCACGTTGCTCAGAGCCATGCTTTCAAATGCTCATTTTGTGGGAGACAGCAAAGGCAGAAGTACCACAGTGAGGGGATGGCTTAGAAGAGCGAGGACCCTCTTAGAAGAATTACATTGAAAACAACTTGTTCTGTGGGGTCCCCAGTGGGAGGAAGATCTAGAAATGTGGGGTGAATCTGGACTAGCTAAATACAAAATCTTTGACACATACCAGTGGTGTCACATGTCACAGTGGAGGAGAGTCATGGCCTGTAAGCTGAGTGAATGCCTCTCCTAGAAATGGAGGCACAATGATGGGTTGCTTTAGAGAGTTTTTGGCAAACGTATCTCACCAGCACTTTTTTTCTCATCTTTCAGAAGAAACTACGGTGATGAGCTACAGTGCTCCATGCGAGTAAGGTGAGGGCCCAACAACTCTTTTCTCATCATAGGCATGGTCCTGGAGAGTATGGAGAGGGAGATGCATGCAAGGGCCCTTGGTCAAGAAACTTGCCAGACTGCAAGTGATAGGCAATGCTAAGTAACAGTGAGTTCCTATATCCCAGTGGTTAAACTGAGGGAAAGGGATAATTGAAGTGGAAGGTTTGAGGTGCCCAGCTCATGACAGAGTTGAAGGTATGTTACAGAAAACAAGGGCTGCCTCTCTTACGTCCTACCATCAGTCCTGGCATTTTCCATCAAATATACTTTCCTCAAGTCAATACAGTTCCTTTCCCCGTCACTTTCCCTGCAGTTCCACAGCCCTCGAGCCCTGTGCACACAAGACACCACGATTACCTTTACTGCAGGGCATGACTCCTTTTCAGTGCCAAGCATTTCACAGTCTCAGCCTAGCTTCTGATTCACGTGAAGGAATGGGTGTCTGCCACTCCTTCTTTCCAGGCTGGGCAAAGGCAAAGCTTGAACTTGACCAATGCCTGCTCCTGTTCTAAACTTTGCTTGCATTGGCATGCTTCCTTGCCCACAGCCCACAAGATGGAGAAAAACACCTGCTTCATGAATCACCTGTGGGAGGTACACAGCCCTAACCTGGGATGCCTGCCACAAGCCCCATACCATTAGTGGAGATTCTGCTGTAGGCTTTGTACAGGCAGAGTCAGAGAGAGCCCTGTCCTTTATGATTTGTCAGTCCCATTTGGTCATGAGATGCAAAAAAGCCCTGAGCTCCCAGTGGTTAGTTTCAATACTTCAGGAACACAGATTTTTTTTTTTTTTGTTCTTTGTTGTCTTCACAGGAACAGGTACAGACCCACCTTCTGCAGTCTCTGTCTGTCTGTTCTCTGTCACCCCTGCCAACAGACAGCCACAACATAAAGATGAGAAGCAAAGAGAAAATACTTGAAATTTCCTGCTGAGTGGTTAGCTTCTGAGAGGCTCAGACTGTGCCTGACATCTTATTAAAAATCAAGAGACTAGGACTGTCTAATTGATTATTCAAGTTTACTGTTTTTCTTCCAAATGAGGAAAATCACATTTAAGAGCATCTGGGGAAAATAACTTCACCTTTGTTCTGTGTGTGCACATACACCTACATGTGCAAAACTGTACTCCTCTAGCAGCAGATTTGCACAGGAGGAGGTAGAGCATGCAACAAGGCAGATTAGGTACCTGAGAGAGGTGACCACCACGCAAGCTTGAGCTGAAAGCAAAGGGAGGGCTGGGATATGTTTAACAGTTCCTTTGGCCAACAGTTGCATTTAGAGACCTTTACCAAGAGCAATTGACAAGGCAGTACTGCTGAAGTGAGCTAAAAGGCTAGAGTCTCAATGCACTGCTTTACTATCTGAAAACTGCTTTGAAGAAGAGCTGATGGCACAGGAGCTTGCAAGAAGGACACAGCTGTCACAGCATGTTCAGTTGCATCCTGTACTCCAAAGCTGCCTGAGTTCTACTGCAGGATGTATTAGGAGAAGCCATGGGAAGCATGAGGAGAGAAAAACAGAGAAGCTAGAAGGTTTGTGCAATGGCAGAAAAGTTATCTCCCTGGGCTACGTGTGTAGCATATCAACAACTGACACAATGGTGGCAAGGTAAGGGGTCATGTTTACTTTAATTCTTCTTTCCAGGTGTGTACCAGATATGTAACACCCCACCCCCTCTACCCCAACCCAGACACAACTACTGGACTATTGTCATCCCTCAGTCCATCCACTCAGGCACAGGAACACACAGGCTTTAATGTGGACTGTGTCCCAGCTAGGGCACCTCCTTCCATTCAGTGCCCAACCTGAAATATTGGGCAAAGGCAGGAGTCATGGTGTGGCAGTTCCTTTCCTTTGTCACAAATGTGGGAGCTCCTTCACCCCTTTCTGAGGAACCATGTGTGACTGTGGGGACAGAAGGTAAGACAAACAAGGAGGTCATGATGAGGTGCCTCCATGGCTATCATCAGACTCTGGAAGCTGCCTTGTGTTGGCTAGTGGTGTGGATGGCTCCCTAGGCAGGTCCCCAGGCAGCTTTCTTTCTGTGGGATGGTGTCAGGATGCAGCATGTACCATGTCAAGATTCTGTTTTACCCTTCCAGAAAAGACTTCTCCAGACCTGTCCTGGCTTCAGGTTGCTAATACAAGCAATCCCCCTTCTGGCAGCTGGATATGTTACCCCCCAAGATGAAATATTACAACTTCTAGCTCCACCTTGCTCCTTTGGCTCCCTGAGTCCCCCTTTCCTACCCTGCAATGAATATGGAGCAGGGGGGAGGAGGCTGAGGGAATGGAACTGTGTCTGAATCTGACACTTCTTGTTAGCACAAGCTGCTATACCTCCACATTCTCACTCCACATGATTGATGCCCAGCCCTTCCTTCATCACTCTGATTTTGAGAGATGCTGTCCCTGTCTCTATCGTCCAGCAGTGCCCTCCAGCTGCCTCCCTGTCTGCAAAAGAGCCGGCAGCATATTTCCACACTCCTAGCCACAGGTAACTGCCAGTTTCTCTTTCTAGCTGGATATATGCTCCTCTTGATTACCATCCTCTTTCCCATCTTTGATTGCCTGCATTCCCTCTCTCCCACCCAAGACCTGTCATTTCCTGATGCCACTGTTCCTGTCACACAGGGACTTGCTGCCTACCTCAACTACAGACAGCACTGTAGTCAGCCAAGGCTTGCTCCTCTGCAAAAGGAAATCAGGAAGACAATTACACACACATACATGCACACAGGGAATAGCACACACCACCTTTTCCCAGCCAGACAGCTGGGAACCCAACCTCCAACCCGAGTATAGGAAGGAATCTGCAACTCACCTGGCTGGTAGTAATCATAGATTTTGATGCTGGCTGGTTTCAGGTTCTTCACCTGAATTACTTGTTCCAGTTGCAGAATGAAAGTCTGAGGTTCATCGTCGAGCTTGTGTAGGTGGAAAGAAATTAGCAAGGAATGGGAGGGAAGAAATCATTGCATGTTCATCTTCCCTAGCTTGAATGTTTTTCTGCACTAAATCTCTCCAGATTTTAGGAGTATTTGTGAGGAATAGCAAATGCTAATCCAATAGAAATTAAATTGGGCAAGCTCCCTCTGTCCACAGTTCCGCCAGTGCTCTTTCCCCATGCCTCATCCAGCCTTGGGCTTCTCACACAGTTCCTTGTCCTCTGGCTTCTTGCTCTCACCGTGCCAAACCAAATGTTTTTATTCCCACTTACCTTCTCCAGATAAATGTAGACCACATCAGCTTTCACTTCTATTTTCTTAACAATGGTCCTGCGCTCCAGCTGGAATAGGAAATAATAACAAAAGGAAATCTGTGAGCACTTTCCTAAGGGCTTCCTGACCTGAGGAACCTACTGTTGCACTGAAGGGATGATGTGGAGTTGGGCTCTGTGTGGAACTTTGTATTTCTCACACATAAGGGTTTTAGTGGTTTTATCTTTAGTAATTCCCTCCTGGATATCCTTTGCGAGCATCTCAGGAATTAACTATGTTGACACTGCTCAATTAGAGGAATCTTCCACTCTAGGGACAAAAGGCCATGTGGATAGTAAATGGGACTGATGCGTTGGTCAGCAAACAGGTGTAGGCACCAGTAAAGACTCTTGTTATCTCACTGACTGCTAGACTGCTCTTAAAGACCTGCCTGGGACCTGTGCAAATAATTAATACTTCTGTTTTCTGGCTTAATCAGAAAAAATAATCTTTTCGGGTGGTACTAAAGTATCTCTAAGAAATCTTTTCTTAGAATTTCTGGAAAACAAATCCTGGTGTTTAGCACACCCAGCAGCATATTTTGTTTCTGGCTCAAGGGAGAATAGTGTCAGGGGGAGAAGCTGAATGACCTCTGATCTTCTGTAGCCAATCCTTGTGGACCCTGTATGAAAATGAGAGATTTTGGTTCAGCTCCAACAGCAAAGGGCCCTTGCTAATTTAGTTACCCCGTGGCCTGAAATGAAGAGTTCCCAACTGGAGCAAGCAGGTGGGACCCATTCACCACAGCTACCCTTTTGTGATTCCAGAGTCCTTACCAACATCTTGGATCCAGGAGTCTGGACAAATCCAGACAGCAGGGACACCTCCATAATCACCATGTTGGATGTGACTCTGTTCCCTATGTAGCTAAGAAGAAACAGTCAGAAGGTCTGACTCTGTGAGAATAGTACCCTCCCAGCCCTGCTTCCCTCCACCACCATACCTTGAGCCAGGCAGTGATCTGGCTGAGGACCCAACAGGCACTGCTCCCTCTCACAGGAAGTAGCCAACATCTTCTTTCCCCATTCATTCCACCCACCAAATTCACCCTTGTCATGTGCAGCCCTGAGCATTTGCTGGCTGCTGTTCCCAAGCACAAAGGGTCTTGCTGGAAACAACCCTTGGGGTCACCTGGCAAGGATGCGGATGTTGAGGAAACGTGTATCAGTCTGGCTACAGTTGGTCAGCTCTGTGTTGACACGCAAAGTGAAGGTTACAGCAGCCTGTAGGGGAGGCTCATGGTACCTCAGCACTATCTGCAGGGCAAGGACCAGGAGGGGAAAAGACAGACAAGGCATGATCTCATACAGGGAGAAGAGGCTGCCTCATCTCTCTCCCGTGCTCATCCCACAACCTCACCTGAGCAAATACACAGCTGCTGCCATGGACCTGCACCAGGAACTGCCCTGGGATCTCTGTCAGTGCTGCCTGCTGCAACAGCAGCCGCTTCTGGCGGGTGACTTGGAAAGCCCTCACAAAGGTCCTCTGAGACTTCACCCTCACAAGAGCTTGGCCTGATGTGCTGAACATCCTTGCTGCATATTTTGCTAAGGCTTGCAAGGCAACAACTGTGTCCTAGACAGGGAAAGACAGTCACTCCTCTGAAAGCACCAGCTCTAGTGAAGCTGACTTGGAGTAGGAAGACCTCAAGAGGACTTGCCTTGCCAGCCTCAGGTGCAAAAACATACCAAGCCACAGGGAGCTACTTGTTACCTGGGTAGAGGCAAAGCCTCCATAGGCATTCTGCTGCTGGGTCAGCCATGCTACAATTCCAGCTGCAGTTGTCATGTCACCTGCATGTGCCTGTGGCTTAGAGAGGTATGCCAGGAGCACATAGGCTGTCAGCTCTATGTCCACTGACTGAGTACCAGGCCAGAAGTCTGTGGAAGCTGGAGAACTTGGCTTGGGGCTCCAGTGGATTTGTCCCCCTGAAGAAGGAAAGAAGCATACAGGCTATCCAGAAAGGATGTAATTGCAGGTTCACAGGAAACAAATCTCACAGTGCTTTCAGGGCTCCTTCAGCTCATTCCCTGTACTCCAGCCATGGTCACTTTCTTCATTTATTCTCTAGGGCTTCATCTGGTCTTAGCTCACAGATTCCTACATCCCCCATCAAGAGGATCTTGAAATCCTCCAGGCTGAAACTCTTTCTGATAAGTCACACTCACAACTTGTGAAATAAATTATCATCTTTTCAGTCACAAAGTGCAGTCACTGCATATGTACAAGGAATATGTACAAACACATGTCATTTTTAACTGCTTTAGCTGCCCATATGTTACTCCAGATCCCAGCAGGTGAATGAGAAGCAATACCCCAACCAGCAGCCAGCACCTGACTTGATGGCCTGTTCCTCCAGTTTGTACAGCAGCTCCTGGGTTGTCTCATAGTCCCCAGCCAGGGCAAACACATAGGCCAGCACAGCTTCTGTGTAGATGTTGGTGATGTTGTGAACCACCTGCTGCAGGCAGCGGAGGGTGGTCTGCATCAGCTTGCTCTATGTTGGGAGGAGAGATACATGCCAAACTCTGACAGAGGCAAAGTAGGGGCCAGGGAAGCTCATGTCAGGTAGCCAGACTATGTCTTCTTGATGTAGCTCCAGAGAAACCCACTAAATTACAGACTCACTTGAGAAAACAACAGTGCACTGGGAACCATAGCCACCAAACAGGGTTGCACCATGCCAGTGTTACAGCACTGTCTCTTCTGGGGAATGTCTTCACAGTCTGGCCAAATATTGACTCCCTCAAAGCAGCTCCCTATATGTTCCCAGCCTAGAGAATTCCAGCAGTATGAGCTGGTGTATCCTCATAGCAGTGTCCAGGCGTGAGAGTGTACAGGAGAGCAGAAGGGAATGGGAGCACACTCACCTTCAGTGGCTGACCCAGCTCCAGCAGTGCTGCAGCCACGTACGCCCCCAGTGAGATTTCATCATCCACACCACCCTGTGAAGGGAATGCACATTTCATTCCCTATGTGGCATTTGGAGGGCACAGACAGTGACTCCCCAGAAGGAAAATCATTCCTTATGCCTTCCCCACCCCATACCCTGCTCTCTTTCAGGCTGGTTGCAGGAGTGACTTTCCGGGATCCTTTGGAATCCCACAATCATTTGCTGTCACAATACTTGTGCAGCTACTCCCCAGCTGTGCTGTCTGGCTTGGCCCTCATTTACCTTTAGGGAGGAGTGAAAGATACTCCCTTTAGTTGCAAAGCAGCCACTGGGGAGCTGGTTTTGCTCCAGCCAGTGTAGGGCATCCTGGATGTTCTTGTCATCTATATAGATGTATTTTCTGGCTTGGCCAAAACTCTTGACTACAAAAGCTGTCAGCCTAGGAAAAAATTGAGTTGTAAGAGAAAAACAAAGACAAAAAATGTAAAGAGAAAGTCAAAGGCCTCTGAGTGCTTGTTCCTGAAGTTAATACTGACACAGCAGGGTGCCAAAAAAATGAGTCATTTTCATTCAGAGATTCAAGTCAAAAGTGGAAGTGGTTCACAGGACCCAAGTGGCTGCCCTCCTTCAGTTTGGCTCCACAAATGTACTACTTATGTACTACTGCTTTACGCAGTCACTTCACGGGTGAAAAACTTCTTAGCCCTTCTACATTTACCTGTTGTACTTCCTCTCTTCCAAATACCTAGAGACAATCTTGAATTCTCCATTTCTTCCTGCCTTCCTTTCTCCATTTCTGCCAGCCCAGACACCACAGGGCACACCTGGGACAATGCAGCTCTTCTGGGGACATGATTTTTTTTATTGCTCTTCCCTGATCTACCTCCAGTCAGTATGTACCTCTCTTAGCTGCCGGGATACCACCAGTAGAAACCAGTGTTCTCTGTGGGGCAGCAGCAGGGCCATAGAGACAAAAAAAGAGACCTCCCACCTCCTGGAACCACATCTTTGCTGTTCCACTTTCCTAGAAACTCTGCTGCCCTGCCTCACTGCTTTTTCAAGTGGCTCAAGTCCCTCAATCTGTCCCCCTGCCAGGGAGCTTCTGGAGTCTCCATCCAAAAGAAGCAACACACAACCGATCAATCAGCTTTACCAGGCACGCTAGCTACTCTGGACCAGACAGGGCAAATCAGGAGCAAGTGATATTCCCAGTGCTTACCAAGTGTTCCCTTCCCCACTCTTTTGCCCAAAGACACTGTAGGACCCATCTCTATGCCGATAAAGAAGCTGCACCTGGTACCCTGGGGAGGTGGAAACAGTGATTAATACAGTGCAGTAACACAGAGAGGACAACATTAACAGAATGAGTGCAAGGGCAAGAGCTGTTGGCAGGTTGGACAGAGGGGAAGGCAGAGGAGCAAGGTGGGTCTGCTGTACTTGCCATTGCGCAGGAATCCTGTTGCCCTCTCCTTGATCTTGGGGGTCAGTTGCCTCGTCTTCTCCAGGTACTGCAGCACATAGACAATGGGGGTAAACAGCACCATGTTCTGCTCCCCACAACCATGGGGCAGCTGCACCAGGCGGTCCAGGTTCTGCAGCACCATCCCCATGAGGTCACCTACACAAGGTTATAAGAAACAAAGCAAGTGGAAGTATGATTTGAAGTGTCTCTCAGCCAGAGACTGGATAATAGTGCTTTGTCTCAGCACAGGAGGAAAACACTGAAGAGTGGTGGAAAGAGGAGAAAACAACAGAGTGCAGGATGGAGAATGGTGACTGTTCTGCCTCTTCCCAGTCTGGGCATCATGATGAAGGGTGACCGCTCTACGGGGTCCCTGAGAAACTTTCCCTTATCAGCTTTTTCAGTCTGAAGGACTCCAGTCATAACAAGTACTATTTGTAAAAGGCTATGAGCAGAGCTGCAGTTGCTCAGTGTGTGTCATACAGGCAGATGAATATAAAAGTATGTAGGGAAAGGTTGAGATGTTTCTGGTCTTTAGCCAGGCTTGTTCTACCTGGCCATATGTCAAGCATCAAAGTGTCAGTAAGCCAGCAGGGGTGCTAGTCAGATGGTGTGAAGGTGTCCATATGTTCCCCAGACAGCCAGAAAAGCCTTGTATTTGTTTTCCTCCTTTGGGGTTCTGTCACATAATATCCATGGCTACTTATACCAGGCCTGGCTTCATACCACATACCATGTGGGCAAATGAGCCAGTGCAAATAAGTGTACTGAATGATAGGTATGCCTGGTCCAAGTAGTATTCTTTTGGAACTTAGCAACGCTGAGTAGAATTTCTTCTCTCCAGGAGCTTCTGTTGTAGCAGTAAAACTCTACAGGGAGGTAAGATGGTTATGAGCCTTGTTGATTGCATCTACACAGAACTAACCAAGGTCCCAAAGTTCCGGTGAAAATAATGGCCTAGAATTTCTGGTCCAATGTCCTAGCTAGAAAAATATGGATTATTCTCCTCTGCAGATTACTTTTCCTATGAAAGCCTAAGTGCTAATCCAAAAATCTGAAAGTCTGGTGTTGGGAAACCTTGCAAAGAATATAAACACAGTGTACTCTCTTTTGAGCAGTTTCATGTCAAATGGACGCCCTGACACCACCACCAAGTTAAACCTTGCTCATCAGTGAGCCCACAATAAAAATCACTTACCTGAGATGGAAATGGAAGCCCTAGCAGATCCCTTTACTACATTGTCAGGGAGGTGAAGTGACACAGGTTCTTCAGCCTTGTTTCCTGATAACAGTGTAAAAGTGTATCATGAAAAATCAAGCCAAATGCAACTAACCAAAGGGACAAGACTGACACAGATAAATGGAATACTACCTACATCCCTCTCACACAGACTGCTCCCTAAAGTCTGTCTGTCCCACTCATCACACCAAGTTCCATTGCCTGGAAACTTCAGATTAGAAGGAACATGAGAGCTGCCAGCCAGGCTGAGGGCTCACCAAGCTGTACAACTCAATTCACTATGCTTCACAAGCTCCACAAGAATCACAGTTGGTTAACACTTGGCAGAGGAACAACCTGGAGAGACTTGCAGTGCCATGGGAACAGGGTGGGACAGCTGGAGCAGCTCTCACTGGTGACTACCAAGCCCCAGGAATGCCTGGGGACTGCGGTGTGGGAAGGAGACTACAGAACAGGATTTTGCCACCTATATGAAAAATCACCTATGTGAAAAATCATTTGGAAACATTCCTTCATCAGACCTCTCACAGTTTAGTCCTGTTCTTAGGTCCAGCTGTTTCAGGCTTCAGGACCCATTCAGGCTGTCCACATACCTGCTTTTGGGCACAGAAGGGAGACGTAAGACTTCTCCACTAACACGCCTTCGGGCTGCCAGGGCAGGAATATGAGCATGGGAAATGAGAAACAAGATTACATGCAAGATTCCCTAACAGCAGCAAAATTTCAGAGCAAGTTCAAGTCTAAATTCAGAGGTTAGTCCCCAGCCTGTCCTCCTCACCTTTGGCAGGTCTGCACTGAAGCTGCCTGCTTCACTGCCCAAGAGAGCAAAAGCAAGCCTGAGGAAGGAGACTCTTTGGTCAGTGAGCATATAAAAAAGCTCATGTACAATGGGTGATTGATGAGGGAAGGATACAGGGAGAAACACTGACAAGGTGTATGAATGCAGTTCAAGAAAGGGCACTGTAAGAAAGGAATAGGTTTGGCTGGGTCCTGGGGAGAACAAAGCAAAATGAGCCACAGCTTTGGTATGCTAACGCTGTCCAAAAAATTAGGAGAGAAAAACATTTAGCCCAGATCAGTCTTCTGTCCCCCAGGGGCAGGGAAACTCAGAAAGAGAAGGGAGCCTGCTTTCATACTGACCCGGACAAGCAAATGTTTGACCAGCGTATGCCTCCGCCTCATGGTAGCTGGCAAGGGCTTCCTGCTCCCACACCTTGGCATGGTGTCCAGTACCTCTGTCCTCACTGTGATATTCAGAGTCCCTAGCAAAAATATTGAAGAAATAAATGGAAGCCTGTTTCTTATACCTGTGGCCAAATTGAGTCAACCTGCTTTAAATAATAGTGGTCTGAGATGCTTTGAGTGGCTGCTCTTCATAGCCTCAGTAGTTTGACTGGTAAGGGTAAGCCAGCCAATACTGATGGCTTGTTCACACATGATAAACGTGATGGAACTAGGTAATGCCTCACCAACAGTAACTTCATTGCACTACATGTGACTGTAACAGGAGAAGATCCAGCAGCCCCTTGGACCCTGGTGTCCTCTTCCTATTGCATATGAAGCATAGCACCAACAATACAAGGTTCCCCCACCCACATCCATGCAGCCCCTTCCTCCCCAGATGGTCCCACAGCCTTGTCTTCAAGAGTTCTCCGTGCCACACATTCAGTTCCTGCTCTCTCTGATGAGCTTGTCTAAGAAGAGAGCAAGAAAGCAGACATGATGGATTGCATGCTTGAACCACTAAGAGCAAACTTTGGGATCCAGAGGAGGCAAGGCTCTGCCAGCTTCTCTGGACCCCCATTTCTTCTCACTTCAGTTTTAAGGTTCATCATCACCACTCCCATTTTTTGCTGCCGTACCCAGATGGACTGCTGTCATATTCCACATGAAGGTCTTGGACTCCTCTGCACACAGACACTCCTTTTCCCTGCAGGTCCGGCAAAGCTCCACCTGGAAGTCTGAGGATTTAGCCAGGGACACATGGACCTGAGGGAATGACAGGTGCAGCAGAGCAACTGGGCAACTCAGGAGAGATGGATTAGCACAAGGCACTCTAAAACAGGAGGGCATAGTAGGTCTGTCCCACACAGTATTACGTGTGGCACAGGCACACACCTGTATGCACTGCTGCAAATAGTTGAAGACCATAGCTTTCAGCATGAAAGTCTCTCCTCGGATGACAGAATATGGCAGTGTCGCATCCACAAAGAAGGGCTGGACTGTTCTGAGGCTTGTGGTTGGGGCAAGGCCAAATCCCCTCCCAGACAAGCAGAACGTCTTGAGTTTCCACTCTGCAGCAACAGCAGGTGCAGTGACTGGGACACTCCTGCTGCCATTGGAGCTAAGAGGAAGAGAGCACTTCCATGAAGAAATTCATCCCACTCCACTGTAATGGGATGGGCTCATGGCCCTGGATGAGGGAGGCTGTGCAGATCCTCATGCTCGGATCAACCTCTGCTATATTACCAATGACTTCTGCTCCAGTGGCTCACAGCAAGGCAGCTGTCAGCAATTTGTTCCCCAAAGCCACAAACCCTGCTTAAATGCCAAAACTAATGGCTTTATATCCTTCTCCCGAGCATTCCAGCTGTGTACACTCAGTCAACAGCATGATGCCAGTCAACAGTATGGTGTTCTGGAAAGCAGCAGCACCATATCCTCCTGAGTGTCAATTCATCTGTCTTAATCTAAGCACTGTAGCAACAAGAACTATAAACTTAGCTGGCACAACCACCAAATGGAGAAGTTAGTAGAGTGTACCCCAATGTGTGAAGAGAGGATACTTGGTGTTTTGGTCTGAAAGTGTATTGCTCTTCTCTAAACCTGTGTAGACTTCAGTTCTACATCTCGAAGTCTACTATTCCTCCAGTTTGACACACTACAAATGTGGGGAAAAGCAACAAAATTCACATGCAGACCTCTTTTTACACCTATGGATGGGTTTTTGCAAAAATGCAAGTCATCCAAGTGTCAACAAAGGGATCATCCTTCTGTCCATTTGTGAAGTTTGGCATCACTTACCCAACAGTGAACAGATTCCAGATCCAAGTTTCAGGGAAACAGTGATGGTGTCTTCCATGGGCAGGAAATTGGGGTTGTTCCTTAGCAATTCTTTGGTCTTCTGTAGAAGGCCCCCCTGAAAGAAAGAATGAGGAGTTCCACCAGAGCAGGAGAGGTGAACCCTGCCAGTGATGACAACCTAGCACTGGGGCAAGAGGCAAAGCAAGCAGTAAGAGAGGTAACGGAAGAGTCTAGCAGAAGAAAACACAAGGGAGTGGGCTTATTTGGTAGGAAAACAGGAAGAGAAGGGAAAAGAGAGTGGTAACAGGAGAACCAGCTTGCAATGAGCTGGTTGCAAGTTTTCCAAGACTTGTTTAGACAAAGCCCCCAGCTGACCTGACCCAGAGTTAGTGCTAAAGAGACAAGAGACCTTCAGAGAGCCATTTTAACAAACACTTCTGTAATTTTGTTAATACTGACACTGTTTGCTGGTCTGCAGAAAATTTGTAACCCTCTGCAAGCAATGGCTTAAATATAAGCAGGTGTGTGAACCAGCTTGGGGTGATTAACCAGTGTAAACTGAGACATGGAGGAAGGAAATTACTGCCCCTGCAGCCGCAGGTGTGGACAGAAGGTGGGTCTTAGCACAGCCTGTGGGATAGCCACCGGGAAGCAGATCCTCTCCCACACTCGGGTTTGTCTTTGCCAGAAAAGGGAATGCCATCTTTTAGTGTCAGGTAATATCCAGATAGTGACATTCTTCAGAGCCATTTTTTGTAGGAACTGGGTCATTCCTGCCAAGGCTGAAAGTGCAGCTCACCCATGGTCGGCTTCCTGTCCACCCGAGGAAAGCACAGAGATGGCTTCTTGATTAGAAGGTTTGAGAAGATTTTCAGTCCCATGTTCTGTTAGGAAAAAAGGAGGATGTGGGAGGTTAAAAAGTGTCTGTGAGTGGGGAAGAGCGGCCCACTGCTCTTCAAAATTACTCTGAAAATTATCCAGGTCAGGACAGCGCAGTGCCTGGGCAGCCCACAGCAGCTCTGGCCCAACCAGACACAGTGCTGGGTGGCACATGGCACAGCCTTCCCAATCCCTTATTCTCAGGTCACTAAGCCACCACCTCTTTTCCAAGTAACACTGGGATGTCTTGCTCCTCTCAATGCATTTCCAGCGACAAGTGCACAGAGGAAATGTTTCCATGTCCTGCCCCATCCCTTCCTTCATGCTGAAGGGAATAGCTGGATGAAATCTGCCCTCTGAAGTCGTGCAGAGGTGTGACAGGGAGCACACCTTCTCTTCAGCCCCTGGGGCTGGGACATGGACCTGTCCATAAACACAAGAGATATCCCTATGCTGTGAAAGAGCCTCCTAAGCTGTGTCTCTGTTGCTAAATAAGAGGACAGGGCATGATCCCCAGGACAAAGGTGAAATGGCACTGCCTGTCTTGTGTCAATGTTGCTGAAGGTTAGTCCTTTCTAGAGCAGATCTGCCTTAAAGACAACAAGAGATCAGCCAATGAACAGCCCAAAACAATGTCAGAGAGCAAGCTAACAACTAAGCCGTGTCACTGATCTGTGGTCTAATGCTTGGAATCACTCCACATCTCTCTTTCCTCTAAAACTATTGACAAACAGTACAGAGCCCAGACCCTCATTCCCAAGCCCCAAAAGTTGGGTTTTGTTGGTCCAGGATTTCATAATCTTGCTTTCTGCATCTGTGGAATGGAATACAGGTGTTCCTATTCATAATGGGATTGTATGTCTCTTGAGACAGCACAGTTAAGCCAGGACAGACAGCAGTGATTGTCTGGAGAAGGCAAGGCCTTCTCAGACTGCTTGGGGAGAAAGATATCTCAGATGCTCTGAGAAAAGTCACAAGGTGATTACCCGAAAGAGGTTAAAGATGTCATGCTGAAAGGAATGCTGTGGCTTCTCTCGTAGCAGAGGTGACGTGGACTGGGGCTGAACACAGTGATCTGAATGCTCTTCTACTTGGGCAGGGTATCCTTGTTGATAGGCAGCAGAGAATAAACCATAGACCTAGGGAAACTCACAGGCAGGAAAGAATGAGGCAACGAGCAGATACCTCCAGATGCTTTGCTCCACCATCCCCTAGCATACAAATCTGTTCCTGCCCATCTCACCAGGCAGACCCTGTTTTCTCCTCCACACAAAGACCTCCTCATCCATTAGCTTCTGGCTCCCCTCACCACAGGCACTGCCTGCCTCCTGCGGCTCATCTATCACTGCTGGGTTTTTTTGCCTAGGCGCACAGATACTCACCATTTGACTTGTCAGCTCACTCTCTGGTCTCACGAAGAACATCTTTTCATTCACTGCCTGTACTGCACACAAGGAGCCAGGGGCTGCCTGGAATTGGAGCTGCACTGCTGACCCTGGCTGGACTTCTTTAGCTGAGAGTCCTACCTTGACCTTGAGCAACACACCAGGAAAGGAAATATGAAAGAAAGAAAGAGGGGTGAGGAGACTGACAGACAAACAGCACAGACAGAGAGAGGGAGACCAACTGGAGTCTCCCTTGCTCAGCCACTGCTATGAACAGAAGTCACTGCTGAAGCTTTCCTGGTCCCTGGGCACTGTGCTGCAGATATCCCCTTCATCTCATCTCCACAGTTCTCTCTTTGAAGGATCTTAGTGTCTCCTTCCCTCAGGTCTGCTTGTCAGCTCTCCCCCAGCCTCCCCCAGTGAGTCTCACCTGGTTTTCAAAGCACAAGGCAACATTGAAACGGATGCTGTCAGCTGTTACACCTCCATTGGGGAAGATGGCATACACCACTAAGGAAGGTGATGGGGTGAAGTCAGCAGTGAATGTCAAAGGGATGGAAAAGGAGCCCTTCAACACTGAGGAAGGAAATGCAAAATGTTTTCATCACAGCCCCACTGAGATCTCCTTCTGCCCTCCTTTTTTCTACTTTATAATCCCATGATGTCAAACCGATTCCTGCTGCTACTTTGTCTGCTCTCTCTCTCCATTCTCTGACCCCATGCACTCCACCTTCCCACAGGTCATCCCAGCCTTTCTTTCCATCATTTCCCTCATTCTGTCTTTTTGGTCTCTTCCAGCTGACATGATTGCTTCCTCAGACTCCCTCTGTCTTTTTTTGCTGACTGTCCAGGACCTATAGATTCAGAGAATCTGGGAGAAACTTTGACAAATCTTACTGTCCAACCTAGAAACCCACCAGGTGCTTCCCATTGTCTGGCAGCCGCAGACTTACTGTTCAGCTTCCCAACCTGGACAGTCCTCTGGCCCCTGACAACAATTCCAGCCTTCCCAGTGACCTGAGGGAGAAGGGACACAGGATGAGCAGGCTGCTGTTTGCCAGCAGAACACAGTCACATTCACCTATGTACATCTTCCTCTTCTAAGCAACCTCAAAAACAAACTGTGGATCCAGTTCAACCCCCCACCTTGAGTACAGCAGATTTGCAGACATCACAGCACGGGAAAAAAAGTTTTAACACATAAGATTCTGGTCTGGTCTGTCCAGTTAGGACAATGGATGGGTAGTGGCTTTAGGGGAGATGAGACACCACAAAGGTATTTCCCCTCTAGTAGGCAGGTCTCCAGACTGGACAAAAAGGCATTTACACTGAGCAACTGTTAGATAACCAGAGTTCAAAAGTGACCCCCCATACAGTTTTAAAGGGAGAAGAGTTTAACAGCAGCCTCTGCACAAGACACTTCCCACCCTGCTGCAACCTTAACAGAGGCCAAGGGGACAATTGGCTGCAAAGGTAAAAGCCTCCTCCCATCCATAGAGGTGACTGGGTCCCCGATACCAGGATCACACTGTGGCCAGGCTGAGCTCTACAGGGTGTAGTGTTCACTCATTTCTGCAAGAACAAGCTTTTCCTGTCATCCCTCCAAGGGTGATCTAAATTATACCCTCGACATTTCATTGGGTTCTGGTCCCACCAATGCAGCCTTTTCCTCCAGATTCTCTACTACCCTTACTCACATAATATGCAAAGCCTACACGACTGGTATCTTCTCCCAGGTCATCTCGACTGAGTGTGAAGGTCACCTGGATATTCCACTTCAGCCCACAAGGCAGTGTTTCTGTGGGTGGGTGTATGTCCAGGAAGCTCTTTGTTGTGACATGGAAGGGCTGGAGGTGATGGTAAGCATTTGTGTAACTGAAGTCAGTTTTTCGAGGTGTGCGCATTACACCCTCTAATGTGAACCTTCCCTGAGAGGGGACCAGAGACACACAGAAATAAAGAGTTTCATGCTTCAGTACTTTGTTAGGATGTCATCAGTTCAGTTTGGGAAAGGCTGTTGTGTGGTGCCTTCCTACTGGCTCTGCACAAGCAGAGCTGTGAGGGGAGTCCAGGCCTGAGCTGGCAGGGGGGCTGCAGGGCAGGAGTGGGGAGCACTAGAAGAGCTCAAGGATTCTTATTTTCCTGTATGCAAAGGTGGGATTTACCTCCAAAGAGACTGACGAGCTGTTCCAGGCAGTTGTGTCCAGGTTGAATGATGCTATTCCACTATCATCTGTGATGTATGTTTTGATAAAGCGACGCCTCATGAACTTTATAATGAGATAAACTTTTCTGTTTTTCATACCATTTCCATAGTGATCTTGAAGCTTAACCTGGTGACAATAGGGTGAGGCAGAAAAGCCAAAGTCAGATATTTCTTCCAGTGTCATACCCAAAACTTTCCTCCCTCTGACATAGAGCCTCATGTGTAGGTGGCCTTAGCTTTAGTTCCCCAAGAACACAGGAGACATATACAACTCCATCATCTCTAAAGCTAAGGTAAAAGTGATTAAAACCTGTTTGCTCCAAAAGATGTGTGTGGCTAGAGCATGAGGAGCTCATCTCCTAGCCAACAGCTGAGACGTCCTTACATTCCAGCATGTCTGCTGAGACATCACTCATTGCTCTCAGCAGAAACTGGAGGTTTAAACACATTTGGGGATCTGAAACACATTAACTGGAGCTGCACTGTCAAGTAACGTGACACATTGCAAGGCAAAATACTCTGTCCAAGGAACAGAAAATGCTTTGGGTCAACAAAATTTACTAGACACTAAATTCCTTGGCAAATGATGGGGAGGGAAGAAGTGACAGAAAAAAATCACCTTCCCCCTGTAGGGTACTCCAGGGATGTAATATGCATTTGGTGTCTCAAACACTGCCCTTGCAACTGTCCTGGAGATGAGGATTTGGCTGGAGGTGTTGATCTGTACTCCTGTTGGAACACAGAGTGTAAAGGGAGCAGGATCAGTATTGGAGGTGACTACCACAGCCTAGTTTAATCTCACTTTGTTTTTCCCAGCCCCTCTAAGCAGAGTGTCTTGAACTTCCTTTCTGACACCAGCACCCTTCAAGGTTTGGAGGCTGTTCCCATGGCAGATCCTTCTTTAATTAAGATGGCTCCAAGCCCCTTTGTAGCCTTAAGGACCACGCTTGGAGACACCTCATCTGCCTGCTGCTGGCAGAGTAGCTTTCCGTGAGCACAGCAGGTTCCTCAGGCAGGACTGCTCCCCATGTCCTGTGATGGTCCCAGCACCAGGTAGAGGAGAGGGGGAGGTGTGCCCACTCTGACCCTCATATCCTCAGAATGGTCCCTCTCACCCTTGCACCTTCTCTGCTGAGCCGCTGGATACCTGTGCCCATCTCCAAGAGAGAGGCTTCTGCATAGAGCTTGCCATCTTCCTCGCTGGGAGCCAGGTTGAAGACTGATGTGATTACAGAAGGGGTGAAGCACCCTTTGCTCGTGGTCTGCAATAGCAAGTGGTAGATATTATTTGAGGCTGGGGAGAAAGGAAGGAGTCAAAAGTACAAGCTATTAGTCATTCTGTCATAACTGTTGACTGCAACAAGTGATAATGCAGAGTCATATATAGATAGATGTGGTTCACATTTTAAATCCTGTATTTTCTGTTTTATATACATGAATAGGTGTAATTCATATTGTAGAATATAAAACAAAACACCTTTCACAGTTTTATCAATGTTACAATGTTGACAACTTTCCAGCTTTAGTAGAAAACTGAAAATTGTACTAACTGGATTACAGAGAAACTATATGAGTATTTTAATAGATCTAGCTAGAAGACCTGCAGAATCAAATGAAAAATCAAAGTAACAAATCATTTTCAGATGTGCAAGATTGCAACTACTGTAACAAGTCCTAGTGACAAACCATAAAGCATGAAAAGTTTTCAATGATATATGCACAAGGGAAAAGCCCAGCTATGAAATACTTTGTTAGGAATGGAAAGACATAATAAGGAACATATAAAAATATGCAATATATAAATATATGAAAGTATATGGAATTGTATAAAGATATGAAAGTATAAAATAAAGTATAAAAACACTGTGTGATTTGACCTATCCATATCTCCACCACACCTTAGTGTCCTTGTGCAGCTCCAGGATGGATTCACCTTAACACAGTAATTTTGCTCTATCAATTGTTGTTTCTTATACTACATTAATTTCTGGCAAGTTACACTTCTTTCCAGAAAAGAACAGAACTCTCAATCTTCTGTGAAATTCCTCTTTTCTAGTCCCTGTCGTTAGTAAGAAAAGTTACAAAAAAGAATTTCTCAAGATAAAGGCCTCTTAGTTGGCCTAGGCAACAATAATTGCATTAATTGAATTACAACATCTACTTATTAGTCTACGTATACATTACAGAGGCTGGCAAACATTCCCTACATAGCAGTTCATTCTGTTCACTCAGCCTTTGACACTTAGTCCTGTATGGTTCTCCTTCACTACTCATGTATCTTCCAGGATTTTACTCACAAGACCACTGTATTCCCTACAGATGTCCCTGCTGACATTTTGAGGACGCCTCCTTGCCTTCTGGCACAAAGTCACCCGCATGGTTCCTTGCACTGCTTTTTCATAGCTGTACCTGCAGGCAGAACACCAGAGGACCTGCTGAGCAGAAGCACTGTGTATTTTGCTGAGCAGGTTGCTCCACACAGGTGGCCTTCCTGATGAAGATCTTAATGCAGCAGGTAAGCACAGCAGGCATAAACGAAAAAATAAGACATTGTGTATTTGGGGAGTGCAACAGCATGGTCCTGCATCCAACAGAGGCAGAAAGAAAGCACAGACTGGAAAAGACCCAAACTCTCCTAAACTCTCCCACTTTTGGGTACTTGCTGACGTGAGCTGATGTGTTCACACAGGACAGAGCAGCACCCACTGGAGATACAAGCTCAGGTGTGAAAGCAGCAGAAACCTCCAGACAGCAACAGAAAGTACATAATATGGCAGTAATAATATTACAGAATGACCTCAGACCTGCCTCAGCAGAGGCTTATCTCATGATCTGGACTCTTGTTTCCATCATCAGACCTGTTCCACCGTTTTTTGCAAGGTACAGAAGAAGTGGGCCCTTGTCAGTGCATTTTCCCTCTCTGCCTTGCTGCCTTTCCCTGCTTTGACTGCTCTGTCTTTCCTTTTGGAGCAATGCTCCTGACAGTACCAGTAACAGGAAGACATCTGCAACCCATCCTGGCTGTGCAGTGCTGTACTGTTTTCTACTAGAGCTTCATATGGTCTACTTTTAAGTGTTCCAGTTAATGATAAATTATGTCACACTGGTAGCAAAGAGACACCAAAAGTCTCCAGATAACCCAGCTCACCCCCTTTATCACAAATGAGCTCACCCTCTTCATCTGTCTACAGAGTGGTTTCCAGACCATTCTTGTTCCACCTTTGTGCTTATGCCATCTTAGGTTTTCCTTCACAGCCTCATCTGCTCTGTTTTTGCTAATGACTACATAACTATAGAAACCCACTTGTTTCTTTTAAGAAGGTAATAAATTCAGTAGCATGTAAGTCAGAAGGAACAACATAACCTTCTGAAGAAACACCAGTTCCTGCTCCTTTACCTCGGCAGATCAGTCCCATATTAGATATGTGTTTTTCCCCACACAAGGTCTTTCAAAGCTGGACACACAGCTTTCAGATCATGGTATCACTTGCCTAGGACAAGCCTTCCTGTAGCTGGACGGTCACCCCCAAGTATGGCTTATGAACCTCTTCCCCAAAGAAGAACTCCTCACTTTGACTCTTGCACTATTTGGTATTCTTCAAACAACTATGTCTGGCCCTGCTTGAGCCACTTCTCCTTGATAGATTTAAGACACAGGAGACATGCAGAAGGAGAAACACAGTTTCAATGAGCTCTTTCCTTTTCCCAAACATCCTCTTTACCTGCCACACACACGCAGTGGAAAAGTTTTATCTGAAGCATAAATCTGAGCTGGTCCCTCGAAGAAAACATCAAACTTCTGCAACACTGGAACAAAAACCACAGTACTCCGTCAAACGCAACAGATAACTGAGGCATGGGATCACAAAAGGGAAGAATGTTTTCACGTAATGCTGGAGTCCCACGAAGGAACATGTTCATGAGGTAAAAGTAAGAACTAATTAAAAACAGGGAAACCAAAGAAAGAAGCCCATTTTTTTCCTCCACCATATGAACAGTCTTGCAGAGATCTTTAGTGTATTCTCACTCTGTGCCAGCCTAGTTGTTGGCAGATAACTTCTCTAGGAATCTCCAGCACAATCTCCCTTGTGTTCATTTCTGATATTGCCCACTCTATACTCTGTACATTTGGGTTTAATCCTAGCTCTCAGACAGTAAACCTTAGTTTACAATGTTTGGCTACATATTATTATACAGACAGAAACAAGCAACTTTTTCCATCACATTCTTTTTTCTCCATACTACGTCTTACCGCATTCTTCCACCTTAAAGGTACTGGACACTTTTGGGTTCACCACACTGATGGTGTAAGTCCCCAGAGAGATTTCAGTAGCTAACTGGAAAGAGAGCTCTGCAATGCCCTGTTTTGGTCTCACATCCAGCCACTGGCCAATGCGGTTTTGGTTTGGGTCCTGCAGTTCGAGGGGAGGAAAGAAGAGGCAGTCATCAGCAACACCTGCCATTTCTCTACCTAGAGCCCAGTGGATTCAGAGGTATTTCAGAGGCTCCTGGTGTTTTCTCCCCAGGTTGCACTGGGGAAACAGAAAAGGTGAACTCAACCCACCCAGGGTTACTCTACTCTGTACTGCTGTTGAAAAAGAGGGTATGAAAAGTCCTGACATTTAGACTCTAGTCTTACATAAAGATGAACAATAAGAGTTAGCTAAAACCTGGCTAGTGTTTGTAAATGTAGAAATGGATGGAAGCTGAACCATTTGGATCATGAATGCTTGCTAACAAGAAGCGTGTGGACAGAGTATGCATGTCCATGTGTACACACAGACTCTAAGAAAAGTAACTTGACTCAGCAAGACAGAGGCCTAGGTATTATCCATGATGAAGTACCTTTCCTCATAACACCTGGAGAGTCTGGAACACCCACCTGGACTTCCACCATGGAGTACTGCAAAGCAAACAGACAGCAATGTCAGAAACTGGCATGACATTGCAACCTGCATATAAACTTATCTTACCCATCTAGTCTGTGTGCTGTGACAAAACTGCCAATCCCAAACACAAGAATACAAGGAGCTTGATCCTACCAAAACCAGGAGAATGGGTTTGAAATAGTAAGGAAAATAAAAAACATAAAAGCTATACTATTCTTTCGATTTGCTTTTTGATCCCTGAACTTGTAAGATGTACTTTGATAGGTACTCTACAACTGTGAAAATTAGAATTTACCACTAAAAAAAAAAAAAGCAGAGACACTCACAAATGCCATCATCCCACGTCCACAAATACTAAAAGGCATCAGTTTGGTAACATAAATTCCAAGAATTAGCAAAATTGCATCACCTACAGGAAGAATACACCCCCTATTTTCCTGTAAAATCCCTGACCTAGGAGGTAAGGCTTGGAGGTATGAAGACTGCAGCTGACAGTAACAGGGATGGACAAAGAAGGACATATTCCATCCCTTTTAGGCTGAGTAATTCTCTTTATGTTCTTATATCAATGCAGCTATCAGCCAGGAGACAGTAGTGGTGAAGGTCATGTTATTTGGGAGCACAAGGCATAAGGAGGCAGGAACAGGGTCTTGGAGGAGTAATGGTCTGTAAACAGAAGGCCACATGTAATTCACATTATCCATCATTCTAAGCTTTAATGCAAGTTATCACAGGCAGATCTGTTTTCAATGAAACAAAAAATATGTGCAGGTTAACTATTTTTGTAACTCCAATCCAATGTCAATGCTAAAACAAAACATGCTCAGGAAAAGCACCCATGTTATTTCCAACCCATCTAATGTACAAACTATATATTATAGCCTTAATGCTGCTGTGCACTCAAGCCTCATAATAGCTTTGGTTAAACATGACCTCTTTTGAATTTTCATCACAGCATTAACACTTATAATGCTAACTTACACTGACACACAGGCATCAAATAGTTATGGTCAAATATCTTCATGAACCAACTGTAAGCATGGAAGCAAATGTATTGTTTACTTTATTGTCTAACTAATATGTGAGATATGACTTCTCTGTTGAGAGGAGAAAGGAGTGTGTGATCCTAGGCCCTCAGCAATAGCCCAAAAAAGAGGAAATGTAATCAGAAGAAGCCAGAAAGATCTCTCCCTTTATTTCAGTCTAGAGGGATTTGATCCAACTCTGTGCTCACATATGCCCTTCAGTATTTATCTGTCATGCATGAATTCCTGTTGGCTCTCCTTAAATTGCTTGAGGATAAAGGACTGTGAAATAGCTGTAGCTGCTGGCTGCAGGTATAATTGCTTACTGTAGAAAGACGCTAGTCTTGCAGTTTCCTGGCTAGCACATATGCAAGTCTCTGGCAACTTCTCACTCCCTTGACACGGGGAGAACGAGCTGCTGCCAGCAGCAAATCAGTACAATTTGGTTATACTCTTTTTTTCTCTATTTTTTTTTTTTTTATTATTATCACATCATGCATATCTTTTCCCATAGCAATTAATTTTTCTTAAAATGTTGCAATGCATCTCATCTTGCTTCAGACCCTCCTGCCACCCTTAGGTGCAACACACTCCACAAAGCGCTGAGCTTTCGATAGCTGTGGGAGGCGAGCTACAGGTCTGGCCGAGTCTGTACACAGCTTGTCTGATAATTGCACCCATGGCAGGCAGCCTGTGGATGTCCTCAGACACCCTGCCAGTTTTTTTGGCAGGGGGACAGATATATGCAGCTCCCAGGCTGGCTTGTACTAAGTCACTTAGTAGGGAGCACTGTCACACTCCCCAAATACCACCAGCAATGCCAGCCTCCCACTGACCAGCAGCTGTCCTGTGAGAGTGACAGCACAGCTGTCAGCAAATGGGCACTGGTGTCCCACTTTAGTTTAGTAGAGGGTTGGCACTGGCTGCCCTGAGTGCTGCAGTCTCAACCTTCATAGCGTGGGGCTGGCGGAGGAGGTGGAGACAACAGAGGGAATGTGGAGACTTCCTGGCCTCCACTTAGATGGGCTTTACCTTGCTGTTAACAGGAGTAAATTCTTCGGTCAATGTCACAATTCGGAATTTCACTGAAGGGAAGAAATGGAGAAGAACATTAGAACATTACAGAGACAGAGTGCATGTGGGAGTGGACTTGCCCTGCACTCGCCTCACCCTGAAATTACAGCTCACCACAAAGCCTTACCGGCAGCCTCACACCTGCCCTTCAGCCCTCCCTTATCCCTTGCTCAGACCTCTTCCCTCCAAACACATCACAGCAGCACAACAGACAGCATCTCAATTTAGGGTCTTTCCTACAGGCTACACCCAGAGTTAGCCTTACATTTCCTCATCTGCAGTGTAAGCAGGCAAGTCCCACATGGCCCTGGTCAAGAAGACCACATTCAGGTTTGCTTGCTCTTCCAAGCCAACTCTGCTCCTAGAATGTGTGAGACTGATCCTTCTAGTCCCCTCCCATCCCTAAAACACGATGCATAGATACATCACTCCAGAGCCAGAAGATAGCTTCCCTCTCTGTCCCAATGGAGGCCACATGGCACATAGTACTCAGCACACCGCTCACAGGAAATGGGGAAAAATGTCCAGGCAGGTCAAGGCAGGGGAACTGTCAGGATGCTCCCTGTAGTACTCACCTATCTGTCCTGGGTTATAAATGGGTTTATCTGTCTGAATAAAGGTGCCGGTGCCAGCCCTGCGGATCAGGACTTTCTTCTCTTCATTTGCACTGAAGTATTGGCCATTGGAGATGCGCAGGTGGACAGTGCCCACCTCCTGGCTGCCTGCAGGTTGAGGGACCTGGGACACAAAAGAGGAGCCACCAGGTTAGCAGGCAGTAGGAAAGGACAGGATGGCATCAGAGCAGTGCTCCTTTCCTTGCTCCTTCTGCACCATGAGGCCAGCCTCTTCTCTGTCTTACTTTGAAGACCAGCACAAGTTGTCCCCTCTGTAGTTGAGGGCTCTGTCTATGGAAACACACGGGATGCCTTTAGACTTGGGGCAGACCTTGGACAAGATGAAAAGAGAGCCTGTTCGTGTAGAGAAATTGTTTGCCCTTTTACAGGGCCACTGCTACAGCCTGCATGGAGCAAGATGGAGAAGACTTAACCTAAGGGAAAAAAAGGTCTATGTTGATTAGAAATCTGAGAGTGTGTGGGTCATGGAGGCTAAAATCCACTCCTACTCATCCATGCAAACCAAGAAAATAAGGTTCATGACTTTGGCAGATCAGAAAGACTTGTGCTGAGCTTGTGTGGGCAGGGTGCCTTTCCTAGTCCTCCAACACATTTTCCAGCCCTTAAGAAGAAGCCTGAAAGTAAGCAGACATGGTGGGAGGCTATCTGAAATGAAAGGTCTGGCTCTTCCTGCATCACAATTCACAAATGACACCCTGTGCTTCCTTCTCAGAGGAGAGAACGAGCTGCACAGCTGCCATTTGGGCACTTCTAAACAGCTCCATCCTCCTCAGTCCTTTGACAGCTGACCAGGCAGCCTTCCCTCAGTTTGCCATCAGGGTAGATTGTGAGATACACAGCAGGAACAGTATCATGCAGACAGACGAAGGCAGGAAGCAAAGACATCAGGCTCCCACTAAATTCTCCCTGACTTTGCATTCACTCCTTTCCATGAACTCTGTCCTCCCATGATCCTCATTCTCTGTTTCCCTGGTGAGAGAAGTTATGAGCCAAAACAACATGCTGAGAACTGACAGCTTGAGGTCTCTGCCAAGAATGATCCTGACCTGAAATTTGGAGCATTCAAAGATCCAGTTGTTTCGGACAACTTTGCGGTAGAGGCTGAGGTTGCCAGATGGATGCACAAGGGTCAAGGCCACACGAATAGGCTTCTCCACCCCACGGAGGTCCAAGCACACTCTCTGAGAAGAGGGGTAGGGCAGTGCAGCTGGAATAATGATCAAGTATCTCCTGCAGTGGGGAAACAAGACATCAAATCCTGGGAGTAGTCTCAACCTCTCTTGACACTAATACTTTATGGTTGGAGGAAGTAGGACAGTTTACTACCTCCATTGAGGGCAGGTGGTGCTGCTTTGCTGGGGAGAGGGACAGATTAACAATGAGAGCGTGAACCTCTCAGAGGGGTGATGGAAGGTACATAGTTAATTTGAGGTAAATACAAGAGAAATGCTTTCTGGTGACCTCAGGTCACACTGGTGTGTACATGGCTTTGGAGGATGCTACAGTAGTGCAGAGAAATACGCAGTAGAGACCATCTCTGCAAAGGGAACCGTTCTTAGGTGGTCTCAGTACATGTGGAAAACGCAACAGTCCAGCCTCTGAACAGAAAAGGATCTGCCCTTCTTGTTATAAGACAGCTCCCCAACTACCTTGGCAGCAGATTGGTTCCTGCTTAATCATTGCCAGCCTTGCAGCCCTTTTCATTTGCCATTCACTTTATCCTACACCTTTTCCTTCAGCCTGCCTCAGACTGCAGTCCCTTGCTTTTCTTATTTCCATCATCAGTCCTCACATAGTTCTTGTACTGCAGCAATATCCATGAGAGAGGTTCCCACCTTCAGGAGGATTCCGTGTTCATAAAAAGGCTTGTGGCATGCTGCATACCACTCCATGTCTATCCTTTCCAAGAAGATGACTTGCAGGGTCCCATACTCTCTCTCTGCTATCCTGGCCCCTCCCTCAGCACCACAACTATCAATCACCAGATTTTTAAATGGCACTTACGGTTGTGTCACTATCCCCACAGTGTAGAGCAGGCAGCTCAGGAGGAAGGGAGTCCACATTCTTATGGAAGACCCCCAGAGAGGTGGATTCCTCTGGAGAGCTGGTCAGAAAAGAAGGTAGGGTACAGCTTCTCTCCTTCCAAGGTCTCCAGGCCACTTGCTGTTGCTTCCCAAAAGTAGACAAAAAGCCTCAGAGTTTCCTTCCTTCTGTCTCAGTCCCATGTTTATAGTGCTGCAGGCACAGGGTTGTACCATTCAGGATGTTCACCAGCCAATCCAAGTCTTTTTGGACACCAGCCTCTCTGCTCTCCTTCTCCCCTGGGATGGAACTGCACCATTCAGACAAATTTGTTTTTTATTTTGCTAAGCAACAGCCTGTGTCCTGTTCACTGTACTGACCCTGCTCCCTTTGCCAATTGTAGTCCCAGTCCCATTGTTTTGCCTCCATCTGGACTGTCCCACAGCCCCTTGGCATGCGCACTCAACTGGAACTCACAGTGAACTCCTATGGTCATGCTGTCCCCAGGGTTTCTGAGTCTGTAGCTCCTAAGGCATGTCTCAGTCTTGAACTGGAGACCAGGCTTTGTACAAATTAAGTATATACGCATAGTGCTCTGTTCCTTCACAGAGTGCTGCCTTACCCAGGAGAAGAACACAGAGAGCAGGTAGAGCTGGAGTCCTCACCTTATCTCTGCCCTACAGGTATTTCAGCTTGAAGAGGAGATCTATCAGCTGCAGCTATATCACAAAGTCCTCTCTAGTTCAGTTCAGGGCCAACTTACACACACACTCACCACTGGAAATGAAGGTTGAATATTGGGCAGGCAGGTCAAAATCTGTATGGCTTGAGACCTATGGGGTTTTCTCCAGCTATGAAGAGTCTATGGCTCTAGCCCTAGGTAATGGGAACTTGTGTTACCTAGTTTGGGAGCTTTTTTCCACGTACCAATTTTATACCTGCTGGTCTACTGATTATACTGAACTTTTTTTCCCTATCTTACCATAACTGAAAAGAAAATCTGGTTCTTAAAACTACTTGTTCTTAAAATAAGGAAGATCTTCTGTTTCAGTGTCACGACCATTTCATATAAAAATGCACCACTAATTTATTCTCCAGTACCAAACTGGGCTCTTAAATATGTGTGGCCTGGTAATATTTTCCTTTTCTTTAGGAAAGACTGACGTATAGCAATGAAACCAGGGTTTGAGGCTTTTTTTTTTTAATCTCCTCCACACATAGTGGGCATATACAAATCCTCCTTCTCCTTTTTTTCCCCCTCCCAGGACTTGGTTCTGCTCAGAGCTGCTGGTGCCTATAAGCGCACCTGGATAAACAAGCAAACAGGAACCTGAGCAAGAATGTGAATCATTCTTCGATGCTAGACTGCCCTTCATTTCTTTCTGTGGGTCTCAAAAAGTACAGGCAGTGCCTGCAGAAAATCCCAGCTGACATTTGTTTGTTTATGGTAGATTCACAGCAGTTTCAGGGGACAGCCAGATCCCTCATAACAGCGCAGAGGCTCACAATGGCAAAGGTATTAAGAGACTTGGTTCCTACTGACTCCAGCAGTTGCTTTGTGAGAGTGGACACATCAATACCTCTGAAATTCTGGACTTAGGACTGACTGGAAACCCATATCCTGAGCAATCAACCCAACCCAACCCAACTGCCAGATAACAAAACAGAATTAAACAAATGTTGGACCAACAAAAACAAAATTGCAGGTTTGATGTGCATGATACATCTCAGTCCCATCTTCATCTCCCATTACCAGCATGGTGACCAGCTGCTGCAGCCAGGAGACACTTGGGAAGCAAGCACCTCTTAACAGGGATCTGCAACCACTGGAACTCGTGGTAGGGCACAAGATACCTGGCTGCTGTCCTATACTGAACTCCCTCCCCAGCCCACAGACCCATTGATCACTTGAGTCAGAGACAGGCGAGAGGCACACAAGGAGCTGAGGCTGAAATTGTGTCCCTGGAGGCAGGCAGTCCTCAGTGCTGAAGCAGCAGAACTGATCACAAGCTAAATGGAAGCATGTGCACCACCAAGACTCCAGGTCGAATCACCGCAACCCCTTGATTTTGTGAATGACAAAAAAATTAGTGCAATGTGCAACATGTCCTGTTCTAAAGAGAGAGGAGGAAGTTCAGGTCACAGAGAAATCAATGT